>NW_013566979.1:0-602840 GCF_000721755.1 Aureobasidium subglaciale EXF-2481 | reverse complement strand
ATCTCAACAGCATCAGGATGCCTCGCCTTGGACTAGGATCGCCCCAGGGTCGTACCCGCAACTTGACCCCCCCCCCCCCCCCCCCCCCAAACCCACTTTTTCCTTGTGTCTTCTGTTATTTTCCTTTTCTCACACCCTCCGCTTCTACCTTGTCCATATAACACAACTACTACACCATCATCCCCACCCTTCTCCTCACGTTACGCCAGACGCACATAAGTCACGGCCTGTAATGGACGTTGCTTCTGCTACAATGGACATGCGAATAGGTAGCTCTGTTTTCCAGATTACAACAATCAAGAACACGAAAATGATTTTGACAAGACTCTTCTTGTGCACGTGCTCTCAATGAGTAACTTCCTTGTGTAGACGATGCGATCGACAGCCATATCAGTCGCTCTGCTGTGACCTGCCTATACTCTCTGCCACGAGTACACAAGCATGTGCCTTCTTGTCGTCAGTTACACAACTGCAACTCTCAACCATCCTGCTTGGGGGGAAATTTACTAGGATTTACGATGATCTGAAGTGCCGCCAATGTCGGCTTTTGTCTCGCGTGTTTTGTGTGTAAGAGCGGCCTCGGAGAGCAACATGGAAATGGAAAGGAACATTATTGCAAACTTCCATGTGTGTGTGTGTCTATTGAGGAAATATTCGTGACGCCATGACGAAGCAAAACAGCAACTCTAGTCTTTTCTTCCTCTCAATAAACCCCTTTCAACTTGTTGATCTCCTCAATCTTCTTGACATGCTCCCGTATCGTGACTGCCTCTTCTTCTTGATTTTCTGCCGCTTGCATCGCATACTCTTTCTCCTGCTCATTCCTCGTGCTTCTCCACTCGTCCAAATGCTCTTGCACTGGCCTCTTGGGAGAATACCCACTTTCGACCGGCTCACCCAAAACCTCATACAATGGGAACACACCAGTATAAACATTTTTTCCTTGAGCGGCAATCTCACAACTATCCGCCAAGCCCATATTTTTGGCCCTCAGCTTTGCAGAAGCAGAATTTATGCATACACGTAAAATTTGCACACTTTTAATTGCTGAAGGAGTGACTGGGAGGGTGTTTTGCCATCGTTGTGATATCATGTGATTTGTGAGCATTTGCATTGCGAAATGCTTTTCTTCTGCGCTGGTGACCAAGGAAGCCGTGCCGTGGATTACAGCACTTCTGTAGTTTAGACTGTGGCCATTGGGTGTGTAGTTCAAGACCACACCGTCGACTTTTGTGGAGGCGATGCAGACTTTTGCGGTGCCGTCGTTCTTTAGGACGGCGCGACGGAGGAGCATGGCTACGTTTCCGTGGAGGTAGAGGTCCAAGGGTCGGTTTAGGTTTGCGTGGTGGGAGAGGGAGGAAGAGAGAGGAGGAGTGCTGGAGGTGGGGAGGGGGTGGGAGGGGTCGTAGCGGGCTAGGACGGCGGTCAAGGGGAGGTTTATGGGGGTTGGGTCGCCGTCTGCGTCGGTGCCGATGAAGGAGACGTGGGAGACGAGGGTGGAGGCGAAGATTGAGTGGACGGTTTGGTAGTCGTAGGCGGCTGGGCGACATGGCGTTAGTCAGGTGTGTGGGTGTTGATGCGGAGGGGATATGGATACCTCTATGCTTGTATACCTTGATGGTGTTGAGAGGAGTTTGGGCATAGCCATCTTCCAGTGGTACTTTCTGAGCGCCCATGGTGCTGTGGGCTCTTGATGTGGAGTGGATCTGAGTATGCGGTCCAGAGCTCCGGCAGAAAGGTAGTCGAGCGAGAGTCCTAGCTATCTGTTGCAGTCGAGTGGTAGTACAAAGGTAGGAAGAGCAGACAGACATGAGCAGGAAAAAGAGAAGGCGAGACCTGGGTCATGAACCTACCGCCAAGTACGACTTACCTCAGCGCATGGACTACAAGCCCTACGGCTCAGCACCATCATGGTGCTCCGCAGTGGTGGACATGTTCTCGTGGTCAAGCCGAATGCTGGAGTCTGAGTGGTCGCTTGCGTAAAAGGAAGTGCGAACCGACCCTCGGCTCGCCCTGCTCGTATGGCACGGACTCCACCCACCAACTTTGGCTTCGTCCTGTCTAATCTGATGCGGATCTAGCCAACGGCACCTGGATCCAGAGCTGGAGAGTTGCCCTTTGTTACTCCTATAATCGTATTTGTGTGGTGAACATATTCTAGCTCCAAGATCTTGAGGGTAGGCTAGTCTGGTCAAAGTGGAAGGATGAAAGAACAAGTCATTGCCATGGCGAAAGGATCATCGCTGCTTGGCATTTTCTTATCGCGTGTGGATATTCTTTTCCGCTGCATCTGGTAGCGAGTCTCCTGGTATCTCTTACCGCTCCTTCCGGCTTGCTGTGTGTATTGCATTCTTTTGCAGTCCTCTCAAGCTGCCTCATATCGACATTGGTGAGATATATAGCTGAACCTCAATCACGATTCGTGAGCGTGCCTTCTGTCCTTCATTCGAAATCTCAGAGGCATGGATGAGGTCAAACAGCTAGGGACAGCACCGGAGGTCACTTGCTCTAGAACCACTCCTTGGTATATATGGAAGAAAGCCGCCGTATGTGTGGCAGCTGGCTTGTCATTTCTGACAATACACGGATGGGAGCTTCCCTCTGCAATCTTGGAACCAGCTGTGGCGCTTCGTCCATCAAATCCTGGAGAGAACAAATTCTCATGGCATAACATCGAGGCATCTCAAGAACTCATCTACCACCAATGCTATGAGGACTACCAATGTGCGAAGTTGCAGGTACCTATGGACTGGTGGCGCAACTCCTCACAGCCAGGAAAGAACATACCGATCGCAATCATAAGATTGCCAGCCAAGGTTCCTGTAAGCGATTCACGCTACTCTGGCGCTGTTTTGACCAACCCTGGTGGTCCTGGTGGTAGTGGAGTAGCACAAATGTTACGCAGTGGACGAGCTACACAGACGATTGTGGATGCGGAATTGGATCCGAATAGCACTTCTGTCAGTTCAGAAGCCAAGTATCACGATATCATCAGTTTCGACCCCAGAGGTATCGGATATACTACCCCTGGCATTCACTGTTTCCCTGATAGTCTGGCGCGCTCGAGCTGGGAATTACAAAATGAAGCAGTTGGGATATTGGGAAGTTCTGAGGATGCTTTCGATCGAAACTGGTATCGCGCCAGAGCTTTGGCTGAGAGTTGTTCAGCTGCAACCGATACGACTGGAGATGGCTCGGAAGATATTGGCGAGCATGTGAATACCACACCCGTAGCGCGAGATATGCTCGAGATTGTCGAAAGACATGCAGAATGGCTGGAGAAGCAAGCTATAGCTAAAACACAACAAGATCAACTTCAGGGCATAGCATCAGACGAACATGCTATCGACAGATTACGCTATACCAACGGCACAGCAAAAATCAAGTACTGGGGCAATAGCTATGGCACCATTATCGGCCAGACTTTTGCAGCCATGTATCCAGACCGCGTAGAGCGTATCGTCCTCGATGGCGTCTGCAACGCTCCCGATTATTTCTTCGGCCCCTGGTTCAGTGCCCTAGCAGACGCCGACGCTATTCTGTCAAGCTTTTTCTCTCACTGCCATGATGCTGGCCCTGAGCTGTGCAGTTACCACTCCTCTACCCCGGAACATATAAAGCAAAACTATGAAATTTTGCTCGAGGAGATACGCAAGCAGCCTAAGATCGTGCTGGGCTCAAAGAGCAGAGGGCCAGATGTTATTACATGGTCTGATGTGAAGAGTATGGTTAGATTGGCCATCTATCAACCTCTTCTCTACTCCCCTCTGGTAGCAGATCTTCTAACCGATATATCCTCTGGCAACGGCAGTTTATTCGCAGACCTCAAAGCCGCAGTCACACCCATCACCTGTCCTAGCTCTAACTGCAACAGCGAGGACTGCGATCAAGATGACAATGCAGAAGATGCTGCACTGGCAATTCTCTGTGCCGACGCCCCTGGCCTTGGCTCCATTGACAAAGCTTCTTTTAAAGAATACTGGCATACTCTACAAAACCAAAGCTCTGCACTGGGGGATTGGTGGGCACACACACGACTAGGCTGTTTAGGCTGGAAAACCCTGGCGAAGAACAGATTCCAAGGCCCAGTTTCTGCAAACACGGCTTTTCCTATGTTGTTTGTGGGTAATGCTTTGGATCCTGTTACGCCGTTTGAGAAGTATGGCTGCCCTTTTCCCCTTTTTTTATTCCCCCACCCCGCCCCTCTTTCTTGCCTTTGTGTTCTACAAGGATGATAGATGACTGATAGGAAAACAGTGCAAAAGCAATGGCAGCTAATTTCCCGGGTTCGAGGGTACTGCGGCAGAATTCTGAGGGTGTAAGCTTCTTTTTTTTCCTTTGCTCCCCCGTCTCCCTTCTTTTCTTCTTCTTCTTCTTCTTCTTCTTCTTCTTCTTCTTCTTCTTCTTCTTCTTCTTCTTCTTCTTCTTCTTCTTCTTCTTCTTCTTCTTCTTCTATCTTTCTCAATTCTTTTAAATCTCTTTCCCCCGTCCAAAACACTAACTCCTTCTCCACATCAGCATACATCCTGGTCTTCTCCTTCCCTCTGCACAGCAAAATTGATACGCACCTACTTTCAATCCGGTATCCTCCCCCCTAAAAACACGGTTTGTGAACCTGATGCTATACCATTCTTTACCCCTTCTTCTTTTACCTCTTCTTCCTTTACTTCTGTTGCTTTTGATGACGCTGCTGCTGCTGCTGCTACTGTGGGAAAGAAACAGGGAGATGAAGAGTTGGAACAAGCGATTAGAATTTTGGGTGACTCGGTTTTGGACAGCAGGTTTGGTTTCAAAAGAGGCAGTGCTGGAATTATGAGATGGCGTAGCCTTTGAGAGAAGAGGGGTGTGAATGTTATCTAACAAGGGCACCCTTTTGTACTTGCGAGTTCTTGGTCAACGTTGATCTGAAGTTTGGAATATCGACTCTTTTGCAGTTTGGAGTAATTACATCAAAGAGTCATTGTCAGCCTGTTTTAAGGGTTGATGAAAGTTTGTTTGTCAGTCTTCTGTCAGTCCTCAATCTCCCAAGGTCAAGCTGGCACAAGATACAGATATTCGTCCAACATCACTCCATCCTTTGTATACCTCACACACTATCAAATATACTCTTAATCCTTTTTATATCGCCAAGCGTGACAAAGAACACGCCTCGCACACACAAAACATCCCTGGAAACAAAAAGCGCCAGACCCGTAAACATATACCCTCACGCCATGCTGTTAAAGAGGAATGAAAGACCCGGAGAAATGAAACCTGCCGAAAAAAGAAAGAGACCGATAGCAAGAGACGGAAATTTCGGAAGAGATGCAGAAACTCCCAAATGCCCTCCCTTCTTAGACCTGTAAAATGAGGTTCCCATACAAGAAGAACAAAAAGCCAATCGCTGTGTGCATGTGCGCCGGACAAAGACGAAGAAATGGAAGAAGAAGAAGAAGAAGCAAGGCGAGGAGAGAAGCGAGTAGATGGGTGGGCGATCGATAGTGTTTCAACTATCGCCTATAAGATCCGAGTTTGGCAAGTATATCGGCCATATCAGGCTGTCCACCATTAGGAAGACCATGTTGTCGCTGAGGCTGAACAGGTGATCTCAGATCAGGTGTTTGAACGCCCAAATGAGCGGCAATATTTTGAGGTGATTGCTGTTGCTGCTGCTGTTGAGCGAGCAGGTTCGCTAGAGCGGGATTGTTTCTCAGCGCAGCCAGCGGGTCCTGATGGGGGTGAGGTGGATGGATGAATGAAGGCGGAGACTGTATACCAGGTGTTTGGATACCTGGTGATGACAATGGAGGTGGTGGCCGAATCGCAGCAGCATTACCAAGGAGCTTTGCCAAGTCTGGTGTCAGAGCAGTAGCAGGAGGGAGGCCAGGGTGTGGGCCAGTCGGAATACCGGGTGGCTGCATGACACCGAGAAGCTTCTGCAAGCCAGTAGGATCCAAAGAAGTGATCAGGTTGGATAAGTTGGGAGCAGCAGTGACTCCAGCTCCATAACCATACTGCACAGGAGCAGGCACGGGCTGAGGTGGTGCATAAGCAGGAGCAGCCTTTGCGCGGAGGACCAGTTGAGCTGCAATAGTAGGATCGAGATTGTCGTACTCGTCGAAGCGCACATTCTCAATACCAGCACGACGATCGAAGATCTGAAGGGGAATCTTTGCTGTTTGTTGGTTGATGCGAGTGATGCGCGAAACAGCGAGAACACCCTCAAGAATCTGACGACGAACGACAGCGGCTTCAGACAGACGTGGAGACAGAAGCAAGACGTCGACGCGAATGCCTTGGAGGGTGAATGAGTGCTCCAGCCAGGCTATGAAGTTGCGATCGAGGTCGTCCAAAACGATAATCTGCACATCCGGAACATCGCGTGGAGCTCTTCTCGGGAGGGGCAGATCATCGTCGCTATTGCGCCTCCTCGGACTGGGACTGCGGAAACGGCTGGCACGACCGCTGTAGGGCGGTGTTCTCGACCTGCTCCTGTATCGCGCATCGTATCTGTCCCTGCTTCTGTCGCGAGCGCGGTGTATCCTGGGGGATCTGGGAGAGCGCGGTGAAGGAGATCTTCCCGGACGGTAATCGCGAGATCTTCTGTCTCTAGTTCTGTCCCTGTCTCTATCTCGATCTCTTTCTGCTCTTCTGTCGCCTGGCAAATAACGATCTTGCACTACCGAGGAGCTGCCTGCTCTGCCAGTGTCGGGTGAACGTGAGCGACGGGGGGCGCGAGGATCGGAGTTGCGGTTCTTCTGAGGTTTGCTCACTTCGAGGTCTGTGTCGGTCAGCATTGGTCGTCGCCGGTTGCTTCAGGTTTAACTTACGAATCTTCTTGCCACGAATCGTCTTTCCTTGCTCGGCGCTAATGGCTTTGGAGCAACCCTTGGATTCCAGAAACTGCACAAAGCCGTATGCTTGCTTGATGGAGATTTGGGCCAGATCACCATACTTGTGGAAGACGTGGAAAATGTCGCGTTTCGTAACCCTCTCACTAGAAAGGTTGCCGACAAACAGTCTCGATCCGTATGGGAACTGCTCCCAGTTGCCTTCTGTCACGTACTTTCGCTCCTCGGTCAGGAAGTTGTCGTAACGGTGTTGTGTCTCTGGTGTCCACGGCTGATCGTCCTCATCCAAAACCTCTCCTGCTGCTTGTTTTCTCTCACGCTGACTCTCGAGCTTCATGGCTTGCTGGAAGGAAGCGACGGGCGGAGGTGGCAGTCCGTTGGCTCCTACGTTGTTGCTTGCATATTCTCCGTTCTGCTGTTGTTGCTGCTGCTGCTGCGACTGCGCTTGCTGAGCTTGTTGAGCTTGGAATTTGTTGGCGTAGGTCGAATAGGCTTGGTCTTGTTGGGTGGCATGGGCCGAGGCGGCGGCATTCGGAGGAGATTGCGCGACCTGGGACGAGGGAGAGGTGGACTGGGCCTGACTATGGGTAGGTTGTGAGAAGTTGTTGAGCAAGCTCTGCAGACTATTGGCTTCAACACCAGGAGGGAGTTCGTTTGCGCCAGCGCTGGCTGTCGGTTGGCTTTGAGGATGGAAGGAGTTGCTCTGGAAGGAAGCTTCGTTGTTGGTATGGATTGGCAAGGCAGGGAGATGATGGGCAGCAGTAGAAGGATAAGGAATGTCAGATGGAACAGAAGCAGTGGCATGCGCAGAGGCGTCAGAAGAGGCCACGACGCCAGACGAGGCAGGCTGGTACGAGTACTTCTCGCCATAAACTTGATTGGTCTGACTATTCATGCCAACCGATGCTTGCTCTTGCGCCTGATGATAAGCCTGATGGCCCTGTGGGGCTTGACCCTGTCCGACTTGACCTGCCTGTTGAGTCATGTAGGCTTCAGGATGGTTAGATTGGGCCTGTGCATGTTGAACAGCTTGTTGCTGCTGTTGTTGTTGGTGTTGAGAATGGAGGCTCTGATCATAGGCGCCAGCTCGTTGATCGGCGTACATCGGAGGCGGTAGTTGGTGATGAGCGGCTTCGGCCATATGGGTTCCTGTCTGGTTGAAGACGGGATCGATCTGGTTCTCGAGGACTGGGATATTGGAAGGCACTGGATAATGGACGGGCTTTGGAGACACCGGACTCAGGAGCTTGAGCTCACTCGTGTACTCGGGTGCTTCTTCAGGTGGTATCATGTATGCAGGAGTCGAGGTGCGCTACATGCGCCAACATACTACGATCGAGTAACAGCGCCGGGGAGTGGGAGGTGCAAGACAGAAGCGATGGGCAGCGATGAGGAGAAGAAGAGGCAGATCAGATGATGAGAAGACAGACGACGTCGGGATGATGTCTGTATGAGCAAGAGCGAAAGAAAAGTCTCAAGCTCGCTGTTTAGCGCTTGATTTCGTTTGCGGGGTCCCAGCACGAGCCTGCAAGTGGTGTGGAGGGCGTGTGGAAATGCTTCAAGGCCGTGCTGTTACTCTAGGGCGGTGGTTAGGTAGGGCACTGTGTTCACGACAAAAGGGCTGCTCCTTGGGAAACGAATATATGCTCTGGAAAGGAAGAGGACGACGACGCTTGATCAAAGTATCCAACCACTGAAGCCAGCAAGTCGCTGCCGCATGGCTCGTGCTTGCAACTCGTGCATAGGAGCGCGTCACCGGACCAGCAAGAGATCGAGCCTAATCATGCTACTCTAAACTGGTCGACTGCTTCGAACCATCTTGCTTTTCTTGTGGCCTTTTTATCATGCCTCGTTTCCCGCGTCCTACTCACAGGAGTCTGACCATGACTCGGCAAGAGAGATTTGAGCCAGCATCTCGGCGCTTTGCTGAATGTCCGACAGAGGCGTGAGCTTTACCACATCAATATATTTACATCTTTCTAGAAGTCGAGAAAGAATTTCAGCCGCAAACCTGTCAATATAGGCGTTGGGAATCTGCATATGAGTGTAGAAATTAATCTAGTCTGCATGCAGAAGGTGAGTACGACATGCAACACCTGCCTTCGTCGCTTTCGTACAACGCATCAAGAGACCTTGACAAAATTCAACTCTGTATTCGTGGTCAGAAGCGTGAGCTTACTCAATCCATCCTAACTCACCCGAAAAACTTTGCCTAACCAACCCCCTTTCAACACCACCGCACGCTCTCTCTTTGTCCACTCGCGCCACAATGTTCCGCTCCTTCGCCATCCTACGCCCGAAGCCGAGCTTTGTCGTCACAAGGACCCCGACATCGTTCTGCACTTCCGCACGTTCATTGGCCGCTATAGGGGTAGGCGGCGGTGAGAATAGCGGCGGCGGCGGCGACGACGAGCTAGACGCGGCGAGGCGCTGGTTAGCAAATTTCAATGCCGAAACAATACCGCGTAACATTTGCGACGTCTCTTTCAGTAGATCTTCTGGTCCTGGCGGTCAGAATGTGAACAAGTATTTCCATCGCTTATCAAGACCAAATGTCGGTTTTTTGTTATGTAGAAGCTGAGACGTTTGTGTAGAGTAAACTCAAAGGCTACTTTGCGACTCCCGCTATCGGCCTTGCTGCCCATGCTTCCTGTTGTTCTCCGACCTGCAGTCTCAAAATCTAGATTTAGTGCCAAAGATGATCTGGTCATACAGGCAGATGATAGCAGGAAGCAGGCTGAGAACGTGCATCGCTGTTTCATCAAGCTACACGAGATGATTGTGCAAGTTGGACGTGAAGTGGTGCCGGGCGAGACTAGTGCTGAGCAGGTGGAACGCGTCAAGAAGCTGTAAGTACAGGTCTGCGTTACAAGTACTAGCACCTGCTTACACCGTGTTGCAGACAAAAAGCAGAGAACGAAGGCAGACTCAAGATGAAGAAGAAGCACAGTGACAAGAAAAGTGCAAGACGAGGCGGTGGAAAGCCAGACTATTGAGAGGAAAGTATCATTGTATCATTATTTGTATATTAGTCCAGTGACGACTCATGCGATGTGCGAATGTAACGAGATGCTCATGATGACAGATCGGTAAATTGTCCTGAGATCAGTATCACACGCAGCGACAGGCGCTTAGCAAGGTACCTATACTTGACATGTCAGCAATGTATAACAAAACCAAGGCATGAGAAGCTGCAGAGGTGTATGTGTGGATAATAAAATCAGACATCCAAGGAAGATGTTGCGCTCAACGACCGTCAAAGATAGGTTCTAGGCGACGGCTAGCGTGAAAACTGCGAATGTGGTATGGGTTTCATCATAGAAATCCGTGCTGGGGGTGGAAGAGATGAGAGAGGATGCATACCGAGAGCGATAATATGGTGAGACATTGATGACGGCGTGGGTTGGCGTAGTCATATATGAGGCGATCTACTCTACAGCTTCCTGCAATATCTTTACAAGCATGCTGTCTAAAGTCGCGACATGCGCAATCTTTCAGAGCGCGTTGGTGGAAGAAAAAGAATGGAAGCTCCCAAGCCGAGGTTTTTGAATTCACCGCCCCGCCAAGATGAATTCTGCCACGGTAGCTGTCGGATGCCGGCGCGTCCGAGTCGAGCGTCAGGGGATGGAGCTCTCTAGAAAGTTGTCTGTCCTTCTTCTGTGCCTTTTGTAGCAACAATTGCAGGAGACATGGCTCCGAAACACAAGGACGGCGACGTTGTCGCGGTGGTAAGTCGATGCAGCAGTTGTGATGATATGGAAGGTTACTGACTCTTGACAGATTCCTGGCCAGTACATATCATGGTTGCATACCATAGTGGCCTATGCTGCTTTCCTGGGAGCTCTTGTGGTTGGAATGTGAGTGGCGCATACTCGGTGATCTCCAAGATGTATACTGACATTTCAGTGCACTTCATTATGAGAAGATCGTCCAGAATGAGCATTTCGTACGTCGCAAGGACAAATCATCAAGATAAGCCATCCTAACCCCATCACCAGGGCTACCCTATCGAGTGGTTCCCCTCAGTCTCTGCCACGATTGGCGACCGATACCCCGAACGTTCCGTCTTCCAACTCTTCATCGCAGTCACGTCTGGTCAGTAAAGGCACCTGCCGGCAGAAAGAGCTTTGTCTGAACAATCATCTAGGCCCTCGTTTCCTTCTCGTCGCCTTGTGGTACGTCTTGACAGCAAGACCCGGCCAAACACTCCCCAAGTTCATCCTGGGTGTTGGTATCTTCAGAACCTTCACCTGTGGAGGATGGACCTACGTCACCTCTACAGACGACCATGACTGGCACGACATCTTCATGATCTCTTACCTCGTCGCTACTCTGCCCTGGACCATCGGCTGCATCGCCCTGAGCCCAAACAATCCCAAGGCCATCTACTACCGCAAGGTCTTTGGTGGTGCCTTCTTCGCCACCCTTGTGCCTCTCGTCTACTTCTTCATCCAGCACAAGGTCCACAAGGTCCCTGGTGCATACACAATCTATGCATTCTTCGAGTGGGCTCTTGTCCTTCTGGACGTTGCCTTTGACGCCGTCACTGCACTCGACTTTTCCAGCCTCGAATTGGTTGTCAAGGACACCAAGGGCACCAGCAAAGGGTATGTCAATTGGCTTCCCAAATAGTGGTATGCTGCAAACCGCAATGCTACGCCATCGCTGGGACTAATTTATTCTTCCTCATAGCAACACTCAAAGAGTGGCCGATAAGCTCACTGAGACGGAGAAAGACAAGCCTGTTGGTCAGCTCTTTGCTGCTTCCTACTCAAAGGGTGACATGCTTGATGCTCTGGCTGATGTCTACCTTGGCTTCACCTTCTGGTCCGTCTTGACTGGTTTAGGCTTGTTGATCTGGTACTTCCCTCTCTGGCATATGGGCATCTCTGGCTATGAGGCCTTCGTCATGGCCCCTATCTCACCCTTCCTACTTGGTATTGGTTCCATCCGCAGAACCGTTGTTCACAACATCTGCCTCGTTCACTTCCTCTCACTCTCAGGTCTTGTCGCATTCCTGATCCCCACACCCGAGTACCGCCTGTTCGCTGTTGGTTTCTCCATCTTCATGTCAGCTCTCGCATGGTCTGCTACCTGGTGGTCAGAGCGTGCTCAACCTGCCCGTCTTGAGTCTCGCATCTCTGCCTTCTCCCTTGGTCTGCTGACCTCGAGTGTCGCAAAGTATGCTTGTCAGACCAACAACCCTATCTGGCCCGCTGTGCATGCTGAGAATGGTGGTTGGAACTACACTGGCCTTGTTCTGGCCATTGTCGCCATCTTGAGAGTCACGCGTAAGCCGCTTGATCCTCGTGGTGATGTGCCTGGCTACAAAGCCGTATCTGGTTCCTCGTTCCCTGCCGCTCTTGGTTTCGCCGGTCTCATGTTCGGTATGCACTCGCTTCTCTCGGACTCGAGTACCATGATCTCCTGGGTATGGGAGGGCTTCCCCATTCGTGGTCCTATTGCTGTACCTCACGGCAACTACACCTTCCTCGCCATGGGTCTTGGTCTGCTCATTGGCCTCTACTATCCTGTCTTTGCTCGCAGCTGGACTTTCTATGGTATCGGTTCTCTTGGTGCCGCTTTCTTGACAGCCTTTTCTCATTGGTCTGGCTTTTACGGTGGACTGGCTCTTGCCACCTACCTCATGGCCGCTGCCCCTGTCCTGATCGGCAACGCTGCTCGCTACCCTCCTGGCCGCACTTTCTTCCTTGGTTTCCTCTTCTACAACATTCTGGTTCTCGCTCACGTCTGGGTCGTCGCATATGCCTTTGTGCCTGGTGGTCCTCTCATGCGTGAGCACACCGACTGGGTTATGACAGCTATGATGTTGTTCATTGGCTGCGGTATCTTCTCTGCTACCACTTCCGAGACTAAACGATCCAAGTCTGCACCCGCCAACCCTTACGCCCGCAAGCAGCGTTCATACTACATCTATATCCTGATTAGTCTTCAGCTTCTCGGTGCCTCCATCTCATACCTCCGCTTCCCTACTTACGACTACACTCCTTACCACGCACCCGAGAAGAGTGTCACTGCCGGTATCTGGACTACTCACTTTGGTCTTGACAATCCCATGTGGACATCTGAGCGTCGTATCGGCGCTCTCGTCAAGGAGATGGAGCTCGATGTCCTGGGTCTGCTCGAGTCAGACACTCAACGCATTATCATGGGTAACCGCGATAGTACGCAGTACCTTGCCGAAGAGTTGGGCATGTACGTCGATTATGGTCCGGGACCTAACAAGCACACTTGGGGTTGTGCTCTGCTCTCCAAATTCCCAATCGTCAACTCTACTCACCATCTGCTTCCTTCGCCAGTCGGCGAACTCGCTCCTGCTATCCATGCTACTCTCGACGCTTATGGCGAGATGATCGACGTCTTCGTCTTCCACTCCGGTCAAGAAGAAGATCCCGAGGACAGACGTTTGCAATCTGAGTATTTGGCTGACCTTATGGGATCCACCCCTCGTCCCGCCATTCTGCTCTCCTACCTCGTCACCAAGACTGGTCAAGGCAATTACAACACATACGTCTCTGAGCGCAGTGGTATGAGAGATATTGATCCCTCCGACGACTGGGACAGATGGTGCGAGTACATTCTGTACAAGGGTTTGAGAAGATCTGGTTACGCTAGAGTGTCTAGAGGCACTATTACCGATACCGAACTTCAGGTAAGTCTTTTACTTCTTGGGTGTCCCTATCTTGATTGAAGTACTAACATGTGTGATAGGTTGGCAAATTCGTTGTTGGTCAGCCTGAAGGCGGCAATGAGCAAATCTCGGAAACCGAGGTTCCAGAGGGTCTTCGCTTCCCTGCCATGTTCAGAGGTGAAGGTATTAGAGGACACAGATACCATGTCTTTGACGAGCCCAGATACTACGCCTGAGCATCACTCGGATTAGTTGAGAGCACGAAGATTCAGAAAGTATGCTATCTAGAATCTATCGTGGCATTCCAACTTTCTTCTGTGTATGCTCTAGAAAAATGCACTTGCTTTATGTATACTGTCTTGATCGCTTTTGCATGGTAAAGCTGTTTGTGAAACGAGTGTGGGTAGCGATCAATGAAAGTCGCGACGGCGAGTTGTCGGCCCTGGTGGCTCCTGCTCCGATTTCTTCTGTGCCAGGCTCTCTTTCCTCGCGTTGGAGTCGACTGACAAACGACATCTCCACTGATCCACCAGCCATCCATTTTCTGATCTCGGAAACAAACCACCAATCGACGACATAAGTATATCCCTACGCTGGGCAAAGCAGGATTCGGCCATCTGAAATGAACAAGGGCATATATAATGCTCTCAAGGAAGGGGTCCCTGTAGACTATGTGCAAGAGGTCATTCGCAAATTCATTCCATCCAATGGAAATGGCATGGCTCACAAACAGGCCATGTAGAGACCCTTGAGTCAGTGAAGCGTCACACCAATCCAAGAGTGGCAGCAACACTGAAATTAGGATACACAAAACACTGGAAAGGCTCGGAGTATTCAAAAGAGATCATTCATCATGCATACTGTTGGATATCTAAGAAAAAGAAGAAGAGGAAAAAAGAAAGAAGCATCATCAAGAGCGCCATCTAGTAACCACCCTTGGTATATCCATTGGCACCAGTGATAACGACATTGAAAGAACTTCTCCAACTGCCAACATTGATAGCATAAGCCTCACTAACCGCCGTGCTGTAGAAAGCACACTTGACGCTAACCTGAGGAGCAGGGTTACTGCACCCATCACCAGGGCTCAACTTTGGGTTTCTCTCAAAGTAGATGTTGAAGCCTTTGCAAGCCGAGTTGCCATCGCAAATGGCAGCGCATTGAGCAGGATTGTATGAAGAAAGCTCGGTGTAGAACATGTAGCCCGCTTGGGATTGAGAGGCGTAGAAGCCTGCGAAGCGCCAGGTGTAGTTTACAGGCACATTGGCGGTCATGTATTGGGAGCGCAGGGTGGAGTCTTTGAGGAAGGCTGAGGGTGCGGGGTTGGAGGGTGTGTAGGTGTAGCCGAAGTTTGGCATGGTAGAGCAGGCTGTGGCGGTTGCTTGACGGCGTTGGCGCTTTTTGCTGCTGGTGCTGGTGCTGACGCTTGTGATTGTTGCTTTGGAGGCTGATGTGAAGGAGGAAGTGGCCTTTACTGATGAGGGTGGTGCTGTGGTGCTCATCTTTGCAACAGCGGCGGAGGCGATGGGTGAGCCGGTGATGGAGGTGGTGGTTTGAATGGCCTTGGGGCTTTGTGCGGCCATTTGAGACAGGACTGATGCGATGGCAGAGTCGGTGTTTTGGATTGTGACAGGGCAGGTGGTGCAGACACTGCTGGGCTTGCTAGAGATAGCAGCGGCCTCGGCGATGACAGCCAAGGCAGGAATCGCGAAGAGTTGGAAACGCATTGTGAATGTGTTGTAATGAGAGTGTAGTTATTGTTGGGAAAGGGTGTAGTGGTAATTGTATCAGAGAGTGACTAAAGCTTGAGCTTTGGAGATAGATTGTTGTTGTTGTGAATGAATGTAGAGTTGCTTGATGATAGAGAGAACACAAGGGGAGACTTGACCATAACATATATACTGAACCTCTTACAATGGACTTTGGTATACCAGACTCTCCAGAGATCTCGGCCTTCATGATGGATGGCTCGGGTCTCAGATATCCAACGTTTAAGTTCTGTTAACGGCCGAAAGATCGGCGGGGCGGCTTCCAGGAGTTTTCTAGAACACTGGCCATCTCGATTCATGAGATGCTTGTTGTTGACGACGACCTGTATTTGTGTAAGTTTTGGATTGCGTACCTGATGCTATGTCATCTTCGTCATGAGTATACACGTCAACAACAGGCCATACCAGCAGAGCTCCCCTGCAAGGATGTGCTGCCCCAGGCCCTGACCCAGGGTCTGCACCGAACCCTTGCCGACACACAAAAGGGTTTGACAGAACTTTGAGGCTTGGACATACTCTCGAAGTATGTCAAATCGACCAAATCCACATCGCAACGCGATAGCATGAGCCCCGTGCCAAGCCTCGAAAACCTCGCGATCACAGGCAAGATCAGGAATAGATATGTGATCAAACCGTTTTCCAAAGGACAACAAAGGACGAGACCGTTGTGTGGCTTGACTCCATGCAATATTGAATGTCTTAGATGCTTACTCGACATCCGAATCAAGCCGGACACCTCTGATTCTTTGCACAAACTCTGGTTGAAAGGATGATACATGGCGGTGATGGCTTGGTGGTATGATCGAGACCGCTGGTCTAGTGTTGTGTTTGAATCAGGAGTTGGCTCTGGATTTGACATGAGGCTTCTCGGATAGTTGGCCGGGTCGGGCTCTGGCGAATGAGACGACATGGCAGGACGTGCTTATTTTTGCCAGTGGTGATAGAGTTGCTTCATCTCTGCAAAACAGAGATCACACTGCGCCTCAATATCTGGAGGCTACTCCGAGCGACGCTGGCAACTTGGCAAGTAGTG
Organism: Aureobasidium subglaciale EXF-2481; assembly: GCF_000721755.1. Taxonomy (NCBI): domain Eukaryota; kingdom Fungi; phylum Ascomycota; class Dothideomycetes; order Dothideales; family Saccotheciaceae; genus Aureobasidium; species Aureobasidium subglaciale. The sequence goes on along the minus strand of NW_013566979.1, from coordinate 586,556 downwards.
TTGAGAAAAGGAGATGAGGTGGTTGGGTGTTTGTGAACGGTCTCGGTGCGATCGTACCCGAGCTCCGGCTGCCTAGTCAGATTTGCTCACGACCAAAACTTCTCGCCGAGGTATGTCACCCTGGCCATGTACTTCTCTCCAAATCACGTCGACACACACGTCTATCATCACTCCGGCTTGGAATTGAGATGTTTCGTACCGGATATGATATCTGGCCATGACTAAGATGTCCTCTGGGTCTTGTATTCAGCCACGAGTATCATAGCAACTTGTCAATGAGATGTCCACATCTCAATGTGCAGTCTGTGCCCATATCTCCGGCAATGTGCTATTTTGATTCCAAATTTGATCATAACTCGAGCATAAGGCTTCTGACCATGATGCAACTGTCACAGCATATGAAATAGAACAACATGATCACTATGGTAAATATTTTACTGTGACAGATCATGTACGCGACCTATAGCATCGCCTTGGAGCAATTCGAGATGTCAAAAACATTGCTTTGGAGATGACCCTGTTGACGCGTCGCGAGTCTCGATGCCGTCATCGTCTGTCACGACACACCCTTCTTCTCTTCAACGCTCACGTCCAAGCCCGACACATTTCTGATAGGCCGAGGAAGCCAGAACTCTATATGGTACTCTCAGGAGACTCAATGCTAATTTGAAAATCACTGCGTATATGCTCACGTGTTGACGCGGAAATACTCCAGCGCTGAGGAAGAGAACAGGTAAAGGTAAACACTCATTGATTTCAATTTGAGAATACACGACTAATACTTATAGCGGACTCAAAAGTCCGAGAGATGACAAAAGAACGCAACAAAAGACACAAAAGAACATGAAAGATCTCACACATGTTCTGGCTATGCCCAATGCCCAAAACCCCCAGTTTTCCAGATGCAGATTATCCACCACACTACTTTCAAAAGAGACTATCTAAGACAAGACGCAAGTGGCAGGTGTGACTGCAGTATTGCATGTCAAAGTCGACCCCACAGTGACAGCTCCAGAGCGGTTAAAAGCATAATTGACAGCGATACGCGTAGTTCCATCAGTAGAACCCTGGATACCGATAGCTGCACTGCCAGAGCCTTGATCACCACCAATATCATAGTAGCGATAGACAAAGATACCAGGTTGGGTACTGTCATAGCTGACTGTGAAATGGTAGGTCTCGTAGGTACCAGCGCGAGCGAGACGGTACTCATAGATTACTGATGTGGAGGTGGTTTGGTAGAAGATACCCGCGTCGTTGTTCTCGCCGAATTTGATTAGGTCGTCGAAGAAGGGGGCGGCGGCGTAAATGGGGATGTAAGGGTTGGGGAGACCGCCCGCGTTGTCGTAGGTTGTGCTGCTGTCGATCAGGGTGAGGAGCTGTGGGAGGTTGTTGTCAGTATCAACGATTGAGAAGCAAAAGAGCGTGGAAGTTACTTACACCGTTAGTGGATGGGAAGGACTTGGCGGAAGATCCAGAGTATATTTTCATCTCGAAGGGTAGGTCGATCTCACAGTAGGAGTCGTCTTCTTCAGTGTCGATCGGGTCGCCAAAGTCGCAACGAGTTGGGCTGGCGAGAAGACCGTTGTAGGTCGAAGTCGAGCCATCAGGATTGACGACCGTAGGACTGCCACCACCGCTAGTGGGTGCAGGAGAAGCCGAGGCAGCTCGGGATGATGAAGCAGCAACGCTACTTGCCGCACCACCACCGCCATTACCAGCGGCACTACTGCTTGAAGCAGCAGGCGCACGAGAAACAGAAGATGCAGCTGCACCGCCATCAGTCGGACCTGAGATGAGGACTGCCTCAGCGATGGTGGATGCCACTGGATCGTTGTTGTGATCACCAGCAGTCTGCTTGAGATAGCAAGTTCCTTGGGTCATCGTAGCGTCGCCCGAGTAGACAAGGGCACCGCAACCAGCAGTTCTATCGCAAGCGAGGAAACACTCGTTGATACCTTGAGATTGAACACCAACATTAGCAATGAGGATACCCTGACCATTTCTACCACATGAGACGCTGTAACGAGCACCTCTGGAATCCGTGAGGGTTTGGCCGTCCATGGCGGGACATTTGGGAATAGGACTTCCTGTTGCAGAAGCAGTCGCAGTGGACGAAGAAACACTGGTGGGTATAACTCCTTGCCTGATGCCGGCCACGAAGCCCGCACTGGTTCCCTGGAACTGATAGTTGGTGCCACCGATCTTGAGGTAGCAGGTTTTGGTATCGGTGTAGACGAAAGCTCCACATGCGTTCGTGTTGTCACAGAGGGCTGCGCAAGCACCAGCATCTGCCGGAGAGCCAAAGTTTTGTCCACCTCCACTAGTGTCCGAATTGCACTTTATTTGGTAGGTGACGCCGTTGGTATCAGCAATTGTTTGACCGTCCGCAGATGGGCACGAATATGTGACCTGCGTTACAGCAGCCGAAGGGGCGGATGAAGCACTACTGCCAGACGAAGCAGCAGCGGCACCGCTGGATGAGGGTGATGCTAAAGACGATGCCGCAGGAGAAGACGCTGCGATAGACGATGCTGCAGCAGTCCGGCTGGATGAAGATGCTCCCGGAGAGGATGTTGCCGGGGATGATGCTGCCGGGGATGATGCCGAAGGGGACGATACAGCAGGGACGACAGAAGATGCAGAGGACGCTCTTGATGAAGAACCTGGGACGGGTGCGCTAGAAGCTACACCAGGTGCACTGCTTGATGATGCTTGTACCGATGAGATTGCAGGCAAAGAGGATAGAATCGGAGCAACTGAGGACGAAGCACCGGCGATTGAAGACGATCCCGCGTTCGCAGCTGAGGACATGGATGGAGCAGCCGAAGAAGCAGCCGAGGATGCAGGTTGAACGGCTGACGGAGCGGATTGAACAGCGGGAGAGACAGATTGAACGATAGAGGAAACAGCAGATGACAGTGCTGGAGCACTGGAAGAAGCGGTCTGGGTAGCAGAGGAAGAAGCCAATGAAGCACTCGAAGAGGCAGGTCCAGTACCGCCAGGACGAGCAGGCACAGCTCTGATGCCAGAAACGGTACCTTGTGTAGCTGGCTGGAACGAGACATCATCCGAAGAGCTACCAGTCTTGACGTAGCAGCTATCGACACCATCGAAGGTCCACGAGACACAGCCATCAGTTTGATCGCAGAGAGTCATGCAGTCGTTGAAGTTGGTTGAAGAACCAACACGCTGACCAACTCCTCCAGAAGTAGCCTGGTTACAGCCGAGCTCGTACATGCCGTCAAGGTTCGACTCAACCATGTCACCGTTATCGGCAGGACAAGAGTAAGTCGTCTGAGGAGTTACGCTGCTCGAAGCTGCAGTAGAGCTGGCGGTACTTGAGCTAGGCACGATGACAGGGCCAATGCCGCTGACAGATGCTGCACTGCTAACAGGGATGCTGCCTCCGCTTGAGCTGGGTCCCGAAGATGCGCCTCCAGCAATTGACGACAGTACGGAAGCGGCAGAAGACGAAGCAGCTGCAGATTCGACCGAAGATAGCTTCGATGACAGCTGTGATTCGATGGAGGATGCAATTACTGCTGCTGACGATGAAGCTGCAGATCCAGTCACTGAGGACAATAGAACTGTGCCTGAAGCGACTGAAGAGCTAGAAGCACCAGGCAAAAGGTCTGACACAGTGCTCAACGGAACACCACTTGAAGCAGAGGCAGATGACGAACCTACTCCAGTGCCATTTATCACCACTGCTCGTATCAGCATTGATAAGGTACAATGATGGACGTGACTTACGAGGCTCAACATGAAGAACGACCGGACTCCAGCTTCTTTTCGCTTCCATTGGACCAAGGAATTTAGCAAGAATCAATGCATTGTCGAGCAGGCCTGGAGGCAACTTGTAGAATTGAGCAGTGCCGTTTGTAAACAGTGGGTTAGTCCAATTCAGCATTCTATTGCGAACGGAGAAAGTCGTGTTGATAGGCAGGTTGTAATCAGTGATGCCAAATGCTTGATCAACAACATTGAAGTTGGTTGCGATGTGACTGCCATTGAGAGTTGTGAGACGGCCTGCGTTGATTGTGTAGACTATAGCCAGCGAGGAGTTGGTAGTGGTGTTTCCATTGGCAGTCAGCCAGTAAGGAGCCGTATCCTGGTCAGGGTAGCCAGAGACATCAACTTGCTGGAGTCTGATCACGAATGGTGCACCGCCGTTGGCTGCGACATCGGTCCATGGTGTTGGCTCAACTGTCACAGTCGATTGAATGACTGTGGTCGAGGTTCCTGATGTGTAGGTTGCACTACAGGCACTGACATGAGTTGTGAGAGTAATAGTCTGAGCACTACATGCCTGCGAGAAGAGGGACAACGCAGACGTAATTGAGAGAAAACGACGAGGTATCATCTTGTGTCTGCCTTCACGGCCGGACAGCGAGATGGATAGATGTGTCGGAACTACGCGAGAAAGCGAGTGTAGTACCACGACCTAGCTAACGAGTTGAAAGGAGCGACTGAGATAAAGGAAAAGAGCGATCCGCGCGGAAGACGTTGTGCACGCAATTAACCAAGCAAGGTCGAGGAATGAAAAACATACCCATAATTTGATAGGCCAAGATGTGGAGGAATGCGACAACCATCCCTCGCTGCATACCAATATGACTAGACCCTTATTAGCCTTAGCGGTGCGTCACTCACATGCCACAAAACATATTGACATGATCCAAATAGCATACCGATGCAATGGTTCGGGAAAAACTTGCAGTGGGGGAGTCGATATCTGTGAATACGCACCAGTAGTTAACTTTGATGCGTGCACATTGCAAGATCTGGCTGCTGGGAAAATCAGATCATAGACCGGCTCATCATGTGCTTATTGTTGACACCTAACATCCTCCTCCTTCATTACATAGAGCAGTGATATCCTCCAAAGATGCACTGTTGTTCCCTAGTGTGAGAGGTATCAGTGGAGAGTCGATGAGATGACCCTCTCCGTCAATGATGTATGCGACGGTCCAAAATTTGTGCATCGAAAAGACATCTACACGGACGACGGAGTGCATCGCTCGGGGAAACACAAAGAGAAGCTGTCGCATTAAAGGAAAGCACCTAGTAAAATGAGCTGAAATATGAGATAGAAAAAAGACGCGTACGTCCTAACACTAGAAACATGAAGAGCGCATTATAAACCGATCCAGAAAATCCGCCAAAGTTGTGCAGCGAAACCTTTATTCTGAATCATCAAATTCATAGACCAGCAATGCATGATGAAGTCGCTTTTGATCGATTACAGAAGAAGGGCAGCAGCGCCAGAGAAGATGGCGACAAAGGCGGAAAGGCCAAGGGTGTAACCACCGATCTGGACAGACTGGATGGACATGGTAGAAGCAGCACCTTGCGAACCAGAACCGCTGGCCTTGCTGCTGCTACCACCAGAGCCAGAGCCAGAGCCAGAGCCAGCAGTGGCTCCAGCACCAGAACCGGTGGTGGGAGAGGCGGTAACCTTACCGGTACCAGCGGTTCCAGCTTGGGCCATCAAGGACGAGCAGACACCAGTAGGCTTGGCAGCCGACTTGAGAGTAGCAGAGCCGCTGAAGCCGCAAGCGCTGGCACGCTGAGCGGAAGGCTGAGCCGAGTAGTACTGGTCAAGGACGAAGCCAAGCTGTTCGGTAGAGTTGCACATGCTGTAGGCACCGTAGTTGCCGGTGGTAGCGTTGTGAGCAATTCCAGCGCAGGAGGAAGGGCTTGCGCCACAGACGTAGCCAAACATGTCACCGTAGGCCTCTTCACTGACGCTGGACTTGACGTTGCAGCTCAAGGAGTTGAACATGCAGCTGCACAGCTCCTGGTTGGGCGATGGGGGAAGGGGACTGGCAGCAGCAGCCCAGGCAGTGCCGGTGGCCGGGCAGGAAGCGATAGTGTTGGAGGGAGTGTAGGAAGCGCTGTTGACGCCGGAGGGAGAGACAGTTGCCATAGCCTTAGACAGGTTGGAGTAGTCACCTGTGAATGGGTCAGAATAGTCTTAAGCGAGTACAAGTAGCGAGGATCTTACCAAGAGTAGAAACCTTGTTGTTGGAGACGGAGACAAGACCGTACTCATTCTCGGTCTCGAAGTACATGTAGACGATACCACCAGACCAGACCTCGGTCATGTCGCTGCCGTAAAGAGCTTCAACTTCACCCCAAGTACGAGGACGAACAGTGTTGCAACCGTACTCGGCGAAGAAGACAGGGACAGAGTAGGTAGAAAACTCCTCGGTGCGGGCAGCGTAGCCACTCTCCTGGTAGCTGGAGGGATCACACCAAGAGTAGACGTTGTAACCCCAGAAGTCAATGTTGAGGGCGGTGTCGGAGCTGCAGTCGAAGTAGTCGGCCATGTTGACACGGATGTCGGAGTCGTCAGAGGTAGCGTAACCGACACCGAGCTGTCTGTATCCCTTGGAAGCGATGTATGCCTTGGTGTCGCGAACAGCAGCCTTGACGAAAGCGCTGGCGTTGGTGGTATTCTTGGAGTTGGAGACCTCGTTACCGGCGAAGAAACCAAGGGTGTTGGAGTACGGTGCCAATGCGTCCACGACTGAGACATAGCGCTCATACAGATCATCGTTCCAGGCAGGGTCGTTGCGGTTGATGGACTGGTCGGGGGCGGAAAGGTCAGAAACGACGTAGATGCCAGCATCTGCGAGCATGTTCATGCAGTCATCGTGGTTCTTTGTGGGGTCGATGGCGTAAACACGGATAGTGTTTGTGCGAAGAGCCTTGAGGTAAGGGATATCACGCGAGCAGATGGATGCATCGGCCAGAGGGTCGGTGTAGGAAGTGTCGGTGGTGTTCTGGACGTCCTCCTGGTATGCGACACCGCGCATGAAGAACTGGGTACCGTTGGTCTTGTAGAAGAACTTGGAACCCTTGATGACAATAGGGTCAACGTCAGCAGCGACCTTGGACACGAGCATGCTCGCGGCCGCGATGGCTGTGGCAATACCGAAACCCTTCATGTTGTAGATGAAGATGCTGGTTTAGGTGTGTATTGGGTAAAGAGCCGCCAGGTAAATAGGGGCTTAGAAAGGTGCGATACGCAGGGAAGGAGGGAGAAAAGTCTTCGAACGAGCGATTAAATGAGATTGAAGAGGTGTGAGCAATGAGTGAACGAAGGTGGATAAGGGTAAGTCGCCACAGGAAAGACCCAAGATAGAACAGGGACAAGGAAACAGTGAGCAAACAAGAAAGGTTGCTGTCCGGGAGTTGCGCGCCGTGGCGACAGGAAAGCGCCTTACATAAGGCCGCTCGCTTTCCAGTGTTTGGCACTGGCCGCGCAAGCCCACCTCCTGGCCCATCAGATCTTCATCTCCCCGAGGAGCTACTTCGCCACAACGATACGAGCCCGCACGACTGTCTGGAATATTCACTGCCCTATTTTATCTCTCACTACGAAGATCCCCTGCCCAGAGCTTGGCCACTTCTGCGCAAGAGCTTTTCCATTGCTTCTGCTGCTTCGTCCTTGAGTCTGGTCGAGATCTTTTATGTGCCAACAACGGTCATACCCGCAATCTCCATGACCGTGCCTGCAATGTCCACTGGTGGCCATGAGGAATCGTCAACCGAAACGCATGCGTGGGTGGCGCAACAGCACTCGACGACTGCTTCCTCTCCGATCCGCTTTCATGTCTTCTGTGAGAAACAATTCCGAGCAGCCGGGCCAAGCTTTATGTGTCTCAACGGCTTCGTGCGTATTCTTCCTAGCACGGTCAACAAGATGCCGAGAGTGTAAACACTCGCCTTTGCTCTGTTGACTTTTTGTGAAAAAATGCTGTCTCCTGTCTCTGAACCTGCCTTCCTTCAAGGGGAACAACCTTTATCTTCTTGAACAACTTCTCAACGTTCATGTCATCGTATCCGTAAAACATACGATGTCGTCACTATATCCGTCAGATCTACATGCTCCTGCTGGATAGGACATGTCCAAATCCGTAGCTTGGTGTGTGTGTACAGCTGCCGGACTTCTGATTCCACACATCCACGCTCATTCAAGTGCATGTCGCCATAACTCTTGAGACAATTATATCATCGTCCACCGAGTATCTACTATGCTACGTCAAGATCTCTTTGTCCAAGCTCTAGTATCGGCGCAATTCAACTCATGACTTATGTCATGTCTAGGAATGCGTTTCAAGATTTGGGGTCATGGGAGAGGAAATTGCGGGATGTAAATCAATACATAAAGTACAGTATCGAGCGACTCAATCCGAGGCCCTGTCCTTGAACAGCGCCCCTACCATACGACAGACTCCTTCTGGAAGGATTAAAATATGGCGTTAGATTATCGTATGTCCAGAGTCGTGGCATGCAGCTTGGAATAGCACACGACTAAACATCACTATTGCCGTACCCGTGAACATAAAGTTTGTTACGAGGTGCGAACACGCGGCAGCGCTGCGGAAGCATAGTTCGTACACTTGTCAATCGATCATACAGCAGATGTAGACCACAGGATTGACCACATGGAGCCAAATCCGCAGCTGCCAGCAACAAACAGTTCCAATGGGCACTCTTACCAAGACATGTGGATGACGATGATGTCGAGTGGAGGCCGTAATCAAAGCATCACCGAAGCATCTAATGAAGAGCACCAAACGATTCAACAAGCATGCGTATGAGGTGTGAGGCGCAAGAATGACAGAGCTCAAAATAGTACTGGCAAGTTAGCAAGCATCTCCAAAGACTCGTCTAGTGGCGATCACATTAGGATGTGTGTTATTTGCTGGCCGCCCGCCAATAAATCATCCATCCAGTCGGTCGGAGCGGCACACAGCGAGGAGAAATAGCAGCACAGGGCTGTGCAAAAGATGCGCTTCAATTTTTTCGAGAGAGATCGTCAGGCTTGATTTGTCTTGAATTCAAGCAGTCGACGGAGTTTCTGCCCTACGAGAGACGGTGAGGTGGAAGAGTCCATGGACCATGGTTCTCAGCAAAAATCGACGATGACGGTCCGACGCGGAAATGATTGCAAGAGGGCCAGTCTCAGGAATGGCAGGACGCAAGTGTCAGACTGGGGTGTTTGAGATACAGGCGCTAGAGCGCGAGACAATTGACGAATCAGCGGGCAGTGTGTGGAACTGCGGCGCGAAATGAAAGTTGGCTGGGGCGAGGTAGCGCGACCCGCCCTGCCGCGAATGCTGGAGCTAAAGTGATGGATGGCTCGAGCGTTGTTTTGGGATCAAGGAGAGTTGTGTTCCTGTTGTGCTGCGTGTGCTCGCTGCCCGGCGTCCGGCCGCTGAGTTCTGCTGGGCCTGCCTTGGATCTTGGTGCAGAATTGGCTTGCAGTGCTCTGTCGAATCGCGTTGGTGCGGCCTTTCGCCTCTGAGCCGTTGAAACAAGCAGGACTACGATCAACCAAAAGCCCCCCTTTCCCGCCCCTGCCTCGAGCGCGCGCCTTCTGTTCCAGCGTCTTTTTGCTTTCGTGCAAACACACATTCGTTCGCTTTTGTGTTCCTCTCCCAGGCTACACACCTGTCTCTCTTCCCTCCATCACCTCCGTCACCCAATCCACGGTGTCGGTTTGTTAGAGGTTTGCTTGACAGCTGCAAATCCCGGACCATTTGAGAAGTACATTCTCTGCACCTCCACACCCTCGCCGAGTCTGCAGCCGCGCGTTCTCACGGCAACAACTGCGGCCACTTTTCGACCTCCACCACTTCCGGTCCGAAATAACATCAACATCGCCTTCCTCGTCAAGGGCTAAGTGTTGCTGCAGCCGCATCGGTCTTCTTTACAGACCATCACATTCGCTGCATTCCCAGACGACAAACGCTTCGCTCAGGCTTTCTGCCCACATTCCCACAAACCGTTCATCCCTTGTTTCACGGCGAATGTCACTGCTTTGAGGTAAGCAGCAACAACGACTTCATTGACATCTCCAATGCAATTCTGACTCGCCACAGTAATTTTTCGTATTTGACTTAAGCATGGCGCACCCTCAACAGGGCGGTGGCCAGTACGCTGATGATGGCTACGGCGGTCACGGCGGCCACGGCAACGGCAATGATGCCTACTACCAAGATGACCAGAACCAGGCCTACTACGACCACAATCAAGGCTATGGAAATGGTCAGGATAGTTACTACGATGAAGGGTATGTCGCGGCTGCAAGCTCTGAAAGACCGACCATCGCTAACATCCTCACAGTACCGGCGGTCACTACGCTCAGGGCGAACATGGCGCTCCCTACCAAGGCCAACAAGGTCAGGAAGGCTATTACGACCAAGGCCACAACGGCTACCAGGACGAATACTACAACGACCAATACTACGATCAAGGCCACGCTGCGGGTCAGCAAGCACCTCGTCAGCCGAGAGGTCACTCCGAGGAAGACTCGGAGACCTTCAGCGACTTCACCATGAGATCCGACATGGCTCGCGCTGCCGAGATGGACTACTACGGTCGTGGTGATGAGCGTTACAACAGCTACAACGGCGAGCAAGGCGGCCGTGGTTTCCGCCCTCCATCGTCTCAGGTCTCATATGGTGGCAACCGCTCATCCGGTGCCTCGACTCCCGTCTACGGTATGGACTACACCAACGCTCTCCCCGCAGGACAGCGCTCGAGAGAGCCTTACCCTGCCTGGACCTCGGATGCTCAAATTCCTCTCTCCAAGGAGGAGATTGAGGACATCTTCCTCGACCTGACAGCGAAATTTGGTTTCCAGCGTGACAGCATGAGAAACATGTTCGACCATTTCATGACCCTCCTCGACTCGCGTGCTTCCCGCATGTCGCCCAACCAGGCTCTTCTTTCGCTGCACGCCGATTACATTGGTGGCGATAACGCCAACTACCGTCGTTGGTATTTCGCTGCTCATCTCGATCTCGACGATGCTGTTGGTTTCGCAAACATGAACCTTGGAAAGGCCAACCGTCGCACTCGCAAGGCCCGCAAGGCTGCCAAGAAGAAGGCCGCAGAAGGCGAAAACGAGGAGGCTACTCTTTCAAGTCTCGAGGGCGACAACAGTCTTGAGGCGGCCGAATACCGCTGGAAGTCACGTATGAACAAGATGTCCCAGCACGACCGTGTCAGACAGATTGCTCTCTACCTTCTTTGCTGGGGTGAAGCCAATCAGGTCCGTTTCATGCCCGAATTGATGTGTTTCATCTTCAAGTGTGCCGATGATTACTTCCACTCTCCTGCTTGCCAGAACAAGGTCGAGCCAGTCGAGGAGTTCACTTACCTCAACAACGTAATCACTCCTCTGTACAATTACTGCAGAGATCAGGGTTACGAGATCTTCGATGGCAAGTACGTTCGCAGAGAGCGTGACCACAACAAGATTATCGGTTACGATGATATGAACCAGCTCTTCTGGTACCCTGAGGGAATCGAGCGTATTGTGTTCGAGGACAAGTCCCGTCTTGTGGATTTGCCTCCCGCAGAGCGTTACGAGAGACTCCAGGATGTCATCTGGAAGAAGTGCTTCTTTAAGACTTTCAAGGAGACCAGATCCTGGTTCCACAACTTGGTCAACTTCAACCGTATCTGGGTCATTCACGTCACTGCTTACTGGTTCTACACCTCTTACAACTCGCCTACTCTCTACACTGAGAATTACGAGCAACAGCGCAACAACTCTCCTACTACTCCCGCTCATTTCTCCGCTGTCGGTCTCGGTGGTACTGTTGCATCCCTTATTATGGTTTTTGCCACGCTCGCCGAATGGTCCTACGTACCCAGAAAATGGGCAGGTGCTCAGCATTTGACCAAGCGTCTTCTCTTCCTCCTTGGTGTTCTCGCCATCAATGTGGCTCCTGCAGTTTACATCTTTGGTGTGAACCGCAAGGGCAAGATTGCTCTGATTCTTGGTATCGTGCAATTCCTGATCGCGCTCATCACCTTCTTCTTCTTCTCGATCATGCCTCTCGGCGGTCTCTTCGGTAGCTACCTCACCGGCAAGTCTCGCCGTTATGTGGCTAGTCAGACTTTCACTGCCAGTTGGCCTCAACTTAAGGGCAATGCTATGTGGATGTCCTACGGTCTTTGGATCATGGTCTTCGGTGCCAAGTTGGCAGAGTCTTACTTCTACCTGACCTTGTCGCTTCGTGATCCCATCCGTATCTTGTCTACTCTTAAGATCAGATATTGTATTGGTGTCACTTACATTGGCACAACGCTCTGCTACCACCAGGCTACGGTCACTCTCATTCTGATGTACATCACCGATCTGATCCTTTTCTTCTTGGATACTTATCTTTGGTACATCATCTTGAACACCGTCTACTCGGTTGCTCGCTCCTTCTACCTCGGTGTTTCCATCTGGACTCCTTGGAGAAATATCTTCTCTCGTCTGCCCAAGCGTATTTACTCCAAGGTTCTTGCCACTACTGACATGGAAATCAAGTACAAGCCCAAGGTTTTGATCTCGCAGATCTGGAACGCCATCATCATCTCGATGTACCGCGAGCATTTGCTTGCCATCGATCACGTTCAGAAGCTTCTCTACCACCAGGTTCCATCAGAGCAAGAAGGCAAGCGTACTCTCAGAGCACCTACCTTCTTCGTGTCGCAAGAAGATCACTCTTTCAAGACTGAATTCTTCCCCAGCCAAAGTGAGGCCGAGCGTCGTATCTCTTTCTTCGCCCAGTCTCTGTCCACCCCCATTCCCGAGCCCGTACCGGTTGACAACATGCCTACTTTCTCCGTCATGATTCCCCACTACGGTGAAAAGATTCTTCTCTCTCTTCGTGAGATTATTCGTGAGGATGATCCGTACTCGCGTGTTACCATGTTGGAGTACCTCAAGCAGCTTCACCCTCACGAGTGGGACTGCTTCGTCAAGGACACCAAGATTCTGGCTGACGAGACTTCGCAATTCAACGGCGAGTATGAGAAGACCGAGAAGGACACTGCAAAGGCCAAGATCGACGATCTTCCCTTCTACTGCATTGGTTTCAAGTCTGCTGCTCCCGAATACACTCTCCGCACTCGTATCTGGGCATCGCTCCGTTCTCAGACCCTCTATCGTACCATCTCTGGTTTCATGAACTACAGCCGTGCTATCAAGCTGCTGTATCGTGTCGAGAACCCTGAGGTCGTTCAAATGTTTGGTGGCAACTCTGATAAACTCGAGAGAGAATTGGAGCGCATGGCTCGTCGCAAGTTCAAGATCTGTGTCTCCATGCAGCGTTACGCCAAGTTCACCAAGGAAGAGCGTGAGAACGCCGAGTTCTTGCTCCGTGCCTACCCCGATCTTCAGATTGCTTACCTTGACGAAGAGCCTCCGCTCAACGAGGGTGAGGACCCCCGTCTTTACTCTGCCTTGATTGATGGTCACTCTGAGATCATGGAGAACGGCCTTCGCAAGCCCAAGTTCCGCGTTCTGCTTTCCGGTAACCCCATTCTGGGTGACGGCAAGTCCGACAACCAGAACCACTCTATCATCTTCTACCGCGGTGAGTATATTCAACTCATCGACGCTAACCAGGACAACTACCTGGAGGAATGTCTGAAGATTCGTTCTGTTCTTGCCGAGTTCGAGGAAATGACTACCGACAACGTCTCTCCCTACACTCCTGGTCTTGCCACTCCTAAGTTCGACCCTGTTGCCATTCTTGGTGCCCGCGAGTACATTTTCTCAGAGAACATCGGTATTCTCGGTGACGTTGCTGCTGGAAAGGAGCAGACATTCGGTACTCTGTTCGCTCGTACCCTCGCTGAGATCGGTGGTAAGCTCCATTACGGTCACCCTGATTTCCTCAACGGTATCTTCATGACCACTCGTGGTGGTGTCTCCAAGGCTCAGAAGGGTCTCCATTTGAACGAGGATATTTACGCTGGTATGACTGCTCAACTTCGTGGTGGCAGAATCAAGCACTGTGAATACTACCAGTGTGGTAAGGGTCGTGATTTGGGCTTCGGCTCCATTCTCAACTTCACCACCAAGATTGGTACTGGTATGGGTGAGCAAATGCTTTCTCGCGAATATTACTACCTCGGCACTCAACTCCCCCTGGACCGCTTCTTGTCTTTCTACTACGCTCACGCTGGTTTCCACGTCAACAACACCTTCATCATGTTGTCGGTGCAGCTCTTCATGTTCTGTATCATCAACTTGGGTGCTCTCAGACACGAGACCATCATCTGCCGTTACAACAGAAACACCCCCATCACTGATCCTCAATGGCCTACGGGTTGTGCTAACTTGCGCCCCTGTCTCGACTGGATCCAGCGCTGCTGTGTCTCCATCTTCATCGTCTTCTTCATCTCTTTCGTCCCTCTCACGGTTCAAGAATTGACTGAGCGTGGATTCTGGCGCGCAGCTACTCGTCTCGCTAAGCACTTCTCTTCGTTCTCCCCTCTGTTCGAAGTTTTCGTCTGTCAGATCTACACCAACGCACTCCAGCAGAACTTGTCATACGGTGGTGCCCGTTACATCGGTACTGGTCGTGGTTTCGCCACTGCCCGTATGCCATTCGGTATTCTTTACTCCCGTTTCGCTGCTCCCTCGATCTACCTGGGTATCCGTCTGTTGCTCATGCTTCTCTTCGGTACCTTGACTATCTGGGGATACTGGCTTCTCTACTTCTGGGTTTCGCTTCTCGCTCTCTGTATTGCACCCTTCCTCTTCAATCCTCACCAGTTTGCGTGGGGCGACTTCTTCATCGACTACCGCGAATTCCTCAGATGGCTGTCTCGTGGAAATACCAAGGGTCATTCTGCATCGTGGATTGGCTTCGTCCGTCTTTCGCGTACCCGCATCACCGGATTTAAGAAGAAGGTGCTTGGTGAGCCGTCCGCCAAACTGTCTGGAGACACAGCCCGTGCTCGCTTCGGTAATGTCTTCTTCGCTGAGGTCATTGGTCCGCTCTTCCTTGTTGCTGTAACTCTTATTCCCTACCTTTACATCAATTCTGGAACTGGAGCTACTCGTGCCTTGAACCCTGATGTCGGAGCTGCCGCCTTGCAACCCCGCAATGCTCTCATTCGTATCGCCATCGTTGCCTTTGCCCCTATTGGTATAAATGCTGGTGTTGCAGGCATGTTCTTCCTCATGGCTTGTTGTATGGGACCCCTCTTCAGCATGTGTTGCAAGAAGTTCGGTGCCGTTCTGGCTGGTATCGCCCACGCTATTGCCGTCATTGTGCTCATTGTCATGTGGGAGGTCATGTTCTTCCTTGAGGGATGGAGTTTCGCCAAGATGCTCATCGGTATGATCGCCTCGCTTGCCATTCAGCGCTTCATCTACAAGCTCATCATTGCTCTGGCTCTCACTCGTGAGTTCAGAACCGATTCCTCCAACATTGCTTGGTGGACCGGTAAATGGTACGGTATGGGTTGGATGGGCTTCTCTCAGCCTGGTCGTGAGTTCCTGTGTAAGATCACCGAGTTGGGATACTTCTCATCGGACTTCTGCTTGGGTCACTTGCTGTTGTTCTTCATGCTCCCTCCTCTCTTGATCCCTTACATTGACACCTTCCACTCGGTCATGCTCTTCTGGCTGCGCCCTAGGTATGTTTCTTATCCATCTCCACCACCTGATATACCTGCTAACCAACCCACTACAGTCGCCAGATCCGCCCTCCTATCTACTCACTCAAGCAGTCGAAGCTTCGCAGACGTCGTACGATCCGTTACGCCATCCTGTACTTCACTCTCTTCATCCTGTTCATTGTTCTCATTGTTGCACCAATGGTCGCTGGCAAGTTCCTGAACCTCAAGATCGACACGCTTCCTATGCAATTGATGCAGCCCAGCAACCTCAAGAACAACGACACTACCAGTCAGACTACTGGCACAGCCGTGGCAGGAGCCACTGATGGCGCTGCTACCTCAGATGCCGCGTCAGAGTCGTCTGCAGCAGCCCGTCGTTTCGCCCACTTCATGTACTAAGCGGATGATGTGGACGAAGCTACATAATAGATTGGGTGGAATTTCTCTGGCGTCAAAATCATGGCATTCATCACGTCTTGTGACGTGTTTGTGTAAAACAGCAAGTCGTCTCTTGTGTTCGAACAGGGCGAGAACCGGTCAAAGGAATCGGACACTGCATAATGATGTTTATTTGTTTTGCTTTTTATTCTTTTCAGCTTCGGTGGGAAAAGACATTTTGGGAACTGGTTATTGTCAGTGTTAGAAATAAAGGTCCAGAATGCAAACCACCAGTACATATGCATATCCACCGCTCTTCCCACTCCTGTGTCCTTGTCCGGTGATGAAGACGATAGTGATGAAAAGTTGAAGATTGAGACGAGTCACGTGAGCAAGAGGGGTACCAGTTGGCTGAGGTGTCGGCTTGGTGTACATGTGGGACCAGCGACGGTCTCCAGCATACATCGGACCTATTATCCACAATGTAAGTCGGCACTCTCTCTCCTCCAATACAAGATGCAGGAGCGCTGCACTCGCACGCTAGACGTGACTGACATGATGTTGATGGTGATAGAAAGACGCGACGATGCCTGCAATGCTGGATGACCCGACTGCGCCTGCCATCTACCGCACGTCTGGCGATGCGCCGTATCCCACTCCATATGCCCCGCTGCCCGACAACATAGTCCCGCGCCAGGTCACTCTGCGCGATCGCTCAACAACAGCGACACTCGTCGCCTTTTCCTCTCCCGACCAAGTGCCCAAGACACTACTTCACTACCTCTGCGCCCTGCTCAATCGTGAAATCGAAAAAGGAGATACATATCCCATGATCAATGAGCTGCCACTGGAATCTTTTGGCCCGTACTGGTTCGCCAACTTTGGCGCGGTAATGCTGTTAGGCGATGTGAGTAATGTGGAGCATGTGTGGCAGATGGAGAAGGAGAGTGTGGATTGGAGTAAACAGTGCTTGGGCAGCTTTTACATCAAGCCCAACTACCCTGGTCGTTCGAGCCATGTCTGCAATGGCGGCTTCCTAGTCAGCGATGTTGCGAGAAATAGAGGTGTGGGTCGCTTGATGGGAGAGGGTTACCTTGAATGGGCCCCTCAGCTCGGCTACACGTATTCGGTCTTCAATCTCGTCTACGAGACCAACATCGCCTCTGTCAGGATATGGGATGCTCTAGGCTTCAAGCGCATCGGTCGTGTTCCCGGCTGTGGCAACTTGAAGTCTGTAGATCATCTCGTCGACGCCATCATCTTCGGCCGCGACCTTAATGGCGAAGCCGAAGACTATCTCTCCGAAGAACGCTTCGACAAAATCCGCTACTATCTCAAGACAGGAAACTACCCCAACGGCGCCGACCGCGCAGAGAAATCCAGACTCCGCAGCGCAGGCGCACATTACCGCATCGTTCCCTCCCCCTCTGTCGACGGCGAAGAAAAACTAATGCTAAAAGACAAGGAAGTAATCTCCGACCCGCAGAAACAATATGAGATCGCGTTGAAGACACATACCGCTACTCATGCGGGCATCAACAAGACAACAGCTTCCATAGCGGAGAAGTATCATTGGATAAGGATCAAAGAGACGGTGTCACAGGCTATTCGCAATTGCGCGAATTGCAAAGAGACTGCCAAACCTGGTGCCAGAATATCTCCTCCTGCCTCCAAGGATGCTTCTCAACCCAGTCCTGCTGCTCAACATACTGCACTCCTCGACCCTGCCACTTCCTCACACGCAGACCTTACAAATCAACTCCATCCTTCCACGGCCGATGAAATGGATCTCTCCACTTTCAACGATCCCTACGGGAACATCCCTGTAGATCCTGCTTTGATGGGAGGCATATACACCCCTGGAGAAACCTTTGGAAGCAATGTCCAGGGAGGAGCGGAAATGGGTGCTTTTACAGAAGTCACAGAGCAAGAAGCTCAAGCCCATGGAGGCATTTACGGCGCCCAGATCTATGGTGATGATGCGGATGCACAGTTGCAGGCAGAATTGGCGGGGGATATGATGGTGAGAGGAGGTGGTGGTGGGCAGTGAAAGAAAACGAGAATCAGATGCAGAGTAGGTTGAAGTTGAGATGAAATTTGCTTCAAGCCCCAACTCCAGAACTTAAAACGCTACGCTCATACACTTGATCCTTGCACGTCTCCCTAGCTTCCAACAGAGAATCGATATCCCGACTTGCAACGCTGAGTGCCAGCATCGTGGAGTCGTAGATCTCGTGGACAAGTTTGACCTTAAGAACACCAATAGTGTCCTCCTTCTCCTCGTCCAGGACCATGAAATGGACGTAGTTGAGACCAGAATTCTTGTTCATTCGGAGATCGATGACGGCTTCTATCTTCATCACTCTTGCCGGCGAAAGGTGAACGTAGAGCTCCCCTACCATCGAGTCGAACCGTAGCCTATATTCAATGGGGTCACAGATAACCACAAAACATGGTTCCCAGTCCAGGTTGTGGTCATACCTAATCCTGTGGATAGTAGATCGAGCTAATTGATACAAGTCTGGAGACCTGCTACTGATCAGACTTTACATTGATACAAGATGCGTTCCGGCGAAAGTCGATCTTAGGTATTAATATCTCTTGAGGATGTGAGTATAACGCAGCTAGCTGAAGTGACAAGACTTTGAGGTCATGATAAATCGTCAGTCTTTCTGTACAGAACTTTCTAGTGGCAAGTCTTCGTATTCTGCGATGTTCAAGTCCATCGGCCAAAGCAATCCGTCGGCTGCGTCAGAGGTTGGGAGCACCTTCCCCTGTTTGCCATTTCCCAAACACACCAACGCCGTCACATGCGTGTCTCAACCATTCCAGCACACGGAAGGTCTGTCCAACACTGCGTCTTGCCGCCACAGAGTGTATAAGTTCTTCCAACTCAAGCTCGACCTCCGAACTTCCTTCATCAACAACATTTCTCAAAGCTCATCATCACACAACAGCAGCTTCAACACCACTCATCTCTCGTCTACCATTAACAACCAACCAACCGCCAACATGAGCACCGACTTCGGACGCAAGGTTTGTCCATCCATCTCATCGATCCATCATGATTCATCACTGACATTCATCACAGGATCTCTCTGACAAGGTCGAACTCTCTGACATCCATTGCCCACGTGCAGCACTGACGAAGGTGAAGGTCGCTGAAGCTGTCACTCCTCAGTCTGCAAAGGGCCCTCTTGACGTCTCCAAGGAGCACGCCACTGGTCACGCCGACCGCGTCGCCAGGTTTGTCTTTCATCCTCATCTCCTTCCATCATCATCGCTCGACTGACATAGATCACAGAGACATCAAGCCCGATGACCACAAGTCCGTCAGCCAGTCTGTTCACGACAAGGCCTCTCGCCTGACCAGCTCGGACAATGCCACCGATGCCAAGTCCACCACCGACCACAAGTCTGTCACCGACAAGATCAAGGACGCTGTTCCCGGCCTCCACTCTGACAAGCGCTCTGATGCTGCTGAGGTTCTTGACCCCAACACCTCGACCACGGCTTCCGATGTCGTCAACAAGAACCTCTGAAGCGAGAAGCATGACTCACATTGGTGGATTCTCTGATGGATTCTCTAATGGAAACACGTCTACAATAATCCTTTGACTGCATGATGATACGACATGGCGGATACCCCTTTGCACTGCACCTGAGACAGAAATGAAATACCTTTGAAGCTCGCTTACTTCTGCTTGCTTCTGTGACTTGTCCTTGTTATACTTGTTCATGTCTTGGCTTGGCATTCTTCTCACAGACACACAACACTCTACCAGTCCTTGTATATAGTCTTCTTCCTTGACGCTCTCTGACCTTCTCCACCATTGTCACAGCAGCAACCCTCGCATCTCTCACTGGCAGAGAGCTGTCCTAGTGGGAAGTGCATAATCTCCGACAGGCAAGTAGGGGTAACAGCGACGACGTAGACAGCGTCACTGACCGCAGGGCTGAGATAGCTGAGCTCCAAGGGTCGAGATGAGGCGAAGATCTGCTTGATAGTAGGCACTATTGTTTCCCAGAAGCCCGTGAATGATTCACAGACGAAGAGACAGGTGAGCTCATTAGAGACTTTGGCATACAGACCAAGATGTCGTCGAGAAGTCGTGAAGATCGACAGGGCGCATTTTCAACTGATGAACCTCGGAGAAAGGAAGCTTTCCCCGCATGACGCGCCCATCATCCTCCAACTTTCTCGAGCTGCCTCCCAAACACAAACCTTTTGCAAGCCAGCCATTGCAAACAGCTTTCAACACACCAAATATGCCTCTACGACTACCCACCCGCCGGGTCTCCACCCTTTTCAACCACACCCTCACCAAACAATACCGCCACTACAGCACTCCCCACTCGACCCTGAAAATCTCCCAAGTCCCCGCGCCGCACGCCGGCAGCATACGCATAATCTCTCTAAACCGACCTTCTGCCCGCAACGCAATCTCCACCCAACTCCTCGCCGAACTACGACAGCAGATTCAAGAAATCAGCGCCGAGGCTGAAGATGGACCCACACGAGCTTTGATCCTATCCAGCGAATCCGACGCGGCATTTTGCGCTGGAGCAGACTTGAAAGAAAGATTGACAATGAGTGGAGAGCAAACCAAGCAATTCCTGACAACACTGAGGGATACCTTTACACGGCTTTCTTTACTCAGGATTCCTACCATCTCGGCGGTTGGGAGTGTGGCTTTTGGGGGTGGGTTGGAGGTTGCTCTCACGACTACATTTAGGGTGTTTGGGTCGACGGCTAGTGTTGCGTTGCCCGAGACTAGACTCGCCATAATCCCCGGTGCTGGGGGTACTTTTCGTCTTCCGGCGCTGATTGGTACGGCGAGAGCTAGAGATATGATTTTGACGGGTCGAAGGGTCACTGCCGCAGAAGCCTATTTCCTCGGTCTTTGTGATAGATTGGTTGAAGTTGGAGAAGCGCAAGGGGATAAGAAGAAAGAGAGGGAACTGGTCTTGACACAGGCTGTTGCTCTAGCGAGGGATGTTTGTGAAGGTGGTCCTGTTGCTACGAGGGCTGCTCTGCAGGCGGTGAATAGTTGGGGTGCTGGTGAGGAGGCGGAGAATGCGGCGTATGAGAGGGTGTTGGGTACGCAGGATAGGATTGAGGCTCTCAAGGCTTTTGGGGAAAAGAGGCCGCCTGTGTTTAAAGGGAGGTAGATGGAAGATATGCCCACTTTGGAGACAAGGCAAGTGGAAAGCTGTAGTTGTTCATGGTCTGGACAAATCAAGAGGTTAGATGGTCATCTACCTTTGTCGACATGGCTTGATCAATACATGGAGAGTCTCACTTCAACAGGACTTGGCCGGGATATAGATGCAAGGTAGCAGCAATACACTCTCATCATATTGTCCCAAGGGCGACTGATGATGAATGATCAAAGAGCAACGTTTGTCATCTGACGTGATATGCTATGCTATGCTATGCTATACTATGCGGCGTTCCTATGCGGCCTGCCACTCAATCTCCAGCTCAGTGCCATGCTTCTGGCTTTTGTTGTCGACATAGACGTCGATCTTGTTGAAGCGGTATGGGACCTCGTCAGCATAAAAGGTCGTCTGACCTTGGTAACCAAGTGATTCTCCTTTGCTCTCGAACACGGTGGCGTCCGAGACATCAGACGAACACTCAAATGCACCGTCAACAACAGCACACTTACCTCGCGAGCTCTCCAGACTAAAGCCTCCGTCATGCTGAGTAGCACGGAAGGTGGCACAACTCTTGGTGTCGTACCAAACACCGCCTGAGATGATGCATCCTTTGCTCTTGCCACCAGTGTGGACATTGAGGTGTCCTCTGCCACTAAATGCAGGTCCAGTAGGTTCGGGAACATGAGTGCGAGTATGTGTAGGTCTTGGTGCAGGACGACCCGCCTTGGCCTTTGGTGGGTAGCGGATACCACTGTAGGGGCATGTGCTCTTTCCGCCGTCTGGATCCGCAGCCTCGAAGACGCCAGTCTGCACACTGCCACGAACCTCGAAGTGGTACCAGATTTCGTCCAGCTTTCCAGCCTTGCAGCCAAGCGTGACTGGACGACCGTGTCTCGAGCTCAAGGCATTCTGAATCTGGTCTCTTGTGTATGTCTTTGTTGTACTAGGCTCAATACCGGCATCCATCAACCATTCATAGCTAGGACGCTGAGAATAGAGCGAAACGGCGGCAGCAAAGTAGTCGACGACCTCTTCCTTGCTGCGGTACGAGGTGTAGCAGTCGGGGTCGAGGGTGGAGACGCAGGTGCCGTGCTTGGACCACTCGTGCATCCACAGACTCTCGTCGTTGCCCTTGTAGTCCTTCCAGTACATGGTCATGTTGGACAGGAGATCGGTAGCGCCGAATGACTCCAGAATCTCTCTGATGTTGTGGTATGCACGCTTGTCATCGCAGTTGGCTTCGTAGCTTCCGTCGCATCGATCGGGCCTGGCGAAGCGGAAGCGGAAGCGTTAGCGAGCTGGAGACTAATCGAAGGTCTGTTGACAGGTACTTACCACAGTCCGTGTATAGTCCAGGCATCATCCTGTATGAGAGCGTTAGCTGTCTGCTAGCCAATGATATCATATGGACGAGCACTTACCGGCCCAGTAGGAGGGTTCGTGTCCCAGAACTGAGTCTGTAGCATCTGACCACCAGGATAGTTGAAACAGCACAGGTTCTCTACGACAGTCGTGTTGTGACAGCTCAATTGAGGATTGGGGCATGATGGGGCGCTGCCGGCATCAAGGCCGAAGTAGGATTGAGCTCCCAGGAGGATCTGAGATCCACGAAGCAGCGAGTTCACGGGAGGCAGCCTCGAGGGGTCGACTAGGTTAGACCAGAAGTCGGGCATCTGTATGACTACCATCTTGACACCTTGATGGTCGGGATGTGTAGATGCGGATTGCTGTGAGTTGAGGGAGAGCGATCGAGGTGAATAGAAGTAGACTGCAGCTTGATATGGGGGAGAAGTCGAGGAAGAAGGTCAGAGGGTGCTGGTGGGCATGTGGACAAGGCACCTCATGCAGGAACGGTAGCACATGACTGGTTGCTCATCGCCCGGTGTGACCGATAAGCCGTCTTATCGCAAGAGACCCCGTCATACCCCGGCCGATAAACTGCGCCACACCCGGCGTTCCTGCAGCATCTGACGACTTTGCCCGTTTTGAGCTTTGCGTCCTCTATGACAGAGCCTCTATCCTAGCAGATCTCAACACCGGGCGCTATACTGGCCCAACTGACTTACTCACCGGGTCTTTGTCATGTACCAGATCTCCTCTGAACGGCAAGTCTCTCGTGAGTCGTGATCAAACAATGGTACGGCAAAGCAACATGCGGCGAACACGCCTAGCCAGTCATTACCGAAGTTCATCCGTCTTACCGCTGGCTGCCTGAACCCCAAACCAGCTCTTTGAATACTATATACATCCGAGCAGACTGCTGGTTCAGTTGGAAAGTCTCACATATTTCTATGACCTATTTTGTATGAGTCACATAACATTGTAAGTGATGCAACTCCATGCAGATCAAGATGCCATCTTCGACCATACATCATTGTCACGAGATTCTTGAATGATCTTCACATCATGTTGGTAGGTGGCATAGGATGGCAAGACTGTGAGGCATCGTCGAGAAACTTAGCACTGACAGTATCCCAGGCTCCTGTTCTTTCATCACTATTTTTGCTATTCACCCAGGCGGTGTCTGCACAGCCACACAACACACATCACGCACAGCCCGAGGGCCTCATAAGTCAAGAACAACCTCTACTTACTTCGATTATCGACGACAATTCTACCATGCCGAATCAACACGGCTATCGCGCTGTTTCATACTTCGTGAACTGGGTACATGATCCTCCGGCTTGATCGTGAGTTGCAGATCACTAATGCTGTCCAGGCGCCATATGGCAGAAATCATCACCCCCAGGATCTACCCGCCGATAAGCTTACCCACGTGCTCTACGCCTTTGCAAATATCAAACCCGACACTGGCGAGGTCCACCTCACCGATGCGTGGTCAGACACAGACAAGCATTACGACGGCGACTCTTGGAATGATGTTGGTAACAATGTCTATGGCTGCTTAAAGCAGCTCTTCTTACTCAAGAAGCGCAACCGTAATCTCAAAGTCTTGCTCAGTATCGGTGGCTGGACTTACTCACCCAACTTCGCTGGACCTGCGTCGACCGAAGCTGGTCGCCAGTGCTTTGCCAACAGCGCCGTCGCTCTGCTTAAAGACCATGGTTTCGATGGTCTGGACGTTGATTGGGAGTATCCTGCAGATGATGCTCAGGCTCGCGACTATGTGCTTCTACTGCGAGCCACCAGGCTTGCTCTGGATGCCTACTCACAGTCTGTACCAGGAAATCCACACTTTGCGCTCACAGTTGCTGCACCATGTGGTCCTGAGAATCTGCATCGCATGCACTTGCGCGATATGGACCAATATCTCGACTTCTGGAATCTGATGGCATATGATTTTACAGGTACCTGGAGTACAGCCTCAGGTCATCAGACCAATATCGGCACATGTCCTCAGTGTCCCGATAGCACACCTGTCAGCACTGAGAATGCTGTTCGCTGGTACACTGATCACTGCGGAATTCACCCGAGCAAGCTCATCATCGGCATGCCTCTATACGGTCGCAGTTTCGCAAACACCGATGGTCCTGGTGCAAAATACGCAGGAGTCGACTCTGGAGCTAGTTGGGAAGCCGGATCTGGTATCTGGGACTACAAGGTCTGTCTCACGTTCTGTTCCGTTCAACCTACCAAGCACAATTTTCCATGATGCATAAAAAGACATTGCATGACCTTTTCCATCGTTCTTACTAAACACCGGATACATGGTGAGAGACTGTGGTATGTGTCAGAACTCCCTTCTTTGTGATGTGAGGGTTCTGCTCTACTGCGGTCTTTTGCCTGGGTCCATGAGCACCAAATAACTTGATCTAATCTGACTCCACCAATACATCCTTTGCTATCACGCTATCATCACTTCTTCTCGCATCAAGAAGGCTGACTTGATCAATGTAGGCACTCCCTCGGCCTGGCGCAACCGAATACCACGACCCTTCATTCGGCGCCTCTTGGAGCTATGACCCCTCCACTCGCGTGATGATTACATACGACAATCCGGCCTCCTCGGCTGCAAAGGTGTCTTACATTCAACAACGCGGTCTCGGTGGCGCGATGTGGTGGGAGAGTAGTGGAGATAGGGTCGGTGAGGGAAGCATTATCACTCTGGTCACCAATGGAATGGGAGGCTTCGGAGGAAGACATATGGAGAAGGTAGACAACTGCCTGGAGTACCCCAACAGCAAGTTTGATAACTTGAGGAACAAGTTTACCAACGAGTAAAGATTGTAGGGGACAATCTGAGGGGAAATGCTTTATACTTCACAGCCAGGTAGCGGAAATATAGAGCAATCTCTCAAACATAAAAAGCATTCCCACAATCTCAAGCTCAACACAACACCTTGCCCTCCAGATTGATAACCCTCCTCTTCGTACCTAAACATTCCGCCCACTCCACAATACCCACCTCATCCCATCTAAAGTCAACACTCCCACCACCCTTGACCCTCAACCCCTCCACACTCCCCCCACCCCATTCCCTGGGTACAGCAGGCCCCAACACTACAACCCCCTCTGCATCAAGATCCACAACCAACATGCCCAAAACCGCACCCACGAAGCCAAAATTCGCATCAATCTGAAAAGGCTCGTTTTTGCCACTATACATACTCAAGCCATTATCCGCAATATTCTGACTTGTCGTCAACTTCAACTCGTGATATGCGGTGACGGAGTCATTTAAACGGGCGTAACAAGCTGCACGCCAGAGTTTTTCCCACCCGGCATTTGCGTCGGCGATGCCTGGGCCGCGGATGCCGAGGGTGTTGCGGATGGCGGAGTGGATCGTGGTGTTTGTGTAGCCGTGTGAGAGGGCAGAGAGGGAGGTGCCGGGATACCAGCCTATGAGGTGGGAGAGATGGCGGTGGGTGCTATTTTTGTTGTAGAGGGTGTCCAAGGGGGTGAGTTTCCATTCTTGGAGGGTGTGTAGATTGGGGTTTATGTGGAGGCCTGTGTCTAGATGTTTGAGAGCGTGGGTGAGTTTTGGGATCATGGGGGATGAAATGTTGAGGAGCTGGGCAGAAGATAAGGTGTTAGTGAATAGAGAGTGTAGGAGTTGTTGGTAGTGGGTGCAGCCAAAGGTAGTGGGACCATGTTCTGGCGACGAGCAAGGGTTGACTACTAAGGTGCCGTCGTTGAAATTTCTGTCTTCCTGGAGTTGGCTTAGCCAGAAAGAGGCGACACCTTCTAGTAAAGGATATCTGGAAGATGATAATTAACGTTGTTTCTTCGAGTGAATCTACCTTTGCATACGTACCCTATTTCGCGCAGCCAGTCAAAGTCTTGAGAGTAGGCGAAATGATCCGCTACATGTAACATCATCCACGCTGCTGACGCAGGGTAGTTCGCCCAATACTCATCTCCTGTCTTCATACCAGTATGGCCAAAGACATTCATCTCGTCATGAGTCACCCAGCCAGGTGCATCGTAAAGCAATTTCGCAGTCTCAGAGCCGCGAGGTACCCAGGTTTCGGTCATGTACCGCCAGAGTGCTTCTTGCAGCTCACCAAGTCCGGTTTGATCTACACCCCAATGGTTCATCTGAAGATTGATATTGGCGTGGTAATCAGCTCCCCAGGCGTTTTGAAGTCCATATGCCCACTTTCCTTGCAAATTTGGTGGTAGTGAGTTTTGCCGTGAGGATGAGATGAAGAGATGACGACCATAGTCAAACTGGAGAGACTCGTAGTAAGGATCACTTGTTATGTTCTCTGTGCCTTTGTATGCGGCTATGATGTCTGCTGTTGGTTTCCCTGTGGATCCTGCCGTGTCTGGGAGGTTGAGGACGAATCGTGAAGATAGAGCTGTATAGTCTGCGACATGATTCCTCAGCAACATTTTCGCACCTTTGCTTGCCGCTAGAGCTGTAACAGTTGCGATATGGTCGCCTGGGTCAGAGCCCCGGAAGGAGTAATTAGCGGCTGCATTTCCCTTATCCTCAGCATAGTTTGTGCCAGCACCGACCACTAGAACTATGGATCGGTGCTTTGGGTTCGGGTGGATTGTGAGAACACCAGATGAGCAAGATAGTGAAGCAACTCTGCCTATGAGCATTGCTTCAGCACGATACAGCATGCCGATGTCAGTTTGAGTGATGCCTTCGAGAGTCGCAATCCTCGTGGACGTCGAACATGAAGAGTTGACCAGAGATGCATTAGATTGCTGATTCTCAAACGAGATGTCAATCTTTGGTAGCGAATTGGTCGAAGCAAGCTCGTATACGCAGACACTGTCCGGATAGGAGCAGTAGAACTTGCTATTCTCTCTTCAGTACCACTGGTCACTGTATCCTACATTATAGCTCTGCTTACCTGGTATATATACTACCGCTGGATACGAAAGAGGTCGTGTGTACTCCATTGGTCAAATCGAGTGATCTGTTATAGGACGTGAATTGTGTGATGCCGTCAATTGAGATGGTCAGATTCCCAAGCACGGCATAACTTCCGTAATTGTTGTTGTCACCCATCAGAGCTGTCACGTTCCCTGTGCCATTCTGAAAAATCCAGTCGCGGATACCTGGAAGCGCTGAAGACACAGGGCTCTCCGGATTGCCTCCGTTGTAGCTCGAGTTCTCAAAGGGTCCACCGCTCCAGAGCGAGTCAATATTGAAACTGAATTTTTCCTGTCCGGGATTGCCAAAAGGCAGTGCTGTCAAAACGTGAGCAACGCTTCTGTTCTCTGAACAGATGAAGCTCACCAGCCAGTCGCCCATTGCCAACAGGATACGCTGTCCTGATGATGTCTGTGAAGTTGTTTGCTGGCTCTGTTGCCCACAAGGCTTTAGCATAGGTGCCTTGCACTATACACAACCCACACACTAAACCACTCGCTGTGAATGAAACCATATTGCACGATCAGTAGGTAATGTGCTTTCGAGTGTCCCAAGACATGAGAATATGTAGACAAGTGCAGCACATCTCCGCTCATGATGTGGTGAGGGGTGCATACGATCGGCTTGGTGTATTTGTCCGGATCGTCATTGATCAACTGCACCCAACATGATCCAGACAACAATAGGATGCGCTAACTACCAAGATGTACTGCAAGGCTTCGGGGCAATGACACGCGAATATGTTGAACATGGAATTGCTTGTCGCCCCTACACGCAATGACAACATGGGTGGCAGTCAACATGTCAAGCGAAATGTGGTCGAGCGTGGTAAATGAGAAAGGAGCAAGTAAAGAGTTGCCCATTGAGTAAGGAAAAGTTAGGCGGACAGGGCAATAGCGTCGTCGCTGCCACTAGCGATAGGTTGCACGACCTTACTGTATGTCTCATTCGCTATATGCGCGGTGACAACTAGCCAGTGATACTCGTGTAATACGCAGCTACCCTACTGGCTGTTTCGGTCTTTAGTATTTGCGGATTCCGACCTTGTCGTCGCCGCCATCTCTACTACTTCCGGCTTCCTCCCCCGAGCAGAAAGGGCAGACACAGTTCAGATAACTCCGCAATTCTTGGCATTACCCTCACGTCTGTGCGGCGAACTTTTGAAGATTCCATCTTGAAGGCGTGCAAGATTTCAAGCCTCTTCACAACCACAAGCTTGCGCCAACACGAATCATGGAGGCGCTGAGCGATTTCAACACACTACAGCAGCAGATCCAAGCATCTCTCGTCGCCGTCACCCGATCATCGCAAGCCATCTCATCAGAGGACCTTGGCTTCCACCGATCGCTCGATCCAACATTAGGTCGCGCACTCGACTCACAGAATGCGCGGCTTCTGGGGCTTGCGGAACGCCTTTTGGGCAATGCGGCTTCGAGTACGGAGCTTGTACGTCCCAAGTTCCGCGACACAGACGCTGTAGACGCACAGTGGAGCAGCGTCGTTGATGTTATCGACAGCTTGCTTGAGAAAGCAGACATAAGCCTGGATGAGTACACGGGTGCCGTCAAGCGCTTGAGCCCGTCAGTAGAGCAGGTCAGACAATTCTCCTTCTCTTTGCTCCCACTTCCATTCCACTGACACAAACCAGGCACAAACACCGACCAAATCACAAAAGTTCTCGCGCATCTCCAACGCCCTCCGAACACAAGATATTCCTAAACCTCAGCAAAACTTCAGAGACATTCCCACAAATGCCGAATCAGGACCTTTCAAGCCGCTTCTTGAATCGAAGCCGCACGCCGTTATACCCATGAACAAGGCTCTGGAGCTATTCAAGGACCAGAACGACGTCCAACACCACCCGCACCCTTATCAAAAGGAAATCGAGCAGTACGAGTACCCGTCATTTGTCTACACACAGGCAGAGCCAATTCCCTATCACCCATACGAAAGCACAACCGCTATATTTGTCGACACAGAAGAGAAGGTAGATGAGATGCTCCAGGAGCTCAAGAAGGCAAAGGAAATCGCCATTGATCTGGAACACCATGACTCTCGCTCATACATCGGTATTGTATCGTTGATGCAGATCAGCACTCGCGACAAGGACTGGATCGTCGACACGCTCCAACCCTGGAGGAGAAAGCTGAACAAGCTCAACGACGTCTTTGCCGACCCAAAAATCCTCAAGGTGCTGCACGGTGCTTTCATGGACATCACCTGGTTGCAAAGAGACTTGGGATTGTACGTGGTTGGTCTGTTCGATACGCATTTCGCATCGAGAGCGCTTGGATACTCTGGAGGAAGTCTGGCATTCTTGCTCAAGAAGTTTGTCAACTTCGACGCGCAGAAGCAATACCAAACAGCCGATTGGCGCATCAGGCCCCTTCCGCAGGAGATGTTCGAGTATGCTCGTTCCGACACACACTTCCTTCTCTACATTTACGACAACATGCGCAATGAGCTCATCCAGAAGTCCGACTTTACCGTTCCCGACCATGAGAAGGACAAGATTCACGATGTCTTGACTCGCTCCAGAGATACTGCTCTGCAGAGATACGAGCACCCCGTCTATGATGCTGCACAAGGTCTGGGCGCTGGAGGATGGTATAAAATGCTGAGCCGCACACCTGCTCTTCTGGACAAGCAGCAATTTGCCGTCTTCCGCGCTGTGCACCAGTGGCGTGACGAGGTTGCCCGTGAACAGGACGACAGCACGCACTATGTCATGGCGAATCACAACATTTTCAGCCTCGCAAAGGGAATGCCCACCGAGAAGGCTGCTCTCTTCGCTATGCTTCAGCCTACCAGCCAGACTGTTCGCCTGAGAGCCGACGAGCTGGTCTCGGTCATCACCAAAGCAAAGGAGCAAGGCGAGAATGGACCTGACATGATCTCAACGTTAAAAGAGATTGAAGCACATCTTCTGGGTGTCCCGCTCAACGAGACACCCAGCCACTTTGCTGCTCTCAAGCAGTCACAGCCCCAGCAAACTATCCCCGCGTCAGTACCATCGGCACCAACAGCACCAGTCCTGAGTCGCACCGACAGCAGTGAGCCGTCAGGGGTTCGCGCAAAGGTTTCGCAGTTTTGGGGTGGTCTATTCGGCGGTAAAAGCCAGAACCACCAATCTCGCCCATACTCGTCGAACATCTCACTATCGGTTCCTCTCCCTCCCCTGACAGCCGAAGTGTTCGCTTCCTCGGCGCCATTAACAGCACCGCCCACACCCCAGGCTTCAGCAACACCCACATCCGCCACACCTTCGGAATCGCTAGCAACACCCAAGGACCGCATCTTCACCCTCAAGGAGCGTGGACGCAAGCGCAACTCTGATGCCATCTCAACCGGCAACGACAGTCTTGCGACCAACGCCGATGAGATCGATATTACAGCCGACGAGAGTCTGGAAGCAAAGCGTGAGGCTAAACGCCAACGAAAAGAGCAGAAGAAGGCCGAGAAGGAGGCAGCAGCTCAACACGCAGCAGAAGTTGATTTGGAGGAAGAGGAGTTTGACTATGCGGCTGCACCTAGTGTGCTAGATGCCAACAAGGTGGACCCTCGTGATAGGAAGAAGAACAAGAAGGAACCCAAGACAAAGGCGTTTAATCCTTTCGTCAAGGCGCTCGACACGATGAAGGGTATGCCCAGACAACAAAAGGAGAGAGCTGGCAAGAGTATGACTTTCAGGAAGTAAAGGCATGGGGTTTATTGGGTCTCACTCGGAGCATGCATGTGTTATATAGATTCCGGACCTCAACAGGTCAACAAGATACGATAATTCATTCTTCGTAAATACTTCGATGTGGTTGGTGACCCTGACTGTATTTACCCCACAAACGCACATGTCAGACTCTCGTCAACTCGTCCCTTGACACATCAACAACTCGCACTTTTGGTCTCTGCTCTTCGTCAAGTACTTGAAACATAGCATCACATCGCCAAGGCGCCAAAACTCTCCCATCATGTCCATCGCCTCTCCCCGACCAAGCCTGAACCTGCCATCAAGCCGCCGCACGTCAACAAGCACAATAAACTCCATTCGCTCATCCTCGACCATCCGCGACACCAACACACCCACTCCAGCAACCGCCCGCCGCCGCGACCGCGCCGCCCTCCGCGAATTTTACAACCTCCAAGCCGCAGCAGCCTCTGACGCCGCAAACCCACCTCCAAACCCCACTCTCCGACCCGAAGACCAAGGACCACAAGATGCGCTATCCGCCCTCGACTCTGCCTCCTTTGACCCAAATACCTATATTACCAATTTGCTGGAAACGTCTTCTGCGGAGACACTGCTTCGTACCTTGAATGCGATTACGATATCGAGTCTGGGACTTGAGGGCGATAAAAAGGCTTTGGTGTATGATAATTATACGACGTTGCTTTCTGCTACGAGTACGATATCTAGGATGAGGGAGAATGTGGATCCTATGGCGCCTGTGACTACGACTCTGGAGCCTGCGGTGGGTCATATTGTTGATGTTGCTGTGGGGATTGCTGGACAGAGGAAGATTGGGGATGGAAAGGAAGGGCAGAGGGAGCTTGTGAGGTGGGTGTTGGGGGCACCGGAGAGACTAAAGAGTTTGAAGGAGGAAGGGAAAGAGGAGGAGATGAGAAGGGAGTGGGAAAGGGTTAAAGAGCTATTAGGGAAGTGGGAGGGCGTCAAGGGTGTCGAGGAGGTGAGGGGCAAGTGTGAGGAGGTTGTAGGAGTGGTATGAAGACTCGCAATACAGCAAGACGAACAAGCACAACACGAAACATCGCGGCATGTCTCGTGGTCGGAGAGACAGGATACCGTAGCAGCCGGATGACGTGACTCCAAGGCACAGGAGACGAAAGTCAACCTCCTTGCTCTCACGCCCGCCCATGTCAAACCCAAGGCTCCATCAGATTGTCGCATGAGACCCAAGCGAAAGGAGAACCACACATGTCGTAAGATGCGACGCCCGAAGTCCGACACATGATGTCCAAGGCTCACGAATTCGACACTATCGAGAAGATCATGAGGAGACCAATGCAGAATTGACAAGATCACAAAGTCGAATGCATGAAACACTTTACAAGCTCTGTCACTACACGTGAGGGCACTACATGACCACGACATCACACCCCGAGTGAAGCTGGAATCCATGTGGTTAGCCAAGTATCTCAGTCTAGGTTGATGTAGCTTCGACAACGTCGACGTCAGATACATTTCGAAATCTACACTCGCAAAGCGATTAGACAGATGCTCCCAAAGACAACGGGGTTTTATGTAGAATTGACCTTGGACATGATTGAACGTGGTACAGTCGTATTCATCACTCTTTGACAGGGTTATACTCCCACCATGAACATTTTTCTTGTCATTTCTAACGTATATCAACTGCACAGTAGACGGATCGCGCGACAATCTATGTTTTGCGAAACTGAGAAACCGTAATCAGATCGCCAATAGACATGTGTGGTAGAAAAGCAATCGTCAAGAAGATATGGGGGTTTTCAAGGTCATGGCGTGAGATAGAACGTACAACACACGCTTTAGAACACTCGGTGATACGAGATGGTAAAGCATTAAGAGAGCACAGAATCAAAGTGTCCAAGCGGTCAAGGATACATCTAAGGAGTCAAGCCTGTACTGAAAACACCTCGGGGGGTCCGAACTACTCCAGTTATACCCAGTGCAGAGCTTGTCAAAGAAGTGTGGATATACGAGTACCAGCTGGTTGAAAGCCAACATCTAATCCTGAATCCTTGAGTCTGCCATGTACATCTTGTGGAGTTTGACTTGTGACGAATGTCATCTTGTGTGCAGCACAAACGCTTCCGTTTCTATACATGACCTCCACGAGGTGGAAATCAGAAACAGGACGTTCGGAGGCGCTACACTCCAAGTAGAGCGGTCCTCAGCGGTTGATCACCTGTTCAGTGCCGGACATCGCCCATTAGGCTACGTCCGCGACTCAGGGTCTCCTCTGTAGACACTGTACCGAATGGTGAGGTAGAAGTACGCGTAGAAACTCAGCTTGTGTCGAGAGGTGGTTGAGCTAGCAGTACACGATTGTGTTCGAGCTTGTTGTTGACCTGTAGAGTTGATCTGATCTGATCCCAACTTGTGCTTATTCTGATTTGGGAACGGCACTGGCTTGCTTTATACAAGAGATGAGACTCTGGGGTGCCAATCGTCGTAGGGGGCTATTCTCAGAGCATACGTGAATGTACGGGGTTACCATCACGACCGCAATCGTGTGAAAGGCGTATTTTGTCAGTGTACTACTCTGTGCGAGTGAGCCCTATGCTGGGGTTCGCGAGCGATAGACAGTGAACAAGGCGTGCGGATTGCGAGAAGTTCGATCGTTTTGCGAGCGCGAAGTTGGAGAATCTGGGAACAAGGTGTCAACTAAACGGTCAGTGAGCGATTGCGTCTCCGCCGGTGCATATAGAGACTTGATCAATCTCGTGTCTTAGATCTGCAATATGAGCAACGCAAGCAAAGCAACTCACAGCGAGAGCTGAGGTTCGAACAAGACCTGGCCAAGAAGACAAGACAGCTCCAAGAGTCTACAAATGATCAGAGACATCGACCAGAGGCTTGACTTGCCCAGAACCGCTTGATTGCGTGCCATGACATTCGTCAATCGCCAAGGACTTGGTGAACAGGAGGCGATTACCAGTGATGCATCGAGTATCTGCCATGAGCTTGACCTTCATGCTTGACTTGCAGCCACCTTCTTGGCTTGCTTCATGATTGACGACATGTCTTGTCCTTGCAGCTCCATGACAAAGATACCATGAACAGAAGGAGTGCTAGATGACCGACTGACCCAAGCCGAGCAAAAGGCAGAGCCTTGCCGATCTCTCGAAGTACCTCACACGCTCGCGATGAATCGACAAATGCGGTGAAGAGCGACAGAGCGGCGCTCGCCTGCTTCTAGAACTGATCAATCAGATCCACATAACATACCCCACGACCCCGAAGCATATCTTGCGTGCATGAGCGGCAGAGAGCCACCTGACTCAAGCTTCCTATTGGTTTTGCCGTCCAGACCTATTTGCCATTGCCAGCTCAAGTCTGGCTCAGCCATTCACTTTACGGAGAACCAACACATGTGCTGTAGAAAAGGGAATCATGAGGCGACCATCCCAGCCTCCGGAAAGATAGTCAGGTTCCGGGAGATTGCCAATGCCACACGTGCTGCCCCCAAGGACGGTGTACTGTGTTAGCGACAGAGATAGCCGCGGCCGTTTGGGCAAGACCGAAGAATGAAGGATCGTTGAATGTGCAGGAGATGCCAAGCGGATTATGTTCAGCATTTCAGCCGGTACAAAGTGCAACTATCGCTTGCAACACGAGCGTCGTGAATCGCGCTTCGATAGACACTCCTTAGTTCGAAGGATCGTGGTGGTCGGTGCCATTCCAAGTAATAATGGTTCAGCATGTGTTGCATGGGTGACGAGCATATCCACTCCAAGTCTCGGGATGTCCATCTGCCATCTGGAAACACCACTTGAAGCAAGACATTAGGCGCTCGTACCCTGAGAAAATTTTCTTCCTGTTCGGGATGTCACCGAACCTTCGCAGTCGAGGTGCAGAGATGAAAGTTAGGATGGAAGTGGCTTTGCCAAGTCAACGTGGAGTCCCCGAATGGCCAGGCACGACGAACAACGTGCTACCCCAGACGAACGTGATTGGCTCCTGCTCACTTCACGCCTTCCACACGCTCCTTGGGTCTTCGAGCCTCGCTCGGCTATCTGCAATAAACGTCCCTCGGGCTCACCAATCTACGGCAAGGAGTAGGCTGGCGACGCGACTAGAACAGGATAACATTGCACAAGCCGCGACCACCTGCAATTTTTTCTCGGTCTTGCCGCGACACGTGTGAGTGGGACGACTTTCCAATAATTGGTCCAAATCAAGCAGTCCTGACATTGCATGTACCACAAGCCTGGGACTATCGAAGATTCAAACATACAGATGCTGTCCGCAAGCTTGAGTGAAAGCGAGATGAGTAGCTTCACAAAAGTGATATGCCGAACCATGTTTCGACGGCAATGTGAGCCAGAACATAACCGTAGACGGAAAATATTGCAGATCCAAAGTCAAGTGCAACTCCGGTCGGCCACGAGCAGTGGTTTCTCATGGCCCCACGCGGAGATGGAGCACTCGACATGTTGCTGAACTGGGCCGTTGTGCTAAGTGAACTAAGATTAGGCTTTTGGGCAAGAACCGTCAAGACCGTGCAAGACGTTCTCAAGCACCCCAAGATCAAAAGCTACGGCCTTGGCCGCCTTGTGCGTGATGGAATACAGTCCGCTGATTGGATCCCGACCCAAAGCGCCACAGTCTGGGCCTGCAACCAGTTGAGGAACAAGCAAACACCCGTCTGACAGCCAAGTCGGATGGTCGAGTAAAGATGCTGCAGATAAAAGAAGGCAGCTGCTCACCTCATCCCTGTTCGACTCG
This sequence comes from Aureobasidium subglaciale EXF-2481, assembly GCF_000721755.1. Classification (NCBI taxonomy): domain Eukaryota; kingdom Fungi; phylum Ascomycota; class Dothideomycetes; order Dothideales; family Saccotheciaceae; genus Aureobasidium; species Aureobasidium subglaciale. The sequence goes on along the minus strand of NW_013566979.1, from coordinate 550,842 downwards.
TCCATCATCAGCCATTCACTCCTGAAGACAGATCGTTCACAGTCAGATCTTTCTGACTACTTTCCTCTCACATTCGTTGCTTCTATCTCTTAGATAGTAATTCGACAGCAATGGCCGCCGCCGCTCCTCACAGAACCGCAGGTGGAAACGCTGCTTTCCACAACTTCCACAATGACTTCGCTCACATCGAGGACCCCAACGAGCGCCGCAGACTCGCTCTTGCAGAGATCGACAAGGCTCCCTTCGGCTGGTACCACGTCCGCGCCGTCATCGTCGCCGGTATTGGTTTCTTCACTGATGCATACGACATCTTCGCCATTGGTCTCGTTACCAACATGTTGGGTGTCGTGTACTGGCAAGACGCCCCCGGCAAGCTCGCCGGTAAGATTCCCCAGAACTCCGATACTGCCATCAAGGTCGCTACCTCTGGTGGTACCGTCATTGGTCAGGTCGGTTTCGGTTGGCTCGCCGATGTTGTCGGTCGTAAGAAGATGTACGGTCTTGAACTCATGATCATCATCTTCGCAACTCTCGCTCAAGCTCTTTCTTCTGACTCTCCCGCCATCTCGATCGTCGGTATCATCATCTTCTGGCGTGTCCTCATGGGTATCGGTATCGGTGGTGACTACCCTCTCTCTTCTATCATTACCTCTGAATTCGCTACCACAAAGTGGCGCGGTGCCATGATGGGTTCCGTCTTCGCCATGCAAGGTATCGGCCAGTTTGCTGCTGGTATCATCGCCCTCATCGTCACTGTCGGTTTCAAGGAGTCCCTCCAATCTGGAAAGAACGCCGCCGCTTGTGATGGCGTTTGCCAGCTTGCTGTCGACAAAATGTGGCGTGTCATCATCGGTTTCGGTGCCGTTCCTGGATGTATTGCTCTCTACTACCGTCTTACCATTCCCGAGACTCCTCGTTACACTTTCGATGTTTCCCGCGACATTGTCAAGGCCGATTCTGATGCTAAGGCTTACCTCAACGGCAAGGCACACGGCAACCCCGATGAGATCACCCACGTCCAGACTCGCGAGGCCACTGCTGGTCAGCTAGAGATCCCCAAGGCTTCATGGGCTGACTTCTGCCGCCACTACGGTCAGTGGAAGAACGCTAAGGTTCTCATCGGTACTGCTGGCTCATGGTTCTTCCTCGATGTCGCTTTCTACGGTGTCTCGCTCAACAACACAGTTATCCTGACTGCTATCGGCTACACCGGTGGTAACAACATGTACGAGATCTTCCACAAGAACGCTATCGGTAACTTGATCATCGTCTGCGCTGGTGCCATTCCCGGATACTGGGTCACTGTCGCCCTTGTCGACACCGTCGGTCGCAAGCCTATTCAGCTTATGGGTTTCACCCTTCTTACCATCTTCTTCTGCATCTTCGGTTTCGGCTACAACGTCATCGGCACTGGTGGCAAGCTTGGTCTCTACATTCTCTGCCAGTTCTTCTTCAACTTCGGACCCAACGCTACTACCTTCATCGTTCCTGGAGAGTGCTTCCCTACTCGTTACCGTTCCACTTCCCACGGTCTTTCTGCCGCCTCCGGTAAGATCGGTGCCATCATCGCTCAGGTCGTTATCGGTCCTCTCCGTGTCCGTGGCGCCACGGTCCCCGGCACTTCTCCATGGCTCAACCACGTCCTCGAGATCTTCGCCCTGTTCATGTTCTGCGGTATCTTCACCACCCTTCTCATCCCCGAGACCAAGCGCAAGACCCTCGAGCAGCTTGCTGGTGAGGTTCCTGGTACTCCCGAGTACGACGAGAACACCCACGGCGCCGCTCAGAACAAGACCTCCGAGGACTACTCTGAGACCAACCACGCCGAGAAGTCTGCTGTCTAAGCCAAGATTTGCTGATGTTACTTTTCCGATAAAAATGTTCATGGTGTAAATAAACAGGACGCCCAAGCGCTGGGTTGATGTTCTATTCTTTCTTACTTTTCGTACATAACGATGTGGTTTCTTGGTTGTAGCCTCTTTTGATACTTAATGTTATAACAACCTTCACTTTGCAAATTACCTTTTCACTCATGTTGTGCTGCGATCTTTCCTCTCGACGCAAGGCTTGTCTGACATCTCACATGAACGTGTTATACATAGCTATCCATGCATCTATCAACATCTGTTAACCTCTGGCTAGTCAGCTATCTCTCTCGAGCTCGGAACCCAATCCTCATAACAGGAAACCTGGGCCATCTGTCTAAAACCTGTCGCGAATCGACTTGGTGACTGGATCTTCGGCAGCATGTCCTAGAGCTGATGGTAAGCATCATCTATCGCCATCTGATGAATATCACCGGTGTACACGGGCTGGTCTTCGTGATACACTAGCCTTTCCAGCCATGTAACCACCTACCGAGATGTGAAAATGTACGCAACCGATTACGAAAAGTATATCTGCTGTATACCTCTTTCCACCGTCACCACCAAATCCCAATCTCACTCTGCTTCAAACCCCATTTTCCCTTAGGGACTATCGGTCTCGCCTTCAGTCAAGCCAGCGTCCTGCTCATCGATATAAGCACAATCGATGTTTTCACAATCTGCGTCACCATAATCACTCGCATGCACATACTGTCAATGTCGTCAGCACACAATCTTGGCCAGGAAAAAAGGGCTTTGGAAAACTGGGAAACCTGAAGATGATGCCATACACAATCTTTTTCGTCATGGCTGTCGCCAGAATAACAGCAACAAACGTCGCGGGGGAAGAGTTGCATAGGTCCAGCAATTGCCAGGGTCGCGAAGAGAGCGGAGAGGATGAGTGTGTAACGCATTCTTGAGATGGTGTTGTCAGGATAGGAGGATGAGTAGGTGATTTGAAGGACATACTGTGTAGAGTTGTTCCTGAGAAGTTGTATCATAGTTGAGCGGAAGACGGGCCGTCTTATGTACCCAGTATTCTCCGTAGAGAGAGAGAGAGAGAGAGACACAATGCGTTCATGACGATAGCAGCTTTCGTGTTGGCGTGACTGCTTCCGCTGCATCCTCAACTTCTAGTTGACAGTCGAGGACATCCCTAGGGTAATGATCAGACAACGAGTCCACACGTGTGACTTCCACGGTGTTTGTGTGGTAAACTACACCCGCTGCATTCTAGCATCACGATGCCTCCTCCTCCTCATGATCAGTTCTTCGGGGAGGTCGCATCTCTGCCTCTTTCGAAACGAGAATCTCATGCGATCTAGCAGTTCTGGAGGATGCGCGGTCTCAATATGGTATCCATAGACACATTTGGAGATTGGAGCTGCCAGCCACCGATATCATGGCTTTGACATACGGCCGAGAGAGTATTCCAACTAGTTTAGACGTTGAAGGTAGAGGAATCAGATGGTAGACCTCAGGAGCGTCACAATAGTGATCCTGACCAATGATGTGCTTTCGATACACAACGCGGCAGGATCTCGAGAAGACGAGGCATAAGTTTATGTTGTGTTTGCGTGCAGGCAGGTACACTATACTTCATGGGCTTCCATGGCTGTTCAGGGAAAGAGTCTGGACTGTGAAGAGTAAATCAGAAGCGAATTGAAGTCCGACAATTCAAGATATGGACCGAAGAGAGTAAAGCAGAGATATAAAGCCGCTATGAGACAGAGCAAAAGAAAGACGAAATGAAAACAAAATAGAAAACGCAGAATTGGGTATCGCCAGCCATGAAAAAGAAAAGAAAAAAACCAGTCCGACCTTCTATGTCCCTCATTTTGTTGAGATCAACAAAACATCTTGCAGTACGAAGATGTGTATATTTACCAGCACTTTAAGCTGGAGAAGAAACCACCTTTCTTCTTTTTCTTCTGAGGCGATGTAGCAGCAGACTCGGATTCTGAGTAGCGCTGCTTCTCTGCCTCGCTAGTGATGTTTGGTGCAGGTGCAGATTGTTGTGTTTCTGTTGCTGCCGAGATGCGCTGGTTGTGAGGTGTAGGGTTGACGAGGGAAGGGAAGTTTGGGCGCATGCCTGCTGCGTGTTGTTCTCTGGCTTCTACTACGCGCTTGACGATTGCTGTGAGGTGTTAGTGGCTGTCACTTCACCTCAACTGTTGGAGAAGTGTAGTCGGTGCTTACAAGCAAAAGTCTCCTCGATGTTAACGACCTCGCGCGCAGAAGTCTCCATGAAACCACAGCCTCTGCTCTTGGCCCACTCCAAACCCTCGGCCGCACCGACTTGTCTTTGACCCTGAAGATCGCACTTGTTTCCAGCGACCATGATGGCAGGCCAGCACTTTCCCTGCTCTTGTCTATTCTCCCTCTCCATCTCGATCAATTCGGCAAAGAAGTCCAGATTCTCGACCGACTGAGCGTTTGTAATGTCGTAGACCAGGAGGAAAGCGTCCGAAGTCAGATTGGCAGCTGACCACATGCCGCGGTATTCTTCCTGGCCGGCCGTGTCTGTGAGGAAGAGGGAGTAGGTCTGGCCATTGATGGTACGGGTGACTGAGTACGAGTCTTCAATTGTGGGATCGTAGTCGTGCGTCCAGGCTGAGCGTACGATGCGAAGGGTGATTGACGATTTGCCTGGCGCATCTTGTGAGCTGAAGTCGTTGCTGCGCTAAGTGAGGGGTACATACCACAACCACCGTCGCCGCAGATGGTAATTGAGATCTTGTCGTCCATTTCTTGGACCTTCGCTGTTGTGATATGCGTGTATGGAGAGATGCGAGTGTTGGTTACAAAGGAGCGAAAGTGATGCGAATACAGGGATGCTGAAGGAACAAAGTACAAAGGTGTCAAGGATGGTGTCGCCGAAGAAAGTGGTACAGTTGCCGGGGTCCGATGGGTCGCCTTGCCGCCGAGAGGTACGGGTCGAGTGAAGATTATAAGAGATCAAGTGAGTGAGTGAGCAACTGCCGGCCGAGTGGATTGCGCCAATGAATGCTTGACTGGAACGAAAAAGCGAAATACCATCTAAGTCAAGCGCAGAGTCATGTCGATGTCGATATGGTCGAGCGGTCCCTTGGTTTTGGAGACGCTCGGTCCATTCGAGCCCAACTCTGGAGATGCACCGTCGATCATTCGACTCCGCCGCTTCCTCATTTAACATCCGGATCTGCTTTCGTCTGAGCGGCCATGCAGAAATACATGGCGCTTGCTCTAGCCTTCATATCTGCACTGTCAATGCTGTACAAGAGCACTCCTTGGACCAAGAAGCATTCGAGATCCTTCTCTTGAACCCAAATTGCGAACAAAGATCCAACGGCTCCGTCCCATGCTGAAACACTTCCGAACCACGAATCCACGATGGCGCCAAGCCCCACTGTTTAGAGCTAGCTTCTGCATGTCGACTCGTGCTCAATCTTCTTTTGTCGCGTGAATGAAGATAAGATCAATCGCATGTTCGATCAACGACTTGGCCCAGACTTGACTTCAGCCAACCGAGTATCCATTGCTTCACGGGTTTGACAACGAAAACTTGCGTTACTCGATAACATGTATAATGAGTTGGTTGTATTGTGACAGTACATACGTCTACTTGTTCTTAGCCCAATCTCTTGCCTGGACATTCTGTAACTGTGGCATGTCATATGCTTGAGGCGGCAGATCAACATCCTCAGGCGCTGTGATGATGCCAAACTCCTCGGTGTAGTGAGAGCTGCTCCCATAGAACCCGACAATCTTCTCTCCTGGCCCAGCCTCCAACACCTTGATGTCTTTGCTCCCAAAGATACTACCAGTGAACCAACTCGTGTTCAGCGCTCCTGCTTTTGTTCCATCTGACAAAGTCATGCTTATACCACCTAAAATCTTGTGATCCCAGCCTGACAGCTTGACTTCCACTTTGACGATGTCGACGCCTGGTGGGATGTGCAGCTTCTGCGAGTTGCCACCACCAAAGTAGTGTGCTGAGCCGCTCTGAGTATAATGAAGCCCACAGGGTGTCTTGTGTCCATCTTCATAGTAGATGACTGCTCCATCGAGAATAGCACCAACACGCAAGTCGATGGTATTTGCTCTGCTCAGTTTACCATCCGGACCCTTTTCGTTGAGCAAGACTGCCCATTTGTGTCCTTCCAGCTTTGCGTCGTCATCGTCATCGCTTTCATCGATGCATCGCGTGCAGGTTCCTACTGCTGATTGTTTGCGTAATACGATGTTCGAGCGGTATATTTGAACAAATTCCCGACATACCATTTGCCAGACATTTGCGACTTTCCTGACTCGTCCATTACAGCCAAGGACTTCAAGACGAAGTGGTACAGACTCGTCAAAATCAAGCCGATGAAACGAGACAGACTTAGTGTTTTGCCCGGACAATGAACAGTCATAGGTTGCTGTCTCGCTATTCGCACCGTTGACGATTGTGATTTGCGCAATACCAGCTTTGCAATCGATGACTATCGTATCGTTCTCAGAACTCTCGGAAAAATGCGGTGTAATTGAGGGAGTATCGTTCGACCTCTTCGGAATTGCACTTGGCTTTGACCTGCGTCGTCGGCGTACATCGCGCACGCTGCGCTGTTTGATGGTTGAAATACGCATCTTGAGGTATGGTTTGGTGGTGGTTCTGGAATTTCCAGGAAGGGGATGACTGTGTACTGTCAAGGTATTGAAAAGGTGTGTATGTGATAAGACTGTTGACCATAGACGAGGTACGATGGACACTAAATAGCACCTCAGCCATAATACAAAATATTGATCCCTCACCAATACACAGGGTCTATGCTGCCTGCCATCAATCTGGCTACAGGCAACATTGACCCAGGGTAGATGTGGTTCCAGGCATCAACAGCCTTGGCTTCGCGGCACAGGCTGAAACGCACAAAATCCAAGCTCAAGTCGCGTCCTGCCTGATGGCTCAGGCACTTTAAGAATATCCGAATACGACTGCTCAGATCTCCCACGCGTTGGCAGTCCAGTTGACGCGTGAATTGATAGCAATTGCCTCAATAAACAATGGTCTAGTCATGTCGTACTTTGCTGTCCGCAGCATAACGGACCGGGTCGGCTGTCCGAAGAGAGTACAGTCGTATTTCAGGATCTCACTGGACTTGCCATTTATGACTGTGATCTGCGCAAGTCCGTCTATACATGCGATGACTATTTTGTCAGTTACACCGCCGCTGGCGCATTTTCTTTCCATTGATGGAATCGCGCTGAAGTTTGGGTCCTCGTAGCGCTGCTTGACTGTCGAGTCTCGCATGCGCCGCATAGCTTATATGTAGAAGCCTGTCAGAAGAGGTAGGAACGTACTCAGAGACAGCGAACGTGTACAGGACGATGAATATGAGCCTCCCGACATGAAGAAGATGGTTTCCGCTACTTTCGAAATCGCAGCCGCTCCTCGCTTGCAAAACACCAGGGATTGGTTTGGATTTACGTCATACCTCGGCCATCATCGACTCCTCTCTTCCAATCGCGTGTCCTCTCACCACGTTACAATCATCAAAATGAGCGACAAACATGAAAAACACACGAAGCCGATAGTATCTGTGATATCTGGTGGCATTGCTGGTGGTGTAGAAGCATCAGTCACTTATCCCTTCGAATTTGCCAAAACAAGAGCTCAACTACATGTTCGGAAAGCAGGAGTACCATACCCGAGAAATCCGTTCGCAGTCGTCGGTCAGGTGTATAGTCAGGAAGGGCTTCGCGCGTTGTATAAAGGATGTGGAGCGTTAGTTGTTGGATCTGTCGGCAAAGACGCCGTCCGCTTCTTATCCTTCGACCAAGTCAAAAATGCATTCAAGGATCCAGAAACTGGCACCTTGTCGCCCGTGCGGAACATGCTCGCCGGTATGGCTGCTGGAGTCGTTGCTAGTGCGACAGCTGTCACTCCAACAGAAAGAATAAAGACTGCTTTGATCGACGATGCCCGGGGACCCAAGCAGTTCACATCAACGCTTCATGCTATCAAGACGATCTTGACCGAAGATGGCTTCAAAGGTCTATATCGAGGATTTGCAGGAACGACATTAAAGCAAGCATCAGCCACGAGTTTTCGCATGGGTACTTACAACATCTTGAAAGACTACGAGAAGACCCATCACATCGAGCAGAACACAGCTGCGAACTTTGCCAACGGTGCAATTGCTGGTACCACTACGACGCTGGCGACACAACCTTTTGATGTTATCAAGACGAGATCACAGACGGCAAAGGCAACGACTACCAGGGAAGCCATTGCGGGGATATGGAAGGATGATGGTATTCGTGCTTTTTGGAGAGGTACTGTTATGAGATTGGGTCGTACTGTGCTGGCTGGTGGAGTTTTGTTCACGACAGCAGAGGCTGTTGCAAAGATCATAAATCCAATTCTAGACCCGTAGCTGAGCAGAGTTGGATCAAGACATAAAAAATGCTGTTGCACCGTGGCACCGTCCATCCTGGGTGTCTCGAGATCTCGTTCGGCTACTGGTCATGTGAACACTCGAGTGTCATAAACAAGGACCATATGAGCTCATCCTTTATACCAGGTCCGGCGTACGATTACCGGTCAGCCGCCCGCTATCAGGCAGAGATACTGCAAATCTCTGGCCTTATTGCCCGAGATCGCACTTGTGCCTCTCATGCCGGCATTAGCTGCCTCGAAGCTTCGTGAACAGCATATAATTACCATCCAATAGGCATTTGATCTTGACTCAAAAAGACTGTTCGTGAGAATCTGTTGTCATGTCAACCTGTCCATGTTGCAAGTTGATCATGTTTCTTTTCGTTTCACCTCTCGATCGTGCTGCCGAAGCTTTTGCGAAGCTCCTCATGAGCTGTGTTGTGTAACTCATGTTCCATGGGTGTATTGGGTGTAGTGAAGACACGGGAGGTGGCTGGCTCATACCAAGTTAGCGTGAAGCTCAGCGCATAGTAGGCACCTTGAGCTTGAGTAAGGAAGCTGAACCAGAAATCATCGTTGTTGTCCGGGCATCACAGGCGAACTCTCCATCAGTGGCCGTGGAAATTTCTTCAATCCGATGGAGTGTTCAGAGATGATGTATCGTTGACCACTGCGACCCAGGCTTGTTGTACCAGAACGGCCCATGCAACATTGGACTTTCGAAGAATTGGCAGTATGGTTCTGACCAGTCGCTTGCCAGAGCTTCTTGCCCACCATCGGTCTCGGAGTAAGTGTATGATGATTCCAAAGTGTGCAAGTATCGCGAGAGCCAGTGGCTCTCTATTTTCGATGACGTGGATCATGTTGTCGCCCAAGGTCACTGGCCATGTCATGATACCCGAGAAAAGCCCACCTGTGCAGTAGATCTGCATAGCTTCTTGGAGATCAGATATGGAATCGGAGTAAGACTTCGCATTCACGTCGTCGGGAATCTCACGTCGCAAGTGTTCCAAGGTAGATTCGACCATACTGGCACATGTCAGCCCGGTTACCAATACCAGCCTCTAGCTAGGATGATCTCACCGGCACATGTCTGGCAGTGGCACTCCCGTGCTGTCCTCAGACTCGATCTGAGTTGGCGTATGAGGAGTAAATAATACTCCAAAGCTTGTGAGACGTAGATAATCATGATACTCGTTCTGTAGCAGGCCGATTCCGCTCAGAAATTGACGCAGCTCTAGAATGTCTAAAATTGCATCTGAGAGGTGATTTTTCCCTTCCATGTGAGATTGTGCCATGGAGAAGACCATGATGAGGATCGAACACGCAAATACAGCCTCGCAGTTCGAGAGATTGACGTCACCCAGAACGAGTTGAAAGCCTGTAAGGGCTTTGTTCTGGTATTCCAGAGCAGCACGATCCCAGGTTGAACCCTTCTCTGAAGCGTCGATAACTAGCTGTCGTGCTGATAGCGCGAGAAGGGCATCCAACAGATATTCGTGACCTAGAGCCAATTCTGGTACCACGATTTGCCAAAGGTGAGTTTCGTCCGAGTGTTGACAAAGAGTTCTGTACGCTTTGGTCGACCAGTTGTGCATGAGGCTCAATTCCGTGATCCTAGAGATGGCAGATTGTGAGAAAGCAAGGGCTCCAGGTTCCGATTGATTGGAAGGTGATGCTTTTACGCTGTCTGTATTTTCGCGGCTCTCGGTGATGAAGCTGCAAACAACATCCCGTTTGAGACAGTAGCCACAGCTCGGAATTGCTTCATCACACTGTCAAAGATATGTATCAGCAATATGTACATGATAGTCTTGTCAACAACGAGGTGGATGCTGCGATTGTGATTGTGATTGTGGCTGATGAATGCGTGTCTCGCGTGCAAGCTGACCTTAACATGACGTTGTTTGCAACCAGCGCATCCTCGACGAGACTTGGTGTGACTCTTACGCTGCGGCATGTCTGGTTCGAAAGAGGGTAGGCTCAAATACTTGCACGGCGTATGGCACACGAAGGAGCCATTTCTAGGAGGATAGAGCCCCGACCACTTCGGTCCCGGCACGTTCCCGGAATGATCCTGCCCTAAACGTTTTGCGTGCCCTCGAACAAATCCTCAGGTGAACTCAAAACCGGACAAAATATTCCCATTGACCTTAATCACCTAACAGTACGGATATGCCACATGCGATGCTGACGACGACAACACCACAGTCGGCCGCTGTCTTCGCTTTCTTTTTCGCTCTTTTCACTCATCTGGGTCAAGCAGAATGATTAAGCATATTGCGCAGGCACTGCGCATACTATAATTAGCAGTGAGCGGCAGATACAAGGAGATGCGCAATACGTAATACGCAATACGTGATACGTGATACGTAACGAGCACGTCAACGGTTTCAACTCAGCGTCTTGTTACTCAGATGAGGCCCAATCCGCTCTCATGAATCTTCGCTTATTTCATGCTACTTCCCCAACGGCGTCAATTCAGACGTCCTGACAGCCGCTTGTTAGGCTCACACTCGAGCTCTGTTTGAACGCATGTACCGACAAGCAGCCTCCTCAGATTGTGCATCATAGCTCATACGCAATACGCAAGTACGACTTCCGTTTGCTGAGCCAAATATGCTGCGCCTTGAGGTCTCGGATCGACTAAGTGTCTATAATAGCAAGTACATCCTGTGCCATGTACAATTCTCGTTCTCGTCCATCCTGTCGTTTGCATCCAGTACTTCGCCTGTGTGATCTGAACTTGTCCAATCTCATATCCTCCTTCTATCTCGCCAGTGGCCAAATCTTCCTCGCTCTCAACTTGTTCACCCGGCATCGCAAGTTCGACGTGAGACCTCAGCCAATTCTCAATCCGATCGATTCACACGAACATGTCGGACTCTGGAACTCAGTATGGCGACTTCAAGCTTTATCGCTATGATCCCAGCATGGCTGCTGCGATTATTTTCATAGTCGCCTTCATTCTGGTGACTGCACTACACTTCTATCAAATGATCAAGACGAAGACCTATTTCTTCGTGCCGTTCGTGATAGGTGGATTATTCGAAGTGATCGGCTTCATAGCAGTAAGTTGACCTTGGAAGTATAAACATGATCACAATGACTTACCTCTCGCTGTAGCGCGCCAAATCAAGCCAAGAAGCTCCCGACTTCAGTATCCCTGCCTACTCGATCCAGGCCATTCTGATTCTCATCGCGCCCGCTCTGTTCGCTGCCAGCATCTATATGGAACTTGGACGCATCATCCTCCTCACGGATGGCGAGCAACATAGCATCATCCCGAAGAAATGGCTCACCAAGATTTTCGTCATCGGCGACGTTATCTCCTTCTGTCTCCAGGCCGCAGGTGGTGGCATCATGGCATCAGGCACACTTCAAGCGCTGGAGAACGGTGAACACATCACCATCGCTGGTCTCGTTATCCAGATACTGTTTTTCGGCTTCTTCGTCGTTGTCAGCATTACCTTCAATGTCCGCATGAACAAGATTCCTACCAGCCGCAGCGTGATTTCGTTCAATCCTTGGAGAAAGCATCTTTACACTCTCTACGGAGGCAGCGCACTGATTCTTATCAGATCGATCTTCCGTTTGATCGAGTATGCTCAGGGCAATGACGGATACCTCATCTCGCATGAGTGGTTCTTATACGTTTTTGATGCTTGTCTCATGCTAGCTACCATGCTCCTATTTGCCTGGTTCCATCCCAGCGAGATCTGGGCCATGTTGAACAAGAATGGTGGAAGGATGGCGGTCCACGGTTATAAGATTGAAGCAGCGATTCCTATGGTTTGAGAGATTGTTGAATACTCGTTTTACCGTTGCCGCATATAGATATCAAGCTGGAGGGTCGTATTCTATAAGCGCCTCCGAAATCAACCAATGAAACCTTCCACCACAGCTTGACATCCTTACAACCATGCCATTTGTGCCGCACCATATGAGATGACCTCCACAGACCGTGTTTCGAGGTTAGAGTGAGCGTACAGAGCGAAGCGACTCTTTGATCGCGGAGTGCATCTTGGTGACCATCAAAACGATCTAACAGAAGGTCTTCTGTAGCCAGACGTCTTTTACAAGAATAGCTGCTGGAAGTCGCTCACCACTATCTTCAGACTCAATAGTGGTCGACGTTGATGGTATGTACTAGATCTCGGCTGATAAATGTTTTTTGATGCTAGGACAACAAACAGAATTCTTGTATAACGGATGTTAAGACGCTCCGACACGCAGCGACGAGAAGCTGGAATCAGGGTCATGTATAGCCGGAATGCTGACTCATTGTGATGATCTGCAAACGCGTGATCAAGGCGACGATAGCGACGATAACGATGGGCACCTCTGACCACCCAGGCCTCATTTCTTGCCCCAGCCACTCCCTGCTTTCGTCCGACCTATTTTTGTCGAACTTGCGAAAATGAGTATACTCGCTCAAAAAACCGTGACACTTGTCACTGGAGGTTCGGCCAATTCGATGTACATTGATGGTCCTAGCTGACATGATATGTGTCAGGCAATGGCGGCATTGGTTTCGCACTCGTTGCCGCACTGTTAACTAATCCATCCAACCATGTGCTGCTTGGAAGTCGTTCCATCGAGAAAGGTCAGAAAGCGATAGCGGATCTAGAGTTTCTTAAACCGCTTGGTACCGTGGAGCTTCTACAAGTTGATGTCTCGAGTGAGGAGTCAATCAACGCGGCGGCGAAGCAAGTAAAGAGCAAACACGGCAAGTATGTGACTTGATCCATCTGAAGATTTAGTGGTCCCGGTTGCTGATTTCGATACCAGGCTGGACGCGCTTGTCAACAATGCCGCCATCGCTATTCCTCCTGGTTCACTCGCCGAACAGATGGCAATTTGCTTCCAAACAAATGCCACAGGACCTTTGTTAATGGTCGAAGCATTTACTCCCATGTTGCTAAAATCCGACCAGACGCCACGCATCATCAATGTCTCTACCGGTCAAGGATCCATCACGAAGCGGCTTGACCCCACCGCACCTGGTTATAAGATCAAAGGCATACAGTACCGTGCCAGTAAGACTGCACTCAACATGGTGACAGCTTCTCAGGTAGCCGAATTGGGCGAACAGGGCGTCAAGGTCTTCGCCTACGATCCAGGTTTCACACAATCGAGCTTGGGACCGCACAACAAAGCGGAGTTCGGGGCGAAGCCTGCGAGTGAAGCTGCAGCACCAATTATCAAAGTCTTGAATGGCGAGAGAGACTCCGAGCATGCCTGCTTCCTACATGCCACTGGCCAATTTCCTTGGTAGAACCGACTGGGGATGCCTCGAGGCTAGCGTTCGTTTTCGCGTGGAGGTAGACAACAACAAGCCTTTACTTCATCCGTACTGGTAGAAAGTGTGCGATCACCGTCGATCTCAATTCTGGCTATCTGTCCATATGGTTAGTCAATCTTGATAGTGCGTCTACTCTTCCCTCTTAGAGCTCACCAGCGCACAATAAAGGTCGAAAGTGCATATCGCATATCCTCGATGACAAGCCCTCCGGTCAACCCTCTGGATGCTGTCGATCGGTTTCTTGTGTCAATTGACATTCGAGTTCCATCTTGCAAACATGGTTTGAGTAAGCTGTATCAAGGTGAGAAGCATTGGGCTGTTCTCATTGCTTGGCCTTTCCTTTTGCTCTCCGACCATCTTGAGACCCCAAAGCGTCGAACTTCTCCATCAGAGCGGCGACCTCGCTTGCCGACCACTTTTGGTGCTCAGCCATCCATTGACCTTCAGCACCGCGCTGTGCCTCGACAAGCTTCCGTGTGCGACTGTACACCGCAGAACGTACACTCTTGGCAATACCAGCTGCTGGGTACGCGAACATACCAAACATTCCAGCTCCAGTCTTTGTTGCCAGTCCAGCCAACCCTCTACCAAGACCTGTTGCCACGCCTGAGGCTCCTGACTTCTTGCCCTCCTTGTAAGGTTGTACAACTACACCAGATATACCATCTATCATGCCCCATGCAAATGTCTTGCCAGCGACTGCAAAGCCACTACCTACGCCAGTCACTTTGCCATTGTCTCGAACGTTATCGCCGTAGTGTCTCGGCGCCGTGCGAAGACCCTCTGTTATAGCCATTGGAATGTCGACTGTCATCCCTTTTAACGCTTTGGGGGCAAAGTTGACGATGCTTTTAACTCCTGCCAACGCTGCTTGGCCTCCTGCTGAACGCTCTGATCTACGTGAGTTTGTTGATGTGGTTGTACGAATGCTTGCGCCTGAGCTCTTGAGGTCGGGCACATCTAGTCGTTGTCCATCAACTAGCGCGCCGATTGCATCTGCTCTGTTTTGTCTTCGCTTCTCGTCGCCGTATACTTTGATCGGCTGGGTAACCATACCGGTGATGCAACCTGTAAGATCCATGGATGTAGCTAGTACAGCAGAGGCTCCACCGCTCAAGGGATCCCAACGAGTGGGTTCTATCGTGATGGGTTTCGACTGGTAGCTAGGAGCATGTCAGTAGAGGAAACACAAATACCAACACAGCCAACTCACGTCTTGAGGTCCTTGCGTAATCCACTGCGTTGCGATGTTATGACCTCAACCGCCATTTTCGACATCTTAATCTGCTTGCGGCCTGATTTCACAATCCAAGCAGCTGGCTGGTCTGGAATCAGATCGCACTTCATCATCTCGACAGGGAGATGTCTGTGGAAAGAGTCGACTGCAGCCCGGACTCCCTCTTCGCTCTCCATACGCTGAGCAATTGCCATCGCTGCTGCCTTTGTTTCGTCCCTGATCAAGAATCGGATGGCTTCAGCGAGCGTGATACCAGTCATATCACGAGGGGCCAAAGGTTCAGGCCCAGCACCCGCACTAGCGATCATATGGCCCCAGAAAGGTTGACTGCAAAAGGTAAGCTGTCAGCATAAATCGGCGCGATAAATCCTGCTTGACTCACTCTCCAAAGAACGGACAGACGAGCGTCGGAATTCCATTCTTGATACCACAAGCGGTGGTGCCTGCACCACCATGGTGTACGACTGCTGCCATACGTGGGAATAGCCATTCATGAGGACAGTCGCCAATGTAGTATATGTTCTCGCCCGCATCGCCTCCAAGCTCCGACCATCCTTTCGAGATGATGGCCCGAACACCAGAGATCTTCACGGCCTCGAGAATTGTGGCCAGCATCTTTGCTGGATCGTCGAGCACGATGCTGCCGAAGCCAATGTACACAGGCGGAGGTCCTGCGGCTAAGAAGTCGGCGAGATCAGACTTCGGCGTGTATTTTGGTGTGTCCCGGAAGAAGAATCCACAGACGTCTGCAGCCAGGAATTAGTGCATGAAGACGTGAGAATGCGCCAGGATGAATTTACCGATATACTCGGGCCAGTCGCGAGGCTTGGGTACCAATGCCGGTGACCAACAGTACGTGAATGGAACTCTGAGCATCTTGGCCAAAGCAGGTCCATCAAGCAAGTTGATAGGCTCAAGCTGAATACTCTCGCGCCAATCATTGATCACATCACCCAACCTGTAGAGATAGTAAGCCATGCGGGAGAACAAGTGTGCACTTCCACCGGATACCAACTCACCCTTGCCACGTCATCCATTCTACCACATGATATGATAAGTAATTGGCTGCCGCATGGTCGCCGTCGACGTTTGATAAGTTTGCTAGTGGATGAGGAAAAGCGCGGGTGGCGCTCCAAGGCATCGTGAACATGAGATGCACTGGGATACCCAAGGCTTGTGCACAATGCACATGTGCAAAGCTCGGAGGATTTGCGATGATGGCATCGGCAACGAAGGGCTCATCTGTCAGTGTATCAGGCAAGATGCACGAGTCCCAGCAGCCTGACAACATCTCTGCGACCATCTGACGTTTGCGACCAATCTCACCCGACATCATTGTCTTCATGGATGGCATGAGACTTGGGTTCTTGACCATGTAGGCCATTAGTGATGCCGGATCACCTCCTATGGGGTAAAATTCAAGACCAGCCTTTCGTACAAATGAGGCAAACATATCGTGAGTTGCGAGCCGAATCCTGTGTCCATATTTCTGTAGTTCACAACCCAGAGCGATGAAGGGTTGTACATCTCCACGACTACCCACGACCTGGATGACGAGGTTAAGTTTAATATCCCATGTCTGACTCGGCGGGACCTTGAAGTCGTAGTCAGGAGGAGCTGACTGTGAGTCTTCGGGTACCGTGGAAGGGAAGAAATTCGAGAAGGTTCGCACTAAGCGCGAATTATAGTCGATGTCAATGCGTCCATCGTCTGTATCCCAAGCCATTAGTGGTATATCTACAGGTGATGCGGTCTGATTCTACCTCTGATGTGGTATGGAGCGTCTGTTTCTAGTGATACACACTCGGGGTCATGATCGACGTGATAACTATGTTCATGGATATCGGAGTAAGGTGGTGGCGGTCGTGGATCCTCAAGTGTATCTACACTCCTGGATTTGTGCAAGCTCTCAAATTCGTTGGACTTGACCATCGTGACAGTATCGTTGAACAAAGTGATAATCAGCACGGAACGTAAAGGAACAGCGGAGATTCTATGAATTTGTAGTCAGAAGAGCTTGTCAACGTACTTTAAAGTAAGAACTAACTACAAGCTCGGATTCACCATGATTGTCATTCTCGAGGTTACATGAAGGAACTTTTAAGATTCAGCTTCGTTCGAATCTTTGCGTATTGCGTATTGCGTGTTGCGTGTCGCGTGTCTCATGCAGGGCCCATCATCACGCTGCAAGATCTAGCGGACGGGCTACACATAAGCCGCCTGCCTGCTGCGTACGCTTCGTAAGGTGGCTCATATCATTCGTGCTATTGTGGGAGACAGCGTCTATGGAAGTGACCTTTCGAGATGGTTGTAATTAGTGGTGCTTTAACTGACGTCGGTGGCCGTCACTGACGGTCAGTTACCGACCATGGTCAGTGACCACCAAAACGACGATTTTCGTGGTCACTGACCTCCCCGCAGTGGCAAAATCACTCAATTCTGACCTCTCGCGCAACCACGCCTCCAACGAAGGGTTATCTGGCATGCCAGTTCCACAAACTCGAGCGAAATACCGGGCAAATTGAGCTTTACCTGCGTTTGGTCTCGCGAATTCACCATGGCGAGTGAGCTCAACAAGCGTCGACGTGCTCATTTAGTCGGTTGTACGCCCTTCCACGAGCATGTACGCGAGGTACTTCATACCGACGATGAAATCGAGCGTAGCAACGCAATCGAATACGCAGCAAAACATCGAGCTAGATACTGAGAATTTCGCACCGTACGTTGGTAGATAGAGCTCAGGAACTGACTGCCCATTGACGTGGATATCGACCATCAGTTCTACAGTACAAACGCTAGCAAATATTGTTCAGATATTGCCAAGCTCGCGGGCTAGCTATTTCCATCAAAATCCGGCGCTAATTACGGAAGTGGCAAACTGACAAACTGACCGTCGGTGTAACGTCACCGACCTGGTCAGAAACGTCGGTAACCGCCTCGGTCACTGACCGCGCGCACCCCTAGATTGTATCAAAGCTAGGGGTCGTGAAGTGAAGTCTAAATAGCCACGATGCGATTCAATCGGCTCTGGCTCCGGTCATGTATTCAGCATGTAAAGCGAGGGTTTGATCTAACCTTTAGCTGATATTCCGTACTGTGAAACTACACAAGGAGCACTCGTTGTCCCATAGATTCCATCGCAGTAGCCCAATCCCACGATCTTGACTTGTCGCCGCGAGAGGTCCAGCATTTCTGCATGACTTGGAGAGCAGTCGTGGAGTTGCCAAAGTTGTGGGCCTCATCACCAAGGCCTTGTATGAGACTTTGGAAATATGACTGGGTTGGCACATCTTCAGCCATACTGCCAGCGATACAGATTGGCCAAATAAGACTTCGGAGAGCTTGTGCATCACAGATGAATTGCATTTCTTGCAGAGCGTCCATAGTGTTGATCACGCTGTTTCGAACGTCATCCAGTTCTGGATTAGCTCCTGAAATGACAGTGTTTAGATACACTTCGGCAGCGTGTGCAAAGACGAGTGTGATAGCTCGCTTTATGGCTTCTTGTTGGACGCCAGGGTTCGTCAGCACGAGATAGGCACCCGTAGTCCCGAGGTGCGAGAGCCCTAGCACGGCGAATGCTTCATCAATTTCTGCACGGAGGCCGGCAATGCCTACTTCTAGACGTCCACGAATCGGATTGCCTTGTTCGAATAGCTTCCAGAAACTAAGGCTGCTGGTCGACATTGCTCTCGCTTTCCACGCACTTAGTGCTGCAATATCGCCAATGATCAAGGGAACCCAGGATTGGCAGCCTATGATGGTTGCTAGGTCGATCTCTCCTTGCAACAGGTTCACAGACTGCGTGTGGAGACGCGGTGGGTCATTTGTAGAAGCACATGATAGCACATCGAACCACAAAACGGCTCCAACGAGGAAGTTCTCAGCAGTGTCTTCTAGACGATGAGATTGGGTCTCATCAGGAGTTCCAGGGGTTAGACCTCCTGCTGAAGCACTATCGACTGCATCGTTTGTAGATGACATACTGCGAACGACGGTAGCCAAAGCGCCCAAGTGCACCTGCCACTGACTCGTTCCACCACGAAACAGTTCAAAGCTGATCAGCTCAACACCGCAAGCAAGGATTTGCAGCCGTCTCTTGCGTCCTGAAGCTGCACCAGCCGAGTCCTCGTAGCTACTTTGCAAGAATATTTGGAGCTCTTGCAAGGCACGATTGTGATGCTCGTTGAGTTCGTTCAGGGTGTCGTGGTAGCGTTGCCCTCGGACAGCACGAGCAAGCAGCGAATGTTGATGCAAAGCGCCTAAGCTCAAGGCTGCGTGATACAATGGTTTTGTTTCGGTCAACAACCAAAGTAGCCAGCCTCGACCGCCACTGGCCACAGAAGGGGAATGGAACCGAAACTGGAGCGCGAAAACATGATCCAGATAGTGCATCAGCAGCTCCGCCTCGCGATGGAACCCAAACCGGAAGTACGTGGTCACGCTTGGGGTCGGTGCTATTGAAGGAGTTTGGCTGGAGCTTGCTTCGAGAACCGAAGGTGAAATGTCCACTTCGACTTGCAGTAGCTCTCGATTCTGGTCCGAGTTTCCGGGTAGGCTATCAGCTTCTTCACGTTGTGGGTCGCTAACTGGGGCTGGACTTTTCGCGCGGTCCTCTTCTTGTTGGGTTTGGAGGGTTTCCGCTCTCTTGCGTTTACTGTTCTTCTTGACTGCATCTTTGATAAGGGTCAATTCCGTTTGCTCTTCTTCTCCACCATTCATCCAGCTTGGTCGATCGCCATAACCATGGCAAGTGATGTTACGCGATTCACACGCGGTGCATGTCGGCTTTGTCGCGTCGCATTTCTTGCGACGCACTGTACATGTCCAGCAACATGCAGTGTTCCTACGCGTCCCGTTGCTGCGGGTTGAGGGCATGGAAGCATGGCGCAACGATGGACTTTTCGTATTAGAGTGTGTGGAAGGTGCCCATGTCGTGCCATGTCCGCGTATCGTATGCAAGCTGGATTTGCGGTAGGATGTTCAGGCAGTTCCAACCGAGCGCTTCTTGCCAAGATTATGCCATATCTGGAAGGTTCAGACGAGGTATACCTTAACTTGGTGGTGAGATGCTGCTTCCAAATGCTTGTACATTTCCAAAGAACCAAAGAAGAAGACACAGACAATAGCATGAGATCGTTAGATTATGGATATACAGAATTATGAACAGTGCCGCTAGTCTGCAATCATCTTTCAAGGCTCGAAGGCTTTTGGGTACAGTCTCCCGTGAAGGGCTTTCACACCAGCGGGCTCGTAAATGTCGTTTCCATGAAGTTCGGCCCAGTCGTCAGGAAGACGCATGTAGGGCGGTATACGATATTGTCCGTAGCAGCCCCTAACATTACACTTGAGATCACATTTTCCATATAAACGGCAATAGCAATCGGCAGCGCTCGGACATGCCTGCTCGTTCAGCTTGGCCAGATCTACAGGCCCATCTTCTTGTGGGATGAACAAGACATGCCAAAGATATGACAGAATGCGCCCAGCAATACGGTCATCACGAGGGGCAGCATTGGAGTTGCGTGATGTGCCATAGCTATCGAGCAGCCATTGGCGTATAGCGAGATACTCTTCGCGCGTATGGCGGTGCATAGCCTCCCTGGAGACAACAAACTGGGCGCAGCATTGTGCGCGCACAGGGTCACTTCTACTCAGTTTCAATCCCTTGCTCTTTCTGTTCTTCAGGTAGTCGTCTCCGCCAAACAGGACGGCAAATGCTTGAGGCATAGCAGCATCAGATGCAGACCTAGCACTCCAAGGCTGTAAAATAGAGTTGATATATGTCTCGAGACTTCCTTGCGCAGGACCAGAATCCTTAGGACATGTGCCAGCGCTCCAGTCGCAGCGAAGATTGTGGTAACCAGTGGGCTCTAGAGCGGACGCGACGTTCAAAGCGGCCAAGCTGGCTGCATTGTCGTACAGTGTATCGTCGTTATGCCATTGGAACCTGTTGCCGTGCACAAACACTGCGCCTGCTTGTGGAATCGAGTCGTAGTTATCGATCAGGAAAGTAAGGTAGGTTATGGACTCGTGGCCACGATTGGCGGGTACGCGAAGGTTCCTTGCAGACGAATCGGCAGGCGCGTCGACGTTGTAGATGCAGAGGTTGTACTTCGAGGAGAGACGTTCGAGCCAGACAGTATCGCCATCCGCAGCGACGTATGAGACTACTAGAGCTGGCTTAGAGCTATCATCGAGTCCGGGACATGTGCCTCGAGCTTCGGGAAGGCTAGCTGCTGTTGTTTGGTAGCGGATTGTGTTCCACAAGTATAGCTTGGGCGCTGGCGGTCGTAGAAGCGATACGATAATGTAGATAACTACACAAAAGAACGCGAGCTGCAACAGCGACTTGCGCGACCTCCGTAACATGTCGAGATAAGTGAGTTTACTTTCATGATGCTCGCTTGCGTGTTGGCCAATGTGATACTTTTGCCTATTTCCGCATTGTCGATCCGCACTAGCCACTCCGGACGCCCGGTCCGATTTTTGTACTGCCACGAACTTGTCCTCCTAACCATCCGACAGCCACAAAGCTTGGTACGGGGCATCTAGATCTTTTGATGTCGAGATGCCGAAGCAATCCTTACCGAATCAAACAGAGACCACAAGTGTAAAATAGGAGACCTGGTGCTATGATTCTACGACCTGCAATACAGCAGATGTCATTTTGCGCTCGTCATGTCCGGCTATGCGGCTACAAGATCAATAGTCCTTCCGGCTGTGCCAAGCTTTTGACTTTACCCACACGTTCCCTGAATCGGAGGAGCGACCAAGCAGCAAGAATCGGAAGTCTACAGTTGTGCCATCGCTGAGAACGAATCGAACAAATGGACCACGGTCAGTCTTCTAATGACATATTCCTTCATGGCATTGACGCAGACTGGGTTGCCTATTTTGGGTTGTTGTCGAATTCCGTGCGGCACGACTTGCGTTGTCGAGCGAACCGCGTAATCATTGCTCTTCAACGGCACCGCTTCTCGAATGCTTCGTGGCCTACCTTTGCAAGAATTTTGCCCAAGCCGTGAACTCTTGAAACTGGTGTGTCAACATAGCAAAAAGGTGGCCAAAGGTGGAGATTTGGTGCGTGATTGGTCTCCATTGATCATGCCCTCTTTGCCAAGTCGGATGCATGCGGGTCGTGGTATGCGTACTCATTATCATCATCATGAGTTCCTGTAGGCCTTCTTTCTCCGTCACAAAAGGGCTAGGACATTCTACTGTTGAGTTGTGGGCGCTGAAAAGCTATGCATGCTGCATGTAGGTTGAAAGACAAGCAAGAGCTGGGGGAAATTACGAGTTGATAAGCTTGAAGAGTTGTGGGATGTGATGTGGTTGATCGGCGAACGAGATGAAGATCAGCCGTAGTGATTTGTGATTTGCTATGCTCTTCCGGGAGCAGACTTTGGCACCAAGTGAAACACGAGCAACCAGAACAAGCAGTCGACAGATCAACGATCGCAAGTGGCTTTTTTGCCTTCTGCCTTTGTCCTCAGGTGGCCGTTTTTAGTTGGCACCCAGCATCGAGTGCCAAACAAACCGGCCAAGGGTCTGCCCACGTCATTGAATTTTGATAGGCCTGGGCACTGACGTCGAGAAAGACCATCTCCGCACAATTCCATCATCTTGCGACCATCTCCCTCGCGATACCGTTCAGTTTCCCGTTCCCAAATACAATTTCATTGTTGTGTCCTGCTTCCTGAGATACCCCCATCATTATCTTGTAGCTGAATGGTCGATATGGCTTCGTACACGCAAACACCGCCGCAAAATGGCTTCTACGAGACCGCGCCGCAGCCCACCGATCACATCCAGAGCATAGGCTATGGCAATGCAGCGCAGCACGACTTCGCGCATGGTAAGTGAACCGACACGCGTAACAATTGCGTCTTCTTACCTTACTTGCGTAGAAGGTGGAAGTCCCATCACAGTCGGCACCACTGTCGGCAACCCAGTCCCTATCGTGCTCGAGGACGGAGGCGTCAATCGCTCCGCATCTAATGCTTCGACTGCTGCATACAGAGACACGACCCCATCGCGTAGTGGCACTTTGAAAAAGAAGTCCAGTCTTCGTCGCAGCGGCAGCCGCAAAAGCACCATGGCTGGTAGCATCGCTGGAGTTGGTACACCGGGGGCTCGCGACGATTACAACAGTGCCTTGACCACTCCCATTCCTACTCATGGCAGTCCTACCGAGATCCTTGCTAGCCGTTTTCAAGGTATGTTGTAGCATCTGGAGCCACTTGTTCACTGCGATCCTAACGTGGGTTCCAGCATGGCGCACGCTTCTGAAGTCACTTATCACATATTTCCGCGAAATTCAGTCTAGCTATGAGACTCGTAGCAAAGCATTGCTGAAGGTTTCGAACGTCTTGTCCAACTTCTCACACCCCTCGGTCTTCATCACCGATGGCGGACTTGCCGACGCAACTCGCATTCTAGGCGACTACCACAAGCACTCCGTCGCCGAGTCAAACAAGTCGCGCGACATCGAGCAAGACGTCATCTCTGCTCTCACTGGCTTGCGTAGCGACCTGGGCCAGAAGATCAAGGAGATCAAGAGTCTTAATGGCGACTTCAAGAACTCCGTGGACAAGGAGAAGGATGCAACTCGCAAGGCTGTAGACCAACTTGCCGAAGCCTTGCAGCACGCGGACCACAACGACAGCAGTAAAGCCGATCCTTTCATTGTCCGTTTGGGAGTCGACCGCATGGTCGAGAAGCAGATTGACGAGGAGAACTACCTCCACCGTGCATACCTCAACCTCGAGAGCTCCGGTCGCGAACTTGAGTCTATCGTCGTAGGAGAGATTCAGAAGGCCTACAACGCCATGGCCAGCATCCTCAAGCGTGAGGGTGACGATGCCTACAACACTGTTGAGCAGCTCCGCGGAGGCCCTATCGCCATGCCCAAGGATCTCGAATGGTCGCGCTTTGTCGAGACGGACCCTCACTTTGTCAATCCCAGACTGCCCCTGCGTCGTATCGAGGATATCTATTACCCGGGCAAGTACGCTCCCGCTGCCGCAGAGGTCAGAGCTGGGATGCTGGAACGCAAGAGCAAGTACCTGAAGAGCTACACGCCTGGCTGGTATGTCTTGTCACCAACTCACTTGCACGAGTTCAAGTCGGCAGACAAGATCTACTCGCAACCTCCCGTCATGTCGCTGTACCTGCCTGACCAGAAGCTGGGCTCCCACTCCGAGCCTGGCTCTTCTTCGCACAAGTTCATGCTCAAGGGCCGCCAGAGCGGTGGTATGCACCGTGGTCACTCTTGGGTCTTCCGTGCCGAGTCTTACGAGACCATGATGGCTTGGTTCGAGGCCATCAAAGTTCTGACCGAGAAGACTGGCGAGGAGCGCAATGCCTTCGTCCGCCAACACGTGCGCAGCATTAGCCAAAACAGCCACCGCAATAGCATCAGTAGTGATGGGCTTGAGGAGGACGAGGCTGACCGGGTCCCCTACTCTGCCCAGTCCAGCATCATCAACCAGCCCATTGGCGAGACACGCCTCCAACGCCCCGTCCCAGGTGAGTATGTGCTGCCCCTTTCATAGCGTCAACCCCAACTTTGCTGGAGTCTAGACTGACTTGACATACACAAGGCGGTCGATTCCCGTCTGATCTGCAGATCCCTCGCACCATGGCCGCTTCCCCAGATAGCGAGTCTGACGAAGCCGACCACAACACTATTCCCGGTGTCACAGCTCTTCCTCCCGGCGTTGCCGTGATTGAGCCCACTCATTACGATGACAACCCTTACCGTTTGCAGGGAGTCTCCACTCACGAGGAGTTGCCCGCACAGCAAAGAGCGGCCTTCACTTCCGCCACCCCAGGATCTGTCGCCCACGCCAGAGAGACCCTGCCCTTGAGAGAAGGAGATTCTACACCCGACTCTTACCAGCCCAGTCCCGTTGACAACTTCAACCACACTCCCGCTCCTCGTAGTGATGCTGCTCACACTACTCAGACGTTTGTCTTGCCCGTCCAACATGCAGCTCCAGCTCACCAGCTCCAGGCCGACGTTCCCATCAGCCCTATCGAGCAACCGCAATCTCTAGCTCCTGCCTCCAAGCCTGTGAGGCAGAACACCAACTACAGCGATTGGATGGCCCCGGCCGCTGCTGGTGTAGGTGCTGGCGTTTTGGGATCTGAGGCCTATCACAATCAGAAGGATAGAAACATCCCTTCTAGCAACACTATCGCTGAAGAGCAGTATGCCACATACACTGGCAGCGCTCCCCTTCCTGTCTTGATTCCATCATCTGCCAATGTCCCTCAATCGCCTGAGTTTGTCCGATACAACACATCATCTACTATTGGCGCTGAGACTTCCGGAGCTCAGAGCTCTGGTGGTCTTGGTGGCCTTGAGGCTGAAGGAGCTCACGAGACTGGTGTCTTCTTTCCCAAGGTCGTCAGACACGACACTGACATGAGCGTCAGCCAATTGCACGTTCCTGGCGAGTTCCCTCCTACTACTCCTGGATTTGCTCCTACTCAGGAGTTCTCTGAATCAGCTACTCCAATTGAGGAGAAGACTGGAGGTTCTTGGGCTCCTCGTCCTACCATAGGCAGCAATGGAACTTTCATTGCTCCTACTGCCTGGGACTTGGCAAGAGAGTAAACAAGATTTGACGACAGCAAAAGACGAACTAAATTTATGGGAAGCAACAGGACTGTGAGTTACATGACCCTGATGATACGATCTTCTCCTACTATCTCGATCCGGTTGTTCTCAATACCTTTTCCTATGTTCTATCTTTTGTATTGCTTTTCGCTTTATTTGGTTTTCCACTGCGCTGCGATTACCCTACCTGTGTTCCACTATACTACGTAACCCTCTCCTAGTAATATAATTAAACTTGCTTTTTGTTGGATTATGTGTTCGTCGTTGCCGTGTGTAGCGTTTGTGAATGTACACATGTATCATGTCCGACTTCTCGTGGCCCTAGTTGGGCACAGTATAATGAGCACTGCCACTCACGCGGACGAGATTCATAGTCCAATATCTCAGCTCGAAACCAATTCACAACACAGCACATCGGACACCAAAGAGTAGCATCAACTTATGATCACCTTGGATAAGCCTGAATACCCCAGGAAAAGTGCATGTTAATGTAAGAACAGCTTTAAGATGGAACTATGGGTCGATCGCAACACAGACAGGGTTGTCCCAATTACCAGATTGACTTGGTCGATATCAAGACACTCAGTAAACCTCTTAGCCATCAATCCAAAATGATGCATGATACGAGGCAGAAACACGTTTAGATACTGAGAATGTTATAGCCCACATCTTAAAGCATATGATCAAGCCAAGTGTCCTGCGGCCAAGGCAACAGCCTAAGGTGAGGAAGTACATAACTCAGCAGCGCGCCAAAGCTGCCAGGCGTCTCGGCGTCATTCATCTCCCCTCTCGACGAACACATCAGAGCACAACAGACTATATTCATGTTTCAAAGATTTTTATCACGAAAAGAAATCATGCTTGATATAGCTGAGCGCCGTAAGATCAGTAATGATACCATCGCTCGATCAGAACAAATCACAATATCGACGCCGGGTGCTTCGTTGGAGAGCTCCTTCATAACGGCTTCTACCCATGCTTCTCTCTCACCTCTGGATCCTGAGTTTCCGAATCTTCAACTCTTACCGATAGAGGTACAGGATGTCGACTCCTTTCTCAGTGCCAGACAGCTCATCGCCAACGATACTGGATTGAAAGACAAGATCGCAGTACTCAATCTCGCGAGTGATGAGGAACCCGGGGGTGGATGGAGATATTCACTGAGTCAAACACAAGAAGAAGCATTATGTTATTCAGCAACTTTGTTCCAAACATTGAAGGCAGAATGGTATCCATGGCCAAACACAGGACAAGGAAGCATTGCAGGAATCTTCTCGCCGAATGTTGTCGTGTTCAAGGATACACTGGATAATAATTGTGAGGAGTTGAAGCAAGAGAAAAGGGTTGTGGTTTCTGTACTTACAGTTGCAGCGCCTAGATGTCCTGAGCTCACTGCTGATGGAGAAAATTTCAGGGAAGAGAGGGTACTGCAAGAGTTTAGGGAAAAGGTTAGGTTGGTGTTGAGGTGTGCGGCTAGGGGAGGCAAGACTGGGTTGGTGTTGGGCGCAATGGGATGCGGTGCTTATCGGTGTCCACCGAGACTTATTGCGAGAGAGATGAAGAAGGTCTTGGGGGAGGAAGAGTTCAAAGGTTGGTTTGGAAAAGTGGTGTTTGCGGTTTATGGCAGAGGGCCTGTGGGAAAGAGGAATTTGGAAGTGTTCAAGGACGTGTTTGGCAACGAGTGATTGAATCGGTCAATATCTCTCCTTGAGCACGATATGTTCTTGTACACCTATACTGTATACCTATACTGTATTCGCAGATCCTAATCACTGTGCTCTGTGGTAGGCGCCGAAGATGGTGTCCTGGTATCATGCATGTCACCCCTGAACCGAACCCACTCGAGCAGACTGTCTACGGGGCGTCCAAGAGAGGGTGTAGGTGAAATGCAGCCGCGTTTCTATCTCGTGTTTGTGGCGGCTCAGGAGGCAGATGTCGACATGGGCATGGCCCCTTCGATTTTCCGAAGTACGTGGTACCTGAGGTCAGGACAGAGCACAGAATGTGCCGAGCAGTGAAGTATGCTTACTTTCTCACCCGTGAGTCTAGCACGAGTCTCGGACCAGACCTTATCATTCTGGTCGTGGGCTCGACTCAGGTCAAGGATGGAAAGATGAGGCTCAAGTCCGCCATTCCGTCATTGGATGACTCGCCAGGTCTTGGTCAAGAGGATTGCGGCACACAACATGATGCACGATAGGATGAGGAATGCAAGAGCGGAAAAAGGACAGAGATGGAGTAGGACTGATGGACCCTCAGCGCTACTGCAGGTGCATCGCGTTCTGGGCGTGCCATGCATAGCCGAGAAGATGGCAGCAATTGATCATTCGTCAGAATTTATGAGATGGTTGCCAAAGTAAGACAAAGCTGACTCGGTCATGAAGGGCCGTTGCAACGGGATTCGGGTTAGAGTTTTGGCGGATATAACAACCCTCGCCAAACATCCAAATATCGCTTATGCAACAGACAGCTCTGGCGATTACAAAAAGATGAGAAACGATATTGACAAGTCATGAAATAAATTGAGATGGAAATAGCTAGGGCACAGATTGCAATTGGCCGGCCCAGGCTCTTTTGCGCGGGAGAGTGGCGTGGTGATCATGTTGGGGAAGGCACGAGTGGAGTTTTGGCGACGGATTCGGGAAGGTCCCCTTTCGTTTTGCTGCTTGTAGAGTTTACTTTTGTCGCCATGTGCTTTGTTGGCGGAGGGGATTACCCACTCTGATATATCGGCCAGTCTCGCGCCGACTCGACAATGGAGACGAGCAGACGGTTACGGGGAGCCTCTCGTCCCTCTCAGCCGCAACCGCATCCGCAATCGCATCTCCAAGGGCATCCTTCACGCCCTCTGCCTCCTTCTTTGTCCGTATCTACCGCTTCCCCAGTCTCTCGACCTCTCCACCACAGGCTGGACGCACCCTTACCAGCAACTCCACCCGGCCAATCTCAGTCACCACCCAATGCTCCCTCCCGTCTAAGGGCCTCATCGCCGACACGTCCTCCGCAGTTGCGGCCCGAATCGTGGCAGTCGGTCACACAAGACTCTGTTTTGGACAACCTCCTGTCGTCGTTTGATCGTATGCCAGGGTCCGCTGCAGGTCCAGGTTTCAGCTCTCAGATCATGCCTGACTTTGACAGTGACGACCTTGACCGCAGCAGCTCGGCCTTCACCCCGCCGAGACCTCTGCAGCGCCTGCAACAACGCGTGCGAGGTCACACCTACTCTTCGTCACTGTCGCACGACTCGGACACTATCAGCAACGACTCCCAGCTCACCGCCCGCATCCGTACCAACAGCCACTCCGACTCGCGCCCGTCGACCGTCCAGAGCGTCAACAACGGCTACGGCCACGTCCTTGGGACTGCTCGTGTGGGCGGCTTCGAGAAGGCAGATCCGCGTATCCAAGGCACTCCCGAAGTCGTGTCCAACGGCATCCTCGACCGCGGTCGTCCCATTCCATCCATGTTCAGCACATACGAGGTGCATTGTCCCGAACCACGAGTCCCCGGTGGACCGTCCAAAGCAAGCGCAACGAAAGAGCAGGCCTCTACAAACAAGTCGGATATCCCGCAGAGCATACGGGATCAGGCCTTGGAGTTTGTGCGACAAACAAACATGCGTGCCCAATCGCCCTCGAACATGCTCGAGCAGCCTCCTACCAATTCTTCTGCTTCCATCATATCCTCGCTCTCCAAGCAGTCGTCCGCGAATGATGCTCCCAAAGAGCGCCCAGGTTTCTTCCGACGAGTCTTTGGATCCGCCGCTCGTACCAATTCTTTTCCCGATCAACAGCGCCCTAATATTAGAGATTTACCACCATCTACTGAGACTACTGCACCGTCTGCCTCGCCCACGTCCCGTACCAACACTCCAGATCCACCTCAAAATGTAGTCACCAAGAAGGCATCTTTCTTCAGACGTCGCAAGAAGTCTATAACCGATGCTCCCCCTCCTCCAGCGCTGCCCAATCCAGCCGTGTCCGCCGCACATCTCAAGGGCACTTCTCCACCCGTAAGTCCGGGCGCAGGTAGTCTCAGGATGGTCATGGATCAGTACCTTGGCAATCCTGATCGTCAGTTGAACAAGACTGACTCTGACCTTCACAAGCCTGTGGATACTCCTATCGGCCGACCTACTCGATCCAGCATACTCAGCCATGACACGGATGAATCCTCAGAACTGGACATGTTCCACTCTGGCTACACCCCCCCACCAGATGCGTCAATACGAAGAGTAGGAGTAGAACCTCTGGAGCCTCGAGCTGGTGGCAACAGATCTGCCATACCGAGTGCTCAGCAACACCTGTTCAAGAGTCCCAAACTGGACGACATGGAACGTAATTTCGGCGGAGTTAATGACCGTCTGCACCTCGGAAACACCCGCCCGGACCTGGTACAGAACAACTCGTTCCTGGCCGACAATAGTGATGCAGATGACAGCAAGGCTCCTTCTATAATTTCTGCTGTAAGTGAAACCTACCTCGGACCTGTAGGCGCTTTCAGCCCTGTCTCGCCGTTGGCAAGTTCGCCCATGATGACCCCTGTGGAGAGATTTGTCACTTCTCCGACGTCTGACGCGGAGAGAGAACCCGTGTCACCTAGATCCCACTTCTTTGAACAGAACCGTGACAGTCTTGGTCTGCCGATCGAGAGACTGAGAGCGCCACAGAGCTACGTTGTGTCCAGTGATGACAACGAGCTGCCATCGTTTCAGGTTGATGGGCATACTGTTCGTCCGTCTGTCGAGGTTGCTCGTGGTATGCTCGGAACTGTCGATGAACCGACCGCCGACGAAAGGGAGCGTGCCCGCCAGATATATCAAGGCGAAGAACAACATATGCTCAAAGACGAAGCTGCGCCATGGCTTGGTGACAAGAATCCTGTCAGCGCTCGTACCCTTACGGCTTACATGGATCTCTATGACTTTGCAAATCGTAACATCCTCAGTGGCTTACGGAGTCTCTGCGATAGACTCGTGTTGAAAGGAGAGAGCCAGCAGGTCGATCGCATCCTGGACGCCTTCTCCCGACGATGGGACGAGTGTAATGCTCAGAATGGGTTCAAAGGCCCAGGTGTTGTACATGCCATTTGCTATGCGTTATTATTGCTCAACACAGATCAACACATGGCCGATATCCAGCACAAGATGACGCGGTCCGAATTCATCAAAAACACAATGCCAGCTGTGAAATCAGCAGCCGAAAGCGCAACCATCCGACCTACACGCTCGCCATCAAGGCCTTCGTTGCCATGGTCTGATACCACCCCAAAATCTCCCGATGACGACGATCGAGGCTCTGTTGACTTCAGACGCTCGACTAAGCGCCTCTCTTTCAGACCAGGTATGGGCAGATTCGAAACAGACCCTGGTCCT
Source organism: Aureobasidium subglaciale EXF-2481 (assembly GCF_000721755.1). Lineage (NCBI taxonomy): Eukaryota > Fungi > Ascomycota > Dothideomycetes > Dothideales > Saccotheciaceae > Aureobasidium > Aureobasidium subglaciale. The sequence goes on along the minus strand of NW_013566979.1, from coordinate 520,034 downwards.
GCCGAGCACGGAGAACTTGGCTCAATAAACCACCTTGTGACTCGTCCCTTCGATGGTCCTGAACACAAATGGCTGTTGGAAGTCGAATTGGTCCTCAAAGTGTTCTACAGCTCGATCGTTTCCTTGGCTCTACCACTACATGGTTCTGCAAACTCAAAGGAGAACCATGGATCTTCTCAAGGAGCTTCGAACCTCAGTGTGGCTGGAAATCTTAGACGTACTGGTTCGGTCATATCCAAGGCGCCATCTGAAGGCTTCTCATACCGAAGCAAGAGGAATAACAGCGGTGCATTGTCATCTCACTGGAATGCAACAAAGAATAAATCTCGACAGAAGGCATACCCTGCTTCGACCGTTGGCTCAACACGCACCTCGATCGACGATGGTCAATCTGCCTGGAGTCCATCAGCACAGAGCAGTATGTGGAGCAAGATCTCCATGGGTAGGACTCAGACAACGATGAGTGTTGAGAGCTTTGCTGTTCATCCCGACTTCAAACAGAGCTTAGGTTTCACCAATGCGCTCTCGCAAGCGATCATTCGTGAAGAGAGTGCAGGAGATACTGAATCTGTCATGAAGATCGGCACCGTGCTCGAAGATGAGAGTCTCGAGTTAGCTGGCGCTCCGTGGGCAAAGGAAGGAATGGTTAAGCACAAACATCATCTGGACGGCCCCGAGAAGAAAGCCAAAGAGCGCAGCTGGAGTGAGTGCTTTGCTGTGGTCGAAAAAGGATATTTACATCTGTTCAACTTCAACCGAACTACCACCAAAATCAGCGACATGCGGAGCGCCAAACGTCATCTACCAAAAACAAGTAAGGCCGCGAGTATCGCACCTTCTGTCGTTGGTGGTGGCAATTGGACCGACAATGCTGACGAAACCGATCAATTCCTCCTCAGACAATCTCTTGCAACTGTTCTACCTCATCCGGGCTATAGTAAGACTCGTCCGCATGTCTGGGCACTGAGCTTGCCGACTGGTGCTGTTCATTTGTTCAACGTCGGTACTGCAGAAATTGCAGAGGAATTTGTTTCTACCGTGAACTACTGGTCTGCGCGTTTGAGCAAAGAGCCTTTGGTTGGTGGTGTCGACAACATTGAGTATGGATGGAGCGATAACATTATCAATCCTGCTCTCATCGGTAACAGCAATGGAGAGCCCCTTACTAAGCCTCCTTCAAGAAGTGGCGGCAATCACGGTCACTCGGCTTCTGTCAACAGTATCGGGAAACAAAGCATGCAATCCTCTGTTCGCGGCTCTTTCGACCAAACTTTTGGCTCAAGAACTAGACTGCCTGGCGATCGCGCGCACATTGCTGACTGGAAGCCTCCTGCAGCATCAATGTTGCCATCACAACTTCTTGAGATCGACCAGCTTCGTAGTCTCAAAGCATATGTCGCATCAGTCGAGACTGAATTGGAACGTCACAACGAGCTGCGCACTGCTGTAAATCTTGCTTACACTAATCGGTATGGCCAAAACTGGAACAAAGTCATGGCCAACTGGGAGAAGAAAAGCGCTTACCTCCTCCGCGAAGTCGTGAAATTCAGAACATATATCGAGGCGTTGGACCGAGCGTGTCACGCGAAGGAGAGAGTCTACGAAGAGCGACAAGTTCGCGAACAAGAACGAGCGGTTCTTGGATCCAAGGATGGCAAGAAAGAGAATGTCAAGGCATGATCACTTGCATTTCGCACATCCAATTGCCGTGAGGTTTGGATCAGCTTCACATTTCTCTTCTTTCACCACTTTTCTTATACCTTTCCTTTGTTGCTCTGAGGAATGTTTTATGTTTTTTTTTCTTTTCTCTTTCCATGCATGCATGTTTGTCACGTTCGAGGATACCCAGCTTACTCATTAATTCGCTTAGTCCGTTCTGCATAAAAAGCGCCTTTTTTGATAATATCCAATGCTTACGAGCACGTTATAGAACCGATCTTTTCTTTTTCCATCATGAGTTGAGCGATTATTTTATCGTCAGTGTGAATATGTTGGTATAATTTCTGCCATAGATGGCAAGGGAAGAATGATTCACACCCGGTTGGCTCATGCTGATCTACTCCAGGCCCCGATCTTGACTTGCATTCTTAATGTCAAAACCCCAAGGTGTACTTGACGCAGCATAAGCAACCCTTCCCTTTCGACAACGAAAATCCCTCGAATGCTATAGAAACATTCCAGGAAACTGGCGACCTAGCACCAAACGTATCTGGAAGATTTCAAGGGGAAGGATGATGAAAGCAATGCAAGTCATATAAATGTGGTTAAATCGTGCTGTGCAGAGTATCGAGGATGGGTGTCACGATGGAGGAGCTGCTCAGCCGTGTTGATGGGAACAACATGATAGGGGAGAAGTAGAGAAAGAGAAGAGGAATGAGAGAGAGGAAGAAGGGTGAGAGGAGGAGGGAAAAATGAATGGGGAGGAAATTTGAGGCGAAAGAGACGTAAACTAGTGGTGAAGAGTAGGTTATCGGCAACCGCAGTCGGTGATTCGAGTCAGGAAATCTACATGATCGTTGCCCAGCGTTGAGGTTCTGCTTATCACATCAACTATCATGAGAAGAGATCAATGCGTAATCCGAAGGTTGTGGATCACTTTGAAAAATTATAAACACTGAGAAGTGCAGGACAGGCGTGAATTAGAAAGGTGTTAATCTGATAAGGGACGCAAACAGAACAGAAACATTATGTACTAAATCAGAAGAAGCACCAACGCGACAACTCACAAACCGACCAGATCGACAAAACTGAAATCATGCGAACAGAAACATAGATTCCTCACGACAGTGGAGCTCCTCCCTGCGCAGTGTTCGAGACTAGATGCAGATCCCCTATCTTCAAAAACGTAGTCTCCTGGCTGACCACACGTCTCGGCGCACCGGCAACTATCCGGTAGGGTAAAGGATGTATAAAGGTCACTTCATCAGTGGCATATACATTGTAGTTTTCGTCGGTGGTCCAGAAATTATTCTTTGGTCGATACTCGACCTCGAGATTCTCATCGGGAAAGACGTTGAGCTTGCAAAGTTCTTCCCCTTCTTGCAAAGTCCAGGTTCGTAGCCATGGTGCCGCTTTGTCCAGACGTCTTTTCAGCTCTCGCTCCTCGCGCCTGCTGGCTTCTGTCTCTGGAGAATCTATATGTGGCGGTGGCTTGCCGATATCTCTAGCATTGGCCTTTGTCCGTTCGATCTTGAACCAGTCGTCGCTTCCGTACTTGTCTATCCCTTGACAGTGTAGAGGTTTGTTCTGTTCGATTTCAGGCAATAACGTCTCCAGTCCAGGTCGTGCGGAGGGCTCGAACTTAAGGCAATCGCGGATAATCATTCTGAGAGCGGCCGAGTAGTTTTGGCCAGGCAGTGAACCTTGCCAACTCAATATCGAGATTGACCTGTCTTCAAGGTGAACCATTTTTCCGTAGTCGATGGGTTTGAACCACGGTTCGAGCTTCATCAAGGCTTCGGCCACCCTCCCAATCTGCCATAAATTCGTACATGTACCACGCAATGTACCTGGTTTCAGTGGGGCTTCGTACGTCATTTCAGGAGCATCGTATCCCTGGGTTCTCTGGAAGGACATATTGTGGTTGATATTTTTGGCATCGTATCTGTTTGTGAGACCTAGTGCGAGAACAGTCAGCGAACAGTTCTAGACGATCTGGCACATTCTACGAGTTGCCTCTCTATTTTGCTCGCCTCTGTAAGATCCTCGGGGCTGGCATTCGTTTGGAGCACCGGACCGAGACGTATGGCGCAGAAGTGTGCGAATATCAAGGGCGACTCGTGACTAGCGCACTGTCGATTGGACTTACATGCTCCACCAAGGTCAGCCAGATGAGGGCGAGGATAGATGGGGAAACTCGAGTCTCTGTCGGGAGGTGCTAGCAGTATGTTGTCGGGTTTCATATCGAACACCACGATGACATCTGAGTCCCTAGGACGGGCGTGTTCTCGGGCTTGAACTTCCAATTGTTTGGCTGCCTTCAATAAGCATTCTAAAGTGTGCCAGATAAAAGGTTCCGGGACAGCTCGCCCTTTGCGCCGGTGGGCCGAGATGAGACCGTTAAGATCACCGTATTCGTAAGACGGCATGTACAGACGATAATGCTGGTATGCGTCTCCGTAAATGCTAGGTTGTTTTCTCGCCCAGCCATAGAGTGGTACGGAAAACATCTCCTCAGTTGAATTCGGGACGGTCATTGTGCCTTGTAAGTAGGCCTCTTTACAGAATCTCTCAGCGGGGTCAGCTTGTCCCCGTGAGCGTCCAGGATCGACTCCAAAGTCCATGCATTTTTCGACGAGTCTTTCGTAGATCCCTTCGTATACGCCCTCTTCGATTGTAGGTTTGCTGCTAGCAGTGTCTTTGATGGCAACCGATGCGAGGGGGGCGTGGGTAGCTGAGTCAATAAACAACCAGAGGCTCACTTGACCATAAGCTCCAGTGCCGAGCTTCCATCCCCCAACCCAATGTCCGCCATTTGGCGCATCTTGTGGGCGTGGGCGGAGAAATCTGAGGCCAGAACTATCTGCAAAGATTGCAGCTTCCTTCCCGAGAGTGAGTGGCGGTGGCGGCATGGGAAGATAGTATGGCTAATTGCCGTTCGAAATTGTTGCTATGCTCGCGTGGAAATCGTCTGCCTGAGATGATCAGAGGCAGAGGAGTCTCTTTGACAGGTACGGTAGAAGACCATGTCTAGGGACGACCGCTTCTGGCCAAAGACATTGTCTGTCGGACTCGAAAAAAATATCCAAATTGGTAGATGTGAACAAAGAGTGCAGGGTACTGAAAGCGGAGAGACGGGTCATTGTTTAGTACAAGCATTTCCGCTTCCGGACAAGTCAATCGTCTAGAGCGACATGTTCACATAATTGTCGAAGCAGAAGAGGACCCAACAGAAGCCAAGGCATAGTCGATATGTTTTGACAGGCTGTGTTGAAAAGGATGTGTGCGGAGCGGAGAGGGGTCGTGTCGACGATCAGAAGAAGATGGTAGGAAGGAAGTGCAGTTCACCGCCTTTGGACCCTGAGACATCGTCATTCCATCAATCTTGTGCTATGAAGAAGGCACAAGTCCATCCATCACACACAACACACAAGCTCGCCATAATGACAATAAATCTACTACCACGACGCAGTGCACAATGCGCTCTCAGGACTCTCACAACACGGCCATGCGCCCCCATTGCAACGTCAGCGACGAGAAGCTTCACATCGATGCCGCCCTTCCCACCCACAAACCGCGACATGCCTCCCCGACCCCCGCAAGCCGCCATGCCCATGCCCTTTGTCACTGAAACCGTCGGTGGTGGCTGGCACACCTACGACATCTTCTCCCGCCTGCTCAAAGAGCGCATCATCTGCCTCAATGGCGAAGTCGACGAGACCATCTCGGCCTCGATAGTCGCACAACTTCTCTTCCTCGAAGCCGATGCACCGCAAAAGCCCATCTCCCTCTACATCAACAGCCCTGGTGGCATGGTGACGGCTGGATTGGCCATCTATGACACCATGACATATATCCGCAGTCCCGTCAGCACCATATGCATGGGTCAGGCTGCTAGCATGGGAAGTTTGTTGTTGTGTGGTGGTGCTCCGGGCGAGAGATACACATTACCGCATAGCAGGATCATGATTCATCAAGTCAGCGGTGGATACCAGGGTCAGGCTTCGGACATCGCCATCCATGCAAAGGAGATCTTGCGCGTGCGTGAGCAGCTCAATGAGATCTACCTGAAGCACTTGACCAAGAAGCACACCATGGAGGAAATTCAGAAGTACATGGAGAGAGACTACTTTATGAGTGCCAAGGAGGCTCTAGAGTTTGGCATCGTCGACAAGATTTTGGAGAGAAGAGAGCAGGTTGGCGAAGGGAGATGATGCACCATTACACTCTGAACATATCATAGGTGCTTGTATAGAACAAAGCTACAACAGCTCAGCTCGAAAGGGACACAAGACATGGATCGCACCGTCATTGGGATCATCACCACTTAAGATCATCGAACCTCACCAGTTCGTCGCGTTTCTGACTACATGCGCCCAGCGTACCCAGGTATCCAATCAGTCTTGATTTTGGACAATTCGGAAATCCAGCATTACTGCGATTAGGCTAGTTCGAGACATGGAACAAATAGCAGCCGCGGGCTAGACATCCAGCTCTGTCTACCTATAGCCCATCATCCATCTCATAAACCTTATCCCACCTCTCATCCCACTTCCTACTACTATTCACAAATCTCAAATCCGTAGCCAATCTAATGACCCCCTCTACATCGTGATTAACAGTACTAGCATGAATGGTAAACGGTGTGTGCAACACCACATCTCCAGCTTCATAGTCTGCCACCAACCATCTGCGCGAAAACCGCTTTCCGTATGCCGAAGGCGCAGAGTCGAGGAGACCTGTAGACATCATATTGGCATTGAAAGCGTGTTTCGCTTCCTTGTCGCTGAGGCCAGATGCCAGTGCTTCTGCGTAGAAGCGAGATTCTTGTTCACGGCCCAATGTGTGACCTAGACACAGCGTCAGTCATGTGCTTCGTTAGGCGTGATGCAAGGCAAGAATACAAACCTTTTTCAAGATAAATAAGTCCACCACCGTTAGTTTTAACATCACCCATGGGCACCCAAGCCGTGATAGCAGTAGCCTCCCCATGTCTTAGGAAAATCTGGTCATAATGGACTCCAATAGCATGAGTACCCGGGATGTTGTTCCTCAGCAATGTCCTTTTGATCGCTAATGTATCGTTCCCCCATCCCGAGAACTTTGCCACAAACTCCAGTAAAGCGGGATGTTTGCAGAATTCCTCTTTATACCAGTCTTGCTTGTGGGCATCCAGTGCTCTGTCCACAAAAGTGGCTGCAGAGTCATCCCCTGGCCGCTTGTTGCCACCTACGGCACCGGCGCCGATGCCAGGAAATTGGGAGGCTGGTTTTGAGGAGTCGAAGATACCTTGTTGGGGTGTTGTGCCGGGTTTTAGTACGCCGGTTGGGGCCATGGTATCGAAGTAGGAACGCCGAGCTTTGAGAACGTCTTCACGGGGGATAAGACCTTTGAGAAAGATATAACCATCTTCATTGTATTTCCTCCGGAGTTCTTCTAGTGGTTCATCTGGATGTGATGGCTGGAGCCATGAGTAGTCTTCTAGAGGCCCATCGTTGACGAAGAGTATTGGTTGAGTTGGTGTTGCAGGGCTCTGTGTTGGACTGATAGAGTGAGGCATCTTGACTTCCACCCGAGACTTTCAGGAAATACGAGATCGGAAAAGAGAGTAAAGAAGAAAACAGAGTAGAGGTGCCAGGTTACCTGACTTTATACTGTCCAGATGCCTGTGCTGCTCGCGAAACACCTACGAGATCGAGCCACCATAGTGAAACCACGGTACAGCGTCCCATTACAGGAACGCTGATCACCAAGAGCGCATATACAAAGTCCACATGATGTCTATATGTGGTTCAGCCGGAAGCAAAGCAGTTACCAATTGTAGGAATTTTCTCCGTCCAGCGGGGTAAAGTTGCGGGGCACCAGACATGACAGTCGCATCGCCTGGTTTACGAGTCGTGATGATTGGGTGTCCACGCGGGACGACTTTCCACTCTCGAAAGACATGGCAATGCTGTCCATGGTGACAGAATGACATTCTGGTGGGGTGGTCAGTAGTTGCAGACCCCAGATCTGGCGTGTGCTGTCACCAGCAGGTATATGCAACTTCACAAACTCCGTGTTACTACCTGTGATTGAGTCTGGATGTGATTACTAGAAAGCAGTCATATCATTTGGTTTGATATGTAGAGAAAGCCCATGCCCTTGTTCCCAGCCTTATGTCCTTCTTGTTCATGGGTATCCAGTATCGGCGCCATGCAACGCCAATGATAGCAATTAAAGCAAGCCCTTGGAAATTAGATGTTTCACCGTGTCTGTCGTAAAGTTCGTGTCGTATAATGTTGGTCTAGCATTCAAGCCTCGGCGAATCTAACCATGCGGCGCTTGTACGAAGCTCCTTCGTCGAGAGAAATTGCAGAGTCGCGTTGACTTGATTTGCGCTTGTCGTAGCGGCGCTGTCGAGCTTCCTTTGACTCTCGGGCGCGCCACTCGAGGATTTGACGACGGCGCCCTTCTGAGCGTTTGGTGACCATGGCAGGAGTAGGTGTAAAGCCGATGCCATCAATACCTTCACCATCGTCGTCTGCTGTCTCATCAATGTGGTGTCCAGTGATCTCGTCTTCTTGCCAAGTCATGTTGTCGTCTTCGTGGTGAGATTCGTCTTCAGCAGGCGTCGAGGGAGAATCGCAGCGCAGTGTGGAAAGCTTCTCTTGGGCAATCTTTATGGCTGTCGGAAGGGACAGATTGGGTCCTTCCTCAAGATTGGGCGAAGCGATAGGAGTTGAAGGCGGAGGAGAGGTAATACGGCGAGGAGGATGGAGAATAAAACGACCTCGCTGCGACGCTTGGGTGTTTGGCGTTGGCGATGTGTTGGGAGACGGCATGATGGAGTCGTAGGCGCCAGGAGTTTCGTTGATCTCGAGCATGTCGGCGGGACGCTTCTTTGTGGTCGGAGGGTCTTGAGTAGTCATGTCTAGACGTTCAAGATGATAGGCCACTCGGGTGCTTGGGCTGTCGTCTCGCTCGTGCGCAATGGCGGACATGGTGGCCGGCGCAAAGGCTTCGTCTTGGTGCGGTCGGGTAGAAGGAGAGGGTGCTTATGCAAGCGTGCTCTTGCTGCTCACTGTACGCACAGCTTCATTTCTCACTCAAGCTGCTTGAACGAGGCAGCCAGACGACGTTACACTTGATTTAGCATTCGGCCCTCATAGCTGGCTACGCACGTTGTGCCTCACTGCCTGCCCTTGCGTTCTCAACGCCGCTCGTCTGCATCTGGACCTTCCATAAACAGCACGTGGAAGGTGGGGCCAGTTTCCGCCCTTTCCTCTTTCTCCTCCAAGCCAACCTTGCACCGTGCTTGTCTTGACACTTTGACGCGAACATGTCTTCACTCAGCTCTGTGACAGTATAAGCTAACATTGTTTCCACTCAAGTCGAGTACTGAGCTGCGCTAGGCTTGGCTATTCGATCTTGCTTTTGTACCTTGCACTGGCCTGCAGCAGATGCCTTTTCTTTTGCGACCCGTTGTCATAAATTCGTTCGGCCATTTATCATCCGCGCCTGCCGCTTTGCCTGTTCTTGCCAAGCAGCCGACTTTCTGAAAAGCGACTACCAGCTTGCGTCTCTCGCTCAGACATCTTTGTCCCTTGTGGAACGTCTTTTCCAGCTAACAAGCGCCCACGCTCATCTATGGTTGCTTACTCAATCAGTGTCGCATCCAAGTCTTGCTCTCTTCATTCTGTCTGCAGCTGCCCAATCTCAATCTTATGCCTCGCTTGAACCTTCCTTCCAAACCATTGCTTCCAAATATTGACACCTCCCTCCCATTTCCTTCTGCCGCTCACTACCTTGATCGTAGCCATATTGCGTTGGCCATAGGCTCAGTCCGACTGCCGCTCCGAGATAATCTACCATCTTATCGCTCAACCGCACCCACCCGTGTGCGTGACTCTCGTTTGTCGACTCTCAAATATATCTCCTGTGCTTTGCTTCTAAGCGACTGCTCATGCCATCTTGGTATGATCAATATATATCATGGTGATCGTGCCAGATGCGAGATCTTCACTCGCCATCTCCCGGATAATAAATCGATCATCCTGGCGATCGGTTCACGCAATGCATACCGGTAGATCATCCGCGTCAGTGCTTGGACCGGACCCTGGCCAGGCCAACCTGAAACTAAGCCCTGCCTGGCGACCTCAAACCGTCTACTTGTTCAGCACTCGACTTGCGCCTCCCCATCTCCGTTGCTTCTGCGCCTGTTTTCTCTCTTCCGTACCAACTTCTTTTAGCCAGAATAGACGACGGAAAGTGCTCTGACCCGCCGACCACCAAAGCTCTCCTCCACAACCCGCAGCCACTCAAACTTATCCTCGTATTTAGCGCAAGCAGAGCCTGTAGCAGCTGCGAATGGTTTTCTAACCTCGAGTCTAACCTCTTGGACTTGATTCAAGAATGGATACGATCGAGAAGTGGAGATGTCATGCCACGTTTTTCTTATCTTTTTGCCAAAGCGTGGCTCCTCTTGTGGACGCTCATCATACACATCTGCCGGGCTTTTCTGAGACCATGGCAAAACCCTAAATCCTACCCATGTACCCGTCAGTTGGGTAGCGAAGCTAATCCTCGCCTCGTCCAAGTATACTAGTACCCTACTTTCCTCTTCTACGATATTTTTCTTCTACTTGGGCATATTCATATATTTCACTTTACCTCCCCGCGGGCGATCTCTAGCTTTTCTGGCTGCCCGTCCACATCTCCAATAGAGTCATTCATTCTACTGGGCATTGCCCAGTACAAGACAGGTAACCATGGCCGATGCGTCGTCTGTACCGACTCTTCATGAGCTCAAGTCGTATGAGATGTTGTCCATCTCGGCTGTGTTCCTGGCCGTCTCTGCTATTACGGTCATTTTGAGAATATATACCAGAGGCTGGATGATTCGTTCCTTTGGTTGGGACGATTGGCTCATGATGGTGACATGGGTAAGTGGTGTTTATGCTTGTTGTTCACATCCAATTCTGATGAGCTGCAGCTTTTATTCGCCATGACGACCTCACTCCTGATGAGTATCGCCATGTCAGAAATTAACCCACCTGGTGTTGGAGATACTGACACGGTCAACGGCATTTTAACAGTACGTCCTTTCGGAACACACTACTCTTCCTGACTGACCAAGCCTGTAGTTAGTCGTTTGTATCTTCGGTCTCTACATCTTGACTACTGTCATCTTCAAGCTCAGTCTTGCAGTCTTCTTCCTTCGGGTCGTCAATCAACGCTGGCAGCGTCAAGTCATCATCGGGTCAGTGACTCTATACACGCTATTCGGAACTGCTTGGCTCTTTGTCGCCATATTCCAATGCGGCAGTCCTGCCAGCTATGGAAAGAATGAGGCAGCTGGGAAATGTCTGCCTTTCCGGACTGTCCTCCGTCCCCTCAACTATACTCATGGTGTCCTCAACGCCGTCACTGACTGGATCTTTGCAATCAGTAAGTTGGCACATGTCCCCAAATGGTACATATCTCAACTAACACCAATCAAGTCCCTATCTTCGTCGTAAGATCTACACAGATGCACAGGCAGCAGAAGATCACTGTCTGCACCATCCTGGGTCTAGGTGTCCTCGGTAGCATTTGCTCAATCGTTCGTCTGGCCTACGTAGACGTCATTGGCGTCAAACTGGAAGAGCTCCTCATCTCAGCCCCCAACTTCGCTATCGTCAGTATCGTCGAACTCGGCCTCGGTATCACAGCCGCCTGTCTCGCAACACTTCGCCCGCTCTTCGCCTTCTGGTTCGACAAAGCACGTACTGGTATCTCATCTTCTCGTAGTGGCAGGGATACAAAGACTGGACCAGCAGTAGTTGATGGAAGTAAAGGTGTTTGTGGCTCATACGTCACCTCTGGCCACAACCTGGGTCACAAAGATGATGGTGTCGTGACTGTCACAAGGGAACTCCAGATCTTCTCGAACAGACCTTCAAATGTTGGCGAGACTTTAGAGATGCATGCCATGGGCTTGGACTCAAAGCACCAACATCGACATGGTCAAGGTGACAGACCACGAAGCCAGAACAGTGAAGAGTCATTGTTGGAAGTCGTCTAAAACTCCTCTCTTTCTTTTGCTCGAAACTGTTCTTATCAGCTTCTTTTTACTCTATATACCCATTTTTGTTTACGACTCAATATCAATACTACTACCATCTCTGAATCTACTACCTAACATCCTCACCACTGGCTATTTGACAAGTTCATATCCCATGATGTGTCGTCAGTGTTTGAGCAAAAAGCCACTCCTGCAGAGCCCACGAACATGCGAAACATCACAACAGCAGGACGCCTAAGCGGTGACGCGCAACGTTGCACATCATGTGTTTCATACGTACATTATATGGCAGACGTAGCGATTGGAGCGCATAGAGCGGCAATGATGCAATAAAATAATATGATACAAAGGCCATGCGCGGGATCTGCAGATCATATATATTCGTTGTCTCAGATCTCGGTTAGCCCTGGACAGGCTTATGGTAATTTGTGCTGGGCAGGTGAGGTAGATTGGGGGTGTCTTTCGTGATCTTTCGATTATAGATGATGGGTCCTGTACTCGAGTCTGTAGATGATGAATCGTTCGCTTACTATCTCATAGCGTAATCAGCTGCGGACAGTGCCCAGAGATCTGGTATCAGGAATAACAGCAGCGTCACATAGTCCTCCTCGATGCTCACTTTATCCTTGCCTCCTCATCTAGGAACATAACTGTATCTTCCATCTCGAGCACATCCGCAACTTCGACGCCATGTTTGATGATCTTTCCTTTGCCCCTAATCAGCACCTGTATCTCACTAGGATGAACCCAGAAGAACACAAGCATAACGGCCAGCATCAGTAAAGCATCAAATACATATGCAAAAGCTTCATGCGTGATCAGATATCCACCCTTGTCCTCCAGATACTCGATCAATCGGTACACCGACCGCACCAGAATGAGCATACTGCCAATATACAACGCCTCCATGTGTTTCTTCCATGCAAAAGTCTCGGAAGCCGTTGTAGATGTCTTAGCCAACCTTACGTGGAAGATCACACCAGTGACCAGGAAAAGTCCAAAGAAGAAAACTTGGATAACCAGACCGATGATGATGACCCACCGACCAGTGTTGTACGAATATGGTTTTTGAGCAGAAATGATAGCGCCACCGATTGCTTGAGCCATGAAACTCAACACATCACCGAGGACGAAGAGCTTGGTGAGCCACGTACGGCGGATAGGAGCCAGAGATTCTGAGTGGGTGACGAGTATGATACGGCCAAGAGACATGTACATCGTTGCTGACAAAAGGGCGGGTGCGATAAGAGGGAGAATCAACTGGATGGCGTAGGGTGGAAGAGTGTAGTCGGGTGATTGATTTATGGATATTATGCGGAAGGTGTAGCCAATCCCTTCGACTTCAAGGGGTTGTTAGCATGTGGATCTGTGTCCGCTGAGGAGGTATAGAGGTCAAACGTACAGATGCCACCGAGCAGAAATGGGATAAGGTACCAGATACGGGTACGGACGAGTTGATAGAGGTGTAGGATGCTCATGATAAAGAAGAGGATTGCGAAGAGCACTGCTGCTGGAACAGAGGCATCGTAAGGGTAGACATTATGATATATCTTCGTCATAACGAATGTTCAAAAGAAAGCGAGCGCGACGAGGAACACAATGTGAAAAGAAGAGAAGGATGCAAACGTAGATGCAGAAACAAGGTCGGATTGGTGTTGATATACAACAACTCGCGATTTTGCAGCATATTGTTGAAGAAGGGCTTCCATCTAAGCGTACTCAACGGCCCCAGAGACTAGTGCGCAGCACCTCCTAACTCCTCGTGCATGTCTGTGCCTACCTACTCATTTGCATAGCAGTATTGTCTGCGCCTTCGAGCTTGATGTGCCAAGGACAGAGAAGAGAAACGGCGAGGATAGTTCCGCAGATATGTTTCGTGTTCGTACTCGTAGAACATGTGCGATATAACCGAGCCGTGTTCCTTTTATACTGGTCGGCCATCACAGCTAACAGTTACGTTCGATACACCATGACCGCTTTCTCGTGGCCGAAGACCTCAGAGCTCATACAAGTTAGTGCTCCAATCGTAGGAACGCGTAACAAACCAGCGAGTCAGATAGTCTAGATGCCGGTCTTGGTCAGGTCCACAGCACAGCTGTGAATCGCTAGATAGCCCGTTTTTGGCCTCAAGATGGTCGTTGGCTGGAAGCAACGTCGTCATGTAGAAAACTCCATGATAACGGAGTATCCCCCGGAGGAAAGGGCATGAGCTAAGATAGTGCCGAATCTCGGCTTTGGTTAGTCCCGTATTCGTACGCGTACTCGTACTCGCTGGATCAATCATCGCGACGCGGAAGAGCTGGTTGCATACAACATGATCTAGACGAGCATAATCTCCTCTTCGCATGCCCTTACAAAGCCTCTTATACTCGTACTTTCGTACAACAACAGGCGCTAGGCATGTATTTGGGGGAAAGTTCAGTATAAGTAGTCCACTGGTTCCATCCAAGCTGCGGTCAAACTTGCACTGCCCATCGACAACAGTTCGTGTTTCTCTGGATGTTCTCAACTGCGCGCAAATCTTGTTCCCATCATCATTCGCTCCACTGCTCAAGTCTGGAACCGATGTCGAGCAAGGCTGATTTGAGGGTCAACATCATCCCTCCGTTGCACATAGCAGCTTTGAATAAGTGTATCCAGACTCGCTCGATCTCTCGCAAAGGATACTCGAAGAAGATGAACAATGTCGCTGTTGTACTCTCAATGGACAAGTCCGTTGAACCTCGGTGATGCCGGTGACCAGCCAAAGCTTTGGCGCGGACCGCTATATCCGCCGACTCCCGACTCAGTCCTGCCCTTCCCGCGATCCGGAACGGCAAGCTGGCTGCGCCTGGTCTCTAACTTTACCCTGACACTGACATAACTCACGTCACAATAATTTTAGTTCTTCGCTCGGAGCAATTCTTCTTTATATTCCGAAACGATAAGAAGTATACATAAAGGGTGTTGGTCCGACCATCTCCAACATTTGCGAGAGCGATGATTCATTGACGCGTTGACCATGCCACCGACTCGAAAGGCACATCATAAATCGCGCAATGGCTGCAATCAATGCAAGAAAAGACACGTCAAGGTAATATCACATCCTCCTACTATCTTACATGATACCAGCTGACTTTGTTGATCAGTGCGATGAAGTCCGGCCACATTGTGGAAACTGCGTGAAAAGAGAAGCGACCTGCAGCTTCTCCACAGGCGAACAAAGCCCTCCCAACGGCCAGGAGGAGCCGGAATCACCAACAAATGTTCCCGAAGCTCGACAGCAGGTCCTCTCTCGAGCCGAGGAGATGGACCTGATTCATTTCTTCACAACAACTACCACCAAGACTGTCTGCCATGATCCTAAGGACTGGCACCTGTGGGAACATGGTATTCCAGGACTGGCCTTTCAGAACGAGTATCTGCTTGACGCTCTATTAGCATTGACGTGTCTTCATCGATCAAGGTTGCATCCTCTGAGACAACAATTTTGGGTTCGATGTGCTATAGAATACGAGAATCGCGCGTTACCGGGGTTCTTCAAAGTACTGAGTGACGTGAACGACGAAACCTGCCATGCTGCGTTTGCATTGTAAGTACCGCCTGATAGACCATTGCTTGAGCCTCCATCAACAGACGTATACGCCTCGATGATTTTAGGTCCTAGCTTGTGTTTCCCCACGTCCGACTGACACAGGCCTCAGTTCTTTTGTCACTACCCTGGTCGAAATCGCAATGCCTCGAGGAGACATTGATCCTATTGAACATCTAGTCGGAATGCGCAACTACTTCAGAGGAACGGCGATATTATATCTGACCAAGTTGGATGCACTGAGATGTGGTGCTATGAACTCATTCTTTCTTGCAAAGACGATCACCTGGGAATACGATCCGGAGCTCCGAAGGTCCCTCCACGACAGAGTCACCGCTTTGTACGACATAGTCGCTGGAAGTCGGGACGAGAAAATCTACAACGAAACGATTGCTCTACTACTGCGACTGTTCTATGACTCTCCGTACGCCATCATAAGCTTCTCGTTGCTCGTTGGACCGGACTTCTTCCAGCTGGTCTGTCAGCGAGAACCAATGGCAGTATTGATTTACATATATTGCGGTGTCGCATTTAACAATGTCAACGAATGGTGGTGTGACGGCCTGGGAAAGCGAATCGTCAATGGGCTGACACTCCCCGAGGAGACGTTGGAAGATAGTCCAATGATGGCATCTGCTCTTTCGTGGGCTAAACAGCAAGTCATGAAAGTGCCAGAATCGAATAAAGTGATATTTTGGAGGATCTTTGTAAGTCTAGACTTTCGGTTTCTGTACGCACCTTGCTAACATGCTTCAAGGATGCTGAGCATCAAGTTGAGACAGTTGAGACTCTTCTGCATCCAGACGATCCCCTTCACTGTCTTCGTTCGAACGACCCATCAACAGTCAACACCCCCGATGCTTCTTGCCAGAGGAATGGCACTGTCCAGGACAAGGAGACTACTGAGTGAATGCCATGATCAAATGAGCTTTGTTCGCCAAGGATGTAGAGGTCGGATGCAGAAACAAGAGTCAAGAGTGATTAACAGGTTCACAGACCCGCCATTCCATCCACAATCTTCACGCCTGCTGATGGCATACCGGACATGATATACTGACGATCTGGAGGCGCTAGCGTCGAGGTCGGACCAAGAGCTCGGATTGTCTTCGTTCGTGCTTCTGGCATGCGTACACTGCTCGATACCGTATCGCGAGCTTTGAGAGATGATCGAATATTGCCTGCAGTCATGTGGCAAGATTTGAATGACATGACATACAAAATTCGGCAAGGATCAGGGGGAAGACTGGGGTGCTTGCCCGCTGTGTAACCAACAAGCATATAACTAGTGCACGGGACCAGCTTCGACGCTCACAGTCGATAAGCCGGACAAATCTGATGAACCCAAGCATAGTCTAGTCATTTAACAATCACACGTTGACTGTATTCAATCACAGCGTTGCAAGTAAAAGCACGTCGTCAGAACGAATTGACGCTTCCGGTCGAATACGACCGCGTGCGATGCAATGGTTCGCCTTACACAGTATCTTGGCTGTGTCAGCACTAGGATACACATGCATTTTCGGTCCCCGCTTTCTGCTCACCGGTAATTTCAGTCGCTCCTGCTCGAGTTGTTAATCAGGTTGAGACGCAGATTTCTCAATTGTCACTTACCTCACCGCACCGCAATCGCCCATCCTCACCCATTGTCGCCAGCAAATGGAGTCATCAAGCCTTGCTGGAGTAAAAGAGCTACTCTCACCTTCGGAGATTATCGACCCTTCTTCAGATCAGTACGAAACCGAGTCGCAGACATGGCAAGCTCATCGTAATCTGCATCCTAAGCTTCTTGTCAGGCCACAATCTCTGGCCAGTCTATCGCGACTGATTGCCTTCCTCAGTCCCTCCAGTCTGGACTGGACGGTTCGTTGTCAAGGTATTGGTGATGCTTCCGCAAGAGATGTCTTGATCAGTCTTGCTGGCTTCAAATCTTTCGTTTTCGACCCTGAGCACGAGAGTATTCTTGTTGGTGGTGGAATGAGTTGGGGAGAGGTGGAGGTGAAGTTGGAGGAGCAGGCGCCTGGTTATCAAGGTAAATGTCTTTAGCTCAATACTTCTTGATCATGATTGATGAGTATTTTCACAGCCGTCAGTGCACGATGCAGCTTTGTCGGTGTAGGAGGTATGATCCTGCACGGTGGTCTGTCCTGGATGTCTTCAACATACGGTCTGGCCTCCGATCCTCAGAACTTCATTGATGCACAGGTTGTGAAGCTGGACGGAAGCATCATCTGGGCTTCTGAGGAGTCGGATTTGTTGTTCGCTCTCCGAGGCGGTGGTCACGAGTTTGCCATAGTGACTGCTTTTAAGCTAAAAGTCCATGAGTTCTCACAAAAGATCTATAGTGGTAGTATCGGATATCCTCGGGCCGTACTGCCTGCGGTAGCAAGAGGTATTGAGGAATTTGCGAGAATGGCGGATGGATGGCCTGGTACTGCCATGTATCTGTACAATCTGGATCTCATGGAAGGTGCATTTATTGGCGCGGCTGCTCAACCCGGTATCGCAATCTGGCTGTTTGACCCTGAGGGCGAAGAGCACGGTAGAGAGATCTTCAAGTGGGCTTTCGAGATTGATGGTGCTCTTGACTTGACTGAAGTCATGAACTTGAGGGAGGTGAACAAGCATGGAGGTGAGCCATTTTGTGTACTTGGTCATCCACGAAAAAAACATACTGAAAGCTGACGTATGGAAACTCAGACAGTGTATTAGTCGCAAAGGGCATATGCTCATCGAACATGTCCAACATCACAATCGCCAACGAAGACATGACACAAGAGCTAATCCTGCGCACCTGGAACTGGCTCGAAAACACTATTGCCCTCAACTCTACAGAACTCAGAGTCGGTACCTTCGTCCTACTCGAGCTTTTCCAGAAGCCTGTCTTTCGATCTGCTGATGGAAATGATGAGTGCGCTTGGCCGCATACACACAATCAGCACCTGCTACAGTTGGGCGTCGGCAGAGTCAATCAAGGAGATTATCCGACTGATCTGGACACCAAAGCTTTCCAGATGCTCAAAGATGCTGGTAAGATGATTGTGGGTGACAAGTTCTCACCGGAGGATTACTTCATCAATTTCATACAGCCTTGGAATGATCACAAAGCGGTGAGCTCCTGTCTACTCTGTTTTCAATTGTCTCAAATGCTGACCTCGGACCAGATCTTCGGTAGAAACCATGGAAAGCTACAGACAATCAAGAAACGCTACGACCCTAAAGGTGTCCTGGTCAGAAAGAACTGATGATGGCAAAATTGATTGTAAATTTGCCTTCTTTATTACGGCCTCATTAGTAGTCATTACCCATTACCCATTATTCATTATATGCTCGCTGAAGAAGACGCGAAACTCCGTATCACACAATGCGTAGTGGCTCTCCCACATCCAGTCTGACGATCTGAGTTCTGTGGTCTGCTTTCCCTGGCTTCCTGTCCTGATGCAATGCAATGCTTTTCTTCTCCTCGTCCAACTTTTGCTGTGCTTCCTCTGCTGAATATACTGTGCTCTTGATCCATGTTACAGACCATCCCTGATTTTCCTTGGCCTCGTCGTGTGCGCTGACCCAATAACGAGCTCCCAGCTTGCGAACAATTTCGGCGCCTCCAGGATATCCAGCTGCCACGACACCACCCATGAACCAGGGATTCTCCTCGATATTGATCGAGTGAAAGAGAGCAGTCAGTGGTAGCGCAGACATTTTGGCCAAAAGGGATGATGCATACGACTCCACTGCAGGATATGCTACACCATGGGGGCTGTATAGCACACTGATTGTCTTTTCGAGTGGCGGGAACAGAGAGCCTCCTTCAACTTCCATTGGCGAGTCCGGTGGTGTCATGTAATCGTTGTGGCTGACTGTAAGATCTGAGAAATTGCCTGCCATCGGGGAATCCTGTGGTGTCTGTGGCAACATGAACAGGTTGACAACAGAACCGTTCACTGACGTTGTCATGCTGCTTGGAGCCCGATAGGTAAGTCCAATCGCGTTGTGAAGTCTCGTAGGATCCATTCGTTGTGGCATGTATGAGACTGTGACCTCACCACCCTGGCTAGTGGAAGAGTAACCCGGTATGGGAATGCGCACGACGGTGTCATCAATCTTGCTGTTGTAGGGCTGCATCGACTCAACAGTCGCATGCGTGAAGTATTTCCATGATTTAATCAATTTGGCAGCCACTGGCGTTGCTAGAATGCGCACTCTAGTATCCGCCGGAAGAGTGCATAATGTCTGTTTATGACAATGATCTGGCTTGTCTTGCGATATGATGATGAGATCAGGCTCAGATATGTCGCGTAAGGAAGAGATGCATGGTGGAGTCGTATGATGCGATATTTGAAAAGACTCCTTCCAGACAGAAGAACTTCCAGTCACCCAAGGATCGATCAAGATGGTATATGATCCAGGGAACCGAGCCGAGGTATGAGCAGGCGCGAAAGAAGGAATTAAGTCGATCAAGAATGTAGTGTCAGCATTGAGAGGCCTCACATTCATGGCCATATGTGCACGCCGATGCCTATAAGAGAAGCAGAGAAGAATAGGAGGTCACGAAGAAGAGAAGAAGAGCTTTCGGCGTCGGTTGAGGCATGTTTGAGTAAAACCTGGAAAACGACATGAATGGTTCCCCGTTGAAAAGCAGAAACATCAACCGATAAAAAGTGGATACGCGGTACAGATCTACTTGAAGCAAGAGCCAAGCCCAAGCCACCGGATCGCGCGCTTCCTGCTGGAGGCAGCCCCACGCGAGCTGAACCGATTTGAATTGCCAGCTGACTATAACGAGGATATTGTAGAGCCTGATGACTGTTGTTGTTGTTGTCGTTGTTGTTGTTGACAAGGTCTGGCAAGCGAACTTGCAACTCGTCAGATTTGTGCAGTTGCCTAACCGGGAACACGGCCTCGAAGTATGGGCTGGAACTCCCAGCGAACAAAACGCATGGTCTCGGCTGGGGCTACTCACAATGGAGTTCGGCTAACGAGCCTCCGCGCAGGCCCGATCGCAATCGGCAACCGCTCGCGAAATCAAAACTCAGATGACTTCATGAAGCAGGGGCAACCGCGTTGACAGGACAGTTCGTTGCTCTGCCTTGTTCTAGAAAGCATGGAATAGGGCAAATGTATCTATGTACCTTTTTAATCTGTATTGTTCACAGCGGCTCGTGGTCGTGTCTGATTTCCCATTCGACTTCCTTGCGGATGATGCCTGTCTGAGAGCTGATGGACTGATTCTCGTCCGTTGCTCGATCTCGGGATTCGTGATGTACTGACGTCCTCGTGCCTAGCTTTGAGCTCAAGCTTATTCCTTGAGATGCTGACCGTGCCGATGCGACGTTGTTTCGGTGACTGGATTTGATTGGTCCCATCATGAGATACGCTCCATTCGCCTCTGAGCGCGACGCGCTGTGCGAATCGTCTGTCTTCGCAACAGTGATGTTGTCGAAAGGGCTCATGAATGACCGGAACGATGGTATCGATGCGGAGACCAAGGACCATGCCAACCATATCTGGATCCAGATAGCCGGAGGTATGAAGGCGAAGCCCTTGTCTTTGGCTCCCACGGTCAATGATAATCGTCGCAGATGAGCGATAGAGAACCCAACAACCCTAAACTTCGTCAGGAAGGAAGCCCAGTGTCTTCAGGTGTACTTACGCAAGTCTGAACGCGAATGCCGTCATGACAAGCATCTTCGGGCGCGAACCAAGCATGACACCAGACACCAAATATGAAGGTACGATCATGAGTGCCGCCTCTGTGAGGATATCGAAAACTGTCACAACCCTCCACCGAGTGATCTGCTAATGCATCAGTATCGCATATAGACTGCAAAATCATTGCACTGACGTAAGATGGACACCTGGCTGCCTTCGAGAAGAAGTGGTAGGGCGAACACTTAATCAGAAGAACGAAAAGCGCGACAACGCCCCAGATAATGGTTACACCTAATAGTGACCAGCACAGTATGGTGTTGAGTAATCTGTTATGGGTAAAGAGGCGTCTGACAAACAAGGCGAGGGACACTTTCGACAACGTGTACGCAAGGATGAACATCACTTCGGCAGTGTACATTGCCTAAATCTGTCAGTCATTGGAGCACTCTCATCAGCTCTCTCATGATGTCAGGTCGTTCGACACACCTTGTCAATTCCAGGCAACTGGTTCTGTTGTAGGACATTGCTCGATTGACCAAACCCAGCCCCCAAGCCAACGAAGATAGGAATGTGTTGGCATACAGCGGCGAACTGATATTCTAATTAGCAGAGACCCATTCGAGGGTACAGTCCAGGACTCACTGTCGCTGCTACCAAAGCCCAATCGTCGGCACCATACAGACCCCATCTGACATTGTATCAGTCAGTCGTCTTCGCTTGTTCTACCCTTCAACTTACCTGACTTTCAGCCGCACCAGCAACGTGCCAAATGGATATATCAGAGAGAGCAATGCGACAATCCAAACATAACCAGCATGATCTGTGTCGCTGATGCGAGAGAAGTAGTAAGTACCCGGTGGGAGTGGATCGCCGTTGACAGTCGTTAGGTTAGCAGCCATGCTGTCATTCTACAGCAGCGTAGGTTTGGAAGATAGGCGGCAAAAAATGCATCACCAAATGTCCGCAGGGCACGCATCCCGCTACATATCCTCTTCACTGCGCGGCCACTACAATCCATCACTTCTCGGGGGTATCATTCGTATTGCTCACGTTATCGGTGATAGAAGGGACATCTAAGATTGGTGCTCGGCTTATTGGACTTCGCGAGACAGAAGCTTGACAGATCCTTGGTCCCCTTGTGGCTATCGCTCCTGCCGGCAGAAGTAGCCCTGCACAACGCTTAGGGTTTGGAGGAGCACGCAACCGACATGTTCGGTTGAATGTTTCGTCCGCCGAACCACCCGGATAGTGGTAAGGTCAAGGGGCGGTACAGCACGCTCGTGCGTAGCGATACCTCGCAAGGTGATCGGCATAGCAGTCGATGGCGTCTGCAGGTGAGATGACCCTCGCTTGTGCTCAATTGTACAACCCTTCTCAGACAGCCTGCTTGCTATCGCTAATCTGTGAGTAGAACAACAATCAGCTGACACTGGCGGTGAACAATGAGCATGTTTCTAGTCAGAACCGAAGGCGTAGACTTGGAGAAGGCTAACGGAAGCTGGCCTTCGACTTCGACCCTGCATCCAAGCCCGCGCACCTTCGGACTTCTACGCCTGTGAACACTCATCCTTGCACAGAATCTAGAGATTAGTGGCGCGAACTCAGGCCCACCGTGTGTACAGTAAGCGGCCGGCAGGATCAAGAGCCGCGACAAGCAATTCGCCAAATGCTTATAACCTCGAGGCAGACCTATAGCTGCTGTTTGCCTTATCGAGTGGCTGAAGCGGAACACACATATTGGACCTTGTATACGGCACAGCAAAAACATTCGAGATGAAACATCTATATTTTGGTTTCGCTTTGTAGAATTTTGATAGTCTGCATCAGACCACACGCAGGATCAATTGAGTTGTTCGTCTAAAGACTTCGTCATCTATTTGCGATATTCCTCGCGAGTAATGAACACTTTTCGGGGTTCATGGTGTCGAGCAAGGATGCGTCGTCGTCCTTATCAGCGGCTAATCTATCTGGTATATATCCCCAAAAGCCTGGACCCCTTCGAACACCACCTCCGCAGATCTGGAGGGGCTGAACGGCGTCCCCAAAACACTTTCGTCAAAACTATGTTCATCCTTCGACAATTTTAACGTGCGTAAGCGTGGAAAACAAGACCCGGAATAATTTATTCAAGACATTGCAAGAGTTTGGCTGTCGTGGCTTGCATGCGAGAGGCGGGAAAATAGAAGAAGGCTTGCAGTGCAAAGTGAACTCTGGGCCCGGGCTATCGCTAGGGATAGTCAATGCTCCGCGCCATACTATTGCATCAGGGCCCCAGGGGAGAAGGCGTGCAGGTGATGGATAGAGATCGTTCGCTGCCGGAGCTCCTCTTGTTGCCTCAAGTCGGAAGGTGGCTAGCGTATGGGTTTGAACTAAAATTGATGGGCGAGATGAGCGTGTTACCTGCTGAACTATATGTTCTTGACTCTTCTTGGGACATGTCCCCTTTGCTCTCTTCCTTTCTGTAAAGTCTAGGGGCTCCTCGGTCGCATCTTGATTATCGATTACCTATCACTGTCGCCACCATGTCATTGTCTTCGGAAGACATGAAGAGCAATGCCATTCATTTTGGTGAGCGTGAGATCGTAGACCCCGAGAATCGACCCACGAAGACTGCTGCAGCTGCACGCCACGCACAATTCGAATTGGGCGACTACAACGACTCCGCTAGAGATGAAGAGTCTTATGAGACAGCAGATGCCTATGGCTCCATCCCTTCAGATAAGCGGGACATGATGCGCATGGGCAAAGAGCAAGAACTGCGGGTATGTGCTTGCTGATCACGGTCCTCTTGTCTACTTCTGATCTGATGTTGGTGTACAGAGAGTGTTCCGACAAGTCTCGCTGCTGTCATTTACTGCCATTTTGATGGCAACATGGGAGTTCGTCCTCATGGCTTGTACACAAGGTCTCGTCGATGGTGGCCGTGGCGGTTTGTTCTGGAGTTACATATGGGTCATGATTGGTTACGGATTCATCATCGCCAGTCTGGCAGAGATGAGTTCGATGGCTCCTACATGGTAGGTTGTGCTGGGAAATTGATT
Source organism: Aureobasidium subglaciale EXF-2481 (assembly GCF_000721755.1). NCBI lineage: Eukaryota > Fungi > Ascomycota > Dothideomycetes > Dothideales > Saccotheciaceae > Aureobasidium > Aureobasidium subglaciale. The sequence continues at coordinate 496,072 of NW_013566979.1, read as the reverse complement.
TGGCAATCGCTTAGCTGACTCGCGTAGTGGTGGACAGTATCACTGGGTCTCCGAATTTGCACCACCCAACTGCCAGAAGTTCTTGTCGTATATTACAGGATGGGTGTCGACCTTGAGTTGGCAAGCAGGGTATGCATGCCTAGTACCAGCACAACCCCCCTTTCGAAAAGGCTGACCGACGAGCAGAAATGCTTCTGGAGGCTTCATCTGCGGCACACTGATCCAATCTTTGATCATCATCAAGAACCCTGACTATGCTGCTCCTGGCTGGCAGGGAACATTACTGGTTTTTCCCATCATGTTCGTCTGTGTCATCTTCAACATCTGGCTGAATCACTGGCTGCCAAGCATGCAAAATGCAGTCATGGTATTGCACGTCGCTGGTTTCCTGGCAATCATGGTAATCTTCTGGGTTCTGAGTCCCCACGTTCCCGCCAGAGATGTGTTCCTGGACTTCCAGAACGACGGTGGCTGGCAGACGATGGGCCTTGCCCTCATGATTGGTCAGATCTCTGCAGTCGGGTTCCTGGGAGCCTCGGATGCGGCAGCTCACATGTCTGAGGAAGTGAAGGATGCGGGCTTGTCGGTACCAAGAGCTATGGTGAGTTTTGATGCAGTAAGTGTTGGTCCGTATATCTGCTGACACATTTTCAGTGGTGGACCTACATTGTCAATGGTCTCCTCGGTCTGATCATGCTTGTCTCGTTCCTCTTTGCCATGCCGTCTGTCGAGGATGCCATCAACGATGCTACTGGTTATCCCATGATGTATGCCTTCCAGCAGGCAATGCCCATGAACGGCACCATCGTCCTGACCGTCTTGATGATGGTCCTTCTGATGGCCGGTAACATTTCCTACCAAGCATCGACTGCTAGACAGACATATGCATTTGCTCGCGACCGTGGCTTCCCAGGCTCCCGCTGGTTGGGCTATGTCAACCCAAAGCTGATGATTCCAGTAAATGCAGTGGTTTTCTCAGCGGTGTTCACCATTATCCTGTCATTGATCAATATCGGGTCGTCGGCCGCTTTCAATGCAATCATCTCTCTCGGCGCAGTCGCACAGATGGGAACGTACGCCATCTCAATCACTTGTGTTCTGTACAGACGCCTCACTGCCCCGCACCTTCTTCCCAAAGCAAGATGGAGTCTTGGCCGTTGGGGCGTGATGATCAATGTTGTCGGCCTTCTCTTCGCTTGGGAAGTCTTCTTCTGGTGTAAGTAATACGTCTTCTGTCGGAAACGCGTCGCTAATGGATCAATAGGTTTCTGGCCGAATGCTCAACCAGTCACTCTGGACAACTTCAATTGGGCTCCAGTCATGTTTGTCGCGGTCGTCGTTGGAGCTCTGATTACCTACCACTTCCAGGGACGTCGTGTTTACACTGGCCCAGTCGCTATCGTTCAAGGCCGTCAGGAGGAATGACTGTCCGCCTGATAGCCACCGTATCTGGACAGCGACTGCGCCATATTGTCGTGTATATACATCTCGAAACAGTGGTGTTGATAGATTCAACGGTCAGTGAAAATTAGGTTCCAGCTTGCAGCTCTAATTTTGCGTCCGCGCTGCGCCATCCCCAATGACCGTGCGCTCAACAAGCATGTGAAGAGAGAGCTCTTGTTCAGCTCGTGTCAATGACACGAGTAACTCTAACCACTGAGCAGCAGAGTCGCGAAGACGTGTTTGGTGCTCTGGAGGTCCAGAACGAACAAAGAAGACAATGATGAGAGGTCTTGTCTTGGAATTAAGGCTAGCGAATGTATCGCAGCCAATAGCAGATTGCAGGACAGGGCAGTGAAGCCATTATTTGCTGGGCTGGGTTTCGGCGGCGTCGCGGTCGCAATCGTTCAAGGGTTTGCTCGCTTTTGGAGCTCCTGAGCTGTCCGTGGCCTGTGCCTTTTTTGTTGCTCTTTCTGTTGCTTTGTGCTTTGCCCCGCGTGTGGGGGCGTTTGTGTGTCCAGCTTCTCTTGACTCTCTCCTGTCGTCACGTATCTCTTCATACCTCTTCACGCGGTCCGTCTCCACGTCCACTATATTGCTTCTTTTCCGTGTAGTGGATAAGCTTCAGTGAGCTCCAATCGAGCTCCATGATAGCTCCTTGCCCCTCGCCGGCCGTACCCGCCTAAGCTGGTAATCCGACCTGCCCTCTGTTCCTTCGCCCCGAAAGGCTTCAATCATCGTCATCCGTTTGCGTAGCTTGGTTCAGGTACCTTGCGGCTGGTCAAGCTGGCAGCTCGAGCTGCAAGACTCGACTCCTCAATCGACATGCCTCCCAAGTTGAACCACACGTCTAACCATCACACGTCTGATCCGGACAATGAAGTCGTCTGTCCGATCAAGTCTGCTGATGGCAGCAACTGTCGCAAGAAATGCTTGGGCGTGCGTCCCCCTATTTCTTCTCCCTGCCTCTGCTCCGTCTCCCAATATCCACTGTTTTGCTGTCGTTGACCGTGTATTTCTGTACCTCCGTCTCTGCTATTGCCCTTGCACCATGATTGTCTCGTCTGCCCCGCAAGTCGTTTCTACACGCCGCAATGCTTCGTCGTACGGGTCAAGATGGGAACGCGACTTACAAAGGCATATAGGAGAAGCGCTTCCGCTCGATGCAGGAGCATATCCGGCGAGCGCATCCGGAATACTACATTCCCAAGTTGCCGGCAACCAAGGAAAGTTTCGACTTGATGGTCAACTCACCGCCGTCGGAGCGGCCGCCCCGAGTGGAGCTATGGTCACCGACGTCTGCCCCACGCCAACCACGATCACAACCTGCAGACCACCACCATAGCAACGACCAGTATGCAGTTGGAGGACCCTCTGCAGGTGTGTTCAATGCGCCCATGAGCGTTGGTTATGACAGCCTGAGCTCATATGGATTTCAAGGCGGCCTGGGACCCGTTCAGATAGCGCCCGACGGCTACGGCTTGCCGGCAGAGTACCGACGGGGCTCCCTCATCCCAGCTGCGAGCGCGGCTGCCGCCCTGGCGCAGTTGCACTATGCTCGACCAGACGGAGAATGGGACAATGATCAAGTAGGCCCTGACTGCGCTGATGACGCTGCTCCGAGCGCTAAGTACATGCGTCAGAACTATTTCAACGACCATGTCGACGCGAAGAGAGCTCACATGGTAGATCCAACCCTCTCGGCTGGACAGCAGTTCCTCGATAGCCAATACCAAGAAGACGCGAGCAACCCCTCGGGCCTGTTGCTGCTCAAGTCGCCCGCGAGCCGCCACAACACGCTTCCCCCCATGCAGCGCTCCATCTCCCATAGTTCACGTCCTCGTAAGAACTCGCTAACACAGAGCGCGCGTAAAGCAAAACACGAAAGAGACAAGATCAAGAACGAAAACCGCAAAGCCCTCAGCGCCGAGCCTAACATGTACGGCAAGAGATGGGAAGACTTGATAGACGCTGCCACGTCGGCTACCGAGGAAGACAGAGACCTCACACCTGTGCGTTGGACAGACATCTCTTTTGTCACGAACGAGTACCACTGACTGTTCACAACAGCTGCCCGTCTCGCCATACAAGTCACCCCAAGTCGGTGCCCGCACACCATTAGCCCCCTTCGCCCTTGGCTCTCAATTCCAATCATATACTGCCTCTCCCTTGCAACAAACCCTCACACCTCCTCCGGCCGACGCAGATGGGCCACCTCTGGACATGGGTCCATTCCCTTCCGTCGAAGATAACGCCGTCTCATCCTCTCTCGACTCGAATCAATCAGGCAACAACTTCCACATCATGCCGTCACAGAATCTCTCTTCAGATTCGTCACCGATGTTCTCGAATCCCGTCCAAATATACTGCGCAGGCTGCAGAAGGCTGAGTATTCTCAAAGAGTGCTTCGCTTGCACCGAATGCATCTGCGGCCTCTGTGGGGGTTGCGTCGACACACTGATGGCAGAGCAATCACGCGGGCGTATAGCACAATGTCCTCGATGCCGCACAATGAGTGGGAGATTCAAGCAGTTCCAGCTCGACATACGCTGAGAACTGCTACATCCCTTTATGCCTCCTTTCTTTCACCCGACCTGTTTAATATAGCACATCTTCATCGTTCATCTTTTTTCTTGTGGGCTGGCTGTTTGATACTGGGATTTGTCCGGCGCTTGTAGGCGTTCTGCTGGAGGAAATTTATGCATCATAACTTCATGGACAAACGGGGTGGGATAGACTGTGATGGAACCCGCTGGGAGTGGAATCAGCAATGGAGAAACAATTTTTGCTAGGACATACGCGAAGCTACAGACAAATTCACTTAAGTTTGTCTTTTCGCTGTGATTCCCTTATCCGCAAGCTATAGATTGTGATTCGACCGGCCGACACTCATCACTCCAAGACATCCCCTTACTCTCGGCTTCCTCGTGCGAGCGCCAGCCCTCCCATTGTCGATACTCGCACGCACTGGACTTCCTCAAATCTTCCCACTGCAACAACGCTCAAGTGCATGTTCTCTATCATGGCGCCCCAAAAGAAGGGAAAGATCAAGACCTCTGACTTCGTCGGCTTTGACGGTGGCGACGACCATGAACTGTTCAAGGCCGAGACTCCGTCCAAGATGGCAACCTTTCCATCTCATCAAAGTGCCAACACTTCGCGTCCCAAAGCTGCCTCGACTCTGGACAAGTGGCCCACACGGTAGCATCAGCTCTATTGCTCCACGCATTCAAAATTCTGTATGCTGACTCTTCTCGCAGCGATCTCTTCAGAAACCCGGTTACCCTTGTCGTCGGCGCAAAGAAGAAATCGTACACTCTGCACAAAGATCTTCTCATCTTCTACTCGGACTTCTTCCGCGCTGCTCTCTACGGATCCTTCAAGGAGGCGGAGGAACAAAGAGTCGAGCTGCCCGAAGTCGACGAAGAAGTTTTCGAGACCTTCCAGCTGTGGCTCTACACTCGCAGACTTGATCATGCCGAAGTGAGCTTCATGACTATCACGAGACTTTGGGTCTTCGCCGATCAGCATCAGATTCCACTCCTACAGAACTATGCCATGGACCTGATGTTCGAGAGAAGAGTGAAGAAAAACTGCTTTGACACAAGCACAATCAACTTCGTGTATAACAACACCGTTGCTGGATCCCACTTGCGTCGGGCTGTGATCGAAATTAGTACCTCTTTGGTCAATTCACCTGGTGCCCACGAGAGACCAGAGCACTGGACGGTTGAGAGTCTTATCGATCTCGTACGCGCAGTCGACAGCCGTCTCAAGGACTTGAAACAGTACTCGCTCCCGAAGAGAGACAAGTGCTTCTTCCATGTCCATGGCAAAGATGAGGAATGTTGAAGAGTAAAATCTCATCCCAGCCGTGAGTGAATTCGTCTCGGAATAAGTAAGGTGTGCTCTCGAGTAGCATTGCAATCTAGCATCTAGCTCCCACACCTCACAGACGTCAGACGCCAAACAAGAACCGCGCTCGAGACCATGTTATCCTTCGTCATCCTCAACAATGCCACTCAAGACAAATCCAACGACGATGAGACCAATCTCACACTCGAGGAGAGATTGACCTCAACTATTCACCAGAGAAGATATCATCGGAAAGGAAAGCTTGTTGCTAGCATGCACTTGAAACCACCCACGAATCCTAGATAACATACGCGCAGACCGCAATGGAATTCAACTACCATGCATTGGCTCTTCCAGACATGGTGATCAGCCATACATGAACGACACTCGTCAGTCGTGACACAAGACTAGGCTAAGCCTGGTTCTTCTTGCCAACCAGGCGTTTGAACAACTCGCCAGCTCGATCCTCTGACCCTGCAGCCTCTTCAAAACGAGTGACTACCAATGTGCAGCTCGTTGTCGTTGCATGGGTTTCCACTCCTTCCTAACATGGATCTTCAAGTGACGAATCATGGTCAGGGTTATGCCTTCGACAAGCATTTCCGCCAACTAACCGATCACTGTGCCACGATCGAGGTTCTGTAACTTCCAAGTCCTGGCAGAATACAACTCTTAAATGTATGTAGTTCACCCTAATAAATTTACAGAGCCAGAAAACGTCTACGTGTATCGTGAATCACATTTGTGGATATTTAAGTTTGGTGTGATCCGTGACCACCCATTGCTCTCACGATCTTGTGTGTCATAATGGTAAGAACATGTGCACAGACACGGTTGAGGGTGGGCATAGTAATAACAGAATTCTGGCAAGATGCGGGTCTGATGACTTGGTGTCAGTTTTTACCTCGAGCCTTGGTGCACCGAGCGATTGTTATAACTGCGAGTTGGAACATGTCTCTCATATATTAGTGAAGAAAAGTCAAAAGTCAGGACGAGGTAACGGTAAGCATAACCACAAAGCAGATATCAGAAGATATAGATCGAGTTCCGGATTATTACCAACCCACAATCAAGAATGGGAAACAATCTCTCAATCAAAACCAATCTACTCTGGCACAATTCCAGCAACCGCACGCCAGAAATCACACCTTTGACCCCTTCCACCCTCCCAAGCATAAGCATCCACAACTTCAAATGCATTCTCCAACCCAGGCCCCACATACACCGTAGCATTAACCCCTTGTACGATATTCTGACTAACCTCTTGCCCACCCGTCTGATTAAGATTGACCTGCACAGGATTCCAAACATTGAACCTCGGAAACTCTGTCGCTGCTAGGCCTCCTTGTCCAGCTACGTTGGCAGGGATGCTAGGGTTGGAGTTTGTGACGAATTGACCCCAGATAGACATGAATGCTGCTTCAAAGGCAGAGCCTTGGGTGGGTGCTGCAGGGCCAAAGTAGCCGGATACATCGGCGCCGTGTTGGGCTGCGGGGACAGAGTATTGGTATTTGTAGCTGCTGCGTTCGGGGCCGGTGAAGGCTTCAGCCATCCAGTAGGAGGGGCAGACGAAGGTTGTTTCGGCGTATATGTTGTTGGCGCGTTGTTGTTGGCCTGTCGCTACCGAAGATACATTCAGAGCGGTGGGACCTGTGGTTCCGAGAGTTGCAAAGTCTACTGCTGCGGGTGAGTCTGTGGCGTTGGAGCTGGGGTAGTAGCGCAGGATACGTGAGATGTCGTCGTTGCTGAAGAGGGGGAAGGTCAATTCTAGCCATGCTACCAGATCGTCTTCAGTGTTGATGTCTTGGGGTGTGAAAAGAGGACCTTCGTTGGCGTTGTTGCCAACGAGGAGGTTCTGTCCATTGACCTTCTTCTCCAGAAGTTGCTGACTAGGCACGTCTTGGATGAATACGCCATCTGTGACTGGCAGGAAACCCCATGTGCCAAACGTTCCTGATGTCGAGACATTGAAACTGGCGTATTGCAAGGTCTCTGTATCTTGATTGATCAGACACTCAAAGATGGTGCGAGAGGATGAGCCATAGGGTGTATTGGGCATACAGTGTGCAAGACCAGCGAAAGCATAGTAAGACTGCGAAGGTACCCAGTCTTTGTAGCCATATTGCATTGGCAAGTAAGGAGAAGCAGCGATAGCGTTCTTGAACAAAGAGGTTCCCAAAGTACCGCCATAAGCCATAGTCTGCAGCATGACTGCACCACCACCAGCAGACTCGCCAGAAATGGTCACGGACCGAGGATCTCCACCAAAAGATGAGATGTACGATTGCACCCATTGCAAGGCGAAGGTCTGATCCAGGATACCTGCATTTACAGAACCAAAGCGGCTGACTTCATCCGAAGACAGGAAACCAAAGGCGCCAAGGCGGTACTGGATGGCTACAGCAATAAAAGAGTCGTTGTTTGTTTCGATAATAGCCTGCATGTCTTGCTGACCATTACCGAGTCCATAGCCACCACCATGGATCCAGACAAGAACTGGCAGATTGGTAGCATTCGGCGGAGCATAGACATTTAGGAAAAGACAATCCTCGGTTGACAGCATGCTTGCAGTGGTTCTACCATAGGCGTTGAACGAGCTCTGAGGGCACTGGGGTGCAAATGTGGTGGCTTGGATTGTTTGTGAACGGTTCTCTGCAGGAACCTGAGGTGCTTGCCAGCGAAGAGATCCAATCGGGGGTGCAGCAAAACGGACACTTGGGATAATAGGTCAGTGTTTGTTCTTGACGATGTTGGTTGACAACATACCCTTTCCAGATATTAATACCGGTGGTCTGGTTGGTGTATCCCTCATATATTTCATATCCTAGATCAATCTTCAGATCACTGCTGCTGGTAGCATTCGTTGATTGTCTCTTGGTCTTGACGTCCTCGAAAGGTTGACCAAAAGGCACAGCAGCACTGGCAACCAAGGAAGCTGCGCCGAGGAGAGCGCCAACGAGGGTCGAGAAAGCAGGCATCTTGACGATAGAAGTAAGAGCCACCTGAACTGCAACGAACGATCAGGAAATAATCAACCTACTTATACTTCCATGAAGCACACGGGACAGCAATAACCCGGATCGCGATGCAAGAGACTACCCCGCCGGTAAGCTTTTCCTATCGACCCATTGCATCAGACCTTGTAGCTGCTGAACATAGCCGTGAGATCCGTAGATATTATACGAGGACATGTGTGGAAACATGCGGAGTGGTTGTAAAGACGGCACACTGCGTAGACTCGACCATGCACCCCAGCCAAGGAACATGCGAGGCTCCGGAGTTGCAACACTCCAGCCATCTGCCGGCAATGTAACCATACCATCTGTCAGCCATCTGAGACATTCGGCAACGTGAAAAAGCTCATCGGTAAGAAGCCCTTTGCATGGCTGTAAAGCTTCGTCTCCATGAACCAGCCAATGAACAAGACTACGTTCGGCCGATATGCACAGGGCACAGCCCTTGCTTGTGATGACTCTAACAGCATGCTTGATATCAAAGCAGTATGCACAGAGCAAAGCACACACGTCATGACTGCTGCAAAACCCCCACTTCCCCAGCTTTTTGGGGATGACATTTTGGCAAAACGACATGGCGGGGACGCTATACAAACCTTCCTTGCAGGACCAGTGACGTTTCTCGTGCCCGGTATCGCCGGTGGTCCGAGACGTGTTCCTGAGCCGCGAACGCGTGTGCCAGTATCCGTCAGGCACACCAGGTCAATCCGTGCGCGTAAATCTGAAGCCTCTCCGAATACGGAACTCTGTCACACGTGTAGCTGTTGCAAGGCACAATACTTTTCCCAAAGACTGGAGCATTGTCGCGGAGGCACATTGAATCGTGGATTCTCTGTACACGGCTCTGTCAAGTCGAGAAATGACTCTGCCTTTCTACAGCCTGTCATTACACTGCAATCATTGAGAAGGAGAGTCGAAGCTAGAAATCTCAGCACATGGGGAGACAAGCGAGTAAAGAATAGAATCAAGTTGATTGTGGTTATAGGATAGCGATCCGTTTCGTATAGCGCATTCCTTTCAAGACATCTACTACACCAGCAAGAAATGGCCAATCGCTTCAAAGATGCGCTGCGTGACAGTTCTCAATGTCTTCTATCATTTCCTACAGAGATCCGTTCTGGGTTGGCGCCTGCATGGCAGCTTGGGGTGCTGCAGGAGTGCCTCCCATAGGAGCTGTCTGCGCTGGCAACCCAGATGTGGATGCCATAGCCAGTGCTGCGCGTTGTCTTTCCATCATCAACCTCTGTTGATCGGCCGTGAGAGTACTGTGGAAACCAGAGGGTCCCACTGCTGATGGTGTGTTTGGGTTTTGTGGTTGAGCAAAGGTGGGTGTTGCGCGACCAGAGGATGGTTGTGGTTGAGTAGCTGCGTAGCCTTGCGAACGAGATTGGTAAGCTTGCTGTGACGGAACGGGCGTACTGGCGGAACCATAGGTTGGTCGCGTTTGGCCATAGTTCTGCGGCGTGTAGTTGGTGCCTGTAGGGGTGCCATTTGCGAAGGTCGATGCTGTGGTACGGCCGGCAAAAGCGGTCTGAGGAACGTTGTAGCCGGTGCGAGCTGGGTTGGCAGGTTGAGGAGTTTGAGTGCTGTATTGTGGGGCATACGTTGGTCGCTGCTGGCCGTAGTATTGTGTCTGGCTGAAAGTCGAGCGTCCATTTGAGCTGGTGTTGTATGTGTTCGGATAGCTAGCGCCTGCGCGAGGAGCAGTGGCGGGTGCATTGTAGTTTTGCACGGCACCGCCACGGTAGCTTGCGACTGGAGTCCTCGAGCTGTAGTTGGCAGGTGCGTGAGAGGAGCGGCTGGGTACAGATGGGGTGCGCCCGAATTGCGCTGGGTCTTGACGAGCAGCAGCAGCGGCTTGCGCAGCAGAGCTTCGGATCATCCTGGTAAGTTGATCTTCCTCCATGGTGCCACGATATTCCTTGTTCTGAATGATGATGTTCCTCTTGACTGCCAGAGCAGCGAATTGCTCGCCATCCAGTTTGGCAACGGCATATGGTGGAAGCTTTTCGATCAATTGAGCCAACTGTGATCTCAAGGCTCTGTACGTTTCGTTCTCTTCGGCCGAGGGAGCTGTGGATGTGCCGACCATAGCGCTCAGCAGTGGACTGGGACTTGTTGGGTTGCGCGAACCAGTAGGAATGTACGAGTTGCGGATGCGCTGATGCGATGACAAAGCTCTCAGAAGGTCAGAGATATCAGCAAGCATCTGGCCCACCTCGCGATCTTCTTCGTTGATGGTCGACACAACATCGAGCTTGTTTGGCTTGAGGTCCTCTTCGTCAAACTCGTCGATTGCTTTTTGGATGGCTTCCAGGTCTTCAGCGCCCAAGACGACCGACGATTCTTCTTCAGTAGCCTCCTTGGCTGAGTCTTCCAGATCGGTAGGAAAGGGGGAATCTTGCAAAGCCGGGTCGAGGACAAAGTGTTCATCGAAGCGTCGTTGACCCATTCTGTGCCACCAAACCATGTCTTTTGTCTCCTTGGACACCAGGGCTTTGGAGTTGTCCTGTGTAGGCGCGAAACTCGAGTAAGCAGCGCGGAATAGGGCGCTCTCTTGGGCGATGACGTCGGCAGGGGCGCTGTCCTCGTTTGACTTTGACTGTTCCTGGCCATTGATCAGGCTTTCTCTCCGTCTGCGTTTGATGGCAGAGGCAGACTCCTTGAGCTCATTGGCGCCGTAGCCCACCCAAGAACCAACAGTCAGGGGTTGAAGAGTGTAACCAGCCTTGCGCGAAGCTTTCGGGAGTTCGCCAAGAGACCATGAGATTGCGCTAGACTTGGAGGATGAGTGTCTGATCGATTTGGGAGGATTCAGGGGCGGCAGGGTGTTGGAAGGAGGGAAGACGTCGGCAAAGGTAGGGTTGGCTTTCCTGGAAACGACGGCGTCATCGGGATTCAGAGGAATGACCTTTGTGGCGGAGAGCATGTTGGGTAGACCGAGCTCTTCGATGGAGAGAGCAGGAGCTTGGACGGAAGAGTCTGGGCGTGGCAGACTAGAGAAGAGTTGTCTCGGTTGAGGAGCATTTCCGTACAGACTGAGGACAGTCTTTGCGGTTGTGTTTGAGCTCGAGTCATCCTCCTCCTTCTTGATAGGCATCTTGGTGTCCTTTGAAAGTTCGCGCTGTAGGCAGCCCTTGACCAGGGTACGGAAGTTGGCGAGGTTCTGCATCGAGGTAATGTCTTTGTTGTTGAAGCGCTGGCCAATCTTGAGAGGATCCTTGACCTTGAGAGGCTCGAAGAGAGTGTCGAGAGCATCGTCGAGGTCCTGGTCGAACTCTTCGAGGTTCAAGTAGAGGTTGTTCTGCAAGCGCGAAGCGATGGTGTTGTGTGCATCATGGTCGGTAAGCTTGGGTCGCTTGGTTGAAGAGCTGTCGGTCTGGAAGAGGCGCGACGCGTTGGGCAGTGGAAGCTGCAAGACCGAAGGTTCAGGGTCATTCCTGTCATGGAGATTAGTACGAGGCAAGACAGATGGCGGAGAGTAGACGCGACGGACTTTTGAAGGAGCTCCAAGAGGTCTTGGAACAGCTGTGTCGAAGGTTGTGCTTGTTGGCTTATTTCCGAGTCGTCGCGCTTGCGCTTGATTCTGGTGGGAGAAGTGTTGACGGCGGCATGGGCTGCGTCGACGGACTGGTCGCCATTGGGGGTTCCGTTGGTGGTCATGATGCTTGATGCTGTCCCCGCGTCTTTTGTCGCAAAAGTCGCAATGATGAGGGAAGACGCGTTGTGCTTTGGATTGCCGGCAGCCCCAGCTTTTCACAAAAAGATGAACTCGCGACAATACCAACTCGCGATCCCTATTGTCGGACTGATTCAACAGTAGACGTCAATAGTAACAGTAATCCGATGAATAAGACAATAGACAGTGCTTCCTGCGATGACCTGACCCTCGCTCTGCCTCAGACGTGGCCCTTGCATAGTCTTTAGCGGCTCCTGCCGGCCAATCTGCCTGCCCAGTGCCCATCCGCATCCGCATCCGCGTTTGCTTGGCATTCCAGTGTGTTTGGGAAATCATTTTGCCAGCTTGCTGTGCATGTAATTGCAAAGCGACAGCAGGGCTCTTGCGCACGACCTGATGAATGCCAGTTGCTGGTGTTCTGTCCCTTGGTAGACGGGTCCAATATGCTACTCGAACTCGCCATGCCCACAGCTGCTCAATTGGCCAGCACGCCCGTCGCTCCTTCTTCAATTCACGCCATGTGAAGAGCGACAATCTTCCAGCCGACAAGCAGCTTGACATTCTCCGCAAATATGCCGTCGACGACGTCTCCCATCGCTCTACTGCTCGGCTTCAGCTCCACACACACAAAGACAGCGAGACTCGGTCCTCTACGTGGAGTCTCTCATCGAATCCCAAGCACGATGCCTTGAAACGCATTGTCGCTCGTCACCTGGAACATCTGGCTGCACTCGAGACACTGGACGATATAGGCCTTCCTCTGACTAGGCAAGAGCAAGCCACGCTTCAGTCTCTTGACTACAACCATCATCATGTCGACCACTATGCCAACATCTTCTCCAGCAAGGACTCGCTGTTTGCGGCACGTCTACTGATTGCCTCTCATGCCCCTCCATTCTTCGTCTATCACGACTTCCTCGCTCGCACCCACATTAGGCCCGAGGCTCTTCGTCTGCTCTTGGACCATTTACCCGTGTGGGACCCTGACGCTTTCTGTGTGAGCCATGATCTTGTGACTCCCGTCTTCGAAAGATTGCTATACCATTGCCGCCGTGTCTGGCCTGATGCAATCCCGACTATGGCCACTTGGCTGACAAAGCAGTTGCGTCTCTCCGATGCTCGGCTTACACGCATAAAAGACTCTGGCTTGAACGGAGACGACAATGAGCTGATAGCCTACTTGACAAGTCGTTACAACTATGCTTTGCGCCTGCTCTCCCAGCCCTCGCATGTTTCGCCCTTCAAAAACATCATCTTTCAAGAAGCTGCTCAAGCCACAATCCTGAAGCACATGGCCGATCACGACCCTGCTTTTGCTATCAATCGACAAGGTTATCGCGCCGTCGCTCGCGTTCAACTGGCCGCTAAAAAGTCGTCCTCTGAGCGAGAATGGGCTAGACTAAAGTCTCCATCTTGGCCCCCGTGGAAGGAAGACCGTACGGGTATGGATGCTCATATCGGTCTTGACTATGGAATCAGCCGTGCCCGCCAGATCCTGCTCAGGATGCAAGAAGCCGGATACCCTCTAAAGGACTGGGATCGAGTTGCCATGATATACGCAGGATGGGATACGGATCGCAGTCCGACCATCCAGAAGAGGATTTTCCTAGACGATCTGCCCAGGAGTGACATTGCGAAAAGCCTCTGGATTGCTCGAATTAAGACGACACGTACTGCTCAGCAAGCATGGGCCTGTTTCCTGGCTTATCAGGACGAACATCTACCATTAGACCACCGCATATACCACGCCATGTTCGAAGTCTTGATACAGGAGCGTAAAAGAGTCATGCTTGGATCAGAAAATATTGGCCACGAAGTCGATCGCGACGATATGGACCCGCTGTATCCTGGTGATACGATGGAAATCGGCTCGCCCCCGTCTTCTACTCATCAGCTGACCTATATCCGTGCCGAGATGCCTTCGGTACAGCAGCTCTACGATCACATGCGTGAGGACGGGAAGCATCCTTCCGACGATACTTTGACCTTGCTTTTGGATAGCGCTGAGTCTCTCGCCGAGGGCTTGGTCTATCTAGAGACTGGTGCTCAAGATCATCGCATTGCTATCAACGCCCTTTTGCACGGGTCCAAAGACTATCAAGTTTTGCACAAACTGCCCGATAATCTGTTCACTGCATACACGCGACTTCTTTGCCGGTTCCCTCACACTCCACTCGACACAGAGCTGAAAATGCAGTGGCGATATGGCAGCATTATCAAGTCGAACTTCGATCTTCGACAACCGCTAGCTCGTGCTCTCTACCTTCTCGTGCAGCAGAAAAGAACATATCTCCCTGCCTGGAATTGTGTGTTTAGTGCACTGGCTCGAAGAAATGCCCCAACCCTAGCTTCAAGCTGGCGTTCACTACATCTTCGAGGCGAAGAGTCGCTGAAAGAGCAGAATGAGTTGTACGACAAGATCTTTGCTTTCAATCTCGCCCGTCAGGTCAATCAGACAATGTGGGAGAACGACCTCACCTTGGATGAGGATGCTTTCCTAAATATCTGCATAGTCGCTGAGCACGCTGCTAGCGCTGTACACACCATCTTTCGTGAGTACGGGTACAGACAAGAGCATGCTTCGGAGTCCACAGGTCGCCTGATCACTCACGCAAACACCATGTTCCAAGATGGCCCGGACTGGATGAAGGAGCAATTCTGGATTCTGACTGAAGGTGCCAAGGACTCCAAGTCCTCTATGCCTAGAATCGAGAGCTCTGCCGTGAAGTTGCCACATTTGTATACTATTCCCCGTCCGGCCATGCTGCACGCCTATATTCGTGCTTTGGGCCTGCTGCGCGACTACGAAGGGCTCAAGGAGTTGGTAACCTGGATGGCCAGGTACCGTAAGGATCTTGCCAAGCGCTGTGCTATGGATCGCAGAGGCCATGTATTGATGCGGAGGGCACTGATCGCACTACGCGTCTTCTTGGAAGATCGATGGGAGCTGTCAAGGGAGCTGGAAGAGAATGCGGATGAGGAAATGGACGACGGAATCACATCTAGCGCGTCAGCTGAAAATATCGAGGAGATCAAGGCGCTTGTCGAGAGTGTGCCACGATGGGGTGGCTGGCCATCTGATGAGGAGGTTGAGATGTATGTTGAGATTGGTCTTGACAATGGCCGAGAAGAGCAGATGTCCGAGGCTTGAACAACACTTGTATATATAATTCGATTCCTGTAAATACTTTGTGGATGTGGGAGTGGAAGTAAAGATTGAATATACTCTTTCGTCGTCAACTCTCTGCGTGAGATCTCTTGGTGTCGGATGTGACTATGTCTTTCTGCATGATGTCACTTTACTCTGCGCTATTCAAAGAGTGTGTGGATAACAAGAGCCAGAACACATACTGTAAGATAAGGTGGGCACTCATAGAGACAATTCAGAACCAGGTCAATCGAAAAGCTATACTTCGATATTGCTACACAAGACTACTTTATCGTGTTAAGCGGTAGTATCATAGCTTGTGAATCCCTGCATCTGAATTGCAAGCAGAAGCATGTGGACATTATTGCGCTGAACTCGGGTATCTACCTGTGTTTGGTCCTTTCCCTACGCAAATGCTCTTGTGTATCCTTGTTTCGCCAGGATGTTTTCTTCTCTGCATTTGCATAGAGGAAAGTTACTAAACGCTTTGAAACCACAGAAACCCCTCCTTCTCTCCCTAGCTCAAAAACCCCCATATCAAAGAACGAGATACTTTTCCGCAATCTTCCTAGCACCCCTCTCATTATTATTCATGGCCAGAATGTGCATCAATGCAAACGCCGCTTCTTGTGTAAATTCCTCTGCATCAATTTCTCCATCTTGCTCGTCATCTTCACCATCACTATCCTCTCTCCTTGCCTTTTCCCTCGCTTCTTCTCTGACCTTTTCCGCTAGTGCGAGTGCTTTCTCGTACTCTGGGATGGCTAGATGCATGATTCCAAGTAGGTGCCATGATCTGGCTACATTGTATGCGGCTTCTTGCTCATGGATAGCCAAGCCAGTTGCTTTGCGTAAATCTACGTAGCGTTGGAGGAATGCGACACCTTGATAGATTTGCCAGTGTCGGTTTTCGGCTTGTCTTTTCATGGCCATTTGCATATATGCGGTGGCGATGCAGAGATTGATACTCACATTGCCTTTGTCCAGAGTAAGCACTCTGAAGTAGTAATTGAGGGCAGAAGTCCAGGATTGTGCTGCTGCCATGATGTGTCCGTATAGTGACAACACACCGGCATCAAGGTCTGGAAGGTTATAGGGATTGGCGTCACGTTTTCCGGCATGTGTGTAGGAAGAACGCTCTTGACCGGTGAAGGCATAAGCGGCGCGGGACTCTGGGTCCAGCAAGGCGTAATCAAGTGCTTTTACTTGACGCAGGATGAATTTTTGCGTGGGTCCGCTATTGAACCAATTACTATAGCCTGCAAAAAGTCGATTTACAGCAGCGAAGAGTTGATATGCCGCTCCTGAATGTGGCCATTCTGTAATAAAGAAACGGCCTACTTCACACACTTTTTGCTCGTCGTTGAGAAGCAGTGCACATGCCATCCATGTAGCGTGGATTTGAGACTTGTGGGCGAGATTGTGATAGAAGACTGTGGCGAAATGTGTGTTTGTCAGGATCTCATAGCATTTTTCTCGATCCGCGGCTTTGGCGAGGAGGAGTGCGTATTCACAGAAAATGTCTAGCCACTCTGTGAATTTGATGTCGTGGAAGTTGTCCGGGATGCTTTCGTCAGGGACGTCGTCGTCCATGTCCATGTCATCGTTGGCGATTCGCTTCTTCATTGCTTCCATCTCGGCGATCAAAGGATTCTTGTTATTGCGACCGTATCCAGTGAATTTGATGTGCTTGTCACGACCTGGGTAGAAGGCGCGCACTGTCTTGAAGTCGTCCATCATCTCTTGTGCTGCTTCAAAGTAGGTCTGTACAGCATCTTCATCGTCATCCAATGTCTCTCTGGCCGAGTTGACGAGGACATGGTTGGCTTTGATGCGTTGATCTTGTTGCTGAAGACGTTCAAAGGTCTGTGACACCCGTGCTTTGGGAGCTTTGGGTTTCGTTGCCTTGCGGCCACGTTTGCTGGGGCGGAGCATGATTGGTTCTTCGTCTTCATCTTCCTCCTCGTCCTCTTCTTCCTGCTCTTCGTCTTGGTAGTCTCCGTCTTCTCCATCTTCCGGCATGGGTCCCAGAGAGTAGTGTCTGGAAACCGGGCCGGCATGCCTGCCAGACGATGCAGGTTGATCAGGACGTGGCATGAGAGGTGCAAGCGCTCGTGGTGGAGGTGGCTTGTCGACAGTGATCTTCGCCTTCTTCACCGCATCACTTCGGCCAAGTCTAATGACCTCGTGTACCAGCGGAACAGCTTCTGCCATTCTCTGCTCAGATTCATACAGCTTTGCCAACGCAATACGTGACTTGATGTCTTCTGGGTCATTGTCGACAATAAACTTCCAGCACGACTCGGCATCTGAGTTGCGACTGAACATCATGTAGCAGTCGGCGAGCTTCATGTAGTACTCGTGATCACAAGCCTCGGGGACTGATCTGATGGGCTCATAGAATAGGATTGCCTCTGCATAGTAAGTCTGCTCGATCAAACCTTCTGCAACATCTCTGAACAGATCGTAGTAATCTGCAACATCGTCTTTGAGGTCGAGTAGTTGCTGGAAGTGGCGCATCGCTTCTGGAAGATCGGCTCGGCTAACCTTGACGCGGAACAGACCAAGCTTGACCTTCAGTTCGAGAGGAAGACCCTCGCCGTACAATTGATTCTGACCAGCAAATCGACTGTACTTGAACTCCGGTATCTGGATTCTACGAGGCACATCATCGTTGTCGAATTCTCTGTCGTCTCCGGTTACGGTATCCCAGAAAGTGTCTTCTTTCCTGCCAAGTAACCATCTTGACAGCTTCTTCAGGTGGAAAGCTGCTTGAGCGGGATTCTCACACTTCTCAACCAGATCGAGATATACGTTGAGATGTGACCATTGTGTTTCTGGAACACCGAGGGATCTGCCCTTGAAGTAGAAATTGATCGCAACATCATAGGCGTCCTTTGCTCGCCGGATCTCCGGTAGACTGGCCGAGTATGCACACAAATCGGCGTACTGCCTGACAATATTGAGGTCATGGGGCTTTTGACGGACCATCATCTTGGCTTCCCCTCTAGCCCTTGCGGGTTGATCGGACTCCAGAAGCAGATTCAGCTTCTCGCGACGAGCGTCATAGTCATCGGGATCGAGCTTGATCGCCCATGCGAAACAATAGATAGCCTGTTCTAACACCGAGGGAGAACGATTATCTCCAGCCAGTTCGAGAGTTCGTTCCGCAACAGTCCACCAAAGAGCTGGGTCGCGTCTTGTATGAGCACCGTGCAGAAGCACAGTCAGCGAGTCTTGATCTTTACCTTGTGCCAATAGGATCTCAGACAACAAACTGTGAGCAGCGAAGATCTCCGGATTAGCCTTGACAGCATCACGCGCATAGTCTGCAGCGGCCTGATAGTTGTTATTCAAGAAGGCTTGCGTGGCGAGTGACTGCAATCTTTTGAACTCCGGATCGGGTTCCGCGACCGTGTTTCTCTTGTCGCCAGCCTTGCGGCGGCCCTCTCCACGTGGGACACCATTTCCTCTTGGTCGGCCTCGGCCACGACCTCTTCCCTTTGCCATTTTGGGATCGTGATCTGTGCCTTTGATAGCCCATTTCCAACCACGTCTACGCCCGGTGGCATTACCACGCGCGCGTGCACGACCTTTTCCACGACCACGAGATCCTGCAGCAATCTCTTCGTCGAGAATCGCATTAAGAAGCTCGGAATTGATCGACGCGTCGGAACTATCATCGCCTCCATCAGACATTGCAAAGTCGGGGTCAATCCGAGGGTTATCTCTAGCATCCAAGAGTTCGCGCTCAGCGCTGTCCAGACGATGTCGATGAAGTTGAGAGTCTTCTCCTTCAAAATCGTCTTCGTAGATGATTTCGTCATGGTTGTTGAATTGGTGGTTGTTGTTGTGACTGAAATCGGCATGGGCGCTTTGGGGATTCAGGACAAAGTTGAGGCCGTACTGAGCTTGTAGAGCACCATAACCAGCACTCGGGTCTTCATCAACATCTGAGTCTGCGTCCATGTCATGCCCATGCATGAAACCCTCGTGCATCAGAGGCTGTGGTCCACGCGGCATGAAACCTTCATGCATGAGAGCTTGAGGCATAGGAGGATAGTAGTCCTCTTCCGGTTGAGTGTATGCATAACTGTACGGATCTGTCTGGTGAGATAACTCGGGATAAGGTGTTATGTGATATCCAGACGCAGGGTCCGGATAGGAAAGATCGTGTTGTTGGTCGTCCATGGTGGATGGTTCTTTCAGCTTCCGGCAGATTTATCAGAACCTAGTTTTCTTTTGCGTGCCCACTCCATCAAAGGTTGAGAGTAACGGTATGTGAAAGGCGTTCGATAAAGTCTGCAAATCCGAGAGAGTGTGACGAGTAAGAAAATAAAAGAGTCAGTGATGGTCCGCGACAAATTGTTCGAGGCTTCGAGACACGCGACTGCGGGGCGGAGCGGGAAGCCAAGCAGTGTATCAAGGTGGAACCATTTTATCACGAGCAGACACGGACATAGTTTGAAAAATAGTAAAGATAGAGGTGTATATGATGCCATTGTTTTGATGTTCATTTCGGCGTAATGTTGGTACAGATAGTTACGTATGATACAGTGTGAAGACGACTTTCTTCCATTATCCTTCTCCTTGGGCTCCGAATCTCAACAGCCCGGCGTGCAACATGATGTCCAGGATTGGAGACAGCTACTGAGGTAGCAGATGAAAGGATGTATGCTGGTGCATGGTGGCGGACCGCGTGCTTCGGCGTGGGCGAAGGCTTGAGCGGCGTTTATGCGATTGCTGTAGGAGGCGATTGTGAGGTGTCGAGATGGGACTACTTTTGCTGGACAGCAATGTCGCTGGCGCCTTCGCCTTGTAGTCGCTTGAGAGTCTGGTCTCTTTGGTACTCCATGACTCTTCTCTTTTTGAAGTATTGGACCTGCGTCAAAGTCAGAAGATGGCGGCGAAACAGCAGGACATCGGGCTATGACTTACCCAGCTAGAGGCGCAGTTCTGCTCAAACTTGACCGACTCTTGAGAGCATAGCTTATCGGCCTTCTCCCCTTCTCTCACACTGTCGATGATGTTGTTCTTGTCGAGACAGGCAAAGTAGGCGTCGCGGCCCTCCCAGCAGTGTGCGCGCTTGTTGCGATCGGGCGCAATAAAACCGCCATCGGCTGTTGCCTTTGGTGCCTCTGGAGCGTTGGGCTTACTTGAACCGAACCAACTCATGTCAAATGTCAAATGTCGTGGTATGCGAATTTAATAATGGCAAGTTGATTGAAGCCTCGAAGCGGCGAAGAGAGTCCGAGCACCGGAATGTCGGCGGCGACGTCAGCGAGGGAGAGGGTCCTGTGTTGTCACCCAAGAAGCTGGAGAAGGGTGATCCCTCGAGAAATCAACAATAACCTCTACATCATCAAATGCCTCGTCGAAGGCGTCCTGCTCGTCCAGGCGCCCTCGCCGACCTTGCGCCAAAACGGATCCTCGCTCAAATCGTCATACTACAACTTCTATACTACGCCGTCGCAGCTGCCTTGATCCTCTTCACCACCCTCGTCGCAGGCAGAGAAGTCACGGCAGATCTGCTTCTCAGCTGGCGCTCCGTCCGAAGCGATGTCACCACAGGCTGGATGCTGGGCCTCTGCTGGATGATGGACAGCCTGATCTGGTATGCGATCGTCCCTCCTGCCGGCCCAAAACTTTCGACAGGCTAACATTTTGGCGCCAACAGTGTCATCTTCCTACTCCTATTCATCGCCCGATCAAAACTCGTCCCTGACTTTGCCATCACCATTCACGTCATCAACCTCGTTGTCACCACCCTCTACACCAAGGAACTGCCTACAAAATTCTTTTGGTGGGGCCTGCAATTCTGCAGTGCTGGCCTCATGATCTTCCTCGGTGTCTGGGCATGCCAGTGGAGAGAGTTGAAGCCGATATCTTTTGGAGGAAAGGGAAAACAAACTGCCCCTGCAGGCGACCCTGCCGCCATCGAAGAGGGAGCGGGTTTCGCAAGAGAAGGAAGAGGCCCTGGTAGTGATGGAGCTGGCGCATACGAGATGGCCGCCATGTCTTCCAGAGACCACGCTGCATGATGAATCCTGGTTATTATGATTAAACACTAAGTCATATCCAAGCTTTGAGCCATACCATCCTTGCACGCCTGGGAGCATGAGCCGTTCGCTCAGCCAACTATCCGCTGCCGTCCAATTACGTGGTTTGGAAGCATTCATAGCTCTCAACTTCCCGTCCGGCCAGATACCACACAGAGTCCACTTCGTCCAACCTCACCACACCATCTCTTTCTCGGAACTGGACCTCTCCATCTTCTTGTAAGCTCTCTGGACTTGAAACACCTTCAATGGGCACCTGCGACTTGACATCTGCTTTGACAGTAGTCCGACAGACAACTTGCTCCCGCTTGTGCCAAGGGAGAAACTTGGTCGACAGCCCATGCACATTGGATATCCCCACCGACGTTGGATGTAACGGGAGGACTGGATAGTCGCCTGCATATTCTCTGATCAGCTCTGATCACAATCATCAGTATAGGAAGCGTTCCACATACGCGTGAATATACGTTGTTTGAGAGGCAACCAGATATGCGTCAGCTCGTCATCGTCGCTGGCAGTAAGCAACAGTTCCACCGATTTTGCGTCGTAAAGTTGGTATTGTTGGCCACCGAAGACTGGTAAGTGTAACGGAAAGCCAACGACCACATTGCAGGCAAGCAAGAAAAGGAGTGGACGCTGCATTGCAGCAATGATCAGTAAATATATTGAGTTGAAGGAGAATGTTCTGTCGAGGGTGGAAGATGGAAACTGAGTCTGGAGTGGAAAGTACCTAGGTAACGTTCATGGCTGAACGCAGGAGGCCGCTCGTATATACCCCTCGGAGGGAGGCGCGATCCAAAACCTTCCTCCAAGGTATATTTGAACATTCGTGCAGATCGCCCTACTATGTAGCAGAACATGTGTAGCCCCTTGAGATTTTGTACCTCCATAAGATCTGTGAGTTTCTTGATGAGCCTCAAGCACCCCACAGCACATGCTTGCTTACTACTGGGCAATATTTGGGCCCGGCGCATGCATCATGCTGCGCGGGCAAGTTGAGGTCAAAGACGTAGCTTATGTCACTTCGATCTATCGTCATCATATAGGTAGTGTTGTCAATACTAGCACGCAGTGATGTTCGGTGATGCTACCATATAGTACTTACTTGACCGTGTTCAAGAGCATGATCATGTTTTGGAAATGGTATGCTGAAGCACAGACCAAGGTCTTACTTTTGGTCCAATACGGACGTTCAAACTCTCGACACGACCAAAACTTCGACTCCGATTCATCTCACGTAGCCTTCCACAGAAGACCTCGGTATGAAGACATGGCGTATTCTTAGTCAACGTACCTCGAGGACGAACATCTCAGTGCGCCAGTTATCAACAGTGCGCAAACCAGCAAACATCGCATCTTTACTCAGAACCTCTGCCGAGAACACAGAAGAGTCGTCACCAGAAATTGAAGTCAATGGATATGTACGGACCATCAGAAAGCAGAAGCGCATAGCTTTCGCCGCAGTTGGTGATGGTTCGTCTTTGCAACCCGTTCAAGCTGTCTTGACGCCGGATCAAGCTTTGGCGTAGGTCGAAACTTCTTTTTATCAAGTCACTCAAGAGTATACTAAATAATTTCGATGCAGTCTGTCTACCGGAGATTCGATCAGACTTCGCGGTAAATGGCAGAAGTGTCCTCCAGGCAAAGCTCAAACACATGAACTGCAAGTATCCGAGGCCACCAAGCTCGGCTACAATGATGCAACAGTATGTTCTACTTCTTGAACACATGCCCTGCTATGTTCTTATCATGCTCTACAGACGAACCCAATTCAAAAGAAGTACCAAAGTCCGGAATTTCTGAGGACACTTCCACATTTACGATCCCGACTCCCGTTCAACGCACTTGTACTTCATCTTAGATCTCAAGTCATTGGCAGCATCACAAACTTTTTCAACAAGGAAGGCTTTGTGCAGACACATCCGCCTATCATCACCTCTTCGGACTGCGAAGGTGCAGGAGAGGTCTTCACTGTATCTTCCAATGCTTCCAAGGACGGCACACAAAAATCTGATGATGGCGAAGTGGAGCACTTCTTCAGATCACCGAAATACCTAACAGTTTCATCACAATTACATCTCGAAGCACTGGCACAATCTGTCGGAAACGTCTGGACGCTGTCGCCAACATTCAGAGCAGAGAAGAGTGATACGCCCCGCCATCTCAGCGAATTCTACATGCTCGAGGGTGAGATGTGTTTCGTGGATGACGCCAATCAGGTCATGGATATGATTGAGAATATGCTCTCAACCATGGCGAGCGATTTGCAAGGATCTCACATCGTACAACAGATTGTACAAGCAAAATCGACTCAAACTTCTGAGGAAGCTGCTGAAGAAGGCGCAGTCACCGCAGAGGAGCTCTCTCGCCGTTGGCAAGGTATGGCTAAGCCTGACTGGCCTAGAGTAAAATACGCAAACGCAATAGAGACACTCGAAGAGGCAATCAAGCAAGGCACAGTCTTCCAATTTACGCCTTCATGGGAAGAAGGTCTGCAAGCCGAGCACGAGAAGTTCCTTGCCGAACACTTTGGCAAAGGTCAGCCTGTCTTCATCACCGACTATCCCATCGAGCAGAAGCCTTTCTACATGTCAAAGACTCCCGGCAGTGATCGCACAGTAGCCTGCTTTGATCTTTTGGTACCCGACCTCTGCGAACTGATCGGCGGCTCAATGCGCGAACACGACTTGAGTGGCATTCAGAAAGTCATGCAAGAACGCGGTATGCTGCGCGAGTTGACACCAGAGCAACGAGCGGCCGGCGAGAGTGAGATTGCAGACCACAAGCTCTATGACGGCAAACATGCAGGTACACTTGACTGGTATCTCGATCTTAGACGCTATGGGAGTGTGCCTCATGGAGGCTTTGGATTGGGCTTTGACAGACTATTATGCTACTTGGCTGGAGTGGGTAGTATCAGGGACGTGGTTGCTTTCCCACGCTGGTACGGACGCTGCGATTGCTAGGCTTCAGGCTTCAGTTATCAAGTGGTCTACACAATATCGATTCTGTAAATTAGTACATCTAGACTTTCCACAGGATAGGACGGTTTCCGATGAGGCCGCGTGAATGACAATACACTGTGAGAGGGGTGAATAGATGTGATCCCCTTGCGCCAGCGGTGAAATGGCGACGGATAGCTTGCCCCTAAACAGCGAGCGAGCAAAGCGACACCGGAGAGCTCGCTTCGCTTGCGGCTTCCCGTCAGCTTTAAGTTATCTGATTGACAATTTCGACCGCTCAATCTATATTGGCGCGGCATGCATGATCTTCCATGCTGGTACTTTGTTTGGAATGGTGCGCATATGCTCCATACAGCAGGAAGATGGCATTGCTATTGTCGATGATGGAGAACAGCGACAGCAACAACGGTCCACACATTCAGAGGACTCTCGGAATTGCCTCGGTAGGGTTGGATAAGCTATCTTCTTTACAAATTCGACGGCAGCTAGCGCGGAGATGGTCAAATGGTTCTTGGGAAGTGCCAAAAAAGGTTTCACGGGCCACGGCGTCCCGAGGCTTCCAAGCACCAACCGTCATACGGCAAATGCCATGTATCGAGATGCATAGTGGATTGCTCTGCTCTCATCTTTTTCCCGGATACGCCGTAGAAAGAAAGACGACAAGGTCTCTTTGTTCAAAACCCAAACATCTTCAGCGATACACGTCTCGCGGAACGCCCCTAGGAATAGACAGTGCGCCGAATTGACGACTCCGGATTCTCTTGACCCTTTACAAATATCGGCGCGTCACCACTAGTAACTTTTGCAAAGCTTCCCAGAGGTCACCGGTTTTGCCGCATACACTGTAGTTACTGAGCTGCACGCGCATTCAAGCACACACGCTTGCACATCTTTCCCTTCAGGAGACGCCCAACCTGGATTCTCAATCTCTCGCCCCTATCATCGGACACATGTCCGTACAAGAGAAGATGGTCCTCGAGGAGGAGGACAATGAATATGAGTGAGCACACACACAAGCCGACGCGCAATCAGAACGGATCAATTGACGAGGATGCCCATACAGCTACGAGGGACTGCCGCCAAACTTCAGTCTGGCGGCCAACATGGCGGCCGGTGCCTTCGCTGGTGTCGCCGAACACTCGGTCATGTACCCCATTGACTTGTTGAAGGTGCGTCGGGACCTTTGAATGCTATCAGAAGAAGGATGATATGCTGACTCTGAGATTTCTAGACACGAATGCAAGTCATGAGCCCGACACCTGCGGCTATCTACACCGGTCTCGGAAATGCGATCGCTACCATCTCAAGAGCCGAGGGCTACCTCTCATTATGGAGGGGTCTGTCGAGTGTGATTGTGGGTGCCGGACCTGCCCACGCCGTCTATTTCGCTACATACGAAGTGGTCAAGCAGCAGATGGGTGGAAACGCTGCAGGCCACCACCCTCTGGCAGCCGGTGAGACCGACACATTTGCGCCTCTCTGATCGATCGAGTACTGACCAAAACTTACAGCTACCAGTGGTGCTTGCGCAACAATTGCCAGCGACGCCTTTATGAACCCCTTTGACGGTACGAACTGCCTTAGACCTTCCCTTCCGGAATCTCGCGACTAATTACAATCCGCAGTCATCAAGCAGCGCATGCAAGTACACGGAAGTGTCTACACATCTCTTACCCAATGCGCTCGCTCAGTCTTCCGTAACGAGGGTCTCCGCGCCTTCTACGTCTCCTACCCCACCACTCTCGCCATGACCGTCCCCTTTACCGCCCTTCAATTCACCGCTTACGAGTCCATCACGAAATTCATGCACCGCCGCCCCGGCTACGACCCCTTGACTCACTGTACTGCCGGAGGTCTCGCCGGTGGTATTGCCGCTGCTGCTACTACTCCCCTCGACGTTATCAAGACTCTGTTGCAAACTAGAGGCAGCTCCACCGATGCCGAAATTAGAAGCGCCAAGGGCTTGTTTGACGCTGCTGGTATCATCGCAAGAAGAGATGGCGCAAAGGGTTTCTTCAGGGGTATGAAGGCTAGGGTTGTCACTGCTGCGCCTAGCACTGCTATCTGCTGGTATGTTCCCACACCTTCAAGCTGTGCAACCGACACTCGCTAACTGATCTGCACAGGTCCGCCTATGAGGTCGCCAAGGCATACTTCATCCGCGCCGAGGAGGCCAAATGAGTCTGACCACTCCAGTTTCGACCTTAGCATATCGGCTCCTGTTTCCCGTTTCCGCCTCTCGTTCTGCTAGATTGACTCGATATCAACCCTCGACTGCTGCAAAAGACGGTGCGGACAATCTTGAAGCGGCGCGATGATTGTGCCAGGACGACTGAAGCATTTTCCTTTCGAATTTTTATCTTGGTTCATTGCAGTGCCTGTTCGCTCCTTTCCGCTGGGCGCCTCATACATGTCTTCTCTTTGCTGGCTACTTTGGACATCTGGACAATCTGAACGGATGTCCGAGATTCGTGTTTCTTTCCCTTGGCACAATTTTTGCAGGAGTAATGGCGATCTCACAAAAGACGGCGGTCATGCTACGATGCGATGGAAGCGACATGTGTTCTGGGTCAATATTCAGACCAAATGAGGCTTTTGTAAGAACAGGTATGAGGAGGAAGAATAAGAAGATATGGGTCTGCGTGTACAGAAAAACAGGAAGCAGACCATGAATCGAGCGCAGAAAGAACAAAAACACATGAAACAAATCAAAGGCGCCCCTTCTTGATGACAACATGGAAATCTCGCTGTACGATCGTGTAGGTGCTGACGTGGATAACTACACCAAGTCAAAGCCCACCTTTGCCTGCCACCTCCCAGCCTCCCGCTTCCAACAAGCAGGATTCTACCCATGCCACTTACATTCCCTCCCACTTCTGTACCAGCATCTTCACTTTTCCATCTTCCTCTGCATATTACTCCACCGCGAGGCTCGCTCTACTCGAGATCGCATATCTCGGTGACCTGCTAGACCAGACATTTCGAGGTCTTGACTCTACCCCGCCATTCTTCTGCCAAGAATATCAGATCGTCACAAACACGCCTTCACTATCCTTCATCAGGCTCAACGGGTCCTAACGGGGATTTGAGATAGCCGTTTCTCGCGTCTGGAGTGGCAGAATCTGGAATCTCTCGAGGTGTATCACTTATCTGTGGAACTGTCAAAAATTGAACACTCGTTCTAGCTGTTGATCTTCATCAGCACGGCTGTATTCGCAAGCAAATCGACCCATAGCAAAAGTCGAACGACATCACTTTTTCCTAAACGACTGTCAGCACTGGAAACATTGCCTGGGAAATTCACCGGACTAGAAACTCTCACTCTTCACTTTTCGAACATCACTTTTCGCGACACTCACTCTTGCATTCCAAGACGGCAATTATCACCTCGCGGTTTCTGCACTTTCTGTTTTATACCAACATCAACATTTCCCTAATTCAACACACCCATCAACGATGGCACGTACCGAAACCACAGTCTCCAGGGAGCGCATGACGGTGATACGCCGCTACCCATGGCCTGAAAACCTGATCAACTGGTGGACCATCGTCATGCTCGCAACTGGCGGCTTGATCACTGGTGTCTTTGGCGACTTTATGAGTATCCAGAACCGCATGGGCTTGGGCATTCCTTGGTGAGTGGCTTCCTCTTCATAGTCGATAGCTGCAAGTGGGGTATTGTACTGACTTGACATGACATAGGTTGTTTCCTTACGCCGTCACTGTCGGCTCCCTCACAATCTTCTTCATCGTCATCATGATCATCTTGCTCGCGCAGAAGAAGTTACAGCCAGCATGGGTCATACTGATGACGTTTATCCTCATCGCGCTCTTCCTCGCCGGACTCATCGAAACTGCGATCCAATTATTCGGAAACGTGAGTTCACTTTCCTTACCCTTTCCCAACCCCTATTGCCTTTTGTTGGTGGCGAGATACTGACAAGATGCATAGGGCAATGTATCCTCCTACTGCAACCGCTACGTCAACAACAACGACATCCGCGGCGTCTCCATCGACACACTCGCCTGGCTTGAACAAAACTCCATTTGTGCGCAATGGGATGCCGCTTTCGCTTTCTGGATCATCGGTCTGGTTTTCTTGGTCTGGATGATGATTATGGCTGCTCAGGTGAATAACAAGCGTGGATACTATGATTGATTTCATTCTTTCTGCTTTCCTTGCGTTTTCTTTCTCTTGGATTTTTTGTCTTGTTTTTGGCTTTCTCATACCCACTGTTTTCCGTTCTGATGTTCCGTTTTCTTGTTTTGTTTTTGGCTTTCTCATACCCACTGTTTTCCGTTCTGATGTTCCGTTTTCTTGTTTTGTTTTTCGTTTTCTCTCTTTTTTGGTGTGAGTCGTTACTTATGAGCTATGCGTATACATATGAGATGAGATGTAGGGATATTACGATATACCCTCTTGTACACGGTCGAGGGTCTTTATATACACTACAGACATTTCTCGTCTGCAACCTCCCATGCTTATATCCTGGACACGTACGCATAACCCATTCTTCGGACTGGCTTCTACGTGTTCTGAAAAGTTGAGCATGGGGGATAATGAGAACTATCTACACACGTCTTACGAGATAACTTCTGACCTTCTATGCCGTGCAAACCTCGACTCCTATCTCCCATCTCCCTACCTTCTCTCTCTCTCCCCGCACATGTACAACGGCTCATTTTTTCTCTGGACCCGACTAACACACCTCCTCCTCCTCCTCACAGATCTCCAAACTCAACACAAAGCACTCTTCGACCACAAAACACTGGTACTACATCATCGACAAGCCCTTCGTTGCCAGTCGCACCTGTTCCTGCCCCCACAGTTGCCCTCACAGTTCCTCCACTTCCGAGGCGTTGAGAGGTAGAAGTGGAAGGACTAGCAGAAGGGCTAGCAGGGGTAATAGTGCCGAGGCTGTTGTTGATGGTCGTAGTGGCGGCAGTGGTGGAAACCGTCCGGGCTATCAGGTGGATAGGGAGTTTGAAAGGGGAAAGAAGAGGGAGGGGTGGTGGTGGAGGGCTTGAGTGCGTTGTTTATGAGAGAAGTGATGCATGAGATGAAACAAGGGCGTGTGATGAATTCACGCGTATTGTGGAGAAAGAGAATGTCGAGATGGACGATGACCGATGGAGTTGGTTTACTGTGGCATGAAGCAGATACACAGCAGGCGTCTTTTTCTTTGAGACAAGATTCTATGTCGTTCTGCTGAAGCTCCTGCGTATTCTATGCTTCACTGACTGTAGCATCGTTAACCACGCTATCCAGGACCTCCTTGACTGTACTCCAATCTTTATCAATACTTGCCTGCCAGTTCGAAATGGCAAACCTGCAAGCCGGCTGACCTCCCCACTTTGTACCAGAAACATAGATCTTCCTCGAGGCATTTATTTTCTTGACCAACTCTATATTCAGCGCTTCCTGCTTGGCTCTGAACAAGACAATGATATACACTCTTTGTAGCAACTCTTCTTTCGTAGCACCTCCAGATACGAGAGGAAGAAGCTCATAATCATCGCTGTCAATCATGTGAGCTGCAATGATTCGAGCGAGTGCAATTTGGCGTTCAAGCATGTCGACAAAGCCTTCACGTCCATAGGCGACGAGGTTCGCGTAGACGGGCAAAGCTCTAAAGCGTCTTGAGTTCTCAATACCAATGTTCAGAGGCGAGGGAACAGAACCAGCGGCTGCATTCAGATAGGGTGCACCTGGGTTTTGGAATACTGCTGTGCCGATATCGAGATGTCGAGAGAGGAGGATACCGCAGTCATAGGGCACGTTAAATAGTTTATGCGCATCTGCGGCAATTGAGTCGGCGTATTCGAGGCCCTTGACGCCAGATTTCAGGGTCTTGTAGTCCGAATTGTCGTCGGGAAGAATACGCGCTAGCAGACCAAAGGCTGCATCGAC
This sequence comes from Aureobasidium subglaciale EXF-2481, assembly GCF_000721755.1. NCBI lineage: Eukaryota > Fungi > Ascomycota > Dothideomycetes > Dothideales > Saccotheciaceae > Aureobasidium > Aureobasidium subglaciale. The sequence goes on along the minus strand of NW_013566979.1, from coordinate 466,003 downwards.
GTGTATCCAAGCTCCGTACTTCTTCGCCAGATCGACTAGATTCGTCATGTCGTCCTCCGATGTTGCAAAAAGACCGCTGTTGACTTCAGAGCAAGACACCACAATGATCGAGGCAGTCCTGGGTGTCTCGAGGGCTTTTTTCAGTGCAGCAGAATCGAACAGATGTGGCTCAGAAGCCCTGCCTACATCTCTGACACTATCGTGGCCCAGACCAGTAATCGAAGCAGCTTTGCGGAGCGAGCTGTGAGGGACAGAAGTCAAGACTTGTATGTCGTCAAGCTCAGCAACTCGCATAGCAGCTATGAGACCCATTGATGACACATTTGCGATCGTGCCGTTACGAGCTGCAGCAGCCGAGATGACATACTCGCGGCCGCATGCGAGACCGATAATATTACTTGCTGTCGCGCCAGTAGTATAAGTACGATGAGGAAAGTCTTTGTTCTACAATATATGGACTGGTCAGCATAACTCTAGAAGCAGATACGATGGACATCATTATTCACTGAGAATCAGTCTACCATGTATACGGATTTGTATGCCTCAGAAAACATACCCAAAAGCCTAAGAGGTCGCAGATCATGTCCAAAGAAGCAGCCTCGACATCTGTGGCTATCGTCTCGTTTGGAAGATGAACTTGGACATTCTGGTCGTACTCGGTGACCATGTTGTCGGCGAAGACGGCAGCAGGAGTAGCGCCTCCTGTGACAAAGCCATAGTAGCGGGAAGACTGACTGCCTGCATTGAAGGCTGGGGCCACATCTTCTGATAGGTGTCGTTGAACCGACTCGAGACCAGTGCCAGTCAAGGGCACTTGCCTGTGCAGACTTCCCAAAGCATGTGAGAGTTTTGCAGCAGATGGCAAGACATGCGATGGCATTGCCGACATGTTTGCATTCATGACTTTCGTATTGAGACAGCTGGTTTGTTGGCCGGGAAGGGATGATCGGAAGTGTCGTGTACATAGTCGCTTAAGCCACTCGCTTCACGTAGGAAGGATCGTGTAAGCGAAATGAGCATTGCAAGAGCGCCAGACCTTCGAATCAGATTTCGGAAAAACGAGGAGCTCCAGAATACCATTGCCTAGATCTTCCACCTGAGCTGTACTATCGGGGCGACCAAGAGGGCCGATAGAGTGTCAAGAACAAACCATGAACAGGGTGGTAGGAGCGACGAACTCAGGCAACAATGCCAAGAGATCGCCTGATCCAGCTCGCGTTACACGTCGCGGGCAGTCGCGTCCGTCGAGCTTCGACAAGGAATTAATTGATTGGGAAAGCCGCAGGCGCCGCCTAGAGATAGCGAGCAGTCCACGTCGAAGGAGCAAAATTGACGACAGCAGCACTCGTGATGCTCAATGACTAAGAACAACCTCCGCGAGCAGCTTGGATGGTTGCTACAGGAGAAACCGTGTATTCCCAAACATTCGCCTTCGCTACCGCCAGCACCGACATCCTTTGGACCTTCATCGCAGACACAGCTTTCGCAAAGCATACCTAGGAATGCCAATCCACTACCGACACCATCAGCGAATTCAGCGGCGCGTCCAGCTGTCAAAAATACTGCAACAGAGCGAGAAACAACGAATCCACCCCCGCGTGGCGAGCCCAGTGCGAACATGGCAAGGTTGAGAGCCGCTGCCTCTTCCTCTCCTACCAAGCCTGTTCCAATCGCCTTGCCAGAAAGATCTTCCCAATCCTCGACGAGACCGGCCGCTCCAAACTTCACGAGGAGCATCAGCACGTACGCTCAGTCACCAGCTCCGCGAAACGCCGTGCCTGCCATTAGCATGGCCCGCACCATGCCCGCATTGCCCTCGAAGGTCGATACTCTCGATCTGACAGAAGACCCTTTGCCCACGCCGAGTCGACTCTTGTCGCGATTGACAGGCCAGAAGAGAAAGAGTGATGAACACAGGTCCGACACATTTACCCGGTCAACCTCGAAAGCTCCTCGTCTAGACACAATCCAGCAATCCGAGGATGATGATGACGACAGCTTCATGTCAATCGATGATCTTGTAGACGATGAACCGATCGGTCCACCTCCTCCATACTCCACCGTCGCTCAATCACCCGCTAAGCGCCCTGTGCAAGCGCCCGTCCCATCTTCCAGTTCTACCATTGGCCCTCCACCTCAAGAACGACGAGTCAAGCGTCAGATTTTGGACAGCGAAGACGAAGACATGGGAGACGTCCACGAGAACATGCCCGAGCCACATCTGCCATCTCATTTGAAGCCGAAGCAACCTTCAACGTCACCACGGAAACCACTACGAACACCCGCGCTGAGTCGCGTTGTCGAGTCTCCGGCTTTTGCATCACAATCTCCTGGTCTCGCTCCGCTTTCTTCAAGCGAAGACGCTCTGATCAACAAGTTCCTGTCATGGACGCAAGAAGACTTCGAGTCAAAGTTGGCCGAGGCCGACGACCGTCATGCTCAAGCTACCGACAACTACATGGCTGCTATGGAATCCCTCGACCTCGACGAAGTTCCGGCCGATGTATCTGAAGCATACGAACAGGCAGGCGCGATCGAAGAAACACTCAAGAGTTTGAAGAACTTCAAGGACCAACTTGACTCGCTGGACTTTGAGATGAAGAACATGTCGGGCCTTGTGAGGAAAGCCCTACTCGCCAGACAAAAGCCGACCAAAGAACAACAGGAAATGAAGCAACTCAAACAGCGCATTCGTGATACACATACCGATATCCTACCTCTTCTCCAAAGTCTCGAGTCTGCTGGTCTAATGTCTACCTTCAAACGACCAGCTCCTGTCACTGTTAAATCAACTCAGGCTGCGCCCAGAGCAAAGACTGAGGTTCTGAGAAGCCCTGGTCCTGAGCGAATTGACCAAACCCAACTTCCTCGTGGCAGAAACACAGACGCATTCACCGGTGTCGAGGACACCCCGCCTAAGCCAGCGAGGAGAATCAAGCCCGAATCAGAGGTGGAAGATCCTAGCGTGATGGAGATCAGCCCACCTCGTCACTTTCCAACAAGAAATGCCTACGCTTACAATGGCCATAACCCTCCTCTGTCCCCTTCCAAGCCGAAGAACATCACCTCTGTGAGCCGCCAGAACTCAGACAAGCCAGCGGTTGCAAACAGAGATTTTGTAACCTCTCATAGACACAGTGATAAGGAGAACTACGGCGTGCCTGATGAGTTCGACGAGTTCGAGGAAGAAGATGAAAGTCTGTTCAGCAACATCATGGGCACTCCTCCTGCGCAAGCTGCCGACGAAGAAGACTTTGATGATGAGTTTGGTGATGATGAGGACCTGATAAAAATCGCAACCGAATTCGAGGACCATTTAACCTTCCATGGCTCATCCCGTCCTTCCAACAACTTCCCAACATCCAACCAGGTCTCAAATACCACCAAATCGCGTCCAAAGAAGGCTACCCCTGTGAAGCGACCCAAGACACTCGACGAGGAGCTTGGAGACTTCCCATGGACTAAATCAGTCAAGTCTGCTCTAATAAAGGTGTTCAAGCTACAAGGATTCCGCCTCAATCAAGCCAATGCTATCAATGCAACACTCGCTGGTAGACACGTCTTCGTGCTCATGCCAACAGGAGGTGGTAAATCTCTTTGCTATCAGTTACCTGCGATCGTCAAGAAAGGAAAGACATCTGGCGTTACGGTTGTGGTGTCTCCACTGCTCAGTCTGATGGAGGATCAAGTCTCACACTTGAGAGCAAACCAGATCCAGGCGTTTGCGCTCACTGGTAGCACGACGATGGATGAACGTAGAGAGATAACAAGCACCTTCACCAGGCCGAATGTCCAGGACTTCGTTCAGTTGCTCTACGTCACACCAGAAATGCTGAACAAGAGTGGTATGATGAAGACAGCCTTCAAGGATCTTCACCGAAGAGGAAAGCTTGCAAGAATTGTCATTGACGAGGCTCACTGCGTCAGTCAATGGGGACATGATTTCCGTCCAGATTACAAAGAGCTTGGTATGGTCTTGACCGAATACCCTGGCGTGCCTATCATGGCTCTCACAGCCACAGCCACTGAGAATGTCAAGGTCGACACCATCGGCAACCTGGGTATCAATGGATGTGAAGTCTTCTCCCAAAGCTTCAACCGCCCAAACCTCCGGTACAATGTTGAGACCAAGCCCAAGAAGTCAGTGCTGCTCGACAGAATCCAGGAGATCATCGAGGGCGACCACAAAAACAAATGTGGCATCATTTATTGCCTTTCCAGGAAGCAGTGTGAGGATGTTGCTGAAGAACTCTGCAAACGCCGAATCCAGGCCCACCATTACCATGCGGGCATGGAACCTGAGCAAAAGAGCCAGGTCCAGAGGGACTGGCAGAGAGGAGATATCAAAGTGATCGTGGCAACCATAGCTTTTGGAATGGGTATCGACAAGCCGGATGTCCGCTTCGTCATTCACCACACCATCCCCAAAAGTCTTGAGGGCTACTACCAGGAGACCGGTCGTGCTGGACGTGACGGTGCTTCGTCAGATTGCTATCTATTCTACGGCACGCATGACCTGTTTACGCTGCGAAAGATGATCGACGATAACGAGAGTGGTAGCAAAGAACAAAAGGATCGTCAACACGACATGCTCCGGAGGGTCGCCCAATTCTGTCTGAACAAGACCGACTGTCGTCGTGTCCAGGTCCTAGCTTACTTCGCCGAGAACTTCTCGAAAGAAGACTGCAACAACAAATGCGACAATTGCAACGCGACAGAAGAATTGGTTGAAGAGGATTATACCGACCTCGGCCTTGCTGCTGTTAGCCTCGTCAAGGAAATAGCGTCGAGTCGCAACGTGACTCTTCACCAGTGTCTCGATCTCTTCCGAGGCACTGGTCGTAACATCAACCCCGAAGACAAAGAAGCTGAGAACTTTGGTGCAGGTAAACACCTTGATCGAGAGAATATTGATCGTCTGTTTGGCCTTCTCATAGCCGAGGATGTCATCCGTGAGTTTTCGGTCTTCAACAAGATGAAGTTTGCCAACCAATACGTTGGTCTCGGCCCGAAGAGACATATGTTTGGACGTGGACCTGGCAAACAGAGGCTGATGCTACATGTCTCAGCAGCAGGCGGCAAAGCCAAGAAGCGCAAGCTGCAGGCCACTAATGGTACTGGTGTCAAAGCCTCTAAGGCGGCAAAGAAAAAGCAACAGTACCCCTCCACGAACATCTCATCACCAGACCAAGCAGGACCAAGCCGTAAGCGTGGCGGTATGACTCACAATGGCTATGAGCGGGACACATGTATTGTTGATGATCCCGATGAGGATGAGGACTATGCTGAATCCGATGACGATGATACCTTTGAGCCTCTTCGAACAGGCTCAAAGGCCCATTCTCGCAACCAAAGGGAACTAGGTCCTCCAATTACCAACGACGAAGCCATGGACAGCCTGGAAGACGTTCACCAGGATGTGCTCGCAATGTTCGTTGAACAAGCCAAAGAGCAGATACACGAGCTTATGAAGAAGAAAAAATTGCGTCAACAACCCTTCTCTGACACCATGCTACGAGAGATGGCTGTAGTCTTTCCCAAAAATCTAGAAGCCATGAAAAAGATCAGAGGGATCGACCCTAGCAAGGTCGATTGTCATGGCATGAATCTGCTGCCCCTGATCGCACACTACAAGAAACAGCTAGACTCGATGATGCAGGGTCCCGAGGACGTTCCATACGATCCGAATCATGCCACCGTCATCTACATCAATAGTGACGAAGATAATGATGATGATGACGATGAATTCGCATACGACGGAGGATTCAGCTCCGAGCCCGAAGCTGGAAGTCAAGAGAAACAATCCGCGTGGTTCAAGCCCAATCGCGAGGTCGAGGCTTTCAATGCCAGGTTCACGCAATCACAAGCAGCACCTCGAGCATCTGTACCTCCAGTAAACAAGCGTGCTCGACCCGAGAGCGGAAGTGGTAACAAATGGGGTGGCAAGAAGTCCGCTGCTCGTAGATCGAGTTATCCCCAAAAGGCTGGCGCTGGCGGAGGAGCGGCCAAGAAACGCGCACCAGCCGCGAAGAAACAGGGTAGTATTGCTACCAAGTACGCGTACAATGGTGGTGCTGGCGGAGGAGGTTCTTCCAAGAAGGGAGGAGGTGGCGGTGGCACTTCTAGTGGAATTGGCATGATGCCGCTTTGAGTGCATGTTTCGTATCTGTCATTGCTTTCTTTACTGCACTGAGCTGGTGTATTGGGGTTGGAGCTGGGGTTCTCTGGTATTGCTTTACTTCTTGCTCCTGCATCTTCTAGGTGTTTTGCTTCGGGAGCGACTTCTGGCTACTATTGCCTTACATATTATACATTCATGAGGTCACGATATGAGAATTACACAGAATGCATTCTAGATCGAACAGTCTTTTTTGTCGCTTGATACATAGATAATTTGTGATGTGATCTTCCTATTGTTGATGGTAGATGTGAAGTTCGTTCTTATCAGTCACTGGAACCGAACAGGCCACAACGTCCACCCCTTGCAATGATATCCCCCATGCCCGCTCAGATGTACCATAAGAAGCTGCGACCATGTACTCGGAGAGCCGGGGTGCCGTCTTCGGAGAAGCAAAAATCCATCGATCGGGCCGAGGCTTCCATTGAGCCTCAAGCCCAACCACCTTCGCGGGTGAGGAAACACACGACTCATCGTTTTGGCAGGGACGATTGACGGCATGATTGAGTCAAAAACAAACACTTTCTTTTCATGATCATACACATTCTTTGGAGTCGCTCTTTCTTTTATCGTTGCTAGCACTTGGAGCTCAGGAACGTCTTTTCTCCGGAATATCATCCACCAATTCGATCAAACACATTGGGGAAACAACAATTGTGACCAACGATTTTCAAAATTGTTATCGCCATCAGCTATGGATATGGAGAAAAAAGCAATTCAGGACCGGTCTGCTGGATCAGCTCCACAGCGATCTCATCTGGAAACCAACCTTGCCCATGCACTTGCACGGCGGCGACAAGCTTCGACACTTCGCAACTTGACTCTTCCAGCTTCCAACGCCATTGACTTCAGCTCAAATGATTTTCTCTCACTTTCCAGCTCCTCAGCACTTCGGAAGCTTTACCTTGGAGAACTAGCCGCTCGACCGGATTTTCCTCTTGGCAGTGGTGGCTCACGTCTTCTTGATGGCAATAGCAGTTATGCAGAGGCATTGGAGAGGGATATAGCAGCGTTTCATGGTGCGGAAGATGGCTTGCTGTGTAACTCTGGCTTTGACGCGAATGCTGGTTTGTTTTCTGTTTTGCCACAGCCTGGTGATATTGTGGTGTATGACAGCTATATACATGCTAGTGTGCATGATGGCATGAGGGCGAGTCGTGCTGGAGCGAATTTCGCGTTCATGCACAACTCGGTTACGGATCTGCGGGCTGTGTTGAAGAGATGCATCGACTCGGATGAAAAGTTCAGATTGGGTCGACGTAGCATCTTCATCGCGGTGGAAGCAATCTATAGTATGGATGGAGACGTTGCACCCTTGGGGGAGATTGTCGAGGCAGTGACTGAGCTACTGCCTAACGGCAACGGACACATCATCGTGGATGAGGCACACTCTACAGGCGTATTGGGTCCACAAGGTAGAGGCCTAGTCTCAGCCCTTGGGCTGGAGGACAAAATTACTATTCGATTGCATACCTTCGGCAAGGCGATGGCTTGTAACGGTGGTAAGTCTCTTTTGTCACCAGATTTCGTTGCCACTCTTGCTAATGAGATGCCCCAGCTATCATCCTTTGCAGTCCGTTGATCAAGCATTACCTCATCAATTACGCACGACCACTGATCTATACCACTTTCTTATCTTTCCCAGCACTAGCAGCCATTAGAGCTGCATACACCTTCCTCTCCACCGACAACACAACCGCACTGGCCACACATCTGTTCGACCTGATTAGCCTATTACACGAACGATTGTTTGCTCTCACATCGAGCTTACCACAGTATCAACGTCACCTCCTTCAAGTGCTCGAGGAATGTCCACCATCGCCGATTTTCTCAGTACTCAGTTCAGACCCTCGCGGTCTAGCTAAGTTCTGTCAGGAGAAGAATTTTGTAGTTCGACCAATCGTGCCACCGACTGTGCCGCTAGGATCTGAGCGTATTCGAGTCTGCTTACATGCTGGCAATACTAGAGTTGAAGTAGAGGCGTTGGTCGCGAGGATCACAGCATGGGTGGAACAAAAGACGAGCACAGCACTGGCGAAATTATAGATAGAAGTTATGCCGAAAATGACATCAAAAGACACATTACATATTTCAATACAAGCAACAAACACATTGTTTACAGTACATGGCAACTAAAGCGATCGTAAAGACCCAAGCAAGACCGAGCCGCGTAACTGAGTAACAAGAGAGTGATATAAAACTTGAGGACCAAAAACAAATCGCCCGCCAGTAGCGGGGAGAAAGCCACCAGCTCACTGGTTTCGTTTCAGTTGTCGAAGGGGGTGAGAGCGTCAAAGGCTCTGGAAAGGTCAAGGGGCAGATGACGAAGATCGGTCCGATGACCTTGGCGTGTGGGAAAGTTGCCAGACGCGAGTTAGAGCGCGGTGCCGCTGGACCACCCCGCTTGTTGGTAAAGCGGTGGTGGGCTGTGAGGGAGCTGAGGCAGGGGGTATGTGAAGGTCAACGCTCGTGGTTCGCTTGCTCGATATGGTGTTGATGTTGTAAATTGGAAGGAGATACGAGTACTCAGACTAGCCATAACCTATTTGATTTGCACACCTCGAACGTATACCTTCTGAATGTTTCGGTCGTCGCCAGTCATAAGAAATTTCTCGAACACTGTACGTGTGCTGTCTTCGGACTCACATGGCGCCATGACGCCTGAGACATTGCCCGAGACCCACAGCGCATCAAACTCCTTGCCAATTTCAAAATTTCCGACTTTGTGATCGAATCTGCATACCCTTGCCCCGCCCAAGGTAGCCATGTAGAACAGTTCCTCGAGCGAAAGTCCCTCGTCGGTGCCTTTTGTGGCCACCTCTCGAGCATTCGAAGCAATGAGAGCTTGTCGCATAGCATCTAGGATACTGGACGAAAATCCACCACCACTATCAGTGCCCAGTCCAACTTTGATGCCTTTGTCCAGAAAGGCACGTATAGGCGCTGTCATGAAGCCACCTCCCACCGTCATGTTTGCGATGGGACAATGTGCGACACCAACATCGAGAGCTGCAAATTTTTCAAGCTCATAATCACTCATGAAGCAGCAATGTGCCATGATAGAGCGATCATTGAGAAGGCCAAAGTGTTCGTACAGATCAGCTTCGCACTTGAAAGCAGGGAAAAGCTGGGAAGTTGCTTTCATCTCCTGTTTTGCTTCATTGAAGTGAGTTTGTATGGATAAGTTGTCCCGTTTTGCAATGGAGCCTAGAAGAGATAGCAATTCGTCATCGCAAGTGATAGCGAATCTAGGAGTGACGACGTAGCGGACCAATTCGCCAGTGGGGTCGATGGATTGTACGTGAGCGATGCAGTCTTCCGTCTCTTGGACAGAAGCTTCAACAGACTCGTCACGGTAATAGTCTGGTGCATTGCGGTTCATGTTGCATTTGCCGATTAAAGCTCTTTGACCTTGGCGTAGGCATTCATCTGCAAGTATCTTGGTCGCCGGTGCATGGCGAGAACTGTAGTAACTAGCAGTAGTGATTCCCTGGCGAAGGAAACCAGCAACACATGAGGCGTAGACTCGCTGTGCATAAGCTGGGTCTTCAAACTTGGCTTCGTTCGGAAAGGTGATTTTATCGAGCCAGTCAAGGATATGCATACCTTGACCAAGGCCTCGCTGCATCCATTGTGGAGCGTGGTTATGAGTGTCGATGAAACCTGGAATGAGGAAGTCTCCATGTGGAAGTCGATGGATCTCGCAGTTGATAGCTTCTGGTGATTGTAGTATCTCCTGTTCGCGGTCTGCTTTGTCTAACGTGATGATACGTCCATCGCGTACAACGACAAGCGCGTCATCGATGATTTCCAGGTAATTCAGGGAGCGTGAGTGGATAACAGACCCGATGAAGACTCGTGTCCCTTCCATGTCAGCTATGAACTCACATCTCGATGGAAGATTTGTGAACGAATGATGGCAACGAGTCTTATCGTGCTGTTATCTATCATCCCAGGTATTGTGCAAGAATTATGCTCTGAAAAGCAGATATATGCATGATATCGTGCATGTGATCTGCACAAAGTCTCAAATACCACGCCTTCCCCAACCCGAGCCCCAACCATCAAGGTGATCCAAAAATGCCGCGGCAATGACGTTCCACCCGGTTCCCCATATAATCATATCATCGTACTTTCTGTAAACAAGTAAGCCCAACAATCAAGATCATGTCAACCATCGCAGGAACCTGGACACTCGTCCACAAAGCTCAATCTCTCCAACGTTCATCCCAAACCCTCTCCACCCTCGGCAGTCGCGCGTTGATCTTTGGAGGCGAGCTCCTTCCCCGCGAGCCCCGCGACGATGATGTTCAGATCCTGAATCTTGCATCGTCTTCTCAACAGCCCCGACACAAAGCTTCGCTGCAGACATATGGCAATAGCCCGAGTACTACTCCAGAGAACGCTGGTGGTCTGCCTTCAGCTCGTGTAGGCACGGCTAGCACAGTTGTCAATGGCAAAATCTACTACTTCTCAGGTCGTGGTGGCGTAGATATGTCACCGGTCGATGAACAAGGTAATCTCTGGCAGTTCTGCTTCTCGGATGCTGATGGCGTGGGCTGGCATGTTGTGTCCCCTGCCAACACCTCTGAGCCTGTTCCGGAGCCTAGAAGTTATCATTGTATGACTTCTGATGGAAACAGCACCCTATATGTACACGCAGGGTGTCCTACCTCTGGCCGACTTTCCGATCTCTGGTCTTTCAATGTTCATGACAGGATATGGACGGAACTAACTTCGGCACCTGGTCCTTCAAGAGGCGGCACTTCAATCACATTCGCAGACGGAAAACTATACCGCATGGGAGGCTTCGACGGCAACCACGAACTGGGCGGAAAAATCGACATCTACGATATTGGTTTGAATGCCTGGAGTACCCATACCTTTACTCCTGATGGCGAACAAGGACCAGGCTGCAGAAGCGTAGGCAGTCTTCTAGCCCTCAAAGTCCACGGTAGACCCTCCCTAGCCACAGCGTTTGGAGAAAGCGATCCTAGCTCTTTAGGACATGCTGGCGCTGGAAACATGCTACCTGACACTTGGGCCTTCGATATCGAGACTAAGGAATGGAGTAAGGTTGTGGTAGAGGATGGCGGACAAGAGCCGCAAGCTAGAGGCTGGTTCGCTGCTGACATTGCAACATTTGAGGGCAAGGAAAGCATCATAGTACAAGGAGGTCTAGCAGGGGATAATCAGCGCTTGGACGATGCTTGGGTACTGAGCTTTTAAGCTGTTGTCACGATTAGGGAGCACGTAGACGATGAGATGCAGATACGAGATTGTCAAATCATTTTGTTACGAGCAAAATAACCTAATTATCTCCTGTGGAGCGCCCGTACCCCCATGCGACCCCTCGAACCCCGGTCTATACTCTAATGACTCTTGCTTATATCGTCGTCGTCATTGTCATTGTCGTCGTCGTCGTCACCAGCTCTAGGCTCTAGCGTCTATAGCTCTCATCTGCTCACACAACTTGCAGCAACAGTAAGAAGGGTAAAGCATCATCATAGCGACGACATGAGGCATAAACTTAGCCCCAGATTCAAAGAACCCACCCGAAGGATGTCCGTAGATACGGATATCGCGACGGGTATCGGGGGCTGCCCGGCCTCTTCTAACGTAGGTATAGCCGGAAGGCAGATTACCCACGAAATCGTACTCGGCAGTACCTATAAGTGACACACTAGTTAGCTATACATATATACACAGCGTAAAAGCCTATCTAGTCTTACCGAGTTCGTCACGCAGAGCGATAATGCCGGCCTTGGCGGCCTCACGCATCTTGCGGTTTAGCGCATGACTGAGCGCGCGGAGGATCTCGTCATCTGGCTCTACGCGCTCGTTGGGCTTGTTAGGCACTATACCGGTGCCGTCGGAAGGGTAGATGGGAGCGGAGAGGTCGACCTTGATGGTAGACATGATGGATGGTTGATGTAAGCGAGACAGTGTCCGTGCGCGGCGCTAAGGACGGATTTGGCATGGCGCAAACAATCCAAGGCAAGTCTCGGCGAGCGTGAGTGAAAGCGAAAATAGAAAATAATGGAGAAGAATCGTGGCACGAGTGAGCAACAAGTGAATACACGATTATTCTTGACATTCATTTCCAGCCCGCGGTTTTCCTTTGTGAATACTGTCTGCTCAACGACAGCGACAAGGAATAACAGCGCTGTAGAAATGCACAGTCAAATTCATCTTGGTCGACATTGTCCATGGAGAACGTCCGATCACTGCACTTCCACCACGTTCAACTTGAATCTGAAAATCATCCTGCATTTCCACAGCTACACATGTGTCAGAGAGCTCTACGCACGGAGACGCCACCCAAGTCTCCAGCCAGGCACATCGAAGGAAGACTGCCGGGTCCATGTCTCAAGAAAGAGCGAGCAGGTACTCCGGAACAGGTGGAAGTTGATGATGATACACATGACTTGATGCAGTAGGGCCAAAGAGAAAGTAGTGCGACAATGGAGAGACATGATACATTCAAAAAGTCTATTAACCTCGTCGAGATCCTCCACGATCGAACTACACAAACAATCGCCAAACAGAATTAAGCAGAATCTCAATGGGTATCAGACAAGAAAGGGAGTATAACATGCGAACAAAGACGCAAATGCAAAGTATTAGAAGATTGTAACATTTGGTGAAGAAGATTCCAGAGCTCAAGGTCCAAAGGCCCCCTGAATCTTAGCGTACAGCTCGGTGTCGAAGAAGTTGTAGTGTAAATCGTGGAAGCAGAAAGGTGCGCGGAGTAACGTCTCAGCAGTAGGTCGATCCGCCGGATCAATTGTGAAACAGTCATACATGAAGCTCAAAGCAGCAGGACCGACGACGCTGCTAACATCTTCAGGAATTGGTGGAGCTTGGTTGAGACTGCCAAGCTTGAAGATGGCACCAATAGCTTCTTCTTTGCTCCAAGGACGACGACCAGCAAACATCTCCAAGACCACACAGCCCAAAGACCAGATATCGACCTTTGCGCTGTAGCCTTGAGACTCGGTACTGCCGTTGGAGGCGCTTCCTTGTGACTGAGCGCGGATGACCTCGGGCGCCATCCAGAAGACACTGCCTTGCATGCTGTTGGTAATGTCGTTGTTGTAAGGGTTGGGGCTGCGCTTGGAGATACCAAAGTCAGAGATCTTGCAAGTACCATCAAGATCAAGAAGTATGTTGTCAGCTTTGAGGTCGCGGTGCAAAATACCTTCGCGATGAAGGTACGCTAGTCCATCAAGTGTTTGTCGTGTCAGGCTGCTGACAACCGACTCTTCGAATTTGCCGTGTTTACGCAAGCAGCTTCCGATACTGCCACCGGAGATGTACTCGAGAAAAATACTAATGGAGTATTCTTTGCGCTCACAACCGAGATATTGAACGATATTCATGTGATCTAAGTGCTGCATCGTGTCAATCTCGGAGTCGAGAGCCTTCACCATCTCGCGAATCTTTTGCGGATCTGCGTTAGATGTCTTAGGGTTGACTTCGACTTGCTTGACAGCCAGAAGTTCACCGGTCGTGGTATTCATACCGAGATAGACGCGACCGAATGTACCTTTTCCGATGAGCTGACCTTTCATCCACTTGAAAGTTGGTTGTCTCTGAGGATGCTGGATCGCGAAATTGTCCTGAGGTATGGTCTCTAGCTGAATGAGACGGCTGCCCCGAGGTGGCTTGATCTGTTCAATACGAGCGCCAAACATCTTCGTACTTTTGCGCCGCACAATATCACCACCACCGTACCTCAGAGTACTCATACGATTGAGCGTACTGCGGTTTATCTGAGCGCTAGGAGCCCGGCTGGAAGAGAAAGAAGTAATGGAAGGACTTGGCGACTTCTGGGCAGGCATTTGGTACGCGCCCTTGACAACTTCACGAATACTCTTTGTTCGTCCCAGTGCACCGGACTTTCGGAGGTTCCTCTGAGCGACCGAGGGAGCAATATTCCCACGCTTCAGTGTAGAGTCCTCTTTGAGAGTCGATTCGTCGCTTCCAAGAGTACCGTTATCAAGGTCTAGATCAGGTAATGGCATAAAACTCTGGTCCGGCTTGGGTTCTACGCGTGGTGCTGGCGATGCCTGAGGGGGTTGTGCACCCGAGGCGTCGTTTGTAGTGCTTGCTTGACCTTCTAGACCTTCTTCTTCAATCATTGGCTGATCGAGATCAACGTTGGGAAAGAACTCGTCAAGGTGCTCCACAAGTGCCTCAGGAGGAGGACGATTGGCCCACAGATCACTGGCGAAGCTCTCACGACGACCGAATTTCGTGCTGTCTTCTGGAGATTCTGCTGACCAAGCTGCTGATACTGCAGATTCGGGATGTGGTCTCTCGCTCTCATCCAAAGGATCTGGAGAAGCAGTGAATCTTAAGTTTTGTTGAGATGCCTTGGCTTTGAGCATTTGATCTTGTTGACTCGAGCTGTCGGATTGATCTTGTGCAAGAGAAGATTTCGACTGCTTTGCATTGACTTTCTTTGCCAATGGAATCGCAAAGAGACTCTCGTTTGAATCCTTCTTTGTTAATGGTCTGGCGAAAAGACCATCGTCCGAGTCCGAATCTTCGTCTTCTTCGTCCATTGTAGCTGTGGAGGGTCTGTCGAATGATACAGGCTCGTTGGGCAGATGGAAGCTAGGACCATAGCTTCGACGACTACTCATGCGGCTCAAGCTACTTTGTGGGCGTGCCGTGGTAGGACTAACAGCTGGGCTCGGGCGTTTCTGAATGTCTTTGGCCGGCGAGATTGACGACCTGTCTTTGCTAGGCATCTGCAGCGTAAGCGCTGGTCGTGAGAAGCTGTTGCCTCTCGACGCGTCGCTACTATCTTCGATACTGTCTTCAAGATAGGCAGGAATTTTGAAGGGTACTTCGCCCTTGGACATCGTGATAGGAGAGCCGCCGACGAGGCTTTGTCGGCTGTCGCCCATACCGGTACCACTGATACCAAGAGTCTGCATAGCCTTCGGTGGGACGCCGCTGTTGTAGCCAGAAGGCGGACTCTGGGCGGATTCTCTGGCAGAAGCAGGGGTCCCGGGCGCGCCTACCATACCACCCATCTTGCCGGCGCCGATGATCGCAGCGCCTATGCCAGAGCCAACACGCATTTTACGCTTGTTGCTATCGAGACTTTCTGCTGAACTCCTCTTCGACGCATCACCGCGATCAGACCAGCTAGTTCGCGAGATGGGCCCTGATCTCTTCCTGAGTGAATCTGCTTTGGAAAGGGTGCTGCTGGGCTCTGGAGGAGGTGGTGCTTTACGAAGTGGAATCAAAGGTTCCATCTTCTTTTCCTGCTCGAGAAGCTTTCTCTCCTCATAGGGTGAATTCCGTCGCTGGTCAAAATCGATTATGTCCTTGCGTCTGATTGGTGAGAAATCTTTTCCAAGTCGGTCTCGTGAGTGCTCGAGACGAAGTCTCTGCTGTTGTCTGCCCTCGAGGTAGGCCTGTTGCTTACGCGTAGTTTCTCTTCGATGCTCTTCCGCCTTGATCTCAAGAATTGCCAGTCTCTCGGCCTCAGAAAGCGAAGACAAATCAGTAGGCAGATCGCGACCACCTGAAAGCAAGTTCTCGCCAGTCATCTCCCTAACGAGGTTTTGTATTGATTGCTTCTTGCCAGGGACCAAGGTGGACTCGTTTGACTTGAGAGTAGACATGTCAGTTTTGTCGTCTCTAGTCAGTCGAGCATATGTCGGTGGATCCACCGGCTTAGAAAAAGAAACACCACGTAGTGGAGATACCATACGATCTCGCGAGGACTCGGTAGCAGCCGAGCGCACGAAGAGTTTGAGCTTTCCTGTGGAGTCAGAGATGTGGTGACGAGCAGCAAGTAACAAAGAATCGGTCAAAGGTTCTTCGTGTTGCTCTTTGCCAGGTGAGGTCTGATGTATAGTCAAATCGGGAGTTTCTGGGATACCCAGATTATAGCAAATTGTCTCTCGCATTTCTTCGGACGTAGTAACCGCGGTCAAGTCAATCAGCCTGTAGTTCCAGCCATCAGGTGTGACGAATGCATATCGCTTGTCAGATTCTCGGGCTGCTGACCTTCCCCGTTCAGGTATATGTTGGGGCTTCTCTGCTTCGGTTGTCATGTGCCCTGATCTACGAGAAGAGGGCCTATCAATTGATGTTTCGCTTGAATTTAGGCTCGACTTAGTCAGTTGCCTGGGTAAAGCTGGACTAGTGGGCGATTCCATATGATCGTCACGAGAGTGGTCCCTCTCACTCTTCTTGTGACGTATGAAGTTACGAAGAAAACCTGTCTTATGTTCCTTCGCGCTTGCTGTAGCGCTGTTCGGCACTTCTCCAGCGCTATTCCTTGAAGTAAGCTCCGTAGGCGGAGGTGGTCGAGAGCCTTCTTGAGCATGTCTGCGAACATCTACAGGAGGTGTTTTGCCATGATTTGCATCGCTGGTGGTACTGATACGACTAGAGGCTGGACCACTAGGGTTTGTGTAATCACTGCTACTGAGTCTGTGATGATTGTTGCTGTAGTAACGATTATGCGCCGATGTGGAAGGAAGATTCACAGGACGAGCTTGTTGCATGGCGGGACTGTGCTGTGGACTCGACTCAAATCCTGGCCGGCCAAAGTCGGACCGGAGATGGGAAGTGGTTTGCGCATAGCTCGCAGTCAGTTCCGTCGAAACGCTGGGACTGTGTCGTCGTGGTATGTCAGTTTCGCGGAGGGCGTCACGAGAAAAGGTACTTCGACCATCCGTACTGTCGTGCTGCTTATTCATCAAGCTCAACGAATCTAGGGTGACAGACCGTTGCGACGAGTATCGCCGTTGAGCAAAAGAGTTCGGCATCTGAAGACCGGGACTATCTTCGCCTCCACCAGCAGTGGTGGGAGTTGAACCAAAAGTCGTCTCGTGCCGAGTCATCATAGGCGAGCTCTCGATAGCCCCGTCTGTATCGGCACTGGGCGGAAACTGCGACGACTCCCTCCGTTGACGGGATGGTAGACTTGATGAGCTGCCGCCGTTTGCACTAGCACCTCCGGTTTCGACGATACGGCGAATAAGCCTACGGATTTTCTTACCATCCTCTCGATCTCTGGCTTGGTCCAAGACTATACCAGCACTAGCACACTCTTTCTGTAACTGAGGATAGACATGATTATGCAAAAAGGCAACATTAGGCTTGTTTCCCTGAGAACGACCAATCTCGAGGAATTGGGAGCCCTGAATATTGAGATGTTTGAAAGCTTCTTGCCAGATGACAGAAAAGCCATTGTCGGCCAGCCAGGCAACGACACGGTCTAGCGGCCATTGAAGGTCATGGGGCGAGGCAGGCATATCCGAAGGCGGTTGCTCACGTGGCTGAGGGACAGGCGTGGAGTTTGAATCGGCGAAAGAGAGCATGTTTGGAGCAGGCGAAGAATGTCCTTGCGTCTCCCTAGCCGGTAAGACGACTACCTGCTGGCGGGTGTTCGAGGGTGTTGGAGGTGCATTGGAAAGGTAATCCCTACTTTGCTGAGAGCGCAATTGCTGCATAGGCTGGGACTGCTGGTAATACGAGTTGTACTGATTGTTATTAGACTGGTTGTATTGAAGCCATCGTCCATCATCCATAGGGTCGAGCGGGTACTGGGGAGTGGCGGGTTGTTGCGAGTAGGCGGTGTGATAGTGCTGCTGGTTCTGAGAGCGACTAGGGGTATTGGACGGAGGTGGAGGAGGTGGCGAAGCATGCAAGGGTGGTATGCCGACTCCAGGACCAAACGAGTCAGCACCAGGGATGTAGGTAGCGGACACTAAGGGCTGGGTATCAGGAGGGAGCGGGGGCATCGAGGTGTAGGCCTGGTAGGCAGTGGGATCGTAGGCTCGAGGCTCCCTGGGATGAGGATACGGGGGCTGCTGCTGCTGCGAATAGGGGTACTGGTGTTGATGCTGAGTATATTGTTGCTGCTGCTGCGAGTATGAAGCCTGCTGCTGCTGTGGGTAGGGCGATTGCTGTTGTTGCCTGTTCCACATGGCCCAAGCATTCAGAGCCGACTGTGGAGCACTGGGCGGTGGAGGGAGCATCATGCCATTGTTCTGCGGGTTGCTGGTGGGAGGACGCGGTGGAGGCGGAGGAAACTGCAAGGACGGTGGATTGGAGATCGGCGGTGGTGGAGGCATGTATTGCTGCTGCTGCTGCTGGCGCAACTGCTGTTCGGCAGCGGTGGCCGAGACATGGCGCTGGCCAGTCTGGTAGTTTGTGGGCGGCATGGCGCTGGCCGTCAGCGTGTGCGGTAGCGAACGTCTGGTGGGGTCTTCGGGATCGGTGAGGTATTTGGCATGGACAAAGGTATGGGCGCGAGGACGAGGACTACGCGGGCTGGGTTGGATGGTTGGATAGGGCGAGTCGCTGTTTGCCGTCGACGTGGGTCGCAAAAGGTCGCGCGAGTCGAATGAGGGTACGTCTAACAGAACAAGGCCGTTCTGCGCTCTGCTGGCCGGCTTGGGTCGCGCCTGCTGTTGCTGTTGCTGCGGCTGGCTGCTGCTCTGCTGCTGATGCTGCAACGAGTCTCCAGCAATCATTTCAAGTCGACGAAGCCTTAGAGTGCTGTCGACATGTCGCCATCGACAGTCGCTCTTTGCTCCAGTGCTCGTCGAACGCGATCTCTTTCAATCTTCGCAAGCCGACAAGAACGGACGAGGTGAAGACGAAATTGTATGACTCTCGGTAGTCCACTCTAGTTGATTGTGATACTCGACGGGACGGCCGACCGTGTGTCGTGCGCTCGGCTCAAAACGACTCTCTACAACGCCCGTCGAATACTCGTCAAGCCCTGTCCTGTCTGCCAGCCTTTGCAGATCCTGTCTTCTTTGTTCCCTTCTAGCCTTGCCGTACCTCTCACGCTCGTCTATTGTCCCCTGCCAAAGTAGCCTCCGAGACACAGCGGTATGCCGCCTACAGTCTGCAGCCTCGCATCCGAGGCGGAGACCCTTTGCACCAGCCACTTGCGCCACATTGTTGCACAATCTACTCTTTTCTCTCCATCACCCACCTCACCTTTTCAGCACTGTCACGTCTAAATTCTTTCTCCTCCGCCATTCATTCATACAAGCCATTCATATGATACGGTTCACGGTCATCTTGCTGCTATTTGATCTAGTAATCTTACAGCCAACTCTAGATCCATCTTTGGTAGTAGCTTTTATGTCGGAACGGGGTCCGAGCCGCCGACATTGTTTCCCCACGTCGCTCAAACTAAAAAATCATAGACCCTCGAAACTCTCACCATTTGTGTTTAACTTCGTAGTTGCTGCATCGATACTCAATTGTATTCATTTTTGAGGTCGTTGTTCACTACTAGCCGCTTTTCATCGAAGTTGATTCGGAGCGATGAGATCTATGTGCGAATCGCTTGGTGGCGACAACATATAATGCTCCGAGATAGCGTAGGACCAAATGCCTCTTTCTTGTATAGCGGCATACCAAGCATTGAACAGATCCTTCGTGCCCGACTTGCTGATCTGCAGCTCGACGCACAGTACATACGCGATTATCAGCCTTGCGGCCAAATCCTCCGGTCAGCCGCTATTGTAACCGCTACGCCGTTGATTCTACGCAGCTTTTGTCTTAAATCCTAATTTCCCATGCGTTATCGCGATATCGTTCACCTCTACCTCTCAACATCCTCTGCTACACACAATCTACCCCCAGGACATGTTCCTAACAGCTGACTTCGAGGCACAATGCCATTCTACCGAGATGACCATGGCGATGGTACTATACAAGTCGGTGCTCTCAAGGGCTCGACCGGGGCAGACTTGTACAAGTTCAGCATGCCCTTTATGGTCTTGACGACCCTGTCTCTTGCCTTGCGCATCTACGTCCGTGGATACATGACGAAGACCTTCGGTCTTGAAGATTGGCTCATTATCCCTGCATACGTATGCCATCTCCTTCCCGTCAACAATAGTCCCTGCTGACAATCGCAGATTCTGTTCATGGTACTATGCATATGTGTAATTGTCGTGGGACAATGGCTTCTGCGCGAGGATGCCATGGAACGCTATCCTAGGATCATCAAGGTGGGCTCCATTGGTCTATCTCCTGCTTTCGGTGCGCTGACCCATTTAGCTTACTATAGGCACCAGCGTCCTCTTTATCTTAGATCAGATCTTCATCAAGTTGTCTGTGGCCGCATACTTCTATCGCTTCTGCGAGCGTTGGCAGCGTTATGTCATCGTTGGCACTGTCTCGATCTTTACGCTGTACAACCTGGCCTTTCTCTTTGTCAGCGTCTTCCAATGCGGCGTACCCACGGTCCTGAATCTGGTCCGACCAAACATCGATGGACATTGCATCAACTGGAGTCACATCGTCAAACCTCTACTCTATGTCGGAGTCTCGCTGAACGCTGTCTGCGACTGGGTCTTTGTCTTGGCGTGTCTGCCAGTACTCGCGAAACTGCGACGTATGCCGACTGGTGAGATGGTATGCGTCTGCTTCCTAATATTTCTAGCTACCGGGGCCAGCGTGCTCTCGCTGGTGCGGATTCGATACATCCCTGGAGGCGGCACAGACGTCCTACTTCTCAAGCACAACCAAGACTTCGCCGTGTTATCATTCACAGAAGCGGGAACGGCTATTGTCACAGTATGCATGGCAACCCTGCATCCACTGTTCAAAGCCTTTATCCGAAAGAGAGGAAGCTCCAGATGCCCGGCTTCTAGCAGCCCTAGGAAGCCCGACTCCTCCGAGCCTGCTCCAGAAGTATGTACATCTGAAAAGCGTCCAACCGATCCTAGCTCGGAAGAGTTGTCTACAGAGCACTCGAATCTCGGCCGTATAGGAATACTACCCACAATATACGACACGGAATTGGGCACGATGGCCGAGCACAACTCGCCGAGACTTGGCTATACAAACGACTGGACATGAGCACGACAGCCACGCCAGTTCGACCAACGCGGTCTAAGCACCAAGAATAAGCTGGAAGGGGTTCTCGACAATGATACTGGAGATACATACACCATCACAGGTGGATCAACCCAGCCTCAATCTATCGTTGCACACAAAGCGAAGGAACCACCTGTTGGAGTAGGACACAATCGTCCAAGACGCTTGATATGGACGTGTAGAGTGCATCACCTGCCAGAGCACCGATATTGACTTTTTGCTTTCCAATCTGGGTCGTTACGGAAGGGGTCGGAGGGTGTGTCTTGAGGATTACTATTGAGCCTACGCACACGACTTCTTCCATCCCACCCCAGTGCTTGATTTTGGAGGTTTGACACCCGATGACTTCGTCGTTTATCAAATTGGTTGTGACTGGTATTGAGGTGTGTTAGTCGTCACAACAGTGGGTGTGCTCGTCGTGAGAGCTGCCGCTGGGATAGTGGTCCAAGGAGAAGGTCGGTAGGAGGCCTGTCCTGAAGTTGACGAAGCAACGGAAACAATGGCACCGTGCACTGCCCATCAGTATGAAAGACACGACGACGCTCCGCAGCACTTCACCATTGGCCTCAACCTGCTAGGCTCTGACTACTCGACCAAGAGTTTAGCTCTCGAAATTCTCAGCCTCTACTACGCCGCTGAACCAAATTGCTCACAGCTTACGCTTCTTTTTGACCTTCAGCCAAGATGAATGTTGCGCCACCAGATATGTTCAACGAGGAATGCGAGCATAGATTCATGTGTACCAATCGCTATCTGAAAAATGCAAGCAACTTCTGCTAGGGTGTATCATTGAAGAATAAGAAGAACGTTCCTCAAGCCATCATGTGCTCCACTAACCACCGCGCTCACCAAACTCTTTAGCCCAATCCTCAAACTCTTTGAGTCCAGATGCAGAGACACTGGGCCGAATGTTTATCAGACTGGCCTTAAAGTCTGTTACATCGATTGGTCGGATATCGTCTGGTGACATGTGTAGCAACTTCTCTCCTAGAGAGCGAAGAGGTCCCATAGCGGCATCTTTGGCTAGAGCTGTGATATCACTGCCTGAGAAACCTGTGATGATATATTAGCATTGTGAGTCGAGCATTTGTGGAGAAACACACACCTTCTGTCAGATATACCAATTCATCCAGATCCTCATCGCTGATATTGTGCTTTTGAGCGGCCATTAAAGTCGTGAGCTGCAGCTTGCGCACCCACTCTTCGGGAAGTGGAATATACTGTCTTCTGACAAATCTTCTCCTCGCGGCTTCATCAATCGCCCATGGCAAATTCGTGGCTGCGAGTACCAGTACTCTGCTCGCGTCACCTCGCTCTTTGTCTTTCTCACTTGTCTCCTTGCCTGCAGCTGCCTTTGCCAGATCGCTCCATTGGATCAAGAATTCAGTCTTGATGCGACGAGTGGCTTCATGCTCGCTGGAGCCACCACGAGCTGAAAGCAAGGAGTCAATCTCGTCGACAAAGATGATTGAAGGTGCCAGAGCTTTTGCGATGGAGAAGAGTGCACGCACGAGCTTTTCGCTCTCGCCAAGATATTTGCTCGTCAGACTGCTAGCGGAGATGGCGAAGAATGTGCTCTTGCTCTCTGTCGCAACCGCTCTGGCCAGCATGGTTTTTCCTGTTCCCGGAGGTCCGAAGAGTAGCATACCGCGCGCCGGTTCGCGGAGGCCCATGAACAGATCTGGGCGCAAGAACGGATAGACTACTGTCTCCTTCAAAGCGCTCTTCGCGATCTCCAGACCAGCAACATCGTCCCAGTGTACCTCGTCACCCTGTATCACAATCTCGTTGAAGATCTGTTTTGCAGCTCCTTCATCTACGCCACGGGGCAAGTTCTCGAGCAGGTTCTTAACACGTTCGTCCCACTCGGATGCCTCATCTTGCGGTGGTATCGTTGGGTCTGGGTGCTCAGTGACGGCCTCGACGATAGGTGTGGGCGCCTCTCGCTCAGTGCTAGTCTTCCTTCGTCGTCCTCTGGGCGGATTCTCCCTGCCGCTGCTATGTTCGTCCGCGCTGTAACCAGAAGATGCGTTCCTGTCGTCAAGTTGTTGTCGAGCTTTCGCAGCATTGACTACCCCAACTGCCTTCCTAGGAATTGGCGGTGCTACTTTTGGTCTTGGCTGACTAATCGGGTGTTCGACGGGCGTAGACGACGAAGCTTGGTGTTCCAGATCCTTCAAGGTTTTGGGCGGTCGAGCGTTTGGCGGGTTTCTGTACTTGCTGGGTTGCGCAGGTGGATACTCGTTGCGGTAAGACGGTAAAGATACAGGCTCAAGTCTATGCACAGGAGACTGTCTTCGTGCCTTTGGGGTGTTGGCCGCGGTAAAGTTGGCGTTCGATCTTTGACGAGGAGAAGTGATTGGCGAAGGTGGACCAAGGTGTTCAGAGCTGCTGGTATATGCTTGAGATGAGTGTACGGGGTTCAAGAAAGAATGATCAGGGTAAGGTGGACGCTGCGAGTCCGAAAGGGACCCGTTCGTAGCCGACGGCTGAACAAAGTAGTCAGCTGGGCTCGGGGGTCGTACATGCTTCTGAGGAGGTCTTGGTTGCTCTTGTGATGAACGGAGGTTCGATGAATGAGGTGGGACCGGAGGAGCGGATGCCGGATGGCTATGTGGTGTGGAGCTGGAAGGAGGAGCTTCAACAAGTCTTCTCGTGTATGGGTCCCAGACAGTGGCCGTGCTAGAGGGACCATCCAGATTTCCATTGGCTTGTTCGACGCTACCAACACTAGCGTTGCGTTGGGTGATTCCCCATGCTTGAGTAGCGGCCTTCGAAGCAGCAGCGGGTCTCCTGAATGTTGAGCTCGCCAGCTTGCCAGACGAACCGGTTCTTTCCTTTCCGCCAGCACGCAGAGTCCTCAACATGCCTCCTCTCTTCTCCGGACTAGGGGTACGCGAGCTCTTTCTCTGACCGTTAGACGATTGAGGAGCCAGCATCGAGGACGGTGGAAAGGCAGATACGGCTGGGGCTGCAGGTGAAGCGCGCACGCGTGGAACATCGGCTCCGGAGCTCGACTTTGAAGTATACGATGGTCGCTTGGTACGGGTTGGAAGAGAAGGAGGTGTAGGGCGGGAGATATCCGAGTATCCGACCGGAGGGATGCTTCCTCCTCCCAGCCAAGCAGAGTTGTTGCTCTGGTCTGCAGTTTCCTGAAGTGGAATGCTCGTGCTGGACGCTGTTGCCTTTGCTTGTACTCCGGAATCCGCTGCTTCTTCCCGGCTTTGTCTGAGTGCTTCAAGAAGGTCGACTCGTTCTTTGCACTGGAGTTCCATCTGTCGCAACGACTCCTGCAGCGCTCTTTCTGTTTCGGAACGTGGTCGCCATCCAGTAGGCATGCGATAGGCGTTGTGGTAATATATCTGGTCGAGCGCATTACGCCATGATCTCAAAGCCTCTGTCTCGTTGTTCTACCCTGCTGTCAGCCATCGAATCTAGCCACTGCTAATGTGAAACTCACTTGACCCTCAAAATACACAGCAGTCGAGCACGTTAGATAGCAGTCGTCATATGTCTTCTGCATTGAAGCTGCTGGCTTCCCACGACCCAACATGATGTGTTTAAGAAAGGCGTCTTCTGCATGCAAAATCGATCAGTTTATCCACCCTTCAATCTGGAGTGGCCTAGGTCGAAGTCCTGTGTACACTTTTTGTCCGTAAGGCCGCGCAAGGAATAGAGGCTTGGACTCTTGAATGCATGGCTGCGTGACGTATTGCGCCAAGATTGTTAAATTGAACCCGATCCGCTCGGATACGCTGATCACGCCTTTCCCAAAACAGCATCACTATTCCCGTCACGCGTCTATTCTTCCGTGAGGCTTCGAGAAGATCACGATGAACACGAACAAGGACCTACATTTCACAGTTACAAGGGAAATATGGTTGTACGGACGCTGAGTACCGATCGGTCTGCCATTAGAAATAAAAGCACTTGTTCACAGATGCTAAACTTCCCGAAGATATCCTTGAAGTTCAATGTGTGAAGCGAGCAAGTTCAATGTAAAAGGATCGCTCAAAGCAATCGTGAATACGGTAAAAGTACATGTTCTCTCAGGCTATTGCAAGTCGTTCTCTCTGCGTTCGTCGTCGGGCATGATAGAAGTCGGAAAAGGTCGTAAGAAAGTGGATGCCATCTCGTGGTAGCGTAGTGAAAGTAATCAAGGCTCCTTGTCGGCACCACCGTGGCCAGACCTGCAACTAAAGTTAGCATTGTATCGGGAGATTGATCAGTATAGGGAAGCGTACCAGAACTCCTTGCCGACCTTGTCACCCTTCTTGCTCCTGTCTTCTCCGAGCTTCACGGCAGCCTGGTCGTGTCTCTCCTCCATCTCCTTGTTATGCTGCTTTACATCCTCAGGAAGGTCTTTCTCATCGGGCTTGGGGGTGCCCTTGTTGAGCTTGGGTTCCAAACCCTTCGTCGATTTTGGGTGTTCCTCGCTCATTCTTCTGGCGTAGGTAGAGAAGCTCTTCTTCTGCTGCTTAGCGGCACCGGTGTTGTGACCCTTGCTGTCTGCCTTTGTGGCAGCACCACTGCCTTCACCAGCCTTGGGAGGAGGCGGGCCGGGGTGCTCCTTGTCGGCTGAGGGGTTGGCACCTTGTTCTTGAGGCTTCTCGCCCCTGGGATCGCCCTTGCCATCGCCATAGCCTTGCGAAGCCATTCGTCTGGCGTAGGTGGAGAAGCTCTTCTTTTGCTGCTTGGCTGCGCCGGTGTTCTGACCGCTGCTGGTGCCCTTGGTAGCAGCGCCGCTACCCTCACCGGCCTTAGGAGGCGGCGGGCCGGGGTGCTCCTTGTCGGCGGAAGGGTTTGCACCTTGCTCCTGGGGCCTGTCACCCTTTGGGTCGCCAGAGCCATTGCCATAACCTTGCGAAGCAAAGCGTCTGCCGCTGACGCTCAATGCCGGGCTGCGAGCGAAAGTGCGAGGAGCATTGCGGAGGAAGCTGGTGCGTAGAAGACTCATGATTGACTTGGTAATTGTGATTTTTGGTATGGAAAGAGAGAAGGGACGAAGGGGAATTGGAAAAACAATTGAAGCAATCGCGTGTGGTCCATGGCGACGGCAGAAGCTACATCACTGAGTTGCGAATCAAGCTCTCCAATACG
The DNA here is from genome assembly GCF_000721755.1 of Aureobasidium subglaciale EXF-2481. NCBI lineage: Eukaryota > Fungi > Ascomycota > Dothideomycetes > Dothideales > Saccotheciaceae > Aureobasidium > Aureobasidium subglaciale. Next base: position 439,842 of record NW_013566979.1, on the reverse strand, counting down.
TCATTGATGGGCGATCGGCCCAAAGACCTCTCCACAAACGGTGTCAGCCAGATCTATGAACGATAGCAAGGCACGAGCACACCTTACAGAACCTTGTTCAACATCAAGGCCCTCGCTTCCTCGATTGAGATATATGCTTTCTCCAATTGTCACCTGGCAGCCTGCTACGATATCTATACGAACCGTTGTTGCTCTTTGAAACTCAGGTGTACTCTGCCTCCTGAAAGCGACCTATTGTTGAGATGAAAGTAAAAAGAGGAATAGCGCACTCAAAGTGCGTGGTAAATGTTGTTACAGAATGGTATCCAACAAGTACATATATCAAACAAAGCCTCAGCCTCTGTCAGTCAATAATATCAAACAAGCTCGCTATCCAAGCACGCCCTGAAGATGCAAGATTGGCTTCTCACATGATGACTACTTCATCATCGAGCATGCTTCCATCACCACTTGTTTCCCAAGTGCTCCAAGTATCTGTTAAGGTCTCTTGGTTGGCTTGCCACGCTTTTCCAGTGGTCTCTTGCTCCGTCCATACTACATCGTCCGCGATGTTTCTATTCGCATAGTACGCCGACCGCGGGCCAGGAGGTCCGATCTTGACTTTCGCAGCGGAACCCCAAGCGCCGGGACTAGCAGGGTAGTACTTGTATCTCTGTTGTCCTAAGACCATCTTCCACAACCACACCGCACAAGACATAACCGGTGATATCATCGGAGTCAAGGGCCGTAACGCCAGAGTAGGCAAGACGTAGGGGAAGTCTGGCGCGTGTGGGTCTACACCAAATCCACGCATTCTAGTCGCGTATCTGGGAGTGCTGAAGATGGAGCTGAGGATCCACTCTGCGATGAACCATGTCCAGAATAACGTGCATGCAAGGCCGAGCCAGGTCAGCCGGAAGCCTAGCGGTGTTCGACGGTTGCGATGGAAGTACAAGCCCCAATATTCTTTCCATGCAGCGCGGAGTACACTAGTCGGTCGCCCACATTGTACACATGATGTGCCTGCTTCGTGTTGATGAGTATGCTGAGTACTGTTCGACCGAGAGGTGGATCCCCTCGAAGCGGTCGCAATAACTTCGTCCAAGGCACGACTGTCCTTAGTCTGGTGCTTGGGTTCTGGTTTAGTGCTGGTGCTGGCCAACTGTTCCTTGAGGCCTCCTAGAGCAAACCATCTCTTCCGCAAATCTTTGTCTTTCTGCGAAGTTGGCACGGTCTCTACCTGTTGGCTCTGTTTCTCCTGGTCTCTTTTTGCAGTATCCGCACTGATGGTCTCCTGCTTTTCGACCGATTTCGAAGATCGCGGTTGAGCGGACGGTATATCGGGAAGGTCGAATCTGAGTGTATTGTCTGCGGACGGAGCCATGACCTCTTCCAAACTAGCTATAGTAGAATCACCTAACGTTGGGTCGTCGTCCTCTCTTCGCTTGCCTTCGCGGATGTCCTTGAGCACAGCGTCCAAGGCAGAGGCGGGTAGATTTGGTTCACTGATGGCACGCTGGTGAGTGGCTTCGGGTATCGAATTGAGTGGTCCAGAGCTTTGTCGACTTATTTGAGATGTTGTTGAATTGGCCGGCTGTCTTGCAGTCTGTGGAGTGTCAACCCAAGCTCCCATGACGACTGGGGTTTTTGCAGGCAACTGTCGTTCCGCTGGCCTTGATGGAGTCACCAAAGGTTCCTCGGGGCCAGGTTCTGGGATCTCTACCACTTCTGGTGCTTGTGACGATTCTCCCTGCTCAATCTGAATGATTTCGGGACCTCTTACGACCTCAGGAGCTTGCGGTGAGTCTCCTCTGAACAGCGGCCTTGTAGACTGCTTCGGGTGTTTTTGCGACCACGAGGAATCTTGACGGGGCTGATTTGTAGCAGGCAGAGTGTCTTTGGCCGAAGTTGGAGATGGCGAAGCGCTCGGAGTCCTTGAAAGCCTTTTAAGCAATGCTAGGGAGTCTGCTTTTCGCTGAGGGGGCCGTGGAGTGATAGCGGATATGGATGCTGAATGCTCGACAGTTTTGTACAGAGAGCGGGCCGAGTGTCGGGGCTCTAATGGGATGTTCTCTTTGTCTGAGATGGTCGGTCTCGAAGATTGCGCCGAGGCAGGTTCCGCATAGCTGTTTCTATAGGCACGCGACACTGTCTCGTATGCTTGCTGGCGAGTGGACGAGGAGGCGCGGGATTCGTATGTCTGAATCTCGCGCTCACGAATCTGGTCGATGGTGAGGCGAGAGCGTGAGGGAACGGCGGGTGTAGAGACTAGCAGCGAGGCGGCACTAAAATCCTGGTCTGGGTCCCATTGATCGACGTAACTGTCTTGGTGCTCAACCGCGGCTCCCTGTGAAAGGATGTGGGTGCGCCTCTGAGGCGGAGAGACATGAGCAGACGAGTACACTGGGTCGTTCGCGGCATCGGCCCAGTCAATATTTGGGCTTGAGTGTATGTTGCTTCTGATCTGGCGCATCCAAGCATGATTAGGTCGTCCTTTGCGTCCCCATGACTGCGGCAGATTCAAGGGTGGGTCGGAGGCAGTACTGCCAGAGAGGCTGGCTGGGCGATAGTGCTCGGGTTTGTAGGAAGGAGGATTGTGGATGTTGTTGCGCTCGAGATTGTCGAGGTTCAGGGCGGCGCGTGGCAGGGGTTTTGCTTTCCTAAAGGCGTGTGACTGGGTCAAGGCTTGTATGCGCTGGGCGTCTTTTGTATGCTGGAGCAGTTTGCGACCGAATTCGTCCGATCCATCTAGGGAGCTGAGATCGGAGAAGTTGGAGGCCTCGTCGTAATGCGACATGGTGGTGACGAGTTTGCGACGGGAACCGGGCGTCGAGGCGCGTTATGGTGTGAAATATTGATGTTTATTGCAGCATGCAGACAGTCTTGAGCACTTTCAAGTCCAACCCGGCAAGTGACATGATCTACTATACTTCATACTGTGTGGAGATGGATATGCGACGGCGAATTGGTAGATGCGACAATTGGAATAGAAAGCGGACGACTTTGTTGTTGATGGCTGATGCTTTGTTGACGCCTGCTCCAGCCTCCGTGTCCAGGGTCACCATGGTGGTCCAAGCTCAGCGCACCCCACGTTATCCTCGCTGCCATGTCGTAGCCCCAAGCCGCGTCGACACCAAGGTACGACAAGCAGACGACGATTCCCCTTCTCACACCCACACATCGCAACCATGGCTCAAGTCAACTGGCGCTCGATCAACATCGACGCTCTGGATCCCGAATCCTCGTCCAACTTCGATCTCTCTACCCTGACTCCTGCCGTCCAACCCGTCAGCTCACAAGACGTCCAAGCCCTCAGCGGCCAGATCAGACAACTATGGCGCGGAGGTGATGCCGAAGGTGCTCTTCGCGGTGCTCTGGAGAATGCTCCTTACGGTGCCGATGCTCAGTCCAAGGACTCCTATATGCAGACCGTCACCGAAGTTCTGCAACAAGTCCGCACTGCCGACATGGCTCCCATCTTGCAACGCATCTACACATCCGACGGCGGCTCAGAGCTTTGCGATGTTTTGATGAAGTACCTGTAATATTGCCTTTAGTACTCTGTACCTCAATCGCATACTGATCTCTTCCAGTTACAAGGGCATGGCCTCCGGTGCCTCTACCAGCAACCCCTCCAAGAACGTCACACCACAAGCCACCGGCTTCTCACAAGTCCAACCGCGCAACACTGCTGAGGGCCAGGGTGGAAACATGGGTGTCTTTTTGACTTGGCACGAGAAGGTACGCCTCATCTGACAGCCTGCTTGTACTAGTCCTTTGCTGACCACATCCTCGACATCAGGTGATCGAAGTTGCCGGCCCCGGTTCAATCGTACGCGTCATGTCAGACCGCAGAACTGTTTAGATCGAAAGATTCATGTACATTACGACAATACCCAGCTAGAGTTAAAAGTTTCATCTTCGTCTGATCCGCACCATCCTCCAACAACACTCGTATTAGCTATGTTTACCCAACAGAGAGAGCAGAATCATCATAACAACAAGAGATGTGATTGGTGGTATAGTGTATGCATCGAAGACTTTTCATTACTCTTCATGCGAAGGAATGCTATGATTATGTCGTCAAACTATCTCCCGGGACGCCATGCATGCAGTGTTAAAGTAAACTTTGGTGGGTATCTGCTGCGACAATAAACAAAAAGGAAATCTTTCCCATCAAAATTTTATTAATACAATCCAGAATCTCGGGTTTCGTCATTAGAATATGTCATTCGTCGCTCGCGTCGGCAAGCGTTGAAGGACAGGTTCAGAGTATTTTCAACTAGACGTGAGCAGGGTTGACGGCAGGTGCGCTCGAGTCAAAACTGTGGTGGTTCTGTGCCTCCATCGAGGGCTCCTCAATGCGGGTAGGCTCGCGAACGTGAGCAGGCTGAGGATGATTGGGGGCCAGAGCCTCGGGCTGCTCGCCAGTAAGAGGGTTGGTCAAGGGCTTCTCCGATGGATGTCCGTTGACAAAGTTGGACTCAACGTCGACGTTGTTCTTCTTTGCCTCGCGGACATGTGTGCTCCAGGGTCCCATCTTCTCGTCGTGGGTCTTGCCCACAACGAGGATGACGGTGCTAGCGATGACGAAGATCCATCCGATCCATCCAAAGACGACCGAAGTCACGATACGAGCGCTATGTCTGTAGTCGAGAGGAGTCTTGCCGTTCTCGAGAACGAGTCTGTTTCCCTCTTCTGCGCTAACACCAGTGACGTATGCGCTCTTGGTAGCGACGATGACGGTCATTGCGATACAACTGGCCAAGTGTACGAAGATGCCGGCAATGGCAGAGAGCTTCCATGCAACTCTAACACCATGGTCCTCATGTCTCTCGGGCCAGATCAGGTCGAAGAAGAAAGCACCACCAAAGATGGTGGCAACGTAGATTCCAGCAAAGATGTTGTAGGATGCAACACCAACATAGTCGTTGTTGTACTCGCCGGCACCATGAGACTTGAGGTACTTTTGCTGGCTGACAAATCTTGACAGAGCATCCGTTCCGAGCGATTCTGAAACAACACAGAAGATCATGGCCAACTGGTAGACGATGAACTTCGTCCTTCTCAGGTGGTAGACATTATTCCACATATTGGCATTGCCAAACTTGGACCATGTGAACTCGCTGAAGGGCAAGCCGAAGATGACGGGTGCCATCTTGATTTAGTGTAGGTGGTTGAAGTACTAAGAAGGTTTGATATGCTTGTCCGAGAAAACAGCCTCTGTCTTTGGTAAAGATAGAGGCAGCAATATAAGGTGGCAAGGTGTAGCTTGCTTATGCCAATATGGTTGATTTCTAATCTCAAGCAGAAGACGGCAATCCGGCAGAAGGGTCGAGAGGATCCGAGGGGTCCGAAGTGGTATGATACGGAAGGGGAAACAGCGACGGAGGGCGGGAGAAAGGTACACTTAAGAAGGAAGCACCAGTTCCTCGTCCCCGTACTCAAATGACCATACTCCGTAATGCCATGTTCATCTATTCTGCGAGCTTGCTAATCCCGACCAACAATTTTTCTTTGCGGCCGTGTTGACCCTTGGGCCTCCGTCCCTTGACGCAGCGCAAGCAAGACGAATCGGTTGCCGGTGAGCTTGATAATGCAGATCACCAATTGCCTCAGACGTCACTGGAGGCTCAAACTGAGAAAACCGTCCTCCGAGGCCGTACGATTGGACTTCAAACAAGCCTCAGAGCCGCACGGAAAGTTTCTGGCGAGAAACATCCGCCAGCCATACCGATGCGAAGCACAGGTGTCTGATAAATCTTCATATGTTGTCTCTTGTTCCTGGACTTTTCTCGTTTATGCGAAGTTCTCTTTCGATGTGATTAATCAAGACGACCATCCACGCACAGATGATCTTCAGCCTCACAACGTCAGAGCCCCACCTGTATGCGGCAGAACCAGCACGGAGTCACGAACAAATTGTTATGACGGAAGCGGGTTCGTGACCGCGGTTGGTGCTAAAGTAGAACTCCTTTTCCCAACCTCTTAACGTCTCGTCATACTCGTGTATCCCCACACACTCTTCAGAGATTTATTCAGATCAACCCCCAGATCGCGATTACGGCTCGGCGGTACTTTTCTGTGTGCCTCAGGTCCTACATGATATGACATGACTAGTGAGACAACTAGGTAAGCAACCGATTCTTTGCAGTTCCTACCGCAAGCCCGGAGAGAACGAGACTGTCTAGCAAAGATGCGTGTTCCGACTCCGAATTCAACGCAAGATGTTTTCAGGAATACCGATCTCTCAACTTTGCACAAACTGTGCTGGGCGACAACACTGCCGCAATGCGAGCTGAGATACCGCAGCCTATCCTCTATTCGTGTAGAGAGACGATATGATGGACGACTACAGCATGCACCAAACGCGATCTTCGTGGAAGCGAGATTCGACTACAGAAGTAGGAGCGTTCGCCATGTATAGCGATTCGGTAATTCGAAGACCATGTTTGCAATCGTCATCCACGGAGACTCACCACCTCTCGACGTGTGAGTCGCGGTGTGTGAGGAAGCGCATCCCAATCATACCAGTACTCTAGCTTCATGGACCGGTCTTCCGATTGCTGTCAAGATGTGCGGTGCATCTAGGGTCGGCCAACTCCTCCAGCAAGTGCATAACTCTTATAGCTTCTCTTGGCTACGACTCACCAGGCCAAAAACACGTTGCGCGTTTGCGACGCCTACTCCCCAACTCCCATGTTTGCTTTGATCGTACTCGCAAACAAGGTTCGGCTCCTCCCTATGTTGAAGACCGTAACGCGTGCAACTATCAAAGTGCACAATACGTGCCGGAAACACATCGATCCCAGCTGGAGTGCGATCAACTGACTGTCCTCGACGAACGGCTCCAGCCTTGAGGAAAGAATTATGCATCTCTACAGCCCGCCCTCGGGTTATTCATATGGGAGAGGCGCAACAGTCAGACTAAAGAAGACAGGAAGGCCCCACAACTCGCGTTCCTAGGTGTTTGCGACGTCCACCGTCCACGCGGAGAGCAAAACCAAAGCGCAGAGTAGGTAAAGTCCATCGCTCGCGCAGATGCGCTGAGATGCTTTCAGGCGTTGTGAACTTGTGATTTGGTTGCAGTGGCACCGCATAGCGCGGTTGGGTAACCGTCATCTCTTTGACGTTGACATGGCGCCATGCAACCAGGAACGAGGTGGCTGGTCATGCCAAGATCATCGACGCAAACACATGTCAAGCGGGGAGATCTGGGGTGAGGCTAACACTCGAGTAAACACGCGTATCATATTGACCAGGGGACATTGAGTGAGTAGCTGGTCAATGAGATAGATCTGTAGTGATAGGAATGTCTCTCATATGATTCAATGCTGTGCAAGGTCATTCTGGAAAGTGGTAGACTTAAAATTTTGCAAAAACAGGCAGGAACAATGAAGTTTTCCTACGTCATCATTTCGTCGTAGCTTCCGTAGCTCTCGATCCCCTTCACCGTGCCTTCCTCAAAACTCCACGCGTGCCTCACCTTTCCACCTTTCTCATCAACCTATACCTAAGTTTCCTCCGGTATTCCCAGATATGAGATTCAATTTTGCGACCGTCGCCGTGCTCGCTCTCGGCGCGCAGTCCGTCGCTGCCAGCACCTGGTTCAGCAAGGCTGGTAAGTGAAGATTGTTTGCTATCGTTGACAGCTGGCTTGCCACTACCGCATTGATCGGACGAGCTTCTAAGCAGTCTGTGAACGATTGGTTGTGAATGGCACAGCTGCTCAACCTGGCGCCCATGTCCTCTTGATCTGTTGTGGTGCGCATTGAAACTGACAAGATCGCAGCTTACAACAAGTGGCATGAGACCGAGTTGGAGAGATGGCTCTCTGACCACGATGTCCCTTACCCCACTTCTGCCGACCGCAAGGATCTCGTCGATCTGGTCAAGACCAACTGGGACCAGAAGATCGCTCGGCCCTACAACAGCTGGGACACCAAGCAGCTCCAGAACTACATCTCGAGCTCTGGCCAGGAGATCAAGAAGGGCACTGAGCAGAACAAGGACAGTCTTGTCAGCCAAGTCAAGTCGTACTGGCATGAGACTGCCGACCAAGCCTCGGACGCCTATGCGTCGGTCCAGGACTGGGTCTTCGACAGCTGGACTGAATCGCAGCTGAAGTCTTTCCTCGACTACCACAGCATCCCTAACCCCTCCCCTCGCTCCCGCGACACTCTTCTCCACTCTGCCCGCTCCAACTACCAGGCCGTCGCCAAGAAGGCTGGTGAGACCACCGCCTACCCCGGCAACTGGCTCTACTCTCAGTGGTCCGACTCTGACCTCAAGGCATGGCTCGATGAGCGTGGCATTCCTGCCCCTCAGCCTACCTCTCGTGACAAGATGATCGCTGCGCTCCGCCGTAACGCCCGCACTGCTTCCAACCAGGCTGCCAAGGCTGCCGCCTCTGCCTCCACTTCCGCCGTCGGTGCCCAGCAGTCTCTCTCTGACCAGCTCCTCAACTCCTGGAGCGACAGCCAGCTCAAGCAGTTCTTCGACAAGAACGGCATCAAGGTCCCCCAGGGCTCCAAGCGTAACGAGCTGATGGCTCTTGCCCGCAAGCACAGTGCTAAGCTCTCTGGTGACAACGTTTCCGCCTCAGCCTCCTCTGTTTACGGTGAGGCCTCTAAGTCTGCCGCTTCCGTCTATAACGCCGCCTCCGGTGCTGCTGGCAAGTCAGCATCCTCTCTGTCCGGTGCTGCCGCTAAGTCCGCCTCCTCGGCTTCTGGTGTTGCTGGCAAGTCTGCCTCCTCTGCCTCGGTTGTTGCTGGCAAGTCGGCTTCTTCCCTCTCTGGTGCCGCTGCCAAATCTGCCTCCTCCGCTACCAACGCCGCTGGCAGCCAGTTTGCCTACGCCACTGACGCAGCCTACGGTTCCGCTCAGTACTGGTTCGATTGGGCCAAGGCACAGGTTGGCATCGGTGGTGAGCAGGCCAAGTCCTCTCTCGCTTCCATCTCCAGCGTCGCATCTGCTTCTGCCTCTTCCCTCTCCAGCGTGGCCTCCGTCTCCGGCTCCTCCGGCTTCCACGCTGCCACCGACGCTGCCGCCGCTACTGCCTCTTCCGCTGCCAGTGTTGCCAGCAAGTCCGGCAGCAGTGGTTACTACGCCGCTTCCGATGCCGCTGGCTCGTCTGCTTCTTCCCTCTCGGGTGCTGCTGCCAAGTCCGCCTCCTCAGCATCGAGCGTCGCCAGCAAGTCTGCCTCATCTGCAGCCAGCGCCGCTTCGGTCGCTGCTTCCAAGTCCTCTTCGTCGCTCTCCGCTTCTGGCCCCTCGTCTGCCAGCAGCGCTGCCAGCAGCGTCGCCAGCAGTGTCTCCAAGGCTGGTGCCGGTTACGCCCAGCAGGCCGCCGATGCTGTCGTCGAGAACGCCAGCTCTGCCAAGCACAGAGCCTCCGAGGCTGCCCAGAGAGCCACCGACCGCGTCAAGGAGGAGCTTTAAGCTCATCACCATATCAACCACAGCAAGAAAAGAAAAAGCCGAGATGAAACTCTACGAATCATGACGATCGGAGGAGGAAATGGCGATGCCGATTGGGCCTGTACTTTTATTTTAGTCAACGACACTGATGAACCAAAGAGGATCATTCTTCCGCCTCTTGCTTCCCTAGCTAGTTTTTAACAATGAAATGTTTTTATCCGTTACTTAAGTCTCTTGGCCTTGTGTACTGTGACAAGTCATGTGTCAGATCACACGTTTCTGAATCTGCTTCGCGATGAGTTGTGTCAGCTTCGTGACGTTTTCGAGTACCATGATCAGTCGTTGACCTTTACCTTCTCCTTGTCACCGTATCAAATCCACAGTCTCTCGAAGGGCATGCACATGTCTCGGTTCACAGCCGATCTAGCAGAACGGACTCTGTGTTTCGCACTTCAAGTTGTAGGCAGTACGACCCTGTCCAATGTTCTTGGACCTATCTTGACTCTTTCGTTTCTTGGTTCATCGATGGCTGGTCCATTGACGGACTCTAGCAAATATCAAAGTATCCTCTAGATATGCCATGGAGTGATGAGACAATTACTGTTAATAGTGACAGCACCGTTCGTTTCTTGTCGTTGGAGTTCTGACATCACTCACTCGCCAGGTCAACGTCCAAAACCAACAGAACAATCAAGGTAGAGAGTTCGATGTCGACGATGGGGAGTCAAAGACTTATAGGGCCCGTTGATTATCTCGACGTGTAATCTCCATTAAGCATCGAAACATATTTGCGAAACAAGGAGCGGGAATGGAAGAAGAACCAATTGAACCAGGGTCACACAGTGCGCCTGAGTCATCTAACACTGAACACCGTCTTGGAAGGCATGAAAAAGCGTGGAAGTACGTATGCGGCAAGAATTCAGGCGCCTCTTAAGCTCATGTGTCGTTCCTATCATGCAGCAAAGCAGCAATATAAAACAGCAGAAATGAAGCCATTAGTCATTTATAATTATCAATCATCAATACTTTTCAATCAACCATGTGTATCGCTTGTTATCATCCATTTCGTCAAGCATTTCCTTCTCGGCCTTTTTCATAATGACGTAGTCGTCAGTCAATCCATGGTTCATGATTCGTTTCAATACCTCGTTAGTATCGAGTTCTTCCAGTGCTTCCTCAAGTGTTCCGGGCATTCTGGTTGTGATGCCGAGTTCTTCTCGTTGAGCTTTCGTAAGACTAGCGGGGTTGACAGTGCAATCTTTCAGCATCATCTGCTTGTCTGCTTCTATACCGGAGAGACCAGCAGCTAGCAGGGCGGATAGAGCGAGATACGGGTTTGCAAAGCCATCGAGACAGCGTACTTCCCAGCGTCCTGGCTTAACTTTACGCAGCGGTACTTCTCGATTTTGTGTTCCCCAAGCCACCCAGACACCACTCGTCCACATGTTCTCGACAACGCGAGCATAACTCGCATCATTAGGTAACAGGAATGCACATAAAGCGGGCAATTGCTCGAGTACACCAGCAAAGAATGAAGATTCTTTCCTCGCCAAATCTTCCACAGATAGAGTGGATGAGTTCAGCGATATGTGTACATGCTGACCCGAGCCCACACCGTTGAGGGGAACAGGATGCAGAGTAGCACGCAGTTTGTGGAGATGAGCGATTTGCTGAACGACTTGGCGGGCTTGGAGGAGCGTATCAACCGCTTCCACGATGTGCATGGGTGGTAGCACGAATTCGTATTGTCCAGGTCCGGATTCTGAATGGAATTGCTGTATGGAAATGCCAATGCTTGCCAGTGCATCGGCGATCTCAGCAAGGACTGGCAATGCGGTCTCGAATTGTTCAGGGCTGAAGGTACCCCATGCGTGATTTGTTGTCCATGCAGTATATTGACCATCGGAGTCTTTTTTCAGAAACACTACTTCAATTTCGAAACCAACCTCCAAGGTTATTCCATGGTTGTCTAGGATTCTGTCCGTCAAGGTTCGCAGATTGTTTCGTGGACAGTGGACTGAACGGCGACCATCTTCATCGCAAAAAGACGCCATCACAGTTGCAGAAGCAAGTGGATCTCTCGAGTGTGTGCGTCTCATCGACAGAACATCAGGCTCAACGTACAGCTGACCCACAGATCTGACCGCCGAAGTAACATGATCATTCTGTAGGGTGCCTGTGTTACCTCGTGCGATACTGATGCGCTCGCCTTCGGTGACAAGGCGCCTGAACTCGGCAATGGGCAGTATACGGACACGAATTGTGGCTAGGTAGTCGAGCCATTGCACGTAGACGAATTTGAGATTGGGAACAGACTCAGAGAAGATCGTGAAAACCTCTTGGTCGTAAGGGTTGTCAGGTGGCTGCGGCTCGTTCCAAGGGAGCTGGAGAGGCTGGGGAACTTGCATAATCCTGGCCTCGCGGTTACTCTGTGCTCTGGTTCGTCGTGGCAGCTCGCTCTGGGAATCGTTAGCAAGATTCTCAGCCAATCAGTAGTCGACGCCCCTGCTGAGTCATATCCAATTGCCTGATCCCAGATCATTCTGGTCGTTTGAGAGCGTAGGCTGGATGAGAAGGCTTACCGTTGCCATATCTGGAAGTTCTGCCCGAAGGTTATACACTCGATTTGCGTTATTGAAGTAGATGTCCTTGGCCGCATCGATGGCTTGCTCAACCGTGAGGTCATCCTCACGCACATACTCTACGAGAATCCTTTCGAAGGCTTGTCTGAACTGTTTCAATGCAAGCCAGTAGACTTCACCGAAATGATGGGCATCGGTGCTGAAGAGCAGCTTTGAAATGGGAGTGACTTCCATGCATTGACGCAAGATAGTTTCTTGACCGTTTCTGCTGACCTGCGGGAAAACTTCACCAAGATCGAGATATACGTTCTTATAGACGGTCGCAAGATAGCCGGCTTGACGCATGTAGGGATATGAAGTGTGGAGAAGGATCATCTGAACATGAGGAAAAGCAGAGATAAGAGGCTGGAGATTTGAGGGGTCTGCAAGAAGCAAGTCAATGTCGGCATCGCCTAAGCCAGTGTGAAACTGGAGTGGCTTGCTTATCGAGTCTTGCTTGGCCGCTGCAGTCAAGAGACGGCAAGTCGAGATGACGAGACTATCATTCAAGCCTTTGGATTCAATGCGGAAGTCGTTTTGCGAGCAGTTGGGCAGATAGTCGGCCTGAAAAGCCTCGAGACTATTGGCGGCTACCTGAACGTCACCAGCGATCTTGACACCGAGACCGGTTCGATAGCAGATGACAGACTTGAAGCCAGCAACATCGGGATTGTTAATCTCGGTTACAATGGTAGACTCGAAAGCTTGGAGGAAGGTGACCCATGCCTGAGCACACATGTCGTCGTTGAGCACTGCAGGACCGATAGGCAGGCTGCCCTTTTTGTACATCTCGCGAAGGATGTCTGCAGCGACTGTTTCGATGCGAACAACGCGCAGCGTCTTGTCAAGGATGAAGTCGTCATGCCAGTCGTAGAGATAGACAGTAGTGTCGTCGAGGCCATCGTCCATGAGGATAGTGTGTATACCCACGAAGCATCTTTGTAGAAAGCTTTCGAAGTTTCCTTGCAGAATATCTGCTCTTTTCTGCATCAAGTCATCCCAGTTTGCATCGTTCCGGAGGTCGTAGAGCTCGCGGAGTTGACGGACGGCGCGGATGTGCGATAGCGATGTATGCGTGTCTGAAAGAGCATCTCCATGTGCTTCTGTAGTTGCGCTTAGCAGGTCGTAAGCTTCTTGCTTGGATGGTAGAAGTAGATTGTGGGCGTGATTGTCAATGACAGGACATGACCGAATCACGTTCCTCAGGTCGTCTAATGTCGCCATTCTGAGTATGTCGACTAAGTCGAGGGAAGGCCGATAAGAATGCCTCTCACCTCGTGCATCTTTACGCGCCGCGTGTCTTATCGATAAGCGCCGATGCTGCGTCATCGACCACCTTGATCGCACCATCTCGTTGTTATCTCACCTCATTCCGTGGAAGAGATATAAGGCTTACACGTCCGCAGTGGAACAGAGAAAGGACGAAACACCACGATCTTCATCATGCCCACCGTACTCGTCGTAGGTGCTACCAGAGGACTCGGCCTCGAGCTTGCAAAACAATATACCGATCGAGATGACACTGTCTACGGCACAGCACGTTCAAGCAAACCACAAGATGCTCCTGCGAAGATCAACTGGATTGATGGTATTGATGTGGCCGAAGAGACAGCAGGTGCAAAGCTCGCAAAGTCTCTAGTTGGCCAAAAGCTCGACGTCATAATACTGGCAGCTGGTTACTTTGGCTTCGAGACCTTCGACAAGCTCGACTTTGAGAAGGAATTGCTCATGTACAAGACCAGTGCCATTGGTCCTGTTTTCATTGTTCAGAATCTACACAAAGCTGGCCTACTATCCAAGGGCTCGAAGATCATCATCATCAGTTCAGAGTCGGGAAGCATTGCCTTGAGACATGAAAGCGAGGGAGGTGGTAACTACGGTCATCACGCCAGCAAAGCCGCTTCCAACATGGTTGGCAAGCTACTGAGTCTGGACCTCAAAGAGCATGGCGTTGCCGTGGGGATTGTACATCCTGCCTTTATGAGGACCGAGATGACCAAAGGTGTTGGCTTTGATAAATACTGGGATGCTGGTGGAGGTACGTTAAGCCTTCCATGTCGATACTTAACACGACTGACCCTACGCTAGCGGTGACACCTGATGTTTCTGCCAAATCGGTCATTGAGTTCGTCGATACTTTCGACATTTCCAAGACAGGACAGTACTGGGCACCCCGAGGTCCTGGAGACATTGGAACGGCAGAAGACGTCCTGGGTCCTAAAGATCAGCTGCCGACGCCACTTCAGCTCCCCTGGTAACCACTCAATGCGCAAGATCACTGATAGCATGCACTGGAGATGCATTTTGAGAATGGATGATGTGTTTCATGGTAATCATTAAACGAACGCTAGCTCGTCTCTACTTGTGTCTCTGTACTGTCCAGGCTTGTTCTGTGTAACAATTCCTCATCACCAATCTACTCGTTCTTCTTGATCACCTTCTTACCCATGGACAGGCCCATACCGTAGTCGTACACAAGAGTGCCGCCCAAGTTGGCACCGAACAGCAATAGGGCACCCAGCACGATACTCGCACCGACCATCCAAGTCTGAGGCTCGTAGGCCATAGGGTTAAGACCGTCCTTGATGTACTCCATACTCGAAGCATTTCTTCTCTTGTACCAGATCCAAGCCGACACAGCGATGACAAGATCGTTGATCACAGCGTGTGCAATCAAGACCTTTGACTTTGCCTTGAGCTTTCCGCTCTGGTCAAAGAGACCTTGTGCTTGAACCATCTTCATTGCTTGAGCGACTCCAGAGGCGGCCGAGGGTAGAGCAGTCAGGATGCCGAGACCGAGGGCCCAGTAGCCGATTCGTGTGGTCTCGACTACGGTGGGGAGGTAGTTGGTCAGGGTGGAGGGCATGTATGGGCGAACGACATGAAGGGCATCGAGACCATATGCGGTGCTCAAGAAGGCGATAGGGAAATGGACGGTCGCAGGGTGAACAGGGTGGCTACAAAGGTAACCATGTCAGCTCTCAATTCACCTGATTGACATTGATGTTGCTGCTGCACAATGCTGCCCTGAACAGTGTGGGGAAAGCTCCAGACTTACTCGAGAGACATGATGGATGCGAGCTGTGTAACAACAAGACTTTGTGAAAAGAAACGTGAATGTGAATGAGACTCTCGGAATCTTTTAGCTAGAATATTTGGAAAAGCAAACAAACAGTTCTTGGCTCTTGTCTAAATATTGTTTCGTTGCGAGAAATGGAAGGAAGGAGTTGATCGGCCCCTCCGTTTCCGGCGAATTGTAGCGTTTACAATGGTCATAATTTGGTCATCAATATTTCCTGCAGCTCACTGCTTCCAGCCGTCATACCACGTTACCTGTGCGACAGGTGAGTCGCACCGCAAAGGGCTGGTAGCAAAATACACGTCGAGTAGACAGTCCCATGGCTTTTGTGTTGCTGTGCAGAGCAAGAACAGTGCCATGGAGTAGGTGCAAAGGTGAACGTCCAAGCTTGGCGAGCTGGTTGTTTGGAGAGTCTGCAAGCTGCAGAGCAAAAGAAGCGGGGACTTATTCTCTCGGCAAAGAGAGAAGAGTGAGAGGGAAGGAGCGACCGGCAAAAAGTGCAAAAGGAATGATTGACCAAGGTCGTACTGGGGCTCGAACCCACTGGGATGTGTTAGTTGATATTCCGAAGGCGTCGGCGTGTCTCAGATTAAACTTACGGACTCGAGAAGATTTGACATGTGATCAAAATCTCGCGTGCTAACCGCTACACTATACAACCGTGTTGTTGTAAGGATTCCGTCAGTGTAGTCTATAAACATCGAGACTGTCGCATTCAATTATGTTTTAGGTCGGATCTGCTCTGATTTACGAATATTCAGCTCACGAGTGCACTCTGCTTTTCAAATATCATGTCTCGTAGCTACATAGACCGGCTCTCAAGCAATCTCAATCATTGAAGTCATAGTTCTCATCAAGTTCGTGTCCCAAGGGTCTACACCAGATCTCTCAATGTCTGTTCCAACCAACAACACAACCATCATCCTCGTCATCACCACTCTGCACAGCATCGTCATCGCTCCCACTCCCATATCTCTGATCCTCTTCGTCAATAACGTCATTGTCATCATCCAGGTCGGGGCCCCTCTCCGCAATCTCGCGCTCGATCAAGAGTTTGAGTAAGCTGCAGAATTCAGCGTGCAAGCGCACGAAAAAGTACTCGTCACCAACAATCTCAGCCAGACTGCGAGTCTTGGGTACATTTGCCAGTGGGGAAGCCGCGGAGAGAGAGGAGCGAGGATAGCCATCTGGGTCTACGGATTTGGCAGAAAGGAAACTGGATACGGGTGTGACGGCTGCTGATGTGGGAGCTTGGTTTTGAGGATGACTCGTCGAGGAGGTGAAGGAAGAGGCTTGCGAGTGGGTGCGCTGGGGTTGTGGAGGAGATAAGGACGGTGGTGTTCGTTCAGCGGAGCCCATGGACATGGGTGGTGAAGGTGTGGCACTTGAACTGTAGCTACGCAAGGATCCGACATTCGCAGCAGACAATTCTATTGGCGAGGCTTCTGTGCTCTCTCCTTGTTGTAGGGTTGTGAGATGTGTTTCGGCCAGCGTGACGATAGACTTTGCCCATGCCTCAAAGGCACGACGAACAGCCGTCTGGTGTCGAAACAGGGGACGCGAGCCCACAGCTACGAATGCATACGCTCTTCTTTGACCCCTGGCTCTTGGATCTGGTAGTCTGAAGACATGTGCCACGTTGACTGTTCTTGGGTCCTTTGGTCCTTGTGTCGCCAGATCGGTAGTCAAGGTCATGGAGCCGGAGCTCTGTCCTCGAGGCAAGGACTCCACGGCCAACGCTCTCGTACAGGCATCACGGAGTAGAGGGTTCGAAGGAGCTCGAGTGGTAGCAAAGGTAGAGTCGCGCCACTTGCTGCGTAGGACTGGTGGAGTTGTTGTTGCGGCGGGCACGTTGTAAGAGCAGTTGGCGCAACTCGTGCCCGTCTCGTTTGGCGGCGCCGATGTGGCAGTCGGCGATTGCACCGATGTCGTCAGCAGTGCTTGCGGCCCATGGATCTCGCAAAAGTGCCCTAGTGAAATCAGCGTGTCCGCCATGAAGGTCAGAGATGACCAGGTTCAGGGTCATCAAGCTATGCCTCGCGTGGCATTGGCTGCGGGGCCGACGACGTCTCCACCAGAGCGTCTTGGTCTCCCACCGATTCACTTCCTCGTCTCCTTCTGCTCAACTCCAATTTATCCTCGCTCATCTCCCCAGAGTTCGAGGCCTTTGTTGTCGGCCTTGTCAAAATGCACAATCCTGTCCTCGCTGTGTAATCTCGCCATCGGAAGACCTAAATCGGCCGTGTATCTCGAGTTCCGCTCACAAGCTTCACATATGGGAACGAACTAAATTTCCTATCATTTAGCATCCATTCTAGCCTCGGGCATCTCTGGGATATCTGGAGAGCAAAACAATCGAATTATGTGATTCAAGAGATAGCAATACACGCAGCAGAAAGTCTCATAGCTACCTCAACGTAGCCATGTCTGCCGCACTTGTTGTCATCGACCCTCGTAACTCAGCGATCCCAGCATGCTTCGCCAGCAATGCCATCACTCATTCCGCGTAGTTCCAGACCGCAGCTCAGGTGCATGTTGACTACGACTCTGGATATGTATCAGCAGATGAAATTTCGAGGCGCTCGCACCAATACTTACTCATCCTGACCATGAATGTGGCCTCGTTTGGAGCCGAGCCGTTGTACGATGCGTCTTGTAACTGTTCTTGGACTGCACCAGCGAACGTCATGTCGCTCGTGACGACTTGATTGAACTCCCCCCATACGATCTCCTCCTCATCGTTCATGACGTTCTCCCCTCTGAGCTGACGCAGGAAGTCGAAAAAGGACAGGTCAACCCAGTCTTTGAGCCATGTAGAGGGTGCGTCTCTGCCGTCAACTTGTGCTTGACAACGCCATAATGGGAACGACATCATGATACGACCATCCGGATCAGAGTGGCTTGGCTCCACTACCAGAACGATTTTCACAAACGGATACATGGCAGCCTCCTCGGCAGACGCCATCATAGAGTCCGTGGGAGATTGTGACTGAGCTTTTTCGGACGGGCTGTTGATAGGTTTGAACGCGGCAAGCTGGTCGTTGAACGGCTTGCGTGGGCGTCCTAGAGATGGCTGTCCTGTACTCTCTTCTTTGATCGAAGGCAGAGCGTTTTTCGAAACGCCGAGCGCAGGCTTCAGAGCACGCGTCTTCTTTGCCGTCTTCTTTGCCGTCTTTCTGCCGGTTGTCACCTTGGTTGTGGTTGGATGATTGACGGCGAACAGGTAATTGCTCAAGACCTTCCTGATGGAGCTTTGGGTCCACTTCTGAGTAGCCTGGCCCCATTGCCATTCACTTTCGAACCGAGTGATGATGTGGTCCATGTGTGTCGTGTACAGAGCGGTGCGAGCTGCGCCTTTCTTGGTTGGCGCCACGATCCGAGCCGAGTTGCGCAGAGCGTCTTCGAGTCGCTGCTGCTCGGGAGCTGAGAAGCCATGGGCAGTCGCGATGCCCTTGGCGTTGAAGGCAAGCTTCTCACTCTCGGTATTCTTTGGCATTGTTGTTTGATGTAAGTAATCTGATGAGGTGAGAGATGAAGTGTGATGACTTGAAGGGGTGGGTAGGAGACCAAACGCCTGTAGAACTAGAGTGCGCGTGCTCGCTCAAAGTTGGCAGTCACGTCCCTTCTTCTTCGAAGCTGATTCAAGTCACAGTGCCTTCCTGATCTGAGATGTTGCCCTTGGTGACTTTCCATTGATCAGACTAGCGAATTCTCGCTCGACTGTGCATTCAGTCAGTCAGGCCGAGATATCGTTGCTCAATGTCCGGGAATACGAAAAGTATCTAGCCAGAAGTCTGCCGCGCAAAGGTCATTCCCAGACAGTGCTACTCTGCAAGAACTAACAGACAGAATCTGGCATGGCATCCGCACCGAAGGGCCTGGCAGTAAGACACCAGCTGTGCGCTCTCACAAATGATTGTTCGAGCAACCCTCTACCGAGCCTATTCATGTCTTACGAATCAAACTAGATCGAACTCCATTTTCTTCTATTCTGTCCG
The DNA here is from genome assembly GCF_000721755.1 of Aureobasidium subglaciale EXF-2481. NCBI lineage: Eukaryota > Fungi > Ascomycota > Dothideomycetes > Dothideales > Saccotheciaceae > Aureobasidium > Aureobasidium subglaciale. The sequence goes on along the minus strand of NW_013566979.1, from coordinate 420,745 downwards.
TTGTAGCCATATCAGCTCTAGAACGTGATAATCATAAGATAGTCTCTCGTTTCTCAGGTTTAGAGGAGTATTCTCTCGTGACTTTGATGACAAACTCATAATGATGAGGTTGCTTGACAATAATCGAAGCACAAAAGGAAACTTTGACTTTGTCAACAGAAGCTGTATTCAACTGTCTATTGCGTTTCATGTCTTGCAGTGTCATTTTTCATCATAATCAACATTCCATCCATCGTTTCAATACCGCGCGTTACGGTTCATCACATCATCCTCAATCAAATTATTTCCATGATCGTGAAGTTCGCAAATCTAGCACAAATCAAACTGCAGAACAGTGATACTGTGCTTAGGAACATTCCAAGACCAAGCAGATCCGTTCTTAGCAGCTGACCCAAGCTCAGCAGGACGAGGCACAACCTCAGTCTTGTTTCCAACATAATTGTAAGAGTTGAGATCACTAGCAGTGATTGAAGTACCGTTGACGCTGGTGTAGGCACTTGGGATATTGACGTTCAAAGGCACGGTAGAGTTCAAAGTGTTGATGACCTTGAGGTAGACAGCATTATTCTCCTCGTCGATACTAGCAGCCCAGAACAAGGGGTTCAGTTTTCCCTCAGTGGCGTCAACGGGGAGTGTCTCGGTACCGCGGTAGTGAGCAAACAGCCATTGTTGCCAATAACTGGCACTCAGTACGGTATTGTCGTGCAGAGCGTCGTACGAGATCATGTCGGGAGTCCAGTTTGTGAAGTTGCGGTTCTGGAGTGATGGTGCGTATGAGGACATCTTGACAGTGTGGGGGTTGCGCTCAGCTCCAAGTGCGTAAACACCCTCAGCGATAGCGGAGAGGAGTCGCGGGTATTGGACATGAACATCGAGAGGGTAAGAGTAGTTGACAATGCCCGAAGGTGTATCGATCTGGATGACGGAGTATTCGCCCAGTAGAACGGTAACATTGGTGTTGTTGGTTTCCTGCTGCCAGTTGTCCCACAGGTCGAAGTTGGCCAGGAACCAACTGGGCTCCTGGTATCCATGCCAATCCCACATATTTCCAGCAGGAATCGAGATATTGTAGTTGGCGGCATTCTCGTTGAAAGCAGTGCTGATGTAGGTGATGTGAGGGTAAGCAGCCTTCAAGCCGTCGTACATGATTTGGAAACGATAAGGATAAGTGACGCTGAACCAGTCCTCGTTACCAATTTCAACAAAGTTGATCTGGAAAGGCTCAGGGTGTCCATCAGCGATACGCTTAGCTCCCCACTTGGTTGAATTGTCACCCATGCAATACTCGAGCTCGTCCAGAGCTTCTTGTAAGATCTCGGGCATCTGTTCAGGAGGGTAGGAAGCGCCGTTCTGACCATAAACGTCGAGAGAGAAACCAGCATAGACGGCAAGAACAGGCTCAATATCCATAGCTTCTGTCCACTCGAGATATTCGAGCAAGCCGAGGCCTTGAGTGTTGTAGTAGTTCCAGTCTCCAACGCGGCCAGGACGGTCTTGCAATGGACCAAGAGTCTCCCACCACTTCCATCTCTGAGCCGGACTGTAGCCCTCCAAGTTGTTACCACCTGGGAAACGTAAGAATTGAGGGTTGAGATCGTAGAAGCCTTGAGCAATGTCAGGACGAAGACCATTCTTATAGCCCTTGAATGTCTCGGGAAAGACGGAGATTAAGTTGAAGTACAGGGTCTGTCCAGCAACTTGCGCACCATCGAAAGTAACGGCGAAAGTGTTGTTGGCATCGGGAGCAGTAGCGTTGGGGTGGAGAGTAGTTTCGAGTTGCTTGAAGTCAATATAGGTGGGGGTAACATTCTTGAAAGTAGAGCTGGCCCATGTCTCGCCGGTAACATTCGAGCGGAGTGATACCGTGATGTCACTCGCATTACCTTGAGTATTGCGAGGGTAGTTGTTCAGATAGAACAGCGAGGCGTTGTACTGTTGAGGATGAACATCAAAACCCCACCATCCAAAGTTTTGGAAACCAACTTCTCCAGTGGCATTCAAGGGGAAGTCGATCTGTAGCGAGGTCTCCAGAGCATCCGAGAGAGGATGAAGGATATCGAGAGTCATGCGGACTCCCTGTCCGATCGGTGCCCAAGCTGTCATGACAGGGTCAAAGGGGACCACCTCGTTCTCGGAGTCGGTCACGTAGGTGCCGACGTAGCCGTCAAGGGTACCGATTATGGCATTGGATCCTTGGAAGGCACGGTTGGCAATCATCTCGCCATAGATACCTCCATCTCCCGAATGATTGATATCCTAATTGTTCAGCCAAAGTAATATAATTGCATCGATACATCTTACCTCGTGCATGATACCATAGAGGTAGGGAGATGTAGCATTACGCCTGCTCTTGTCGAGTGTATCAATGTGCAGAGTGACCGGCGAGTTGTCATTGCGAGTGGCATTGATGTACGCCTGGTACGAGGGGAGGGATGAGGACAGGGCGGTATCATTGTCAAATTGGCGAGGAACCACATGAGGAAGTCGCCTGGCACTGACTATGCCAGCACCAGCAAGGGCGAGTGTTGTAAGACCGAGCATCTTCGTTTTGCTTCAACGGCGAAGAACCAAATGTCAATGAGAAAACCATATTGTAGTGAGAAGACTTCGCTCTATATATTGAACCATTCGTTATTATCCTGATCACACGAGGCTAAGAGAGCCATCTCCGCAAAAAGTGGAAGTATGCGTAAACACTGGATTTCTTCATGGAGACCATGTCATCGAACATGCGATCAAAGCATAACCCCCACCGGGAGCGGCGTGGTTCCTGCAGAGAGGAAGTTGGATCCACCAATGATGAGACCAAGATGTTGCTTAGTGGAGGCGGGTCGAAGCCGGAGGCCAAGGTGCGGGGCCCCTCTTACCCATGACCCCAACCTCACGGCTAAATGCGGATCGCTATACCAAGCCGATGAAGATATCTTGGAGTAGATCAACGGGCAAATAGGGTTCAATGCCTCGATCACTGACACATGAGAGGGCTGCAAGAAGCCGAGTGCGGCATAAGAGCACATCCTTGCTTGATAACCATGATCTCAACCGTGTGCTGGGACGTACACAGCCCGATCATCTTGGTCTGCAAGGATACAGTGTGGCAAGATAGATATCGAGTTTGCTAAATCGGTTCATTTGCTCCACCAATGTCCCGGAGCTTTCTTGTTCTGACTTCTACGACCCAAAGTCGGGTTGATGTGTCCGTTGCTGTGAGGCTTTTGCGCTCCATCGCTGTTCATCAGCTTTTTCCACAGCTCCGCAATTGGGATACGCTTCGCAGGAAGCATGCTATACTGTAGACTGTACAGACTCTTGCGATGGATCGGTGGGACGAATTGACCGGTGAGCAGACACAAGAACACACTAGGCGAGAGGTAGTGTTTGCGGATGCGAGATGCAAGCTGTGCATACTGAGAGAACGTTTCCGAGAAAGGCAGAGGTACAGACTGGGAAGCGTTAGGATTCTATCGATTGAGTCTTGGTCGGTTTTCCTTACCTGTAACTTTATATGTGCAGTAGGTGCAACCTGCGGATCTAGTGAACCGTGTTGCCGTGAAGAATCAGATGCAGAAAGGGTATCACGAAGGTCAAAACGTATGCCGCCTGAGAAGTTAGCCAAGGGGTCGGGACACATAATCAATCCTCTCATACCTGGTAGTCGCTGAGAGTCTTTGATCCTCAGCATGAGCGCAAAAAGAGGGAAATGGTTCAAGCAAGCCAACCATGTGTCCAATGCGGCTTTGAAGGCAATTATGCCCATACGCGCGCTAGCAAAGGTCGCGTAGAAGACACCAATGGTTGGTAGCAAAAAGGTCAAAAGTGTGAAGAGAATCGTGCCGAGCAGTAGCTGGTCTAGATCGTAATCACACGAGTCGATACGATTGCGGAGGACGTTTCGCTTCTTGCCACGGAATAGATGGAAGAGCGAGACTATTATGGTGAGCTGCCAGTTGTATATGCGGGCCGAGGCGATGTAAAAAGCGTAAACGTGAATCGTTAAAATGGAAAGCAAGTCTGAGAATAGCGAGATGGGCATGCTTGCACCAGCAAAGCTTGAGAAGCCTATGATCTGGACGACATGCGGGAGCAAGGGTCTGATATTTTGCATACATTCAGCCCAGTAGTCGATTATCCAAAGAAAGAGATCACCGAGAAACTGTGCCAGATCCTTGTTGAGTTTCAAACCGGCAGGGTAGTTCATCAGCCAGCATATCATGCGTTGAAGACCGGCAATGAACCAAGAGTCAACAATGGATTCGACCTGACCTGCAACGTAGTCCGAATTCTCGATGATGTAGGAGCCGATCGCAATACCAATGATAATGTCGTTTGCGACAAGCCATAGACTGTTGTAGAAGCGTATGTATTCCGGATGGCTGTTTGTGACACTTCCCCAGTCGGTGCGTCGCTTGCGCAGAGTAAGATATTGGATCGGCCAATAGCAAAACTGTTGCAAACGGATATCAGTTTGTTGTGCAGTGGCTGAGATATCTTTGAGAGCGGCCGAGTCTGGAATCGGTCGCCATTCGAGAAGTCTCAACCAAACTTCTCCAGCAACACGGTGACCGACCAGCGCAAGTACGAATAGCTGGGTGATGACGGGATAAACGTAAGCGAAGAAGGCGCGGTGAAGGCTATAGCGAGTATAGTCCCAGAGATCGGCGGCTGACTCGGCCATACGCTCGCTTACGCTCATGCTTCGTCTTGTGCGCGAGCCGATATAGCCAACGTTCTTTCGAACCAGCTCATCAATCTCATACGAGCAATTGATCTGGTTCAATATCACGGGCAGAGCAATCTCTTTGGGAGTACGGGCATGATGAACAACAGTATGCATGCGTAGCTTGTCGACGAGTTCCTGCTTGCGCGCTCTGACAGCTGCCTCTGCTGCACCGAAGCCTTCGACCACTGTCTTGCCAGCTCTTACTTGGGCGTCTGATAGAGTCAGGGCTATGGGTGTGAGCGATAGGTATTGCATGCGATAGGGGTTGGGTCGGTCGAATGTAACGATCTGTAGCGAGACGGAAGATTCGCCAGGGCAGTGCACTTGGGGGACTGCGTAGTGCTGAGAGTAATAGACCTGGATCGACGACGGGTTGAAATTGAGCGATGGCGCACGCTCTGGGTTCAACGTACCCAAGACTTGCAAGGGCAATCGACCGCACCTATCAAGGATGCGCTCGATGGGGTGAGGGCTTCCGCGGAAGAGCGCACCTCTTTGCAAAGCAATCTCGACATTACGTGCCTGGGTATACGTTAGCCGGAGCATTGACAAGCGCTTTTGTTCAAACTGACATCGACTTCGAGCAAGATGGTCACAACGACCATGTCAAGGTCCGAGTTCTTCCATCCTACAATGACGCCTGCTTTCTCGGAACGAACAATGTCGGTCGGCCAGAAGATGCGCATCAAGGCATTGGGGGCGATCATGAAGGCCTAGAAGGAGCCTCGTCGTTTCAATTGTTCGCGCGCAGAGAGACCTAGAGCTGGACGAGGATGCTTCAGACTGTCAGGAGAGCTTCCTGCCGAGGACACGATTGCACTGACTATATCACTCTCTCGGGCAGCTATGCGCTCGATGGGGACGATCAGGACGACGAAGAAGATGCTAAGGACTAGGAAAGCCTTCAACGACCGAGTCTGCGCATAGGGTTAGCTATGCTCCGCCATGACTTGTGGATGGGCAGCGGGGACGCACAATAACACCGAGGTCCCAGGCAAAGATGGCCAGTTCATACAGACGGGTGACAAGATCCCAGCGAGCGGTAGTGTACCCAGCTACAAAGATGCCAAGCGTGAGGACAGAGAATGGGTGCATGAATTGCCTCGCTCATGACCAGAGTCGATGTTTGTGTCGCGGATGATGCGCGCCCTCTTGGCAGCTCGTCGAGCGAGTATCGAGTATCGAGTATCGAGTATCGAGTGGGAGAGTGCTATGAGGTGGATGCAGAGATGGCTTTCAGCAGCGGAACATGACAATGAATGAGGCAGCGATCATTTGGAAATTGCCTTTCTCCTTGTCAGCGTCCTGCCGCGCAATCGTCGCGCTCGTCTTGCTCCTCCTCCCCAAAATGACGCCGCTACAACTTCCACCGGACGTGGTCTGTGCTCGATGCAAACCTTTGTCCAAAAGCGGAAGCAGCGATTTGTATCAAGCCGCCCTCGCTGCGCGCTTTCACCTTAATCGTACTCTCGTCGACGCGTAGTAATATTCGCATGTTCTATAACTGGTGATAACGAGGTCGTGTTCGCCGCTTGTTGTTTACGCTGTCGGATTCGCTCACTCGCTTGTCAATTATCCTGCTTAATGCTTGATACCTACTATGCAGCAAGCCTGAAATTTCCAACATTAAACTCCGCTCGCAGACATTGATCATTCCACTATAGTCAATGTTTGGACGTGCCCAGCACGGCAATGGCCAAGGTGGTGGTGGAGGCGGTAGAGTATGCTCTTTCTATCAGCAAGGGCGATGCAAATTCGGAGGTGAGCATGGTCGTTGCTCCTCGAATGTTTGCTCTGCATACTGATATCAATCTTCAGACAACTGCAAATTCGAACATCCTGGCGCCAACAGACCACAAGACAGTGGCAACCGATTTAATGCCTTAGGGAACCAGGGCAATCAGTCGAGACCACCCGCTCCTGGACGAGGGCAGCACTACAGCAGTCAGAATACGTGAGTCTGACAAAGATCGAGTGGCGCTGTGCGCAGCTCACCATTCACCTCACTGTCATGGAACTAATTCATTTCAGTTATGGAGTGACGAAAGACGGCATTGAAGGGGATCTTAGAAATGAGAAGCCAAAATGGCCGTTCTCTGCCTACGGTCCAGGCAGGGACGCTCCGATACAGCTGTTCGGAGGGTATCCGCTTGAGATGAGTCCTGAGGAAATGCGGGTCATGTACTATGAAGCTGCTGCAAGCGGTAACCCACAACCCGCGGTAGGTCACTACATATTTTGATCTGTCAAATTCATGCTAATCTGACCACTCGAAAAGATACAAGCCGAACAGCAACTTAGTACACAGTCAACACAACAACTGGAGAAAGTCCTCGGTGATCTGGATGGCGCGGTCAAATACGTCCTGGATGGCGAGAATCAACACCCAAATCGCATAGACTCATGTCAAGCTGCTGTAGGAAATGTCTTCCACAGAGGACGAAAGCTGAATTCCAAATTTTCAGATACTCCGGCTCCAGCAATGGCCCAACCGGCCCAGAATGGAGCCTTTGGGCAACCTTCTGCTGTGGGTAATGCAGTGGCGTTCGCTCAACCTTCAAATCTCCGTGGTGGAGGTAGCTTTGGTCAGGCATCGAGTCTTGGTCAGAAACAGAATCCATTCGCGCAATCAACGAGCACAGCACCAGTTGGTGGGACCTTTGGTGCTGCTTCAACCCTCGGGCAAAAGCCAAGTCCCTTTGCACAACCCACTACACAACCTTCTGCGGGAGGCTTTGGTCAACCTTCGACTATAGGAGCCAAGACTAGTCCATTCAATCAACCACCAGCAGCGGCGGCGGTTGGATTTGGGCAGCCATCGGGACTCGGTCAGGGAAACGTATTCGCGAAGCCTTCAGGTGGAATTCAATCAAGTCCGTTTGCTCAAGCAACACAACCCGGCGTGCAGCCATCACCTTTTGCGCAATCTGCGCAGCAAGGAGGAGGTTCCTTTGGCCAAGTTTCAGCGTTCAACCAGACACCGGCTCCTGTTCAACAAAACAGCACATTTGGGCAGTCTTCTGCTTTGGGTCAGCAACCTCGAGCACCCTTTGGCCAGCCACAAGTACCTACGCAACAGAACTCGGCCTTCGGTCAACCTTCGATTCCTGGCCAAAATTCGCCCTTCGGCCAACCATCAGCGCCTTCTCAACAGAATGCATTCGGACAACCTTCAGGCTCGACACAGCAGATAAATCCATTCAGCCAGCCATCTGCACCAGCGCAACAAAATGGTGCATTTGGACAACCTTCGGCTCCAGGGCAGCAGCAGAATGTATTCGCAAAGCCTTCACCATTTGCCCAAGTCCAAGGGGCTCAACAACAGCAACAGCAGCAGTCACCTTTCGCGCAGGCAGCCACAACGAATACACCAAGTCCGTTTGCTCAGCCTCCCGCGAACACGCAGACATTCGGTGGCGTCTCTATCCAGGCTGCCCCAACACAAGCAGAACCGCAGCAGTCGTACGCAGAAGCAGTGCCTCAGGGTGACTGGATCGTACGCAACGCCAACGGGACAGTCAGAAGCTTCAAAGGTGCGGCTGTACAGTATATGGCCTCAGGAAAAGAGGCAGGAGCAACACAAGAGCCACACTACAGAAAGGTCGACGGCAGCATGGAAAGGATATGGCATCCTGAAGGCAACCCGGCACCAAGGGCAGAGGTAGAAGCACCAGCAGAAGCCTACACTGCTGAAGTTCAAGCGGCGTACATGTTTGTGGCAGAGCAGGGCATATTCAAAGACGGAATCATGCCAGAGGTGCCGCCCAAGTGTGAATGGATCAGGTGGGATATATAGAATCCATGAGCCGAGTCCAAGATGTTAGTTTTAGACCAAGCAGATTATCAAACGCGGAACGATTCCGCAAGAAGACGAGATAGTGTATGTTGGACCACATAGCTTGCCCTGCACAAAAGATCATGTGATAACAGATCCGTGTTCAGACCTCATCATGGAGACATTCGCACATTTCCAAAGATGAGGAGTCGTACGACTTGACAGAAGGCAGAAATTGCGACGACGGAAAGATGTTTCATGTGAAGCCTTGGCCAAAGTTCAGTTGTGCTTCTTCCCCACAAGTCAATGATGGGTGCATGTTGATGTCACCAATTCACACACGATGGAATTACGAAAGCGACTACCTCGCGAGAGGTCCTACATACACGAGAAGCAAGATGTTGCCGCAAGTCTCCAGCCTCCGACATCTCATACCGGTCATGGCGTGTTCAATGGCTTGTTGGCGCTGATCGGATACCTGGTGCAGCTCCTGAATTCAGTCGTCTATGGATCCACAAAGAAAGACTTACGGCAAGAGGAAGATGCAGACGAGGACAAGAGCGATGAAGAGGCGGTACTGCTGGGGCACACGTGTCGTGGATTGATAGCGGTTCGCGAAAGGCGACGCAAGAGAAGCACAGCAATCATTCTGTCTAGCAATCGCGATGGAGAGGCACCGTCTGCATTGAAGCATGCCGCTGCCGCATACCACTTTTTGCGTGCAGAAACACACCCCAGACTTCTTGGGTACGTCGCGTCTCCTCGCTTGACTACCTAAGCCATCACTGATGAAGCCTCTAGCTGTCTCTCATCAGGCCCACCCATCATCCTCGAACACGCCCCCCTCGGCAATGTCCACGCCCTCGTCTCCTCCAAGATCGCATATCCTTCCCTCGCCCATCCATCAATACCAAGCAGACATGCCGCGCTAGCTCTTCCACTGTCCTGGCTCCTCCAAACTTCCTCCGCTCTCCGCTTCCTCCACGATCAGAAAGTCACCCATGGCGCTATATCCCCAAGCTCCCTCTTCCTGCGCTCAGATATGTCAATCGCCATCACAGACTTTACAAAGAGTACCATAAACGGCCACAATAATGGTGTACCTACTAGAGCGCCAAAGGACTTTGCTTTCCCAGTCGATGCACTCCGCTATGATTACTTTGACGGCGAGTTATCTGCCAATTCTCAAGCTTTGGGGCTGGCTATCGATGCGTTCGACTTTGCGACATTGGCGTATACGTTACTGTTGAGGAAGAAGCCGGAGTGGGAACTACCTACAGGTAATGGGACATGGGCGTTGGAAGAGTTGCATGAGGCCTTGGATGAAGCGGCGCCGGAGTTGGGAGATGAGTTTGTGGTCGGCTATGTGGCGCGAGACGCTTGGTGTTTGGTCTATGAGGAGGGCAATATCATACAAGAGGATGTCGTGCATGCCTTGCTTAGACATGGCTTTCAAGTCCAAGGTGACAATATCATCGGTGTCAAGGAGTCTGTCAAAGACTTTGCGGAAGCATACCACCCATCATGGAGGTTTGAGGGCTGAGGACATCGAGACTGTGTACGAACACAAGGCATATGTTCTCCTCAATCCAGCAAAAGAAAGAAGCTACCATCTTCGAGATGACATAGCCACGAAAGAAATCAAGTCAGTTTGCTTGTCGTCTTATTTTCACCCTTCGACGTGTAATCAAAGAGCTCCAGAGTGGTTCGAACACACTGTTCCAGGTTCCGCGAGTCGGTAGGTTTGGTCTGAGAGGATAACCCCCTCAGCCGTTCCACCCTGTTCCGTGAAGAGAGGGATATCTGGAAAGACTATGTGCTCGAGATCGCTGACGAGCTCCTCACTTTGATCCGAGAAGTGAGGAATCATACCTAGGAAAACAATCAGATACCTATCAACTACTTCATTCTTCAAACTCTCTACCAAGTCTCAGCAGGCAACAGACTATCCCCCCTCGACCTCCTATTCCTAAACACCGGATACGCAGAACTAGTCTCACTAATCTGCCTACTCCCCCTCCTCTGCCTAATCGTATTCATATACCCATTAGCCCAAACATCATTCCCAAACACATCATCAATATCATCCATCTCATCCAACACACTCTGCGGCGGCTCCTCATCAAACACATTGCCCAAATCCGCATGCGCGCCAAAGCTCTCCCAGAAATCTAAGAATGCATGACGACGACGCGGACGTCCGAGTTTGGAGTTGCGTTGCCAGAGATATTTGCGTTCGTAGATTGCTATTATGAGGAGCAAAGGCGCGTTCAGGACGCGTACGGCTGTGACGTTTACTTTGTGGAACCAGCGCGGGGTGGTGAGGAACTTTATGGGGAGGAGGATAACGAGGGCGGCGACGTTGAAGGGTGGACGGTAGGCGAAGAGGGTGTCGGATTTTACACCTTCGAAAGTCAGGACGGCACGTCTGAATTGGATTTCGGCGGTGGCGTTCTTTGCGAGATTGGAGTAGGTGTTACTGAGGATGGAGACGAGGATGGTTAGGAAAAGCGTGTTTCCGATAAAAGCGAAGAGAACCATGAGCATTGGTCCTAGGAAGCTGTGGAACTCGACGCTTTTGGAGATGCCTGTGCCGTCGAGTCCGAACCAGATCCATAGCATCCATTTGGAGATTGTCAAGAAGCTGTGGGAAGCGTAGCCGTCTTGGCTCTCGCTGAGCCATCGCATTGCTAGCAGGAAACCTCCGAAACACCATACAGTGACCACTGTAAGGAAGGTAAAGTCTCCCATCATGGTTCGTAAAGCAATGAACAGCATGTTTTCAGGCATGAGGCAGAAGGCTAATCTTGGCATCAAGATGGGGGCTCCCAAGGAAAGAATATCGAGTGCTTGTTTGCCCACTGGTCCAGAGTTGATTCTCAGGCCGTGCATGCGTACTCCGAAATAAGCCAGGTAGATCAACGAGAAAGCAATGTCCATGAAAGCCCACAAGTTTTCTGTGTGTACCGACCACCCATGCTCAAGTACAGAAGCGAGCTCTTCGAGCACCCAGCCAGATCCGTAGATACAGAAGATGAACTCTACTGTTGTGAATTGCAAGTGCCCGGGTCCTATCTCCGTGGCTTTGTTGAACATTGTCAGTAAATAAAGAACGAAGAGCAGGAGGAATTGGGCAATCTCGATGACTTTGCGATTGCGAGGTACAATGAGACGGTACTGATTGAGTATCGGTGCTTTGCGTGGGTCATACAGAGAGATTCTGCGATTCTTGTATCGATCTGGGAGGATATCGATAAATGCAGTCGGCGTGTAAATAACACGACCTCTGTAGACAGCGTCGACAATCTTCTGACAAGCGGACGCTGCCAAGAAGCTTTTTGACTCTGAGATGATGGCTACCTCAAGAGCTGTCAATACTCGCTCACGACCTGACTGGAACCAGCCCTCTGCAAGTGCAGAGTGAGCCCTCTTGCCTCGATCGACCGAGGGTGGAGCATTCTGGAATGGCTCGAATCCAGATACTAGCACATTGGCAAGTGCTAAAAGACCTTCGCGGCCACTATGGTCCTCATCAAATCGGCGAAGGATACGACTGGCCAAGACTTCGCACAGATTCGCACGTGTAACGTTGACAGTCTGATGATGAGCCTGGAAGGACTGTTGGCGAAGAAACTGGACACGATTGACCAATAGACACCATACTGAGAGACTATCAGATTCAATCCGAGATATTCAACCGATCTACTCACCAACGGACACATCGTCTGGGTCGTATAGGTGATCAAGCAAAGGTCGCACTACAGCAGTGTTCATGCGTGGACTTTTTAACTGATCGAGACTGTAAGGATCATCTGTACACTGTCAATGCATTGCTGCGTACAAGGAAATGGATATTATGTACCAATGCATGCAATCACAAGCCTTCTGATCCGGTGAATAGTCGTATAGATAGGTAATTGTCTGTGAGGATTGGGTTGCCAGGGTATGCTGTCTCTACGAGGAGGATAGCAACCATCATCATCAGCTGGCTCAGCATCGTCGTCAAGAAGTTGCTGCTGTTCTTCGCGCGACATTGCAAGCCTAACAGCCTCGCTAATGCTACGGGAAGACTGTTCTCTCGCAGAGAATCTATCGGGCAACGATGGTCGAAATCTTTCAGGCGAAGGAGTCTCCATGGTAATATGTTTGTCGCCATTACCGTTGGCATAATTCGAAGACTCGCCATTGTCGTCGTTGAGAGGCGGCGTCTGGCTGCGGTCACGCTCGTGAGGACTCGCGAGGTCCGGTGCCAGATTATATTGTATGGCACTCGGACTCGGGCTTGGCCTGTCATCCATGTGTGCGATTGTTATGCACCCGTTGCTCAATGGCGCGAAAATATGGTTGATGATGATGTTCTTGTCCCAGTCGCATAACCATTGCTTGCTTCACGGAATGACATGAACGTCAAAGCTTTTGTCACTGCCGAGATACGCAAATGGTGGACTCAGCTGTTAGCAACATTCAGCCGACACATATTTAGATAAGGGCTTATGTTCGAGTGAAACAATTCTAGTTGCATGCATGAGCATCGACCGCGAATTTTTCGAGCATACCGAGAAGTATTTGTTCTCGTCTGAGCATGAAATCGCGCACGCTGCGAGAAATAAGTAGGCCACAAATCTCGCAAGAATGTGGAGAGGAAGAGCTACGATGGGAACGCACCCTAGCTGATCGTTGGGAACGACGCGGAGTTTTGTACCTCCACTCCTCCACGGCGGCCAACTTGGCCGAGATAAGATGGAAGTAAGTTGTCCGGCCGCCGCTTAGGGTCATCGATTGGTCTACATCGAGAGTCCGCCTAAGTGAACATGATCTTATTACCCCATGGCTTGAAGATCTCGGAAGACTCTAGAAGAACAGCATCGCAGTGACTCAGGCCTCGTACTTGACTTATCATTGTATACATATCAGTCGTTCGCCCACAGGATATCTGAGCATCTTATAATCCCCAATTGCTCCGCAGAAACCATCCTGACATGTCCGCTTCCCCAGCCCCCTCGTTATACCTGTCACCGTCCAAGGCGGCACTGCAGTTGCAGTATGTCGGCAAGAGTTTGGCGGATGTCCCGGCTCCTGCAGCAGTCCTGGATCTGGCTCCAATCAGAAGAAACTGCAAGGCGATGCTCGAGGCGACTAGAGCTCTTGGGTTTGGATTCCGAGCCCATGTCAAGACACACAAAGTATGCTGTTAAATTAGCCTTGGTACAATGAGACGGCTGACACCCCTCCAAGACAACTGAGCTCACACGCCATCAAATGGGCCACGAGTCACAAGACATAAGATTAATCGCTTCGACTGTCTCGGAGATTGAAAACCTGGTTCCTTACTTGCTCGAAAGCAAAGCTCGAGGAGCGACAACCAATGCAAGTTTGCGGAATTAGGTACGCAGGATGATTCTAACTTGTGCAGATCCTTTACGGCTTACCAGTTGCTGTCTCTCACATCCCTCGTCTTGCAGCCGTCGCACGAGTTCTTGGTGAAGGGGTTGTTGGACTGTTTGTTGATCACCCCGAACAAGTCAAACACCTCGCAGCATTGAATGAGTCTTTCTGGCCTGGAACTGTGCCTCTTTTCATCAAGATTGCAGCTCCTATCTCGCGAGCCGGACTGCTCCCCACCTCTGGTTGCATCAGTCCTTTGGTGGAAGCTATCGTGTCAGCACCCAAGGTCCGCTTGGTGGGTGCCTATGCTCATATGGGTGAAAGCTATAGATCGAGCAGTCCAAAGGAAGCGCTGGATTTTCTCATGCATGAATTGAAGGATGCCAAGGCTGGAGCGGACCGCATCATGGAGAGTCTACCCAAAGGATCAACCGAGAAACTCACAATCTCTCTCGGTGCAACGCCCACAGCTACTGCAGTACAAAATGCCCTGATTGAGAACGAATGGAATCAGAAGTTCCGGACTTATGTCGAAGAGGTCAAAGGAAGCTACGATATCGAAATACACGCTGGTGTATACCCTGTGTTGGATATGCAACAGCTTGCAACCCGCGCTCGACCGACGACATCAGATGGCAAACCGCTGCTCTCGGCAGAAAACCTTGGTTTACGGATCCTCGTCGAGGTCGCGAGCACCTACAGCGAGAGAGAGAAGCCAGAGGCCTTGATAGCTGCTGGCTCGATTGTGTTCGGTCGAGAGCCATGCAAAAGTTATCCTGGGTGGGGTGTGGTGACACCTTGGAAAAGCAATTCAAGTCCTCTTGATATCTCCACAGTATATGATCCTACGGGAAGCAAGACTGGCTGGATCGTCGGTCGAATCTCCCAAGAACATGGTAATCTTACTTGGGAAGGACCGACAGAAGGGATACGTACCCTCAGCATTGGCGAGAAAGTTATGGTTTGGCCAAACCATGCTTGCATGGCTGGTCCAAACTTTGGCTTTTACATGGTAGTCGATGGTGATAGTCCCACACCGGACAGAGTTGTTGACGTTTGGACTCGCTGGCGCGGATGGTGAAAGGGACATCTTTGCATAGAGCACTTCAGATTGTTCACATTCACAATATGCAGTTTATGGAACCTCGGCACATTCTAGCTCACCTCGACGCGTCGAACTCCAGGCCTTTCTTGATTAACCACTCGGTCAGCGACTAATTTAATTCGATGGTCTCGGAACGTTGAGCGACGTGTGTCACTGCTATCTCCGGTTCTTTGCTCAATACGTGTAGAATATGTGCGGATTCTTGAGGTGCCTGAAGCTCTCACAGACACGACACGCTATGCTTCTCACCTATATGTAGCCACGGAGCGCTTGGCTTTGTTGTATAATGGTGTCCAAGCCTCGCATGGTGTATGTTTCCCGGAAGGAGCTCTTGTATGCAAACGCTGTTTCGGGAAATGACAGCTCCTTCCTCCAGACTACAACCCGACACTCTGATCGATCTTGGACTTGGCAAGGTTCAATGGTAGCGACTTCCATAGTTAGCTACCATTGTTGTACTCTGCCAAACTCGCACCTGGCAGTCTTGCACACCAAAGCCTCGTCATTCTCTGCATTGCTTCTGTTCCCTTCATCGATCGCTTCTTCCTCGTTGCTTTTGGATAGGGCGTAGTTGTCTTGTGCCGGCAAGATGTCTCTGCTGAGTCGCCAGCAGTCGCTCGATGGACGTACCAGCCGTGCATCGATCACCTCTGCACAGTCCAAAGCACTCGGGCCGCAGGCGAACCAAGCCTCGAGCGAGAGACTCAACGCCGCGGCTCCTGGAGTGCTCTCTATGCTCAAGACATCGACCGACGTTGGTGATGTGGGCGAGTTCTCTCACAATACAGGCCGTCTTCCTGCCGCTCTTCGTCCAACCCATCAACGAAGAAATAACCCTTCCCGCCTTTCCAACTCGTCGAACCATTCAACATACACGTACAACACCAGTCATAGCCGCGCACCTTCTCATGGTTCGCGAAAGGCTTCCAACGCCCACAATCCCCAGGGGTGGGATGCTGTATCGGTTATCTCTGGAGGTACAGGAAACGGCAATGGCGGTCGACACGGCTCGATGGTCAGTCTTCAGACTGTGGCAACGATGCCACCTTACGACAGTAGAGCCCCTTCGATGTCCCGAGGTCCTCCTAGGTCGTCACCGTACGGTTCTCAGATGCCATACGGCGATGGCCGTTCCTATTCTCTGACACACTCCTATCATGCGCCTTCGCTCAAACCTGCCAAATCTGTGACAAGTCTGAAGAGTCAAGGCGGTGGGCAATTTCAGCCTCCACGTCCACCATTCGCTTACCCTGCGAGACTCAAGCGCCCTGGTTTCCGGACCCCTTCTCCAGCTCTGAGCGACTACACTGGCGGTGCATACCAAGGCTCTCATGGTCAGATTCAACCATTCGAGCATGATATGAAGTTTGCACCTGAGCAAGCCCAGGACTACTATCCTCCGAACGAGCCTCTGTACTATCCTCATCATGCACAACCCCAAGAATCGTACCAGGGTACCTCATCAGGCAGAAACTATGGACCAGCACCTGGACGAGCCATGCATCGATCAAATTTGCCAGCATACAACAACGACTATCCTTATGGACCACCGCCAATACCGAGACACGCAAACCAGCAGCAGCCAATGCCGCCTGTTCTTACCCAGCACGGGTACCAAGATGCAAAGTATTATGGTCAATACGCAGCTCCAGTCCATGCTCTACCTTCGCTGGGCTACGGATCAACGTCAAGAGTGAGTACACCGGGTATGGACGTTATGCCGCCGTCTTCGAGACAAAGCTCCTCGTCACCGCCATCGTTCAATCCTCCCACACCAAGAGATACGACTGCGGTTCACATCACAATCGACCCAGCTCTTGTTCATTCCGCACTCAGTGAACTCCCTGAAGAGCATTCTGAGTACAAAAGCGTCCAAAGTTACCTCAAATACACAGAACAGTCGACCTTGTACGAACTTGATGCAACTCAACCCGCCGCCATCGAGCTTGAAGCAAGCACACCCACGGCTAAACGAACTGGCTTGGTGCAGCGCATCAGGAATCTCTTGGAGGATCGCGCTGCAAGTCAAGAATATCTACCGGCTGGCCAAACACAGTCACCGCAGGACATCTCAAGACTCGTCGTCCCACAGCCGTTCCAAGATTGGAGGCAAGAACCTGTCGAGTTGTCTGCCAGCAAAAGATCATCAGTCTGTGAACCTGTTGAACTTGATGTCCCTGCCAGGATTACCAGACAATTGATCCAGGCAAACACCGCACCCTCTTCTTCAGAGCACAACACAACAACTTCGCTTGTGCCTGAAGAGACGGTAAAGGCAAAGAGCGATGGAGCAGTCAAGGATGTGTCTCCGATGCTCTCAACTCAAGAGGCTGAGTTGGCTCCGGGCGTTGGGAAGACAAGCCGTGGACTAAACTTCAACTATTCGGACAATCAAACCTACTCTTCTTCGGGACTTCTGCAGTCCAAGAATGCTGAGTCAGGCGTGCACATCACCCTCTCGGAGCCGCTTACTTCGTCGAACACCATGGATCAGCTTGAAACCAAGGTAGGCGACAAGACGAAGGAATACACTGAGGAGTTTCAAAGTGGAGGCGTCAGCCCTCTACGCCCTGACGAAAGGGTTATCAGAGATTCAGTCGTGAGCCCGATGGCCACCCAAACTATACAGGCAACAGCGATCCATGCGCAATCAAAGACTGCAGACGCATACTCGGAGCCCGCTATAGATGTGCCAGCTGATCGCACATCAAGACAGACTTTTGACACCACAGAAATAACATCCGGTTTGTCTCTACCGACAGGTCCATGTCAAACCTTCGAGGCCATTCCTTCATCGAATCATGTCACAGACGTTGCTATCAAATTCTCAATACCACATTCATCAGACTACGGCCGAGCTCAGTTAGTAAACCTCAGCAATCTGTCAGACACCCCAGTTCGGATCTCGACAGAGATCAAGAAAGCTCGGTCCGCTGAGGATCACAGCTTGCAGAGCTCGTCGCTTCCAAGCATCGAAAAGGTGGCTCCCCTTCGCATCAGAAGGATGGAAAGTTTCTTGCCCATGGCCACTGGCACGGAGGGCGCAGACCTTTCTTCGTTCATTCGTCGCTCGTTTCCTCGTAAAAGATCGATGTGGTCTACCGCCCAACCAGAGTCGAAAAGACTGTCCACTGACTCCACAACTGATCTCGGGCCGGCCATGATCAAGACACGACCTGGCTATCTACCTGATCTCCACGAAGACTCAAAGGAGGATATAAGTACGAGAAATACCCGGTCTTCTTACGCTGGCTTGAGACTCTCCAACTCGCACTCGCTGCATTTCAAGCCTGTGAAGCGAACGGAGGAGACATTCCAGTCAAGCTATCTATCACCACGTCCTCCAAGGATGTCACTTTCAGAATTGAGGGAAATCCCTTCTTTGAACTTCAGCCGAATGGATCTTTTCGACAAACTGAATGAGGAGCTTGAGACGCATATTTCTCGGTCATCGAAGTCTCTGGCAGGTGTCAAAGGTGAGAGAAGGTCCGGAACGCGCCGTTCGTCGCTTCTGCAGCCAGCATCGACTAGCGAGATTCGCGAGAGGTACACCAGCTTCTTCACTGACCCAGATGACTCGGAACTGCTCGAAAACTCTACTACTGAGGCCCTTGACACAGATAATCGAAATCAAACACTCCGGAACAACCAGAATGATGCAGACACCGTGTCCACCAGATCTTTTGCCCGATCTGTCAGACCAATCTCTACACAGCAAATGATAGGCATGACTTCGGAGGTCAATCGTCTCCCAGTCCCCTCTGTGGCCGCTCTTTCAGAACGTCTGTCAACACTGCTACCTACAATCAAGCATTTGCATATCGACTGTGCCCCTGGAGACCAGACAGCGATGAACGACGCCATTGACAGGATACACCACCTCGGACGATCTGATGGCGAGGCTGCTCCACTCCTACGATCCTCTACGGGACTCCATCAGCTAGCCGCCATTGCAGACAACATTGCTACGAACGGCACGCACGATTCTGCTCTCCTTGAAGTGCAGAAGAATGGACGATTGATGAAAGAGCTCCCACCACTGCCGGAAGATAGCGAGAAGTTCTCGCTGAGCGACTCTGGTCTTGACCGTAACACTACCCTCATTACTGATGGCTTGACCAGTATATCGGAGCTTGAGCCACCAAAGCCTGCCCTGCTCCGCGGCAAGTCTCTCAGCGGTATCAACAGCAAAGACGAGGACCTATATCCTGGGTTCGCATCTAGACACTCTCTTGTTCTGTCGACCCAGAATCTAAGACCTTGGAATCTTGATGAGAACTACCCTTGGTGTGGTAACAGCCCTGGCATCAAGATCGACTTCCCTACACCGGTACTCCGCCGTCATTCCTCTCCACCCAAACTCGTGAACAGACAAAGTCGAGGTTCTGCTCAGACCAAGAGCGAGACCGAGGAAACTTTGGACCCAGACAGCACTCTTCCATCATCACCCATAGTATCCAACCCCGAAACTGTCACTCCCACTGTTCTGACAATTCACGACCGCAAGTCGTCCAAAAAGTCACTGATTGGATCCCTGTCTCGTCGCATTGGACTCAACACTCGTGTCCAGTCAGGCAACAGCGCTCGAGAAAGTGGTCTCGCGGAGAGAGCTAGCCCTGGCGACAGATATCCATACACAAGCTTGCAATCCCCTCACACGCTTAACATGGAAGTGCGATCGTTCTTCTCAGATTCTACGGAAGAAGAGCACGATGAAGAGAGACGCGGTTCCTTCCGCAAACAAATCACCTCGTTTCGAGCCAAATCGTCGAGAGTTCCAAACGGACATGCTTCTGTGCCCTACTCACAGTCGTTGGATATTCACCGTGGCCGATCTCTAGATCAGTACGGACGACCTTCGCAGGCCCACACCACCGGCTCGCTCTATGACGACCGCTTCGCAGAGCCTGTTGCACCTCAAAACTACGATGGCATGGTCGGCATGGGCCGCGTCGAGTTCAGGGTCAAGCGTGTCGCAGAACGTCTGAGACACATGTGGTTGAAGGGTGGTGAGATGATCCGTTCTCTCAGCCAGCGCAGTCGTCCAACGAAGAGGCAGCACAGGGAAAGAGAGATTGAAGTCGACAACTGGCTTGCGGATAGCCTCTACTCCCGCGATTGAGATAGTGAACATATTGGTATGGACTGAGTGGGTTGAAGGTTATTCATCGCATTCATGTGCAATATGTCTATACGCTACATAGTACCTTTCGAGACAGGGCAGGGAAGACTGGACGGCACCACGAGACCACGAACCAGTAAAGGATATACAGCATCTGTACATAGCATCTTCAGAATGAAAACAAGCATCTCAAAAAATGGCCATTCCGTATGCTAAGCTCTGCCATCCCTGCCCTCTATCCATAGGTTAAGCAGAGCAACAACAGGCCGCATCAGGGCACAATCATATCTCGAACCAAAAGACCCAACGCAGAGAGTCGATGAAGATGAATCGCAGTACCACCGCTCCAGCTTTGGAGAAAAAGACAATTGCCGACCCTGCTCCTTGGGACCCATACCGCTCTTTTGGTACACGATAAGGTTTCCCAAGTTTCGACTCTGGCGTCATCGTTGCAGCGTCACCGTGTCACGCAAAAGTCAAAATCTCCCTGGGAACGCATGGGTCTTGAGAGGCTCAAGTTGCCATGAACCTGAAAAGATCATCCTTCGGAAGTGTGCTAAAGATTGTGACATGGAGATTTTATTGTTCGGAAAGAGAGGAGTGGATACAAGGAGATGTCCGACAAATGGAGCATTGAGTTGATTTGACAGCTTCGGATGAATTATTGATTGAATTCTGATTCTGGTGATGAAAGAGGCGCGAGTGATGAGTGGATCATGCTTGCAAAGATACTGCACTACGAATCTGCAAGAGGTCCCTCTAGCCAAGGTGTGGTATTGTTTACTTGGCTTGCTCGTTTGCGTACAGCAAGGTCGTGTTTACCGACCTCCTCACCGGAGATAGTGTCAGGAGTGGATGGTCGTCAGCGCTCCGCGGACATTCCAAGCATCCCCACTCTTATCATCATGCATGTCTACAGTTTGCGATCATCGTGATGGAAGTTGAGCCGCGGAAAGGACCTGTATACAGCACGTGGTTGGGGTTTTGGAAATGAACCCCGCGCGATTTCTTGGGCTCCCTCGTCCCCGGGTATCCACTCGTTGCGTTGCGACAAGATGATCCGCGGACCCTTTGTAAAAGTTTTGTTGTATTGACCGGCAAGCTGACATATGGGATCATGGAAGGTATCGCGAAGCTTTTGTGGGAAATTGAGGAGATAACTTGGGGCATTCGGGTTTGCGATCGGCGAGCCAAAGAGACATTTCGTTCATGCTTAGTGACCGGTGCTTATGCGAGATGTTGACTACGGGAGAGACACGAGACTGACGACTCGGGTTTAAAACTTTCTTGTCTTGGTTCTCGGAACACGATCTGTCACGATACCCAGGTACATTGTGCATGCAATGTACAAAATCAGCAAACCGAGAGGATGCGAGGGCAGGAAAACGACGTTGGCGATAAGGTTGTCTTTTTGCATTGGGAATTCGCTAGACACAGACCATGGAACCCTTGATACTATTCTCCGTTGCAAAACTTGCGCCATGCGAGACTCACGTTAGTTTCCACACAATTGTCGAGGCGTTGGGCCTCAGGATTCAGGAAGCAAACATAGAGAAATGGGACATGGCTGAAGCCGTTACAGGGGAGAGGCTCGATAGAGAAACAGTTCATGAAGCGGATCAGTAATGTGTGTCAGATTAGGCAGGGCTTGCTCCCTACAGGCACTGTCGAGAAAGGCCGGTGTACCTGTTTATGCAGTAGTGCAAGGTGGCTCTCCTTCGGCGAGCGACTTGAGAAGCAGGTCCAGATGTTTCGCTGTGCCCGTGTCTTCCGATTCAACTGATTGTTGTGTACAGACGTTTCACTGCTGAGATCGAAATCATCACCAACTTCCCAATCCGATAGGTTTATGATGAAGTCTTGTCTCAAATCCCATCGAACCCCAGGCACACGGACAATGGTATAGCCAAAATTTGTCAGGGATCGACATCACTGGAGGTTGGCCTGGTTGGGGATGGGGAACACGCGGCCAAAGTCCATGCAGTAACCCAAAAGATGCTAACCAAACAGGTGGAGCATGCGTGTGCTTTGCCATGTGCAAAGTAGAGAAACTCGAGGCGGGAACCGAGGGACCCATGGCGATCTCCCATACTAGCGGCCGCGGAGGGTCTCAGGAACAACCGACGTCATGGTTTTGTCGCAACAGCAATGTGGTCTGCATCGGGGAGAACTCCTTTCTGCCTCGCTCTCCTCATAAGAAGAAGAACTTGGGTGACAATGCAATAGATGTGGCGCTCCCGACCGTTCAAACGTCGGTCTAATATTCCTAAAGCAGGAGCATGGAGCGCAAAGGTGTTGACCCCTTGCTGGCATATCATCAGTTCTAGATTCTGCGATCTGCAAGCAGTGTCAATAGTCCATTCGCGTGGTGCCTTAGTAAGGTTGGGTTTTGGCGAGCGGTATGAGTAAGTTGACGAGGTGCAGATACCAGCATGTTACCTGCTCCGCTGCGCATCCGGACAACGGACAGAAATACCCTCCGTGCGCTAAGGGATTGACATGTGGCACCTGTATCACGATGGTGGTGCAACATGATCATAGATCGCCGAATCTGCCACTGTCCGACCGAGAGCTAGTGTCCTGCCCTAGACCATCGAGTGCGCAAACTCCAATTTTTGGAGGCTGAATTGGCGTTTGGGGCATTATCACAGTCGATTCTTTCTTTCCTGTGGCAGTCCAACGTCACCATGAAGTTGTGTTCTGTATGACTCGAGCTCTTGGACGTCTTGGACGTAAACTCTAACCTGCGTTCTCTCGCTTCTTGAGGGCCGTTGGGAGCAGCTAACGGGTATGCTTAAAGAATCGGTGTGAGTGGCGTCTAAATGTATCAGCAAAATTTCGCTCGGTGAATAGATCAACGCATCTCTCGTGGAGTGGTACTTGTCATGATCTCCACACACCCACGCAATGGTATTCCTTCCATGTAGCCTTTACCCTTGGCAGTATCATCTTTCCAACGACAATTAAAAGTCAATTGATAGTTCCTTTCGGCAGCGGACGAGTCGAGATCCGGCAATCGTGAGTTTAGAATGCTGGGACTCCGAGAGCTTCATCATCGGACTTAAGAACATCCTCACATGAAGTGGCTGAGACCAGTTTCTTTCGATATGGAGTGCGGAGACGATGTTTTACGGATCATGCAAGGGCCAGATGACAATGCAAGTGCAGCCGACTCGATCTGCCCAGCACTAGAGGCTCTCAAAGACAATCGCAGCTTATTATAATGGAAACTCCCAATGAAGAAGTTCTTTGCATAATGACAAACCATTCCAATTCTTGGGTGTTCTTAAACCTTCGTCGTGGATCCACTTCATCACATCCGGTCCGGGGTCAACAGCATGATTGTTTAATGTTCTCAAAGATTTGTGGTATAGAACTATGATTTACATGCAGGCATACCAACCTCGAAAAGGCTAATGTATGATGTCAAGTCAAATATGATGCTGGCAATCACTCCTTCCATCCTCGGTAGATGATCTTGCTTCCGTAAGTCTGACCCTTCTTTAGGAGCACCATCTTCTTCCAGTCGTTGTTGTTCGCAGCGTCAATGTAACGACTGGGCTCAACGCAGAAGCCGGCACGCGCACCACGTGCAGGTGCACCGTCGACAGCCGGAATGTCGATGTACTTGCCAGTGTAGAACTGGAAAGCGGGCTCGGTGCTGAGAACCTCGAAGTGAAGCTTTGTGGTAGGGTGGAAGAACGAGCACAGCTTGCGGGGAGTCTCGGATCTCGTGTCCAGAGAAACGCTTGATGGATCGGTGTTGATGACGAAGCAGTGGTCGATATCAGGGTCGACAGCTCCTAATGTGAAGGCCTTCTCGGCTTCAACACCAGGGAAAGCCTTGACTTCGCCGGTTGGAATGTCGGTGTCGTCGACAACCATGTGCTGATCGGTCATCAGAGTAGCTTCCGTGCCCTCGATAGTTTCACCACCAGAGATGTTGAAGTAGCTATTGGCGACTTGTCAGTGGGTATCGTCATACTGCACATGAGCAACTTGCCTGTGATTGGTGACCGAAACCACTGTCTCCTCAACTTCATCTCCAACGAGCTCAACCTCGTACTCGATCTCGAGTTGCGTCTTCTCTACGCCTCCCTCGTTCTTCTTGCTTCCAGCATACCAAACGCGGAGCTCTACAGTTCCGGGATAGCCTTCTTCGCCGTCCTTGCTCAGATACTTGAACTGAACAGCTTCTGTGCCGTTCCTGTTGACAGGGATGGGTCCTTCGAAGGTCCTTTTGCCCCAGCCATCCGGGCCTCCGTGCAGGGCATTGGGTCCGTTGTTTGCAGTGAGTTTGTACGACTTTCCGTTCAAGTTTTGAATCTCGGCGTTCTTGATGCGGTTCGCGACACGTCCAATCGTCTCACCAAAGTAGGCCGAGTTTTTGGTCTGGTAAGGCTCCGCGGTAGGGAAACCTTGAACGATGTTGTGCCCCGCAATGCGAAGCTCCTGGATGATGGCGCCCTGCGGCAAGAATGTGAATGCGTCTTCGGTCGACATTCTGCTGTATGAATGATCTGGTAGATGTCAAGTGATTGAAATTGTAAAGTGAGAGGTGAAAGGATTCAAGACGATACGTAGAGACATATCTTGCGATCACGGGTAAACAGGATTCTTGCCTCATGTCACCGCAGCGCGACAGATATTAGGCGGGGGAGCTCTAGTGGGGGCTCGACGTGGAGGGGTACCAAAGCCGCCCTTTAGCCTAATTTTGATGGACACCTCACGTGGAGGCTCTCCTTGACGTTCGCGAAGCATGCTGTCATGGACTCCATCAAAAGGCCAAGAATACAAGAAGACAAGAGCGACACAACAGAAGTGCCGACCCTGCTGTACTTCGGTGAGCGCTGCTGAGCAACAGGGTTATTGCCAAGGAGACTGGCCTGCAGGACTTGGATCAGAAACTGCGTGGCTCACCAGCAAGGATTCGCGATACGATACGGGACGGCTTTTGTTTGAGATTGGCAAAAGCTCCGCCTTCTCGGCAACAAGCCCGTATAAATTATTACACGCGTACGAGGCCTCGTTCCACTGCAGCAGATGAAGCGCGAAACTCAGTATTTTTCTATGCCATCCTAGACACTTAACACGGCTCAATGTTGCTCCAAAAATGATGGTGCTGTCATGATCAGTAAACGGGAAGTCCACTGATAAGAAGAACGAACAAGATCTTCGATCCCGCAGGAACGGATTTATATCCAGCATCTAACTCCGTCCGACGTCAAAGACATGTCTGGCTCCGAGGAGCTTTTTTCTCGATGACAGCTGTTGCTGCAGCCACCATATTATGATGTGTCTGAGGAGGAGGCATCGCCTCTCTCGATACAGATGTCTGCACGTTCGAAGCGAAACAACTCCCTCTGTTTGCGCGACGTATTAACAGCTGCACTAGATTCCTCGCATGTGGCTGTGTGTACGACGCATTGCTCCAGTTTCCAAAGAATGTCGCATTTGCGCATGGGGATGGCGGGACACAAGTCCGACAGATCGCATGCAGCGTCCTTGTGTACGAAAAATCACTCTAGACGGCACAGAAATGAACATGACATAGAATCTGTGACTTATGGATCTGAGCGATCATCTGAACCATCTATAATACAAGCCGCGCAAAACAATTTTGTGCTGAGAGGTGCGCCAGAATCCACCGTTATTTGCTGCCAAACGACCATTCCTGCTGATTCGCGCACCCATGAGAAGCAAGGACTCCAGTACCATAAAACCTTGCTAGTGTAAGACATGTTGATCGTGACCTGTGAGATGCTTTCCAGAACATCCCAATCGTGAAACCCTTGTTGATTGAGCCGCACATGGTGACTAATCCAGAAAGAGGCGATAATTAGAATAATAATGATACAAGGCTGACGTTTTGATCACGTCGTCACCTGCACGAATTTGCTGAAGTCGACTTCCATTGGCTCGTTCATCCAGTCTTGAGTATTGAAGGTTCCAAATGCTTGTGCTGGCGTGGCGTATTGTGGACTGCCGAAAGGCATCATGTTGTCATATTCTAGTTGAGGCTCGAAGGCGTTGCCGTATGCCATCGCGGCCTGGAATCCATCCTGTAGTTGCGGGGCCTGCATGGCGACTTGTGATCGCATAAGATCGGCAGCCGAGAACCCACGCATGGAGAACTGATCTTGCCAGGATGGCATGAGAAAATCGTCGTTGTTGATGGCTTCATTGTGTAGTGGCGAAGGTTTGATGGGCGATCTTAGTTGCGATAATTTAGGCACGGGGCTTTGCGAGACCGGCGATGGTGATGCGCTTTGGTGGAATGAGAACTTCTCGTCGAAGACGGGCGCCGCGTTTGTCGGCATTGGTGTGCTGTGTACACTCGAGTGCGAAGAAGTGCGAGCGTGTTTGCGAGGAAGACCATGATCTGATTCGGAACTGATCGAACTTCTTCTGGCGATGAACGAAGCGCCCTCTGAGATTAACTTTTGTTGTAGCCTTTGGCAATCCTCCTCGAAATGTTCGTGCTCGCCGCTACCATCATTCTTGGGCTCCAGAAGGTCCAGCCTAGCCAGTATGTCATGGGTAAGAGGTTGCCCGCTGGCTTCTGACAAGGGCTTGCCAGGCCAGATGTTGGCATCGACTAGGCGACGATATGTTTCTTGTAGACCAGCGACAAGTTGTGCTTGTTGTTGTTCGAGCATCTCCACGTAACTTTTGGAGGTCAGCTATGAAGCGGCATTGACAAAGAGGAGAGACATACCCTTTGGGATAGATCTTGTCGTGAGACTTCTTCCTCTCGCCAAAGACACAGATAGCATTGTCTGCCTTGCATCTAGTGCACGGGTGGCTGCCATCACACTTTGACTTCTTCAGACGGCATCGGTCACAGGCCTTGCCGACACGCTTCCTTATGCTGTCTGTTGAGTCCGAAGACGATGTCCTACGGACAGCTGATGGTGGCATTGTGTATGAGGATACCAGGTGTGATCAAAGTAAAAGCAACAATGATTAGGTGGGACTGGGCAACAAATAGAGCCAGAATGTCTAGGTGTATTAACAGTTGAATTGATATGATCGAAGCTTGACGCAAAACGGAGACTCCCCTTGCGTGACGTGGGAACCCATCAAATATATGTAAGAGAAGGATGGGTCACCAAGCGTTGGCAGTAAGACTTGATGACGCTATCCCATTGGAGGCCACATGGTGAAGGCCTGTTAAGATTGTATGGCCTGACTAATCGTAAAACTGTTTCAGTCCGCGGAGGCAGGATTTAGATTGACGCCGATTTGCTTGGTCAGACTCGAGGATCATGATGGGAAACGGACAACAAGCTCAAGAGGAAATTCGGCCGATGGATCGGAACCGGGAACATCGAAAAAGCGAGAGCAAAACCCGCCGAGTCATGCAACGGCGGGCTAATGATACGGATAAAGCTTGTTTCCTTGGTTCACCAAGTGCACCTTCGATCGCAGGGCTGTTGTCGTTCCGAGGCAATCGTTCACGATATACAAATATTGAAATCCTTCTCCCTCTTTCTCCCTTCAACTGCAATGGATGGCTTTTCTGTTAGCAGGACCGGTGAGGCAATGTGCCCCCGACTACTGCAGGAGAGCGTGTGCGAAGGCAGCAGGCAGCAAGATAACCAGTACTTACAGGGTACTAACATGCCTGTCTTGTCATCTTCGTGGCTCATCAGCATCCTTCAACATGTTTCGGTTGTCAATCGTGGGGCACTGCTTGATTCCCTGGCGTTGCCAAGTGCCAGTCACTCTGCCAATACTTGTCTACGACTTGTGCCTGCTGTCATATGATTCACTGCGTCGCATGTCGCATCCAAGTGTTTGCTACGTTCTGACTTGCGATCGGGAGCTCAAGCATGCCTTGATACTGGCGAAACTCACAGCAAAAGTCCTTGCTGTCCCATATCAAGATGTATGGACAGACGATTTTGGGTGGTACCCGGCTGCAGCTTCCATTTTGGTTTATCGATTTCGAAGGAACCTTCCATAGCGTGCTTGTCAAGAACGCAAGCCACTGGATTTCTGCAAGAGTAGCCACACACACATTTCTCGCGTTAGGTACGACGTTCTGCTCTGCTTCGGGCCCCGGCCGACTTTTACATCCGAGTTTTTTGCACAAGTCCCGACTGGAGGAATGACGAACATCCGCACCCGCAAACCCGTCTGCCAAACTTCGAAATGATGAAAATCAGGGGTGTTCGAAGGGTCGTAGAAGGAAGCACTGCCCGTCCCTCTAATCCCATTCTGACAACGATCATCTTGCGAGCCAAAGGTAGGCAGCCATACCGGACCCTGGAATGCTCCGCTCGGTCACACCCGCCTCCGACGGCATCGCGCAAATTTCAGGCCCCTGTCCACTTTTTTTCTCTGCTGCCGACTATCCATCATTATTGAGGCCGACCTTCGCATCGAGCGGCGGTGACTTTAGTAGCTTCATGGATAGTCGGCCCCGACAAGGTTGCTTGTCCGATCGGCCTTACTGCTGTCTTCCGACGCTTCAAACCTCTGATTGGCACGGGTGCCGAGCGCCGATTCATTCTTCTCGCGATGTGTTGTTCATATCTTGACTGTTCGATTCGAGACCCATACCAAGAGAAACACTCCAGCTGCTGGTTACTGATCTCGTTGAGCGACGATACTGAAAGCCCTAAATAGGGCAAGAGCTCATGGGCTGACTGTTGCGTCTGCTCGCCTATTTTGTATGAAATTTTTGAGTTGCTCGTTCTCGGAATACGCACCCAAAGCGTAACATTAATGAATCCTTCGAGGTTCGGCAACACAATATCATTTGCGGCTCTTCATGGAGCCCTCCCTGCGGTACTGTCGACTCCCGAGGCCAACAACTTACATTATCCATGATGGGAACTCCATCAATATAGATGAGAGACCAGAAAGCCCCTCTCGTGCTTCTCGCTCGCTCCACAGCGACCGCAGAGTATTCGCTTATTGACGAAATGGTTCGTCGTGCCACGCGACTGAGTGGCCTGTTCAGCGAGGATATTGGACTCCATCGTATTTACAAATTCCGATTTCCGATGCCATCACACAAAAACACTGTACTTGAGCTCAACCAAGTAGGCACTCCAAAGTAAGCACGCACAGATCTTCAAAAGCCGTACATGGTTGAATATGGCTTTCGATGATTCGGGGTACACTCGCACCTCCAAGTTCGGACGACCTTCGCAGTTATCCGACTTTAGTTCCAAATAGACCTTGAAACACAGGCCTCCCTCAAGATGTTGACGCTTTTTCGCTTCGGCCGATACCACTTTTGCGACTTACCCGAGTCTGTACCGAATGATCTGGTCGATTGCATCGAACGAACTTCGGCTTGAAGACTGACGGAATGGAGTGTCCTCCGGACGGGTTAGAGACTTGCTCAGTCATCGAACATCTGTATTACTCATACATCTGTGCATCGGTTTAGAGTTCGCCGCACGGCCCTGAATTTCAAATATGGGTGTGATTAAGTCTCGTGGCTGCTGGTACAACCCTGTCACGTAATTCTATCTATTGAAATGAGTCCACAATCGGCTTGAAGGTACACAAATATACATCAAGATACAGACTGATGTGCTTCTAGATGATACAGCCTATTCTCGGATGTCTATGACTTCGAATCTCCAGGTAAACGCGAGGTGGCAGATGGTTGTCGTTTCTCAATTCCTAGGACTGAAACTGGGTCCGACTGATGCTTCCATAAACATCTTCTTGCATCTTCACAACGCAATAATGTCGTCTATCCATAAGTTTCTTCGCGTACAAGCATGCTAATTTGAAAGTCTTTGATGTCTAACGTGCGCGTTTTGAATACTATCAGAAGAAAGACGTGACCGTCGAGGTCGTGACAATTTCGGTCAAACATTCATTGGAGAAGGAGGTCATCACTACATCGCCTTTGTTGTGCTCATACGTGCATCCAAGGAACACGTCATATCGAATCAAGCAGATTATCTCAATGACATGCATAGAACAGTCTTCTCCCATCTACATCACTTACGTCGGTTACAAATATACAGTACATGCATATGCAAGGATCTATGTTGACGTGCATCGGAGTCAAGGCCGAGCAACAGGCGTTCCTTGCAGGGGCCAGGGGAGATAATTGCAAGAGAATCAGCATCATAGTTTCGCTGACACAGGCTAATTACTGGTCAACCGCCTTCTCAAGCCATTGTACTTTCATCCAAAACGTCCTCCAACAAGCCTCGTCTACACACCTCCACATCAGGTACACCCATACTGTACGTAGCTTCATACGAGTACATGCTCAGCTGACTAAAGAACGGCTGTAGCACACTGCGCAGAAAGTCGTCCTTGGCCATCGCTTTTGTGTCTGCGCCGTCCATAACGGAGCCACCCAAGAAAGGCTTTCTAGCACCGCTCTCAGAAGGTGATGTGCCGAGGGCGTTGGAAGGTGTAAACACGGAATGCTCGGAGTTTTCCATGCCCAAGACCTCTGCTACTTCGTCAGTTAGGGCGACCGGATTGAGGTCCACGGGACGGTAGACAGCGTCGATTGTGTCGGTGATGTAGAGCCATTCGTGCAGTTGGAACTCGTCAGGCGACAGAGTCGTCAGGAGATCGAGGAGCTTACAGGCTTGCAAGAGTGAGAGATTACTATACGTCTCTTGCTCGTGCACACTTCCACCAGGCAAGCATGTCGTGATCGCTCTTTGAAGATTAGCATTCAAGACAGGCCAGACGGCAGATAGATGGACTGGCGAGAATGACAAAATCATTGCGCGCAAAACCATGAAAACTTCTGATCTTGTGGTAGATGAAGGCGAGGAAGAGGGATCGGCGGTACACAGATCGATAACCTTGTCCAGAATCTGTGTCAGACTGCCTACGAAAGTGTCTTGCTCGCAGGCAAGCATGAGAAGCATTGTCTTCCGCAGAGTAAGCTGAGTCTTGCGGTCGGCTTCGAGACGTGCAGCATTAGCGCCTACGCCAAACATGATACCGGCAGTCGAAGGTGTGGTGATCTTCGACAGCAGCTCCGGAAGACGATCCTTGTCGCTCAACGCCCACTTGCGAAGCACAGGATACCACCCGTCCTGAATCAATTCCGTAGAACAAGTCAACAGTCGAGGGTTGTTGAACGCGTCTGCGATATCCTTCTTCCAGTACTTGGATGTTGATCCCTGCTGAGCAACGCATTCGAAGAGTTTCAACAAGTCTCTATTGATGTTTTCGGGGAACGATTTCGCATGGAAGGCCGGTGTCATGACATTACTCGAGATGATGTTCACAGCCGTCTGAACTCTGTCGCTACTCTGCAATATGGTGGGGAGTTTTGGCGTCACATAGAGTAGACTGTGTATGAGGTCGCTAGCACCACTAGGAAGCTGCGACCCAGTCGTTGGGGCCTCAAGAATATTGGTAAGCGGTCTTGCCGTGAATGTCGCCGTCAACAAGCGAAGGAAGATATCGCCTAATTCGCGACGCATCTTACGCAGTTCGCCGAAATTAGTGTTGTCGATCTTCTCAGCGAGCAAGACGGTGAACTCCAAGAGGGAGGGGAGAATTTGTCTGTGAGGCAGTGGATTAGAGAGCACGTCTCTCAAGAAAATCGTGCACTCAGTCCATATTTCGTCAGTGGCGTCGTCTTCGATTGCACGCGAATAGCTAAGCAAGAAAGCGGCCACTTCTGCCGTGGAAAGATCGGAAGTCAAGCTTGACCTGCGTCCAATATCCAGAGCATCGATATTCGTCCGACTGTAAAGAGCATTAATGATTACAGGGACGGTGTTCTTTGGCCGTGATCCATCCAAGACTAGAAGCAGACTGAATACGGCCGCAGACTCGGCTTCCTCAGAAGGTTTGGGTCGGGACCAGATCAGTGCTAATGTCTCCAGACACTCCAACCCCTCAGCGGCGAAAAGATTCTCAAGAATTTTTCTCGTTCGATTCCTCAGTTTTAGTGCATTCAACGAAGTGGTTGCCGCACATGTCGTGTCTGATCGGCCACTCTCATTACTCGCCCATGCCCAGATAGAGAAACAAATACGGATAGCGTCCTGGAATGACAGTATCATGGTGAGCCTACTGTTCATGCGACTGGTCTTGCTCGGTGGCGCGTGTTGGCCGTCTTGCGCAAATACACCCGAAATGTTGCCAAAGAAGCCCTGCGAAGGCTCAGGAGACTTTGGTGCAGGCATTATGACCTCTTCATTCTGAAATTGGCGATGAACGTGAGCAAGAACAAGCTCAAGCCCATGTAGTAGTGCAGAGAGGGTAGATATAGGCACAGACTCGATCCTCTCTTTGGTCGAGTGCGAGATATGCTTCACATAACGGAAAGCATTCGAAACCTGCTTACATATGCATTCGACTAGCGGCAACAGATTTGCGAACACCGCATCTGCATAAAGTGGTAGGACCTGGTCAAGGAAGTCAACCCAATGTTCCAAGAACAAGCGACTTGAGGGTGACGATAACCCGCTTCGAAGACAATCCAAGAGCTCCGGTGGAGGCGTAGAGACCATCGGTAGCGGTATCTTCTCGGGCACTTCGATGGTGAGCGAAGGTCTGTGAGAGGCGAGCGGACTCTTCGGCGGGGCAAATGCGCTCTGCACAGATGTCGCTCGCAGCTTGAGGGCCTTGGATATTGTCTCGAGGTAAACAGTCTGCAGTGCTCCGATCGGACCTTTTAGAGCCTTACTTAATATATCAATCAATGCATTGTCAACCTCGAGCTGATTCAGGAGTGGCGGGTTCGGACACTCAATGAGGGTCTGAAGAATAGTGAGCGAGGCATGTTGTAGTGACTGCGAGACTGTGTGCCCTTGCAGGGCGAGTGTTTTCAAGCACATCCTTGCAAGAAATTCGATGGCATCAGTCTTTGCGATTTGACTTCGGGGGCCGCTCGGAAATCCGAACTGGAGGTTTGAGAGAGTGAGCCACATATGTTCGTTGGGATTTCGCAGAAGATTCCGTAAGTGTTGAAAACAGAAGTGAATGTCGTCCAGACTCTGTTGTGCGTTTCTTTTGGTTCGATGACGACCCTCCTTCCTGCTTGCTTGGTCCACAAAACATTCCACGTCATTCTGTAGCTTAGAGCATATGATGTAGAAGATTCTGTCTAGGCTAGAGAGACTTTGCAGCCATGAACGGACGACGTCAGCAGCTCCTGTACCTTCGGAGTTGAGCGAGTCCAGAAGCAAGAGCAGAGGTCTCGTCAGAACCTTTTCCGAGTCAACGTCACTACCAGATTCGCCTGCAGTGGGCATAACACTGGGTCTGCGAGACATCGGCCGTCCGGAGCCTTCGGACCTTAGGTTGAAGCTTTGCATGGTATGTTCCCAAAGCACCGTAAACCTGGATGCGAGTTCCGAACCATCGGTCTCAGATTGATCACTGACGAGTAAGGCCAGACGTGCTTCGACCTGATGTTCGGCCTTGGTCAAACTCTCAAGTTGCCATATGAGTCGCACAGCCTCGACATGGTACTTTGGTCTAAACGGCGATAGGTGGTGCCAAATACCGTTCAGAACATTGGTCTGAAGATCCATGATCTGTTCGTGGCTGAAATATTGCGACTGATTCCCTGAAAGGCTTGCGACTATGACCGACATGATTGAGCTGATGACCAGGAACGAGGACTGCTCAGTCGAGGAGTCCTGCAGCAGACTCTCCTTTTCAAGCGCCTGTTTAAATGTGTCATGGATGTTCGCACTGCGAAAAGCTTCTGAGTTCGGTGTCTTGGTAATGATGCTCACGAAACAATCTGTGATCAGACCTAATTGGTTCACCAAAACCTTTGAGGTCAGAACTAGTTTCAGCACCTCCATCACGCTTTGTATCGTGTACTCAGCGATGCACTTGCGGTTCAATCCCTCGGATTCTGTTGTTGTTTCTTCGAAGTCCTCTTTCATATACTGCTGCACGAGTATCTTGACAACTGAGGGGCGCTTCGCAGGTTGCCAAGTAGTCTCAAGAGAAGCATCTGGTTCATCCATAGCGAAAGCACGCGGAGGTAGCACGCGCAACAGACGTTGTGCGAAACCCAACACAAGAACCATGAAACGTTCTGATTCATCTGTGTCCTCGCGCAGGATAGAACCAAGACGAGATAGCAGAATTAGTAGCGTGTTTGGAATGTGCCTCAGGAGCATCTCTTCATCACGTATATCAAAGCGATCAACGACGAAATGCAGAAACTCAAGGCTCCGAATTGAGTCTATTTCAGCAAATTGTCGCAAATCAAAAGATGAGAGAAGCACACTGATAAGACGTGACCAGATCAGACTGCTTTCCACACCATCGAAGAAGAGACTCGCGCTGCGAACGACTTCCTCGAGTTGTTTTGGAGTACTGGCATGGCTGTACTCAAACACGTTTCGAAGAGCGGGGAGTAGAACCTTGGGGACGATCAAGCCACCGACTTCCCAGCGATCCATCAGAGAGAGACATACGCGGAAGGGTCTCGCACGGGCTGCCGGATTGGCACATTGCTGACCGAGCATGTTCATGATGCTCTTCTCTAGAGGAGCCGCACCATGCTTCTGGAAGTATAGAGCTTGTTTCTGTGAAACGTTGCCACGTGAGTCTGTGGGCGACAAGGGCGCGCCGTCTTCAGCCTCGGAAGCAGTCGCATCGGGACCGAGGAACCATGACCATAGCCTACGATTCAAGCTCATGTCTCTTCTCAGCACACAATTAGCGGCAGCGGTAGTGATTAGTACCATGTCTTTGGATCTGACATGGTTGCGAAAGACAGGAGAAT
The DNA here is from genome assembly GCF_000721755.1 of Aureobasidium subglaciale EXF-2481. NCBI lineage: Eukaryota > Fungi > Ascomycota > Dothideomycetes > Dothideales > Saccotheciaceae > Aureobasidium > Aureobasidium subglaciale. The sequence continues at coordinate 385,928 of NW_013566979.1, read as the reverse complement.
GAAGAGGTAAGTGCGTGACGAGAAGATCGAGGAATCCGCGCTGGACCAGAATCTGCGAATCTTGAAGACCAGCAGCGAAACAACGCACGAGCAGACCGGGCTCAGGATTGATAGCAGCTTGCGCAGCCAAGGGAAGGGTGCGATGCTCGGTCTGGGCCGATTCTGTGGATGTCTTGGATGGCGCGAAGTTTGGGAGTTTGCGAGTCAGGAAAGCAAGAGCGCCCTGCCTACGAGACGGATTCGTGATTACAGCGAGAAAGAAGCACTGCCAGAAATAGCCGTCCTTCCCTTCTGCATGTGGACCATCCTCTATATCGCGAGAGGATGACTGGCGCAAAGTGTCGAGAATGTGGAAAGCTCTATCGAAGTCCTCACTTGTTTCATCCTCGATACCAGGTAGCAAGGCCAAAATGAGTGACTTTGTAGCAGGGCGAATATGCTCGGAATCCAGCTTCAAGATGCGGTCCTCAACGACCGAGTAGAACAAGGGTCGTACAGATAGAGAGGCGAAGGACAGGACGGGGACTAATCCTGGTAGGTATACGTGTAGTGTCTGACCAAGAGATGGAGGAGGGAGGAAGGAGAAGATGCTGGCGTAGACGTCGAGGGCTTTTTGGTGAACACCCGAGGGCAAGGCAGGATTGAGACATTGTGCCAGTCGCAAGGCAACGGATTGAGCGTGAGGCAGGTATTCAAGCGACGGAGGAGGGGGATGGAGGGCCCTGAGGAGACGGGCTAGAAAGGCAATGTAGTCGGCCCATTCTTGCTGAGCGCTGTCGAAGGACGAAAGGGCGCGTTCGATAGCCGTAGCATAACGTCGAGTCGTCTTGTCCTTCTGCGCAACAGCTGATTGTAGTCAGAACGATGTTCTCTCTTGAGAGGCACGCAAACGCACATACCGTCCTCGACCCGGCGAGGAGCACGCAGAGCAGGCGACGAGCGTCCCGTGCTTAACGGAGACACTGAGCGCCGACCATCACCGGGTTCGAATGGCATCTTCAGCCAGAAACATAGAGGTTGCAAGAATTAATTGTCTGGTTGGACATGTATTGTTGCTTGGTTGCTGTATAGCTCACGCTTGGCGTGGGGAACGTGGCTTCAGGTACGCGCGCTTCTATTTCTGTTTTGGTCAAGTATCCACCGCCGTGTCTGAAAGACGACTATGGCGGGCAACGCGTGATAGGTCTCTTCTGCCTGTTATCTCGGAAGAGAAGCTGTGAAAAAAACTAGAATGATGTCCCGAAAAAACACTAAGCTCACGCGACGGAATGTCGAGCACTCGAAGCCAATAAGACGCAAGTGCCTAATCAGGACAAATAGCGTCCGAGTGTTGTCATGGTCGCGGTGACGTGTGGGTTGACACAAGCATCGCCGGGAATTAATAAAAAAGCAGTGTTCACCGACTGCCAAATGGTGAAACTGACTAATAACCATCAAACCATCTGTCATGCAGCGCCTATCCAATTCTCCCTCTCCCACTCGCTCTCAATTTCCCTCTCTTCCTCCTCTAGGCGACGAATCCTCTTCGGCCATCTATACACGCGACACCAGCCCGTCACCCCTAGATAACGACAAGGACCCTGGACGTAAAGACAGTGGCAGTCCGAAGAACGAAGGCAGCTTCTTTCAGCACATTACATACCCCGTCTCGTATACCTTCAGTGGCCTCCTTCGCCGGCTCAGCGCAGACGAAGCTCCTACCGCCCTCGCTCGTGCCTTGTCAGCAAACTACAACGGCACCATGGCCCCCTCTGCCACTTTCTATGACGCTCCCAAGCGCCATCTCTCTCCCTTCCAGCCCCCGCCCTTGACTCCTCTGACTCTCTCGGGCTATAGAGAGAGTACAACACTCTCCAGTAGATTGTTGGAGAAAGCCCTCGCTGAAGAGATTCGCTTGCTTGTCCCACCGCGAGTGCAGCTGGTTGATGAATGGAAGTTGATTTACTCGTTGGAGCAGAACGGCACATCTCTGAGCAGTCTGTACAGTTTGAGCGACGAGTACAGAGGCAAAAGAGGCGGCTTTGTCCTTGTCGTCAGAGATGCCAGCCAAGGGGTCAGTCATGGACGAGCAAAACAAACGTCTCTTCTGCAAGTACTGACATTATTCCGCAGATTTTTGGCGCATATCTCTCCGATCCTCCACAGCCTCACCCGCATTACTACGGCACTGGGGAGTGCTTCTTGTGGAGCGCCTTTCGTCTGCCCTCTCTACCGGACCTCTCATCGCTGCCTCCGCCGCCGTCGGCCGACACTACACACATGCAGCGCAGCACAACCATAGCTACCACAAAGAAGTCCTCTTTAAACTCCTCCACACCAAGAAGTGGGACATCGACTCCTGATAGAATCCGCTTCAAGGCTTTCCCCTACACTGGCGAAAATGACTATACCATCTTCTGTCAGCAAAGCTTCTTGAGCATTGGCGGCGGCGACGGTCACTACGGACTCTGGCTAGACAACAACTTGGCTAGGGGAATCAGCTCGCCGTGTCCTACCTTCGGCAATGCACGCCTGAGCGACGAGGGTGAGAAGTTTGGAATCCTTGGTGTTGAATTGTGGTACATCGGCTCTTGATCTGATCAATACGCCACTCTGCACGGCCTCTTCTCGTGGCATCTCCATGTCTTGAAAACCTGAATAAGCGTTGGCTCGGCAGGACGCGAAAGTCTGGTGCCTTTGTCCGGGCGTTCTGCTCCTAAGCAAAGCACGCGCAAGCCAGATGCTATGTTGACATTCCCCATTTCGTACACGGGACGACCATCCCCGCGGTGCATCTCGACGTACAGCGTTGAAGCAGACAAGTCACTTGGTCGATCGAGCTGGGTGACTGTCAGCGGCGAAATACCCAACGGTTTTGTCGACGTGGACGAGGCACACATGACATGGATCTGACTTCAGATCTTCTATTGCCCGCAATGATCTGGACTTGTGGCATGAATCAAGCATCCGCTACAATCTTCCTAGTGAGGTCGTGATTCGAAGTTCCCAGTGTTCTCTTGCTTCAGCGGTACTCGTTCTGTCATAAGCGCAGACTACTGTAGCTAAGCTGCTGAACTTGATGAGAACCCGTTTGTGAAAGCAACTTCGCAGCATCGGGGTCTGGCCCAGAACATGGGTTTTCATTTGCTCTAGACGGTCGCGGATAAGCTGTGTTCAGCACACGCCGCGATGAGATCTGATTGCTATCTCTGTACGACCGAAAGTAAAGCAATATGCTACTTGCAACTGTTCTCCAGCGAGTCGTCCTCCGTAAACTCAACATGGGAGCCCTACTTTCCAATCGACTTCTGTCGGGCGAGCTGGGGAGGGACAGGGACGAGGACTGAGCTGAACTCCGAACGTTCTCGACCTTAGATAGGTCTTCGGTACCTGGTGAAATCGATAGACAGACATATACCGAGGTCTCAGATGACCGAAACAGGAAAGAGCCAAGCCACATGAGCGCCGGGCTGGCCTTTCCAACGGTATTTTATTTCAACAGTCAACGGTCGTCCACGAACGCTCTCCACTCCAGATTCACATGGGTTCTCAAAACACTCTGCCGTACAAAATGGCGTACGATATATCACCTGCCAGACAACGGTAAAAATGGTCTCTCGTATACTGCCCGTGGTGAGATGCGCTTCGAAGTATAACACTGTAACCATCTGCCAGTTAAGTTCTTGATTTGTCTGTTTGACGACACATTAGTCCTTTCCATGTTTGACACTTGATACAACCTCTGACCAACACTCGGTTTTTCGAAGCAACTTGAAAGGCAGAAGGGATGCGTGCATCAGACATTTTCTTGCCCATAGCGGCCGCCGGCATGGTCATCGGCTCTCCTCTGGATTTCCAAGAGCGTGCCGTCAATACCTGCACGATTCAGAGTATACAGTCTGTGGTCACCAAGCTGAACCCTTCTGTTGCTACTCCTTACTGCCAATCTCTTCTCAAGGTCTCTACAAAGACTGTGAACAAAACCATTAAGCCTTCGTCGCCGTCGAAACATGTAGTGACTGCGACTGTGTCCAAGACAGTCACCTCGACCAAGTATGTGGAACGGTTGCAAACAAGAAGCTACCAGTTGATTGACGACTTATAGGAATGTCACTAAGAACGTCACGGCAACAACAACTAGCTCATTCAATGCATCGGATACTAGAATCAAGAAGAGTACAAGCACGTCTAGCAAGAAGAGCAGTAGCTCCGCCAGACCCAGCAGCAGCATCAGCAGCAGCAAGAGTGCCAGCAGCTCTTCAAGTACAAAAAGTTCGACTTCGTCCCTGCCCAAATCTTCTTCATCGGCACTGTCGACCTCATCGAAATCATCGTCTAGCCGTGCTCCGACATCTTCGACGGGCAGCACTAGATCATCGTCAAGTTTGTCAAGTTTGCCAAGTTCTTCAAGCATTGCTCGTCTGAGCTCGACATCGTCTCCTAGCAGCACCGCTCGTCTCAGCTCGACACCATCTCCAAGCAGCAGCCGAAGCTCAAGTTCTACTTCGGTGTCTTCAAGCAGCACACGCTCTTCTTCAACTCTGTCTTCTTCGTCCATCGAATCGGCTTCATCCTCTGCGTCTGCTTCAGCGCCTTCGTCTACGAGCATCACCACGAGCCCTTCGAGCGTTCGACCTTCTACAAGCACAAGTCCCTCGTCCGAAGGAAGCATGCGGGTCAATGGAATTATGGCTCCAGTCTCAGGATCCTCTTCTACATCGGACTCTGCTTTAGTCTCAACCTCAACAACCGCATCATCTTCGTCTTCATCGTCAGCCGAGACTTCGTCGCTTATCTCCAGTGGTAGCAGCACTTTTTCGAACCGCTTTTCCAATGCTACAATTTCCAGCACTTTGTTCTCTAATGGAACATCGACCAACGCCGGGAGCACTGTATCATCCACAGGATTTGTCGATCTTTCCCCCACTTCCGCAGGAAGCTCTGCTTCTGCAAGCTCAGGAATCACCAAACGCGGTGTCGAAGAGCGAGCGGTGAGCTCAAGCAGAAAGACAACAAGTACCAAGAAGCCGTCAAGCACAAGTTTCAAGAAAGTCACAAGCACACCGAAGGCCAGCACAAGTTTGAAGAAGACGACAAGCACAAACAAGCCGGTCACGATTAGCTCCAAGAAGATGACGAGCAGTGTCAAGAAGATCAGCACTTCTATCAAAGCTGTCGTCACGTCACAGAAGGTCAGCACAAGCTCGGTCAAGACATCGAGTGTTCCCATCAACAAGGGTCAGCCTGTACTTTTCAACGGCCTCAACAATGCGCAGCAGTCCAGCATTTGCAGCTGCTTGAACGTACCTACGCCCACGGTCACAAGGAGTGTTTTGGTTGATAGCTTCACTACGATTACCTCAACCGTTACCGCCGTTCAAACCATTGTCAGCTCTAGCACGACAACAGCTTACCACACTGTAAGTCGACAACAGTCTGCATGTTCTCTGGATAATAGCTAACACATTCAAACAGACTACTGCGACACCCGATCTCTTCTACATGCAAGTCTCGAGCAAGAGCAACGCAGCGATCAACGGGCAATGGGCAGTGCTCCCAGGAGGCAACGAACTCCTGGGCTTCACAGCAGGAAAAGCTGCAGCCAGCGAATTCTTCTTCACCGCACCCGGGCTGCTTGTGGAATATCGATCGAGCTTCATTGCCAATGTCGAGGACGGCAACTTTGTCACGTCCTTCTGGATGAACTCTGTGGAGCGCATGTACAATGTTTCTGCGGTGCCGCTGCCTTGCAGTAATCAAGGTGGACAACTCTTGTGCAAGAGTGGTAATCTTGAGCAGCTGTATTGGTGCAATGTTTGGGGGACTACGTCTTTGGTCATTGGGCCTGCGACTTATAATAATGGGCTATGCAAGCCAGTGTCGCTTGACATAGTACCGGCATAGATAGAGAGTATAATCTTGATGGTATTAATTGAATGATGGAATGCCTACAACCCCTGAAGGACGTGAATGGACGAGGCAGATGATTGAGGCAAAGTTGGCATGAGGCAGATGCATGTGATCGGGTGTCGGGATTGATGGTGCGGAGAGAGCTTCTCCATGTTTGGCGGCGAAGCATTTGGTCATCACCCGAGGACCCTAGACCTTCCGTCTACCCATCCCAATCCCCGAACTCGATAGCAAACACCTTGTCGCAGACACTCGGGACTTCTCAGCATCGCTCTAGCAGCTCCCGCACATCTCACAAGCACGCAATGGCCTCACGCGCAATGTCGATGCCAGCCCGCCGTCTGGCTACCAGCCTCTCTACTCCCGTCATCAGCCGCCGCAGCTTCCAGAGCTCAGCACACATGCTCCAAGTGGTACCGGCAGGAGCCATGCCCGTCCGCAAGCCCGTGGGCGCCTTCCGTGGCGGGTACGAAACACTTGCCCTTGTTCCTCGAGCTCTACCCTCCTTCCGGATCCTGAGCCCACGGTCGTCGCGTGACTTGACTGACAGTGGTGTTTGAACAGTATCCTCGGATTCCTCTCTGGGGCCGTGTTGAGCGGAGGAGCTCTTTACTACTATGTCATTGACGAGTACCGTGTCTCCAACGAACTGTTGACCGAGGACATTTACGTGAGTTTTTGGACCAAGCAGTGGAGAGGAGAAGAAGAGGCAGCAAGGCTAACTGCTGTGTGAATGCAGGCTCTGCAGTCAGCCGTCTCGCGCATAGAGGGCTATGTCAAGTCGCTCGAGGAGAAGGCCCGCAAGTAATCGTCAGACTCGCTTCCCACGCGCCAATTCCTCCGTCCGCCATACCCACGCAGCTCCCTGATCCCGCACTATCAGCCCGAACCTCCTGCCACTCGACGTCACCACTCGAATCCCTTTAAGCATGCGCCGAAGCTCTCAGCATCATTTGTCTCCATCTTCCGCGACACGCCAAACGAAATACAAAGCTTCAAAGCTCCGTCTCCTTGTTTCCTTACCTTTCACTATCTTCGTACAACGACAAGATATCCCACCTCGAATTCAGCATACCCAAGAATTGAAAACCAATACCATTCTCCATCCGTGCCCAAAGAAAGAGCTGTGAAATGCGTGAACAACACGGTTCGTATACACGAGTCCAAGACAGTTGTCTGTGTCTCTGCCAATACCTTGCTTCTTCCTTGCAAAGATGATGCCAGACGTGAACGGACGCGTTCCTATAATCTGACCTTTAATCTTCCTGTAGCCATCCGCGTCTCTGGGCCTTGCGACTTCGAGTCAACTGTAAGTGGCCTCTGCAATGCTTCTGCCTCGACATCATTCCAGTCAGCCCATGTCCCTCTTCATCTCTCATCTACTCGGCAGATGGTCTTGTCATTGCTTCCCCTTCTTTGATGGATTTTGACGTCCGGCTGCTAAGGTATGAGTTGGTGGTTTCTGAGTGTATCGAACTTGACGCAGAAGGCAGAATATTTCTGTGAGCCAATGTCGCTTGCTGCCTCGAATGAATGTCTGCTCTCGATCAGTCGCTAGAAGCTCAATTTACTTCCTGTCTTGTCAATACAACTTAGATCTTCTGTCAACATCATGGTCACGTCAAAAAAAGTCCGAAAGAGGGACCATGGTTTGAAAGTCAAAATGTTGCTTTCAAATTCAGAAGTAATCAAGTTATGCTACAGACGGAAGTACTACTTCTCTCGCATCCTGAAGAAGGACGTGATCAAGAGAAGTGTGAAAAGATGGAAAGATACGCAGAAAGCAAGAGATGGAAAGGCCTTCAATGAGCTCGCCGGCTCAGCTAACCAGGTCCATAGCAGTCTGGACTGGCGCGTTCAGATGAACCACATGCCGGGGTTCATGACTGCAGGGTTAGCCATGGGGAAGAGCGGCTCGTAGACGGGCTCAATGCTGGAGACGACAGTGCGCTGATCATCAAACGGCTGGCCGAAGCCCTTGGAGTGATGAGCACCACGCAGAGAAGCGATGTGGGCGTAGTAAACGGCAGGGAAGATCGAGACAGGAGTAGTGGCACGAATGTACTGGTAGGAGTGATCATAGATCAGGGTGTGGATTCTGTCGTTCGGCCACTGGGGCTCGTTGAGCAGGATGTTGTAATGAACTGGACGAGCAGTACCCTTGATGGCAGTGTGCGCACAAAGGTAGAAGTCGTTCTCGAAGGGCTGAGTGACACCGGTCTCGACCAAAGTACCAGGAAGGGCATTGGCGTTCTTGTCACCGCCACTCTGAGGGAAGAAGCGGACGTGATGACGCTTGGAGGCGATGATCACAAGGAACTTGGGCTTGACACCAACCTTAGTGAAGGCCCTCTTCATGGCAGCCACTTCCTGGTCAATGACCTGTGCGAACTGACCCTCGGAGACACCGTCGCGGAAGTAAACGACCGTGGTAGGAGCCTTGCCCTGGCCGACCTTGGCAGACCAGCCGTTCTTGACGAGCGACATCATGTGCTTCTCAATGTTCTCGTCAGTAATCATCTCGACGCGATGACCATTGGTCTCAACGGCAGCGGCGTAGCGGGTGGCCTGAGGGTTCATGGAGACAGTCATAGCAGCCATAGAGGGCCCCGGAAGACCAGGAGCAGCGTGAGAGACGTCGGCACCGATGATAACGGTGTTGTTCTCAAGATGACCCTTCTTGTTGGCATCGCTGCTGAAAGCGGTGTTGGTGTAGCCACCCAGCTTAGCATTGAATTTCATGAGCACATTGGAGATGTACTGGGCTTGACCCTTCTGAACGTGAGCCATCTGCACACACTGAGAAGGAAGGCCAATGTTGCACTCGCAGTAACGCTTGATCCTACCGTAGGTGATGCTGTTCTTATCCTGAAGGATGAACATGAGGATCTGAGGACGCATGTTGTGCTTGTTGCCAGCCATCTTGAAACACTCCTTTGCAATAGTAGCAGGCTCGCTGTTGGGGGCATAGTAGATGGCGGGAGCTCTCATGGCCGGTGTAAGGGCAGCACCATGAGCGCCGTAGGCTGTAATAAAGCCCTGAACGAATCTCTCAACGGCAGCCTTGTCGACAGGACCTCTGCCGGGTAGCACACAGACACCCCAGGTGGTCTGAGCCGCGGCAGGAGGAACGGAGGAGAACTTCTTGCCCTTAAGGTCCCAGCGACCAGAGGTTTTAGGATCAGCCTGAGCAGCGGCACCGGTACCACCAAATTGAAGCTTGGGGTTCTGTAAGAGGCGAGCCTTAGGTTCAATCGGAGTGGCCTGGATACTCATGCCGTATTCCTTGAGGAAGGGGTCCGCAGCCCAATTGATCATGTTGACACCGTTCTGAATAGCCTGCCAGCGCTCTCTAGGAGGAGTGACTGCAAGCTTGATCATCGCAGATGTCTGAACCTCATCTAGCTTGAAGGTATATCTCTGGTTCTCCTTGATCTTCAAGAGCTCTAGAGGAAGCACGGCCTTCTTGGTCATACGAACAACTGGCCAAGCAGGATATCTCAAGCGAACGTTGTGTTCAGTCTGGAAGTATTGAGCCACAGACATTGTGGAGCCATCCTTGAAGGTAAGCATGTAGGAGGAGTCCTTGTTCATGAACTGGTCAATCACATAGTCGTCCGAAGCACCTCTGCGATGAGTAGCCACAACACGAAGCTTGCGAAGGCGACGGAGATCGTTAAACTTGAGGTTGCCTGGTCTGAGCAGCATACCAATCTCAGCCTCGGTTCTGAGTCTCGTGACGGCCAAGACAGCAGCTGAGAGAGGGCCAGCGGACCAGAAGGTGCCATTGGCGACATCAGCATTGACGACCAGACGATGACCAGCAGGATGGTGAGCGATGCGGAGGGACTGGTAAACACCAGTGGTGTGCTCGACATGACCACCGAGAGGTCTGCGTTGAGAGTTGGCAGCGAAGAAGGAGCGCTTGATAGAGATGAATCTCGAAGAAGGAGTCTCACGCATGATGTGATCCAAAACGGTGATGGCCTGGAGGATCTTCTTGTCGTAATCAGCGGTGCCACGCAGATAGGCATCGAGACAGGTGAAGTCAATGGTGGCGGTCTTCCTGATGACGACACGATGGACATCGGTGCGACCAGGGCGAGCAGTACGACCCTGCTCATTATCGAGGTTCACGTTGAAGCGAGTCTCACCATCGCGGTCCTGCTGCGACCATGCGAGACTGTTGCCATCGAAGATCCAGCCATTGCCGAGCTGCTCCTTGGTAGCCTTGCTGTTCCAGACAGCCTTGATCAGGCCGCGCTTCTCAGCACCGGTGCCAACCATGACCTGATATTGGTAAATGGGCTTGGTGGGCAGGCCAGTCACAGGGAAAGCGTTGAGGCGGATATTGACCTCTCTGCCGAGCTTGGATGGAGGCTGGCGGCCTTGGAAGGCATGACGAGCACCACGAGCGTCAGACCACATAGCGGCGCCAACGTCGATGTTCTTCACATTGTTCGAGATGCCCTCGACAAGCTGAGGAGCAGGGCCAGGAGCGGGGTCACGGTTGCCATCAAAGCGGGCGAGGTCCAAGCGAGCACCGGCAGATTGAGTGGTGGACGAGCCACCAGACTGGCTGTCACGCTGAGCGTTACGCTTGGTAGAAGAACTGAGCATGGTGAAGATGGTTTGAGTGTGGAAGGGAGATCAGGTCTTGACTTTCACTGATTTGACAATATCGTCAGTTGGTGATGAAGAAAGTGTGGTAATAGAGCAGATGGAGAATAGATGAGTGGTGGTGATAGATGATGAAGATGTAAGGTGATGAAGTAAGAGTGAATATTTTTGGAGAAGAAAGTAGAAGGTGGAGTGGTTGGAAGAGGAAGTGGTTGGTTGGCGGAAGGGAGCGGGTTTATATAGCAGAGGAAGGTGTTGTTTGCTCCGCAGGGTGTGATACCACAAGCCGGAGTGAGAATGGAAGGTGAGATGAAGAGGACAATGAAGAGCACTGTGAAGAGGAAGGAGCGACTAACCTGAGGGCTCTGTTGGTTGATGTGGTGGTTGTCAAGGAAGAAAGGTTGACCGAGGCTTCGCTTTTGGTTGGTAAGTAACAAGCTTTGTTTGCGCGGGCAGGAGGTAAATGTGCAGAGGACGGAGTGAATTGGCAGGAGCTAGTGATGATGAAGATCAAACACCGGAGATTGACGGGGAAGGTGTTTGAGGAAGGTGCTTGTGAAAGAGATAATGTTGAAGATCTTGTGGTAGAGATAAAGATGAAGTGCGGAAGAAGAGGTAAGAGAAGCGGAGACACAAAGACGTGACCAGGAAACAACTTACCAGGAGTGATGGAAGTAATGCTAGTGATGGTAGCTATGCAGAGGTGATGCTTGTTGAAGATGAACTGTAGTGGAGGTGGTTAGATGGTTGAAGATTGGGTTGACAAAAGTGTGCGCAAACAAAACTTACAAAGCAACAGAGCAAGGTGAACTTGATGTTGATGAAGGACCGTCGGTACCGCACTGTAGGATTGACTGACTGTGTAAAGGAAGAGAAGGACTGGTGATGTTGACTTCGTCGAAGAGCAAAGGGTTTTGTGGTTGAGCTACAAGGCAAGAGTCGGTGGATGATAGCACAAACGCCAGTTGAAAAGAGACGAAAGCGCTGCGTGGGACGCCGGAAAGCTAGCAATCTACAGCTACCGTGTCGCGCTCCCTGCACATCGGTTTGCGAAGCTGCCAGGCAATCTGAAGAAGGTGCATTGAATGTGGGCCAAGTCGAAACTGCAGATACTTCTTGCCCTTTGAGTATCAATCAAACCAACCCTGCTTGTCTGTCTTCTCCGCGTCCTTTGCTGCAAGGAAGAAGCGTCATCGATGAGTACACAGGCCTACCTGCTTCAGCAAGAAGACTAATGCAAGATGCATAGAGACAAAAGCCCGACACAATCCATGCCTATATCCATCAAGCAGAGCCGCCGACCATCTGCAGAGGACACAAAGGACATCGCCACGAAGGACTGCCACAACCCACTCGAGCACGCAGTCAAGTGGTACAAGATCCATCAAGCAGGCAGCATCACAGCTGGCAGAAAGAGACGGTCAAACAAGCATCAAACCAGGCTGAGCAGGGAGCACCAGGACTACAATCTGGCATCATCTCTCGTCATACCCTTCGGCCCGCACCGGCAACTGGCCGCCAGCTTTGCATGATGCATATGTCGAAGGAAGAGAGAGACATGCATCAGGGAGGCTGGGTCTCTAGGAGCTTGTGCGCATTGCTTGTAAGGCAAGCTGGACTACGGCATCGCGGCAGACACTAGCTCGAGCCATTCAGGCTTCACGAAGCTGTCCTAGCAGCCTGAGTCGGCCGCAGCAAACGAACGCTGGCAAATCCGGGGCATGATCGAGAGTCGTTCGGTGTACAGACTCGGAAGCAGAGGCAGACGCAGAAGCAGCTGAGGGCTACGTCGTTTGTCGGCAAGGGAAAAGCGGAGAGACGCAAGGCGCGTTGCCGAAGCGCCGTGTCTGCGTGGAGCCGCTGCATACACTTCATCCTTTGCATACGCAAGAGCATCATCACGGAGTATGTTCTACGTTCGAAGAGAGTGATATGTGCAAGTCGTCAATTCTGTCCTCGTTGTTCGTTTATATATTACAGTGGCAGACGGAAGGCAAGAAAAGCAAGCCGAAGGACATCATCCCTCGTTTTCCAGGCCCATGATGCCGTAGAAAGAAACCAAATCAACGCCCAAATGCTCCCTGCAATGCAATAGTCGGCAGTCCGCGGTTCGTTGTCGAGCAACAAGCCGTATGTGCTTCTTCGTAGGCGCCTGGTTCAGCTGACAGGACAACACCCTGCATCCGCGCGACTGACTCAATACCCGTGAAGTTATGCGATGACAGCTCGGGTTCAGCGGCCGTAGTTGTAGTTGCCGCCGCCATAGCCACCACCCTGGGGCATGGCTCTGCTGGGATCAATGCCTCTGATCAAAGCAACCATGCTTTCAGCGTTCAATCTCGCCTGGGCCGGGTATGTAGAAGCGTTCGGGATCATGCTGAGAAGCAAAGTGATGTCTCTCGGAAGGGGCTTGGGCGGTGGGGCCACAACTTGTGAACCGTAGCCCTCTGCACGCTGTCTTTGCTGTTGACGGCGGCCGGCGGCACCCTTGAGTGGAGATTCACCACGCGCAAGCTTGCGTGCAGGTTGTTCTGCATCAGAATCTGCGTTGTCAAGCGGGCGCTTGGGAGATTGTACATAGCCGGCGGCGGCAGACAGAACTGCAGGGTTTGGTACTGGCTCAATCTCAGTGCTGAGTATCGCAGACTCTGTACCCTTGGGTCTCGTTTGTGCGTTGGGACTGATGATGGTGCGGACTGTGCATGGATCAAAGGTAGGAATTCTGAAGCGGTGGCCAAAGCGGACGAGGGATGGGTCTTCGGGGAAGAGATCGGCCATGCGCTTCTCGAGCTTTGTAATTTGTGCCAACTCGCCGTAGTTGGACTCGTACTCGTGGATAAAGAGGAAAAGAGGCTTAGTTCTGGCAACGTTCTCGGGCTTAGCCGAGAGCTTAGAAACAGTAGTCTCGAAGACAGCACGAGCATCTGTGTATGTGGTTAGCATGCCGACTCCGTGAGAAATTGAAAAGGACTTACTTGTGACATCGTTAGTAGCGATCAAATGCTTGAGGTATTCCATAGCAAACAGCTCGTCCTCGGGGAACAGCTTCATGCCGCGCTCGAAGATCTTCGTTGCGGCCGGATCCTTGTAACAGTGGTATTCGATAAGCGCGGTTGCCACATAGACATCGCTTGTGATACGACCTCTCTTCCTCGCGAGAGCGAAGACATTTCTAAGACCTCCGACAGGAGCATCAGGCTTGCCCTTGCCTTGGATTCGGCGCATGGCACGCATGAGAGCGATCCAGACAAAGGACAATGTCTTGGAGACGGTCTTGATCTGAGAGGCAGTGTCCTTTTGCACCTCGTCGATCTGTCTCTTCTCCTCGGCATCTCTAGAGTTCGAGGCAGGTCTGCTTGTTGAATCTTCATCATCGTCGTCATCCCTGGCTTCCGGAGTGGGTTCGCGAGATAACGGAGGCAAAGACTCGTAATAGTCTTTGATCTGAGCGACAGCCTTAGGCTCGCGTGCCCTGATCTTGTCGATCAGAGCGTACAATGCATTCAGGCAGTTGTCGTAAGGCTCCTTCACAGCATCACCACGGCGGACAAGGCTCTCTTCGCCGTCCTCGACAGGCATGGTCTGCTCGATACGGTCGGCACGGACGAAAGCGAGAAGGCAGCTCTCCGGGTTGGCTGAAGCGCCTTGAGCGAGGAAGTCGTTGGCCTCGGTCTCCATTTCATTGTCGAAGCAGAACTCGGCGGCATCGTACCAGATCTGAGGCCAGAAGCGAAGAGCCATGGTAGCCTGTCTGTAGACATAGAGAACGCGATCGCGGTATGCTTTGATGTCTTCCTCCTTCAGCACGAGGGGATCCTCTTTTTCCCATTCGACCCAGTTTTGCCAGATGGTGACTTGTTGCTGGTAGTCGTCGTCGCCGTCGCAACCGGGAGCCGGAGGAAGAGTGGGGACGGTTCTGCGCTTTAAATCCTGTGTGATCTTCTGGAGAATGTTGTAAGAGGTGCGAGCGGTCATGTAAGCGGGCGACTTTTCTTGGAGGAATTTGCGACCCTGCGAAGATATTAGCAGATTGCCAGAGTATGGATACGCGGTGTGACTTACGGTCATCTTGTTAAGACCCATCTCAAACGAGTCGTACTCCTTCCACAAGCTGGTGGTGGCCTGCATGGGGACAGTAATGGCACGCTGGTAGGCCTTGCGCAAGAGGTCCATCTTCTGAGCGTCCTGCCAGCCGTTGCCTCCAGGGTTGCCGGGACCCGACTTGATGAAGTTGATGTAGTCCTGCCACATGCTTCCAGAGTCCTTGTCGTTGCCGATCAGGTTGAGGGCGAAATCGTACGCCTGAGTGATAGTCTGGCGAGCCTGGCCTGTCGCGTCGGTCATGACGTTGTTGCGACGTCTGATGTAGTCGAGGTAGATGCCCCAGAGCTGTACGTTGTAGTTCTTGAGAAGGGCCATGTTGAAGATGTTCTCCAGGCGAAGGAAGTCGTCCTGGTCTTGCTCCATGAGGGCGTAGGCGACCCATTGTTCAGCCTCGAGTCCTGTTAGCCGCGAATATCTCGGGACGTTGGGAGAGAATGGAAACTTACAGCAGTGGGGAAGACTTCGAAGAAGCGGTCGTAGACGCTGCGAGCATCGTCGAGCTTGTTCTTGGATCTGTGCAGAGCAATCAAGTCAAGCCAAGCATCAACATCACCCTTGGGGTCATCGGCAATTCTGTCCTCCAACTGACCAACACGGTCTTGAGGCAAGCGCGGCTTGGATGCGGCAGCGGCAGCGGCAGCGGCAGCAGAAGTAGCATTCTGAGCAGAGGGAACAGGGGCATTGGACTGCGGCAGGGGCTGGCCTTGGACAGAAGCACCTTGTGTGGGAATGGCAGAAGGGGCATGGTCTTGTTCAAGTACATCAGTAGGAGGGTTATATACGGCTTGTACATTCTGTTGCTGCTGCACAGGAGTCTGCGCGAGCGAACCGTTTGTGCCTGTGCCCTGCTCTTGCTCTTCATCGTCTTCGTCATCATCCTCTTCAATGAAGCCACCGATCGTCTTGGGCTGTTGCGAGACGGGCGTCTCTGACATGCGCGAGGCGACACGAGATGGAATCTGCGAAGGAGGCTGCGATTGGACAGCGGCGGGCTGGGGAGTGGCCGAAGGCTGAGGTTGATCGGGCATGAAGCTGGACGGATCATAGTCTTCATCATCTTCCTCTTCCTCTTCCTCCTCCTCTTCTTCGTGATCCTGAGCCGGGTTCTGGTCGGCAGGGTCGTAGGAACTGGGGTCATACTCTTGAGCGCTCATGGAGGCGAGGAAAGCGTCCTCTGCACTAAGCTCGGCCATGATTGCGGTGGGACGCGACCAAGAGAAGTGGATGACGCGCGGGGAAGGGGGAAGGTGGATGGAGTGTCGTGTATGCACTAGAGGTGGTCCGGATTCAAGAGGTATACCCAGTGTTGAGAGATCCTAGTATGAGATAAGAAGAGAGAGAAAGGCGCGCAAACAGGGAATGCGAGGATGAATCGAGATGTGACGGGCCTGGGTGAAGTTTGATGCGACGACCTTGGCTGAGCTTGCGCGAGACGCAGCTCCGAGAGTCCGAGGGTTGGCTGCCACGCTAGAAGCAACTAGCGGCGGGTAGAGCCGCACCTTGCATCGTGACATCAGCCGAATGCGCCGTGCTTGGTGCTTGGTGCTTGTCCTTGACGCTCCGCAGTCACCTCTTGCTTATTGACTCTTCCTGCTTGTGCGGCTTTCTTTCTCCTCGACATTCTTGTCGCACCATGAATCCGACAATCACGCTTCCGAGGAACAACTCAGGTGTCTCGTCCTTTGGTCCAGTCTCTTCCTCGTCCCGGCGGAAAGATGGCGGTGTCCGTATGCCTCGATTCTTCAAACGCTTGTTCAAGTTCCCGCAGATGGACTTCGAGATGGCTGTCTGGGAGATGACCAGCCTGATTATTGCGCCCAAGAAGGTCTTTCGCCAAGTCTACTATCACAAACAAACTCGCAACACGTGGCACAGAGCGGATCCGTCCTTCACATACCTGCTGTCCTTCTTCCTTCTCCTGACTGCTCTATCCTGGGGTCTGGCCTACGCAGATGGTTTCGCCAAAACATTACGCATAACGCTGGTCTTCATCTTCGGCCACTTCCTCCTTTCCTCGCTACTCGTCTCCACCGTCGCCTACTTCTTCGTGGGAAAGCTGCTGGGTCCAGGTGTCAAGGGGCTACCGGGCAGGAACAAAAGAGCTGGCTTGTTTGGCCCACCAGGGAATGATGTAATTGAACAGCTGGAGTTTGGATACTGCTTCGACGTGTCAATACGCGCCTTCTTCCCCGTCTGGGTCTGGCTGTACGTCGTGCAGTTCCTACTCATGCCCGTCATCTCTCGCGACTACTGGGTTTCGCTCTTCTTCGGCAACCTCTTGTACCTCGTGGCCTTTGGCTACTACTTTGTCGTCACATTCCTCGGCTACAATGCTCTACCATTCTTGCATCATACACAACTGCTCTTGACGCCTGTCGTCGGATTTGCCATCTTCTGGGTAGTCAGCTTGTTTGGCCTAAACTTGCCAAAACATTTCGCTCCAGTCTTATGGGCGGGTGCTGATCTGCGCAAGTCTGTATGATTCAAGTCGCATGTACACTTCATAAAAGCAAAGCTTTGTCTTCCTCTTCTTCACATTACAAAACCATGATCCTGTCGTGCGATTTTGCTGCCTTGACAAACAATGACCCATGTTCGAAGGGCTCAAAAGCACTGCGCATGCTAATAGTATACATTTCTTCCATATACAAGTATTGACATGAAACTCGATGATCTATATACAGTCAAAGGTCAAGGGGAGGTGTTGCTTACAACAAGGGAAAAGAAAACGCCAATATACATGCCCATCCATGCTTCTTACTTTACCCGGTGGTATGCACAGATCTATCCGCATCCAAGATTATTCTTACACTAGATCCATCCCATCTCTTCTAGAGCGGCAGAGTACGCTTCTGGGTTCTTTCCTCGAAAGTCTGAATCATATCGCCGACTTCAAAGTTTTCCCAGCCATCGAAGCCCATACCACACTCTGTACCTCTGCGCATCTCTTGAACATCCTTCTTGACGTTCTTGAGACTGTTGACGATACCTGTGTCATCAAATTAGTAAAGTGCCTTCCAACTAAACCAGACAAGAAAATCAGGAACTTACCATCGTAAACCTTCTCTTCACCCCTCGTAACTCTAACCCTAGAGTTCCTAGTAACAACACCATTTCTAACCTTCAATCCCGCAATCTTCACCTTCTTTCTACCTCCAACTCCAATCTCGAAACTCATAGCTACTTCGGCCTCTCCAGTAACCTTTTGGATCTTTTGTGGTGGCAGTTTTTCTTCAAGCACAGCGCGTACATCATCCACGATGCGGTAAATTACGTTTTGCTCGAGAATCTTGATGCCTTTGCGTTCGGCTCGGCCAGCGCTGTCGGGGTCGTTGGGAAGGTTGAAGGCGATGATGTGGCCACCTGCTGCGTCGGCATGTTCGATGTCGAATTCAGTGACGGGGCCGACGGAGGCACGCAGCACTGTGGGAGAGCAGAGGGGGTTGGTCATTTGGAGAAGGTAGGCGGAGACGGCTTCGACACTGCCGCTGACGTCGGCTTTGATAATGAAGGGCACCGTTTGATGGCCTGGAGTTTCGTTCTCGTCGACATCAGTGTTGGATTTGCGAGCGGTGGGTTCTACTTCCGTGCCGGATGCTCTTGCTGCTTTCTCGGCTGCCTTTTCGGCCTTTTCGGCTTCCTTTGTTGCGTCACGCTGGACTTGCTGTTCACGGCGTTGGGTGTTGATGACTTCCATGTCTTCAGCCATGCGAATGCGCTCGTCCTTTTCGTCGCGGAAGGCGACTACATCAGAGGCTTTCTGCTCGTTGGGTGCTTGGAGGACTTCGTCGCCTGCGTTGGGTTGATCCCGCCAGCCGTCGACTTCAATGGGAGTACCGGGACCTGCGGACATCTGGGCTACACCGGCCTCGTTACGGAGAGTGCGGACACGTGCCCATGTCTTACCTGCTACGATGATGCTGCCGGGCTTTAGAGTACCGCGGCGGACTAGCACAGTAGCTACACGGCCGGCCTTCTTTGTGGTAGCTTCGAGGACCCAACCTTCGACTTGTCCTTCGGTGTCGGCGCGGTGATCGAGAATCTCGGACAGTGTAACTGCGGCGTCTTCGAGCTCGTCAATACCCTGGCCGGTCTTACCACTAACAGGTACGACTTGGGTGTCGCCACCATAGTCTTCAATCTCAACTCCGTGGCGGGCCAGATCTTGCTTGACACGATCTACATTTGCTTCTTCCTTGTCAATCTTGTTGACAGCGACGATGATGGGTACTTGTGCCGACTGAGCATGCTTGATGGCTTCAATCGTCTGAGGCTTGACCGAGTCGTCAGCCGCGACGACCAAAATGATGATATCAGTCACAGTGGCACCACGCTTGCGCATTTCCAAGAAAGCGGCATGACCGGGAGTGTCGAGGAAAGTGATTGTCTTGCCACTTGACAGAGCAACGCTGAAAGCACCAATGTGTTGAGTGATACCACCATGCTCAGAAGCTGCGATGGACGACTTGCGGAGGTAGTCAAGAATAGTAGTCTTTCCATGATCAACGTGTCCCATGATAGCAACGACAGGGGGTCGGACGGGGAAGTATTCCTTGTCCTCTGGTGCAGGCTCAGGCAAAGCCTTGAGATCGCGCTCTTCCGCTTCCGCCTCTTCCTGTGCACCAAGAGTGGGATCGAAGTTGTACTCCATAGCAATCAAGCCGGCTTCCTCGGCACCCAAGACGTGGTCATGCGAAGTGTTCTCAAAGCCCAGCTCTTCCATCTTATCGGCCATTTCCTGATATGTGACGTTGGTCAACTGTGCAAGCTTCGACACGCTGACAAACTCAGGCAGGTTGATAGGTGTCATCGCCTCTGCACGTCTTGCCTGTCGTGCGGCTTGACGAGCAGCTTCCTTTGCGGCCTTGTCCTTCTTTGCTTGGCGAGCTTTCTTGCGTTCATCACGGTTGTTGCGCATGGCTCCAAAGTTGCCCTCCGCATCGTCGTCGTCGTCGTCGAATCGACTTCGGCGACCTCTGCGTGGCTTCTCGTCATCCTCATCATCCACTTCCTCAGAACGACTGCGGCGACCTCTTACAGGTGCACCCCTGGGTGCTTCGTCTCCGTCCTCCTGCACGAAACGGGAAGCTCTGCGGGCATTACGCTCCGCAATTTTTCTGTTTGCTTCTTCTTCGGCAGGGGTCAACTCATCAGTCTCAGCTGAACCTTCTGCGCTCGCTGGGGGCGCATACGCAGCGGCCATTTCTTGACCTGCGTCCCTCATTTCTCTTGGTCGTCGGCCATCTCTGTCGCTCCGTGGTGCATTGCGATCGAATCTCTCAGCGTTGGGGTGTTGTCTTCGATCGACCCAGCCGGGCTTGGGAGGGTTGGAGCAGTTGCGGAACTCGTGACCAGGCTCGCCACATCTGACACAAGTTTGACCAGGACGAGAACGGTCGTAGGTTCTGGGCCTTTCGACATTCAGAGACTCGATGTCAAAGCCGCCAACTCTTGGTTGACGCTTCTGTCGGTATGCTTCGAACCTGGCATCAATGTCTACAACTGACATGGGTGTATATCTCCCACTGCCCGCCTGGGTCTGTCGCTGCGATCGTGTCTGATCGTCCTGCTGCTGTCTGGGTTTCAAGATGTTCCAGCTCTTGGCGTTCTCAAAAGGTGTGTCGTCTGGCTCATCACGGCTGTTGACCATCATAGTCGAGAATCGAGAGGCTCGGGACGATTGACGGTTCTCGGCTGACTTGGCCTGCTCTTGTTGAAGGCGCTTCTTTGACTCGTCAATGAGGGCATTTCTGACCTGTTGGTCTTGCTCACCGAACAGAGATTCAACAGACGGTTCCGAAGGAGGTGCGGCCAGCCTGTTCTTGCGAGCCAACAAGTCTTCGAGCATTCTTTCCTCCTCTTGTGACAAACCGCTACTTTCCCCTGGTGATGCTGATGCAGGTTGCGGTTCTAATTGGGGCGTCGGTGTTGCTACAGATGCGGTGCGTCTCATGGCGTTCGCTGTGCGTGGATTGACCATCGAGGAGGCAAGCTCAGTAAAGTTGCGAGCACGAGGAGGAGATGACTGTTCTTGAGCTAAGGTCTGCTGATGCAGCTCACTTGCTTTGCGGCGGTTCTCGTCTTCTTGCCATACGCGCCATGCGATCTCCCTGTTAGTTTCAACGTCATCCTCGGCCTTTTCCTTTACTTGTACTGGTCGGATTTGAACTGGCGGAAGAGGAACTGGCTCCAGGGCTTTCCTTGCCAACAGCACATCAGACGCAAATATATCGTCGTCGTCATCTTCGAAGGATCGCGATGGTTGTGAAGTCTGTGTTGGTGTCTCGGAGGATTGTGCTGCTTTGACTGAGGGCTCGGCAGCACTCGGGGACGGAGCGGCCTGTTGAGGCGTGGAAGCGGCAGTCCTCCACGACGGGGGCTTGACGGTAGGTTGAGAAGGAGGAGCAGGAGGAGGGTCTGATTTCATCTTGAACTGCGGCATTGGAGCGGGCTTGGGAGCGGGCTGATTGTTCCTCCTAGGCTCCTGTTTGGCCGCCATGTCGTCCAGACTAGGCATGCTACCCACAGACTTGATGACGTCGAGTTTCTTCAATAACGTGTCCTGTAGTGCAGAACGATTGGCTTTTGCATTTTCATAGCGTCCGTCGCGGTGAGCAGTTTGTACTCGGTTCAAAGGCCGGTTGGCGTTCGCATCGACTGCTCGCGGTGAACCGGACGTCTGTTTAGGCTGTTGCTTCGTACGATTCATCGAGAATTGTTGATCCGAGCGGTTCATCGAGAACTGTTGATCCGGGCGATTCATCGAATGCTGTTGATCCGGGCGGTTCATCGAGAACTGTTGATTCGGCCTTTGCTGTCTCTGCTGTTGAGGCTGTTGCGGCGAGGGGTTCGATTGACTCGTTTGTGACGTCTGAGTTTGTGGTGTTTTCCTTTGTGCATTTCCGAACAACCTCTGGGCGGCTAGCTTCTCTCTTGCTTCCTCCTGTTGCCTGCGACGAGCAGCGTCTTGTTCCTCCCTCTGGCGTTTTGCCTCAAGCATGGCCTTGTGGGCTTCTTCAGCAGGATCCGAGAAGTCGAAGTCATCGGATTCCTGAGCGCGGGTGGCAGTCGAATGGAAGGCATTGCTCCGAGCTATACTCGTCTGGCGGATGTGAGGATTGATGCGACCAGCGCAAAAGCTGCAGAGGCTTTGGCTCGAGGACGTCTGTATACCACAATTAGCCACTTCCTCTGCAATCCGGCTCTGCAGACTTGCCCTCAATAGCTTTGACCTGCGCATCTTGAAATTGCTAGCCTTTACAGGTCCACACTTCAAGAGGAGAGTGGTGACGCCGTCCCGAAAACTTCTTGGAGCACATGCAAGTTGCGGCGTCCGGAGAAGCTGTCTCTCCCCCGAACTTGGACCGCTTATTCTTACTTTAACTCTGTATGAGGCTTGCATCATTCAGACTTGCAGCATTGGATATTATCACATGAGGGAAGAAACAACAGATTGAGTAGCAGGCCGAAGAAGCAATCGAATCGTGGGTTACCAAATGCTATGCACATAACTCCGGAATCGTCCTGGTATCCTGCTCTGAAAGCCTCGCTTCGGCGACCTTGCTCCTGGCTCATCAAGTCATAAAAGCAATTCCCATCAGAACATGAAGATGCTGTTGAATCAACTCTTTACTTCTTCTTGTTGCCGCGGTTCTTCTTGGCCGTGGCTGCTGCTCTCTGTCTCTCCATTCTTGCCAACTGGTCGGCCTTCTCCTTCTCGTGCTCCTCCTTCTCGGCCTTCTCAGCTGCCTTACGGGCTGACTCCTCCTCTCTGCGTTGTCTGACCAGCTGTAATCTCTCCATGTCGTTTCTGGCTTGCTCGGTCTTGCCCTCAGAGTGCAGCTTCTCATATCTCTGCTTGGCCTGAACGGCTTGCAGGGCCTCGCGCTCTCTTCTGGACATTTGTGAAATGTCGGCTGGCTTGGTGGGCTTCTTCTTGGGTGCCTCATCGTCGGATCCAGCGACTACAGGCTTTGCGGCCATCTTTGCGGCCTTGGCGGTGTGGTTGGGGTTGGCGGGCATGTCATCGTCGTCTGATGATTCTGACTCGCTTCCAGAGGGCATGTCGCCGACTTGGACGGGTCCCTTCTTCTTTGCAATGGCTGCGGCCTTGCGTTGCTTGGCTGCCTCGCGTCTTTGCTCACGGGTCATCTCTTGCTCGCCGGCGACGGTTGCCTTGGGTGCCTCCTCATCGCTTGACTCCTCCTCTGACGACTCCTCTTCGGATGAAGAGTTGTCCGAGTCTGATGCCCACATGCTCTTCTCAGCACCCTCGGCGTCGATGGGACGGAGATCTCTGCTGAAGTGCTTGCCGCCTGCAGAACGAGTCAGTTGTGTCGCGTGATGTGCTGGCTGCCATTTTTACTTACCACCTCGCTTGGGCTTCATGAACTTGCCGCCTCTACCTCTAGTAGACATGTTTGCGGTTTGTGAAGGTGGTTGCTTTATGTGTGGTTTTTGTTTGACCTTCCGGCGTAGATTATGAGTGATCCGACGGACGTGTACGTTGTTATTAAAGTCGCGATATCTCAAAAGTCGCAACAAGATTGTTATGGTGACGAAGAAAATCTACTTGGGCCCTGATCTGGCTGACCTCCGCCGCAACAGTCACTGGGATTTGCTGACCGCAGTCATCGTCCTTGGCAGCGCATGCTGTGACTGGGGTCTGTGCACTCTTTTTTTTCTGCGACGGTATATAAGCGCCTCCTTCCCTCGACCCTCTTTGCTCGGGTACATAAACTGATTTTCCTTTATTCACCAACGCCGTGTTTGTTCCTGTTGCGAGCGAGGGGGGAAAAAGGAAATAGATCGATCTCGTCTGCTTACCCCGAGAGTGCCAGAATAGTGGCGCTCAAGGAAATATATTGGACGGCACATAACTTCGTGAATGACGACCGTGTTTTGTACTCTCAGCCTGGAGAATGACCATGGCTTGCACTGCAATTGTTCGCAGTCAGCCTGGGCCTGCCACAATATCTTTGCGCGTGGTCTCGTGGCTTTGCATGCGGTCCTCGTAAACTATCGCTCGCTGCTCGTATTCTGGGTCTGCTGTTGATGTTGTACACCGACTTCTATGTTCGCTTCGAGGTCCATCGTGGGCTTTACTCAACACCATGCCTTGGCTCACAACGCTGCTATAAGACTGCATAGACCTATCGAGATTTGCGGACGATTTGCATGAAGCCGTGTCAGTTGGCAGAGTATGGATCTTGTCCATGGTTGGATTTCACTGTACAGCTCTAAGCTACTGCCCTGCTCACAGACTCCTGGGATGTACGAGGACATCTCCAGCCCTCATCAAAGAGAAAGCAAAAGGACTATGTACCCTTGCCTGGCAAAAGGATGTCGCAGCCGTGAATCGAACACGGGGCTCGTGCATGGCAAGCACGAATTTTACCACTAAACCACTGCGACTCGGATGAAGTTACGAGGTCTTTCAAACAACAAGATTTTCAGACGATTCCGGACCCCCATTCTACTGCACTGGCAAGAACCCAGATACCGCGTTGGGCACCTCCTCAAGGCTGCTAACAATCGCTGATGGTCTTCCGAGTTCGCCCTCGATCATGGCATCTTGCCATCCGTTCCCTGCTCTGTCGACCCAGCATGCCTGCATACCAACCGCGCGAGCACCTGTGATGTCGAAAGGGTTGCCGCTGATCAGCCACATGCTCGCCATATCCTCTTTGTTGTTAGGGTTTTTGCCAACTGCCTTAGCAAGATGGGCATACGACTCTGGCGTCGGCTTGAACCGCTTGGGCTCCTCTACAACGACGATATCCTTGAAGGCCGATGCATGCTTCGAGAGATCGGGTGATTTGTTGACCGAGTTTGACACCATTGTATGCGTGCCATTCGAAAAGACCACCGGGTAGAGATCACTCTGCTTGGCAATAGCCTCAAGTGCTGGTCCCACATCGGGGAAGATGGAGAGGGAATCGTAAGCCTTCATCAAGTCGTCAATGTCCTTTTGCTCAAGTGAGACAGAAGACTCTGCCAAGGCATGTCGTAGCGACCGCAGTGTGACTTTGCTAAAGTCCTCGTATATGTCTGTAGTCGTGTCAGTGACGCGATCGGGATGCATTGAGTTCTGGGGAATGCATACTCATGCTGTTCAAACGCCATGTGTACTCCAGTTGATACTTGCGCCATGTTGTTGCGATTGTCTGTGCCTTTTCTTGTCCAAAGTGTGATGCGAGCTTCTTGGCTATGGACTCGGTGGACAGAAGCGTGCCGTAGGCATCAAAGGCCAGGATGGTTTTGTTTTCGCCGCTCATTATATATTGAGACTAGGAGAGAAGAATTGGAGGAACAGAGAATGAATTCAAGATGGCTTATGATGGTCTAGAAGTATGATGCTGATGGTCAGGAACGGGCCTCGGTGATGCAATGGAGGGGTCCCATTTCTCCGCGTCCCCAGACAGATAGGTTCTCTTCATTGCTTAGGTACTCACCACAACCGGTGCTAATGAACCTAAGGCGTCAGTGTCTCTATGTGCACGATGTCGTTCTCAGGCTGGTCGAAAGATTGCATTGCTCACGGCTTGCGTGTGTAAAGTCGCGGTCCAAGATACCCCATGGCGTCGGCGGACGATGCGGACCGCAAGAGGCGCCATGTGGATGTGTGACAGGAGCTATCTCAGAAGGAAGCTCTGCTCTTTCTACTTGAGGCAAGTGCTTCTTGGAAGGTGATACAACTTATGATGCGAGGAGGTAGGTGCTACCATGGGTTGCCGCATGTCTGTTGAGTAGACGCGGCTCCTGGCCTTGAAACCTCTCAATCGTTTTCCATTACCTATGCCCATCAACGAATCTCCTTTGCCCTCTTCCTATCTCCTCTCTGTCTTTTCTCCCATTGCTATCTTCCTTGCGGGTTCCCTACTCCTCTCGTGAATCGCCTGCCTTGGACGCCCCATATCTCAAGGTTTCGCGTCTCCAAGATATCTCTACGACAGCGGCTCTAGCCCTTTGCCGCTAATACCTTGCTGATTACCATCACAATTGGCCACAGGACATACCACATGTCTACCTACCGCAGATCAAGAAGAGATAGTGCTACAGCCGACTCTATCGCAATCTCCGACATCAGCTCTCGACCATCTGCACAAATGGACATGCCAAATGATTGCGGTCAGTTTTGCACCTCCTACGGAGCTTGTAACTCGAACTAAATATGACAGATGGCTGGAATGAATTGCAGAGAATCACCAGCTCACCAAGCGCTCCAACAACACCTCGCACTAAGCGCAAAATTCATTTTATCGAGCCCTCGCCCGAGGATGTTGCTCCGCGAAGATCCAATACCGTTCCTCCAGGCTTCCGAACTTCATCGACGATCGCTTTCGATCGTGAACAGACATTGTCAGGAGCAGCGGGTCCCGAAGAGGTCCAGCCTGATCTTATTTCATTCGAGGAGCCTGAAGAGATGTCCTTGAAGTCACAAGATTCGAGCGATGCCTGTCTTGAAAGCCATGAGGGAGATCCAGACTTCTACGACATGGACGTCGAGATGATTGCCTATAATGACGACTCGACCCCGATCGAGGAGCTCCCACAAGTCTCACCTGATGAAGATGACGCAGAAGATGCAAAGGTTCCCATCATTCCATTCAGGCATGCAAAATCGCAGTCGGTCTCGGCTGCCTCTGGAGCACCTCAGGAAAGACCAGCTCCACCAACATTCTATCGCACATCGTCGGCATCAGGGCTTTACTCCAAGCCAGCTTACAGCCCGATTGTCAAAGCACACGTCGCAGCCAGCCCTGTACGTTTTGACTTTTGCACCACACCTGATAGCGACGAGCAACTTGACGATATTCCGCAACTGTCTCGAAGCCAGACTGCGAGCTCCAAATCCAGTAACAGTGCATCTTCGGCACTATGGGACGACAAAGTCGCGGTCAGTACTGGTGAAAAGTCAGGACCGCCGAGCGAGATTTCCAGTCCAAATGCACATACGAGACAGTCGTCAGGCTCCAGGGGCGAGTTTCCCTTGGAAGCAGTCAAAAGGAAGCTGTCTGCCATGTCACACATGAGGAGAAGCGGCAACAAACATAGCAAGAGACAAAGTTCAGAGCCTTTGTCAAGTCCTGATGAGATTCCGGCTGCGCCTCCAAACACTCGCGCAACAAGTGACACGCCGAAGAGAAGCCCCAGAGGACCTGTGGCCCGACACAGTCATTCGGGCGTTCCGTCCCCTCAAGTCAGTCCAATGTTGACGGTGCAAAGCGAACCGCAGTCTCCGACGCAAAGCACTCGCGTATCACCTCACCTCAAGCCGGCCTTGAAACATGGTGGTCCCAGCAAGCCTATCGCAACAACCAAGTCACACGATCGATTTGTACCCACACACCGGGACAGCCTCGAGCTTGCACGTCACCGGTTGGCCGCAGAAGCAGCTACCATCGATCCTCAGCTTGTAAGCACGCGAGACTCGATCATCCTAGCTAAACAGCGATGGGACAAGTATCCCAAGTCGCACGCTGTCTTTGATGCGCAGTCAGAACAGGTGCACTTCGGAGGTCTAAGTCCGATCATGGACGCCAGCCCGCCAGACCCAAAGGCATACTGGGCGGGCAGACGAGAATACCTGTTGAAGCAAAAAGAGGTAGATTGGCAGCGTGAGATTGGCGGCCACCCAGAAAACGATCATGATTGTCCCATTTGTGAAGTGGAGAAACCTCGAACGAAGCGATTGACAAGCTTGCGAGCTGGTTGAAGGTTGTAGACTTGTCTGATAGAAGCACCTAATCCTCGGCGACCGAGTGTGTGTACATAGACTTTTTCTCTCTACAACGCCCTCCCTTGAACCCCTCATGACACCGGCGCCTGCTGTTACGCTCGATGAAGCCCGAGTGCAGCGATTGTCCCTCGATCGATCTAGTCCACATCGACACCCATCTTCTTCAGATCTGCGCGAGCGAGCTCAATCTCGGCCAGGATCTCCTTGTGAGCCTCTGGGACGTCGTGGAAGGTTGCGACATTGTATCCGAGCTTGCCAACAAGGTAAAGGCCAAAGGAGAAGACGCCGAAGAAGGGAAGCTGGAGCTATAGTCAGAAATCTGTCTGTCGGAGAGTCGAATTCGGGAACGGATAGAGCGTACGTAGGGCATAAGATCATTGATGGCGGACGGCAGGGGGATCAAGCCAAGGAAGAGTGCCAGATAGAGCTGTGACGTGTTGTGTTAGTTGTGTGTTTTGCCAGCCAGAAGTGACGATGTCGCATACGGAAGAGACGAGCAGGAAGATGGAGATGGTTTGCGTGGCCCTTGTCATTTTGAATGATTTCTGTGGGTTTTTGTATAACACAAGGAGATGTCGACGTTGCTGTTGTTTGCGACTTTCGAGTCGGTGGAAGCTCTATCCCTGTCTCTCTCCCTTGATCTGCTCCAAAGTCCGGGGTCCAAGAAGCGCCCGCCGTGATCGTGAGGTCTTGGCGTTGGTTTGTCAGTGCTAATTTAAGATCTATTGCCTTTGCCTTCTTGACCTTTGTATTTTGTCCTTCTACTGAATTGTGAGAGGAATCAAGTTCTGGGACTATGGCTGACTTTGAATGGGCACAATCGGTGTTGGACGCTGATGAGCGGCCTAGTTTGAGCGATATTGCAAGAGCACTTCAGATCCTCGCAGACTCGAGTGCTGACCCTGAGTTGAGATTACGGATGCAAGATGTTTCATTTCAGCAATTGCTTTCATTGTTATCAGGTCTCGCTGCCAGTAGTGCACAAGAATCGTCGAATTTGACGTTATGGAGAAACTTGCTTCGTTGTGTTGGCAACATGATCGCGGACAATGGTAAGATGGTATCATCTTGAATGTTTTAAGAAACGTGCTGATTGGATCGTCTTGGAACATAGATGCTCGTAGAGCTCAGTTGCTGGAGGATCCGACATATCTGATGACCTTGGACTCGTTTTTAACATCCATCTCGAACAACCCTGAATCGACGACGTTAGTGGACATCACAGTCAAAGTCCTCTTCAACCTGTGTACAGACTACAGTAAGTTTGAAATAGATCAAGGCAAGTCAAATATACTTATTCGCATATTCAGCTCCTGCCCAGAAAGAGTGCTTCAACCAGAACATCCACCAATCACTAATCTACTGCCTCGATACACGGCTTGCTGTAGATCAGGGCATCTGGGGCCTGGCACTCGATCTGACATGCATGATTCTGGAGCACAAGCAAGAGCTGAAGCCGTCACAAGAATATCCTGACTTTGAAGCCAACGCACCTCGACTTCTGAGATTGCCTCTCGCGGAGGTGGATGCAACAGCGTTCCTCGATGCGTTGACATTAGTTGCTGCACATCTACTCGACAAGAACTTCGTACAGAAACTTGTCGAGCACAAGCAAATCGAGCATATCTGGAAGCTGCTGAAGCGTACGGAACATAGAATGCTCAGCGATCGCGAAACAGAAGACCAGGACGACTATGATGAAAAGCAATATCTCCAATTTCAGCTTGTGCTGTCTCAGGGGTTGGCTGACATGACTGCTTTACCGCTCTACAACGACAAGTACGATACGACTGATTCATTCATACAATCTCTCTACCCGCAGGTCATTCCCACCTCGACGGACCCTACATCAAGATCACCGGTTGCTCCTGCAGCTTGTCTGATTCTCGGCAATCTCATCATATCCGACGAAGCAGCCATCTCTCTAGCTCCTCACATACCGATAAAAGATCTCTTCGCAAAACTCGGTCGATCAAACGACTCTGCCTTCCTCAATGCGGCATCAGGACTGTTACGCCATCTATCAACACCTGTACAAAACCGCGAACACTACTTTGCGGATCCGGAATACCTCCTATCAACCAGACATCTCTACACAGACATTCCGCTCGAACAGGTCCAAATGGGAGGCCTTGCACTAACCCGTCAAATCCTTGCAAACATGAAGCCGAGATTGGTAGCACTACTGTCTTCCGCCACCAACAAGTTCCTCTCAACGCTGCTATCAATCTACCAAACCACAACATCTACATCCGTAAAGTTGGAAATGTCAAGACTGGTGGTGAGCTTCTTCCGCACACTCCAAGCTTCTTCGGCCACGGTATCGGAAATCGAAACCGGAGAGGAAGAAGCGACAAGGGCACTCTTCGATACTCCTGTCAATACCTCAAGCATTCTCGACCCGCTCGTTTTTAGTATAAAGCATGCAGCTGAACCAGGAATCATCGCCATACAGGCAGAAGCATGGTTAGGATTGAACCTCGCTGCTCGTCTCCCAAGTGGTGCGAGGAAAGTCTCTACTGCTTTCTCTGATGATGAGGAGTTATTTGCACTGTTCATTTCAAGGTTGGGTGGAAAACCTGGAGATGGGGAGGAAGTCAAGGATGAGAGGCCTGAGTGGCTAAGAGAGAAGGAAAGAGATAATGCAGTCCTACTCGGTGCTGAGTTGATCAAAGCAGAAGATGTGGATGGAGACGTCAAGGAAAAGTTCAAACTCGCATTGCGGGAGAAGGAAATCCGCATTGGTTGATTGTGCGATAATTCGAGGATACTATTTATACAGCGAAGAGTCTCAGATCATATCAACATTACTAGGTAACTTTTTATACAAATCAACAAGTACCAGGCTCAAGAACCGCAAGCCTCAACCCCTCCATAAGCTCCAGCAAATTCTCCACCAGGGGCGGCGCCGACCTCGGTGGCCGACCATTCATCCTGAAGATATCCATAAGCACACTCATTACAGCCGCGGGCTCTGATAACAACACATGCGTGCCGCTAGGGTCACCGACAGCCTTTTTGATAGCAGCTTGTCCTTTGTTCAGGCTGATGAATCTTTGCGCGCCGTTGCTATCTGTTTCGTCTAGCATGGCGACGCTTTCACCTCGTCGTGCTGAGATATTGCCGATGGAGTCGAGGGCTGATTCGGTGAGTGCGGCGTTTGAGATCACACCGTATGACCATAGGGCCAGGCCTGCCTGGTAGAGTACGATGGCGTGGAAGTCTCGCAGACAGCCGGTGGGTATCTTTCTGGCCGCCGCTACAATTTGAGCAGCGTGATAGACACCTTGACGAGCACTGGAAGACTTGGCCCATTCTTGCAGTAGAGGAAACACTCTTCTTGCTTCTGAGTGACCTTCTGCTCCTGCGAAAAGATGCATTTCCTCGAGCGAGATATGCAGGTGCATGAGCAGCAGCTCTAGGGAAAGAGTCATGGCGACATTGGTATGCGAGCTCATCTTGACACAGTCGAGAAGTCTTGTGAGCTCTGTAAGTCTTGATGATAGCAACAGATTTGAGTTGCTCCATGAGCTTGCTTGACCTCTGCTGATGGAGCACATTTGTCGATATTCCCAGATCAGACGCCAAGCGGCACTGAGCAGTGCTTGACTCGCAGTGGTCTCATCGAACATGTCGTGTCCCTCGCCAAGAAGCTCAACATCTTGTAGCAAGTCAGTAAGAGATGGTTCTCTTTGCTTGTGTTGATCCAGAGACATGTATGTCTGCTTCCACTTCTCGGCTGTCGCGGCGATCCACAGACTCTCAGCTTCTGGTAGAGGTAGGCCGAGTTCCGCATACGATATCAGAGGATTTGTGAACAGCGTAATCGACTGACGGGTGTCGTACTCTAATAGGTAGAAGACCAGCCTCTTTCGCATCTCTTGTTTGGCCCACGCATGCCACTTGTCTTCAAGAGCTTTGCCTGTATCCGTCGAGTATGGGATAATGGCCTCATAGGCAGATCTCCGAAACCAGCCTCTGCGGCGGCACATGGTTAGATATGGCTGGAGGAAGCTCTCCGCGATTTCCATCTTGCGAGAGTTTCCGCTCCAGAGACCGGAGCTCAGGCCAATGCCGAGCGACGTCACGCACTCAACATCGCCAATGAGTGTGTTGTCTCTTTCGATGTTGTTAGGTACCCCGACGCGGACTACTTCCATCAACGCAAATCCCATCTTCCTCAAGCTGATATCTGGAGCAAGAGTTGCACCACCAACAACCATCGCTGCAATCAGTTCTGGTCTCGCATTGTTTGGTCGAAATGTTGGCAGATGAATCATTCGATTCGATATGGCGGTTTTCGATGAAAGAAAGTATTGCAACAAACTGTCCAGAAGCTCGAGCGATGGGAATGACAGCATCGTCTTTTGAAGTGTATCTGCATTGGCGGAAGACATGAACAGGGCCATGATACGATCTCGCATGTTGTATGAAAGCATCTCGGACGTCACTCTTCTCTGGACTGGTAATCGCTTGCTGGTATCGCCGTTCGGCATTGATATGTTTTGTTGATCGTTCATGCCACGATCTTGTGTAACAGGACGGAAGCGCCATGTCGAGGACTTTTGTAACGACTCGACTCCCAGAGCTGAGGGCGGGTCGCTCGTGGATCCAGGTATTGATCGTGCTGTCTCCGGGGTTTCCACGAACGATGCGAAAGGTATCTCGTGGTTGTACCCGTCCAGAAATCCGAGATCTAGGTCGTTGAGTTCGAGGTCTGTATTTGTACCAAAGTCGAAGACATTCCGTGGCGTCCATGTGCCAGGTATGAGCTCTCCTGGTGCAGGTTGTCGAGGGAATGGATCTCCGCCGATGATGCTCTGTAGGAAGTCATGCAAAAAGCTCCCATCATTCTCATACGCTGGCACAGATACATGGCCAGGATTCTGTTGAGTCAGTGATGGGTCCACCATCTGGTCGTCGGCTGTCGTCATGTTGATCATGGGCTCTGTCGAGGCTTGGTACGGTCTCGGTGGCTCCATGAAGGATGAGGATAGACTCACATCATCCTGGTTCATGTCGTTCATACCCATCGGATGAGTTATTGTAGGATTCATCGATGGCATGTCAGATGGCATAACAACCGGCTCACTTGCAAAGGCCAGAAGATCTCTAGCAACAGCTTCCTTGTCTGGTGGCGGTGGCGAAGACTGATACACACAGGTCATCTGCTTTTTGTTGCATCTCGTACATGGCTTCTGTTCGTCGCAGCGAATGTGCAATTCGGCACAGGCTTCACATGCTTTACTGACGCGTCCTTGGCGATTTGGTGCTGGGGTGTTTGCTGATTG
This sequence comes from Aureobasidium subglaciale EXF-2481, assembly GCF_000721755.1. Classification (NCBI taxonomy): domain Eukaryota; kingdom Fungi; phylum Ascomycota; class Dothideomycetes; order Dothideales; family Saccotheciaceae; genus Aureobasidium; species Aureobasidium subglaciale. Next base: position 353,282 of record NW_013566979.1, on the reverse strand, counting down.
TTCTCCTCGAGCTTCATGGCCTGCTACATGGCGTTTGAGGAGATCGCTGACATGTTGTCAGCCGCTTGTTCACCATCAATGTATCACACATGCTGTGTAACATGCAGGGCACCTACGCTCTAGCAAAGCTCTTGTTGCAGGTCTGACAGAGGTAGGGCTTCTCCTATCAGGCGACACATTAACACAACCCCACATCATCAACACTCTAAGGCAAGACTGACTTTGGTATGCAGACGAACATGTCTTGCAAGATGGTCAACCCGTGAATAACTCTTTCTACAATCACCACATTGGAACAATTTGGATGACTCCTGGGGTGTCTGCTCTGAAGATTCGTCCCGAGCGTGCTTACCCAGTACTGAAGCGGGGGAAGGGTTCTCCATCGGTTCGGAATAGTCGCAACAAACAGGAGATATCATGTCAGGTAGCACCACGGCAGGAGGGTGGACAATGTGGAGATAAAACAGAGATGCCCGACTCATGGCGACCGCGTCTCCCCTCAATTTCCCCTCGGTCTTTGCAGCGCGTCGGCTGGTCTTTCGCTCCGTCTCGAAGCGAAACGTGCGGGTTAGTGGCGTTCTGGCCCCATCCTTCCTCCACTTTCTCCTCCACTTCCCGACACATTCGTCGATCGCGTGCGGAGCCCCCAATGCCGAGAGCATGTGCTACTGTATCTTCCATAGCCTATTATCGAGCTGATTTGTATTCAAACTGCTCCTTTGCTCCATTGACTGCACATTGCTGACACTCACACATCACAATCTACACAATGGGTATGTTCGTTCGTCCAGAAAGACCACTCGGGTATGGCTGACAGAAGCAGGTCTATCACCAGTTCACTTTTTTAGCCATGGCTCGACCATGATGCTCGGCGAGGAGTCCACCAGTGCTGATTACTGGAAGAAGTGTGGCGATGAAGCCTTGTCACACAATATCAAAGGCGTAATCATGATGGTAAGTATCCTCATCCTCTACAATAGATATGATGTGCTGACAGAAGCATAGGGAGCTCATTGGGATGCTAGAGGCGACAAGATCATGGTTTCGGCCAACCCAAAGCCCAACAAGAGTCCCGTAGCCTATGTTCACCCTTCAAAATATGTTGACTACGAACTTGTACCCGACCTACCCACTGCCGACAAAGTACTGGACTTGCTGCTCAAGGCTGGCTTCAACGCAGAGAAGGACGCAACTTTCGACTGGATTCACGACACATACCTGATCCTGATCAGAATGTTCCCTAACGGCTGCCCTCCCACCACAATCGTCAGCATGAACGCATACTACGATCCCCACTACCACATGAAGGTCGGATCATCATTGCGATCGCTGAGGAAGGAAGGCTACCTGATCGTCGGTACTGGAGGTGCTGTCCACAACCTCTACCGCAATGTATGGTGGCCCATGGTCAAGCACAGAGACAACTTCGCCCAGGTTGCTCCCCCAGAAAGTCCTCTCTTGGACTTCAGACAAGCCGTTGAAGATGTCATGACTCAAAACCAGGGCCCTGCTTTGAGAAGAGCCATGACACGACTCATGAAGCATCACTACTACCGCGAGGCACACGGAACAGACGATCACTTCATGGCAGCTTGTTTCTGTGCTGGTGCTGCAGGTGATTGGGAAGATATGGAAGAGCAAGGTGGTGTCTTGGGTGCAGAAACCTGGGAGCTTCAGAACATGTGCAACTCACAATTCACGATTGGTAACTGGCAAGGAAGCAGGCCTGTACGAGCTTCTGCTTGAGGAGAGACTTTCATTTGAGTACCTTTAGTTTATGATATCCTGGGATCGGCAGTTGACTGCCTTCGTTTTGACAATCGAATTCGCCTTGCATACGGACTTGCCCACCCATCCTGCAATGACTTCTTCTTGATCATGTCTTTAGAGTTGATCATTTACCCTCAACAAGCAACCATCACACCCTCCAAGCGAGCATATTGTCCGCTTAATCAAGGAAGGTCGTCTCGTTACATGGCTCGATACTTGACAGCGTCATGTTTACAATTTTCCAAATGTATGCCGAGCAAAGATCATGCATGAATGATCGTGTTCGTAATTGATATGTTCGAAAATGATGCTTGCTATTGATACGCTACGACATGGTATATCTATCTGTCTTTTACAACCGACTCTGTCCTCTACCACGCAACAGTTATGACTCCTTGGGAGGAATGATAGGGAGAGTGACATAGTTGGTGAACTTGTCGCTGAAGTGGATGAAGTTGGTACCCTTAAGCTTGGCTTCTGAGCGGTCGACGGAGTCGTTGTGACCGAAGATACCCGAGCCTTGGGTGTCACCACTGGCAACCTCGAAGATGATTTTCCCACCCTTGTCGACAACGACCTGAGTGGGCCAGACTTCAATGTCGACTGGGTATACCTCTCCAGGGATGACGGGCTGCTTATCGGTGCTGAAGTAGTCTCTGTGGGGGAGGTATGGGCGATGCTTGTAGTGTTCGGGGTTGGTCTTGCGCATGGATACGCGGAGCCATCCCTTACAAAGCGGTACGGGATCGCCGGCAGTACCTGTGTAGAAGACCTCCTTACCCTCGGGAGAGATGTGTCTGAGGGTGACGAATACATCAATGTCGGTGGGTGTGGGTCCAGTGGTGTCAGGGGTCAAGGAGACGTTGAGACGAGCTGTGATGTGTCCAGTGATCTCTGTCTCCTGTTCGAAAGCAGGAGTGGTGAATTGAATCATCTCCGGCTTGTCAAGCGTGCCCAAAGCTCTGTAACCAAGCTTTGCCTTTTCTGAGGGAGTAGATGTGGTAAGTCCCTTCTCTGGTGTGAGGTAGTAGTTTGTGTATTGTGTTCTGGCAATGGGCCATTCGTTCTCTTGTCTTCTAGGGTATGTTTGCTCTGCTTTGGAGTCGTTGAAGCCAACATCGCCCTTGCGGAGGACCATGTCTACCATGGGGACTTTGCCCTTGGTGGCCCAACCAACTCTGTCCTCGCCCTTGAGGAAGGCATCCAAAAAGCTGCGTTGGATTTCAACCTCTTCGCTGTAGTAGAAGGGAAGATCGTGACGGCCAGTGATACAGCGGAGGTACTTGAACTCGGAGCCCGCATGAGCGAAGCCTTCGATGTTGCCGCGGAGATGGAGCAGGATACCACCCCAGTTGGCGACTGAGAGGAGAGGGACCTTGATGTCACCCATGTCATATTCCTTTGAGGCGTAGTAAGGGTCGTCGCGGTAGCTATCGGAAGTCAGTAGTGGTCTAAACACTTCGCTCCAGAAGCACGCACTAGTTGTTCTGGTTATCGATGTTCTGATCCTGTCTGTTTGCAGCTCTCTCCTCTTCTGACAGATCACCTTCAATGGTGTCTGGGCCCCAGTTGTTTGCCTTACGTCCAGGCTTTCCGTATTGGTTGGTGATGATCTGGCGATTCCACCAGAATCTGATGAACTGGTTGGAGAGAATACCGCCGTGACGGCAGCGATCTCTGTAGTAGTCCGACATACCCTCCCAGGGGACAATAGCAGAAAGACCCTTAGGGTTTCTGGCAGCCACACGCCATTGAGAGCCGGCGAAGTAACTGATACCAAGAAGACCGACCTTTCCAGACGACCACTCTTGCTCCGATGCCCATTCGACTACATCGAAGAAGGCTTCTGAGGTGCCTCTTGACATAGTGTCAAGGAGACCAGGAGATTGACCCAGACCACGCTCGTCAGCACGGACTACAGCGTATCCGTTCTTGGTCCAGAATGCAGGATCAGGAGTCTCCCATGCCGAGTGTGTTGACTTGTGCTCAGGGTTGACTTCTGAGTAACTCTTTGCGTGGAAGTCGGCATACGGGATGTCCTTTCCGTAACTACTCGCTGTTAGCTCTTACTGGCCCGATTGACAGCTTCTTGAAGTTTACTTACGGTCCATATGTGATTAGGACAGGGACCTTTTCAGTTGTCTTCGGTCTGTAAACATTGACACGAACCAAGCCATCGCTTGACTTCAACTCAACGGTAGCATTCTGCTCGAACACATAGTCAAAAGACTTGTCGTCGACGGTGTGGAGGTCTTGGATCTTGTTAGGCATCTTGCAACAATGACGAGATGGATAGGAGAAAAAGAGGAAGGGTCTACGAACCTTGGCTCTGGAAGTAGGAGCTTGCCTTTTTGTTCAACAATAATCACGTCTTCATGGCAAATGCTTCGGCGCTGGGGTCTGCAGGAGTCCGAATTGCGGACGGTCGCGGGGGTCCTCCACATGTTCCGCGTCGGCATGTGGAGGAACAGCAATCCACCTTGATGTGGGTCGTGCTATACAGTGTTTGTGGGGCTACAGCGGCTATGGAGAGTCAATCATCCGAGATGAGGAGGTTCTCATGCGAGCTCTCAAGTTAGAGAACTACATTTTGACTCCTTTACTCAACTTGACGACCTTTCACAATCATTGATTCCCTTAAGCATATTCACAATCACCAAACCTCATCAAAATGGCACACAAAGGAGAGCTTCCCAAATACCAGAGACTCATCACTGGTCACAACGACGATGGCAAGGCTATTTTCGCAGAGATTGAGGAGACTGCCCCTTGGACTACGGTTCAAGGTGGTTCCGTTGGCTTCTCCCTTGGCTACACAACTTCAACCACGCCAGTTGACATGACCGACGACAAGGATATCGCAAGTTACAAGGAGCACTTGGTAACACCACCTGGTCTTGTCAACAAGCAGGGATCGGTTCTTCGTTTTGTGGTACGTACTTCTGATTATGCCTCTAATCGAGGATACTAATCAGCTCAGGATTGCCCTCCTGGCTCAACATCACCTATGCACCGCACTGTTTCGCTCGACTACGGTGTTGTTCTCTTCGGAGAGATGGAGCTGGTCCTCGACAGCGGCGAGACTAGAGTCATGAAAGTTGGAGATGTTGCAGTACAAAGAGGAACCAACCATGCATGGAGAAACACAAGCGACACCGAGTGGGCGCGTATGATGTACGTCTTGCAGCCTTCGCTTCCCATTGAGATCAACGGAAAGCCATTGGACGAGGATCTCGGTGTTATGGAGGGTGTTCCCAAGTCGTCTTGAACCCATAGAGAACCGATACAATGTGGTAATCGCAACACTCAACGCTCCAAAAAGATTTCCGTCACAGACCATCAAGGTTGATAAGCATTTACATTTAATTCTCAAGTTTCGGGACTATAGCACATAAAAAAGAACTTGCTAACGGGAAAATGTTTGATTTAACGAGAAGACGCAGCTCCAGAACACCTGCAACATCATGACCATGCAATATAATGTTTCAACTCAATGTTCTCCACCAACCTGCCAGCGGAAGTATGTGTTGTTGATCTTGCCTCCTGTAGCTCTCCAAAGTCTGTTCGTCGCCTACAGATATGTCAGTATGCCTTATCCATCTCGTAGTCGACGATTTGTGGCGCCGTACCGATGTGAGAACAATTCCGTTGAACATATTCCAAATGAAAGCTCGCTCGATGCCGTTTTGTGTAGTGTCACGGTATGAAAAGTCGAGTGAGGTGTCTACCGGGCGATAGTCGGGGACACGGCGGAAGTTGTCCTCCCAGTCTGATGGATTGTTGCTGGTACCCTCCGGCGCAGAACGAGAGTTGGGAGCTGCTGAGACGTCGGAGTCTTCACCACTGTGTTGCAAGTCGTAGTCGGCGAGCGTTCTGCCCAGCGAGTAGGTTACTCGGTTCTCGGTGAGTGTGACGGACATTTTGGTGTTGATATTGATGGCGACAGCGACTGAGTTGAGAGCAATATGGGGAGAGGCACCACAGGCAGAGGAAACAATCAGAGGTAAGTCTTCAGCCTGAGAGTCCGGATGCCGGATCTTCGAAGAGTGTTTAGGTCCGGGCAAAGTACCGGGGACCCCCGCAACCATCTCCGTAGAGGACGATCCTTCCTCCACATACCCGATGTGGAGAAAAGCTGAGCGCCCGGTATGGCGGCTGTAGCAACATGTGATTCTGCTCCGGCCTCGAGCGCCATGGTTTCACGGAACCACGGAATTAGTATAGTTGCTGCTGTTAACTTTGTAGCAAATATCCCCTGTGAATCTCACTTTCCTCCCTTCCACCACATTTTCTATATCCAAGATTCTTCAACATGTCTAACAGACCATTCGCACAGCTCCAAGCTGCCGCTATTGATGGCAGAACTAGAACTGTCTTCTATCGCCAAAGTCAACTAGAGAAGCTTCACAAGAACCTTGTGTCGAATGCATCCGAAATCGTGGACGCGATTGTTGCAGATGCTGGTCTTAGCCGAACAGAAGCACAGATCGAATTCTCGCTTGCTCTTACGGCAGTGAGAGAGCGCTTTGCGGAGCTTGAGCCAAAGAAGGAGCTTGAGAGCGAATATGCTGTTGCACGTGGTGAGGATGCGGGTAGCCTACGTCTTGGATACGGCATTGTATACATCAAGGCTTCAGCCGACCACACTCCTTTCTATTCGGCAATCGCACCCTTGAGCGCAGCTGTTGCTGCAGGAAACTGCGTGGTTCTCCAGGTATGCATATCCGTACACTGCTACGAGATACAGTGGCTGACAAGGACCATAGATCGAGAACAGCCTTCGCAGTCTTCCAACCATTCTGCGCAACACTCTCAAGTCTGCACTTGACAACGACACATTCGACATTGCACAGCAACCTGTACAAGACGCATCCTTCCTGGGTGGCTGTCTGCAAGTAGTACAAGATGGATCCATCGATGGGCCCGCTGCACAGAACCAGCTCGTCTCAAAAGCAAGCTCAATCACAGCAGCGATTGTTGACAGGACGGCGAACTTTGATGAGACAGCAAAGGCTCTTGTAAATGCTCGCTTCTCATACAACGGCAAGTCACCATATGCTCCCGACGTCATCTTTGTCAACGAATTCTCCAAGAAGGACTTCTTGCAAGCACTCCTCAGACACTCTGTGTCATTCGACGAAGTAGTGGAGAGGGAGAAGTCGCCGACCAGAAGAAGTGGTCGTGAAAACGACATCAGAGACCTGATCTCTAGCCTACAAAAAGACGGAAGCGGTCGTGTCATCGCACAAGAATCCAACCGAGCAATCCTGGAAGTTACCAAGAGGTGAGCACCAACATCAGTATCGTAGAGAGGCAGAAGCTGACACGCGATGCAGGAGTACGAACCTACTCAAGAACAAGATCAGCGAGCCGGCTCTGCTTGTACACTCTGTCAAGAGTCTTGACGATGCCATCGACTTCATCAACAATAACGGCAACGAACTGCTGGCTGCATACCACTTTGGCGAGAATGCCCAGTGCAAATACCTCAGCCAGTTTGTCGCATCGCAAGTCTCATACGTCAACCACATCCCAGCAGAACTTCTTGGTTAGTACTTCGATCGCACTTATCTTGATGAAAACCAAGACTAATGAACATGTCAGTCGGTCCTGCGTTCCCAGTCGGTCACCCCATCACCTCGACGCGTTACCCAACCGCACTCTTCACCCGCCCGACACCCGCCTTCGTCACCAACACCACACAGTCAAAGACCGTAGAGTCAGCCCTGAACGGCGCGTCAAAATCGGAGAAGTCGACCGCAGTACAAACGCTGTACCGTCAAGCAGTCTCAGACCTACCTTCCGCACACAAGCGACCAAAGCAAACACGCGCAGGTTTCGGCTTCTTCGAGCAATCCATGCTGCTGAACCTCGGCTTCGTCTTGCTGTCCACCGGTGCCACAATCGCCGCGACTGTTATCCTTGGAAAGCGTGCAAGAGCTTACTATTCTCATTAGAATAATTCTTGGTTGTTTTCGTTGTTGGGAAGGTCCGATGGTGTCAAATGGCGTGTGTCCCAATACGCAATTCCCAAGTCTTTTGCAAGCGAGATGTTTGTCTGGTTTCTTTCTACCATCAATGTGCTTTTGACCAGCCACCTGTTTTTCTTATCAATAAAAACAATTCATCGCCTCATATGTATGCGCACCCTCATTAGTGACATTGACCAAGTTAATTAACCATACTGCAGAGCATCACAACACAAGATCAATATGCCGCTCATCGAGAAATCGTGCGTCAAACTTTGTGAAAGTACATAACAATTTCACTAAAATATCACCAGATACCCCGCCATCATGAGCGCAATCAAGGGCTCATCACTCCCAAAAACCTCCTTCCTGGTCTTTTACTCATCAATCGTCGACGGCAAGATGTGGTGTCCTGATTGCGTCGATGTCGAACCTTCAGTCCGCGAAGCCTTCGACGGTGCTGAGAAGCCCGAAGCCATGCTCTTTTACGTGGGCAAGAAGGAAGAATGGCGTACCCCCGAAAATGTCGCTCGTGTTGACTGGAACGTCCGTGGTATTCCGACAGTCATAAAGTTGGAAGAGGGAAAGGAGACTGCTCGTGTGACTGAGACTGAAATCTTGGACAAGGGCAAGTGGCAGGCTTTTCTCAAGAACTAAAAACACTACATTCAAGACTATGAGAGGAGACGTCAAATTGGGGAAAGAAGAATGATCGAATTGTGGGGTTGCATAAAACACGTTGCTATATCGTAAAAAGATCATTGAAAGATCGACGCGGCTGCTAAATCAGTTACTCGGCCTTTGCGTATCCCTTCATCACAAGCTTGGCTGTGGCAACTCTCATTCTCTTGCCGTAGAGCCAGACAGGAACAGCGGTGAGACCAAAGATTCCCATGAGTAGAGCAAAGATGCCGAAAGGCATGGCGGGACCTGCGCTCTCGACCCATGTGCCGACAAAGAATGTCCAGGCGAAACTGATGATGGCACGGAAGGTGACAACCATGAGGAAGCAGTCGGCACTCCATCCACCGTAACTCTCGATGATGTAGTTGAAGCCGATGGAAGGAACTTGCATCAGACCGAAGGCGACCATGCCGTTACCGAATTCGAGGCCAATCCAGGCCAATGGCGTTGCTGCCTTTGCAGAGAAACCGAAGCAAATAGAGCCGGCAGTAGCGATGGCGAGTGCAGGGAACATAAGGGGAAGACGATTCTCAGGCTCGCTGAATCCGTGACGCTCACGCCTAGCCTGGCGCTTGACGATGTAATCTGCGGTGAAGTAGGTGTAGATTGCGCCGAGAGCGGTACCGATCAAACCACCAACGTTGATCAGACCAACCGAACCGCCCCACAGGTATGGAGGTGCGGCAAGGATCTGAGGTGCAACGGTCGAGAGGGTGACGATCAAGCCGACAAGACCGGCGTAGTGGAGCATGACCATCCAAGTACCAGGGAAGAGCAGCGTGGTGTAAGGTGTGATGCAACGCTTCCAGAAGCCAGGTCTGTACATGCCAATCTTGAGGCTTCTGGCGAAGGTGTATTCAGGGAAGACAGCAGAGCTGACAGTCTCGACTCTGGCCATCTCAGCCTTCTCGCCGACAGGTGAGTCGTTGTCATAACCCTCGGGACGGACAACAGCCATGGCTGCTTCACGATCGAAGAGAGTCTCGGGAACGAAGAAGAAAGTCAGGACGAAGATGATGCCAGAGAGGATAGCCGAGATGTACATGGTCCATCTCCATCCCATGTCGTGTGTGATGTAACCACCAATGAGACCGCCTACCAGAGAACCAGAGGCAAGGAAGATAGTGTAGATGGCCTTTCATGAGTTAGTTTGTGATGTCTTGCATCGATGACTCGATAGACTCACCATAGCGCGACCTCTCTGGTGAGTAAAGAAGATCTGACCAACAACATCGGGAGCAAGCGTATCGGCTGCACCACCACCACATCCCTGGAAGAGTCTAGCAACAAGCAGACTGTTGAATGACTTGGCCTCACCGGCCCAGACTGAGGTTGCACAGAGGAGAGCCAAGCAGACAAGGATTACAGGACGACGACCAAAGGCTGATAAAGGTTTTAGTTCAAGTGTCGTGCGAATGGCTCTTGGGAGTACTTACTGTTTCCTAGAGGCACCCACCAGATGTTTGAGGCACCCAGAAAGAGGTTGTTGACAGCGATAAGGTGGGTCAGCTTGCTGAACGGCAGAATGCCAGTAGGAGGTCCACGCTCGTGCATTTGCATGAAAGCGGTAATCAGAGTCGGCAAGGCACTACTGATGATCGAACTCGAGACATTGGTAACGAAGGCGTATATACTCATCAACAGCAGAATCGTGATCTTGCGTGTGTTGGAGAAATTCAGAGGATCCGCGGGATCCGGTGATGGCCTAGATAGGTTGTCAGGAGGTGAGGTCGATGATCATCGTGGTAGATAAAACATACTCTGGGTTCAAGTGGATGTGGGTTTCTTCGACCTCATGGTGCCCTGTATTTGTTCGTACGAGTTCTCTGTCTGTTGATGCTGGTCAGAGATGTTGGTGATTTCGTGGTTAGGCCGCCACTCACCCATCAACGTGACAGTGCCAGGAGGCGCCATCTCGTTGAGCTCCTGCTTATCAAGCGAGAAGGCATGTCTGAACGAAGTCATAATGGATAATGTGCCTGAATTGGCAATTGCGTTGTAGAAAGGATGTCGCTAGGAAGGGAAGGACGTATCGAAATGAAGATATCTGCGACGGAGAAGGAGCGTGGTTTATGAGTCTTGAGATGCTCGCGGACGTTGTCCAATCAGAGTTTGCACGCTCTTGCCATCGGCAGTACGTTTCGTGCCCACTACAGAAACAGTGGGCGAACTAGGGCACAAATGGGCTCGCGCTCCTTTCCTCTCCACGTCTTCGAGGCCTCCCCCACAATTGATTTGGGGTGTCTAGCGAGGCTAGGATATTAACTGACTGCTCATTGGCCACTAGTCCTAGCCCCAGACTCAACATGTGCAGCTGGACCTTTTTAGAGTTTACCCCAGGCGTGGGCGTTCCACCGTCTTGGTGCCGCGTGGAGAGGAAGTGTGGAGAAGAATCGTGAGAATTGGAGAATCCGAAGGTGGAATGGCTCGTAAAGCGACAAAGATTGAGGGCTTCGTTAATCATGCCCTAAGTCACCGGAAGATCAAGTGCCGGGATACATGAATAGAGTTCATTAATAGTTCTACGAACATGACCAACAACGTGGGGGAATGCCGATGGATGCAGTGACAGGTGCTTTTAGTGCTTCCCGATCTCGCTCTACTCACTACTCCATGTCTCTATGGACAAAGCTGGTAACAACTCTGCGCGACATTCGCCAAATCCGACGCCTTCGCTGCACTTTCCTGTGAACTGTACAACGACGCCGTCCGCAAGATAACCGCGTTGAACAGCTGGTGGTGGGAGATTGTGTTCAAGCATACATCCACGTCCCTCGTCCGAGTCCTCAGAAACAGTGCCGCATGCAAGAAGATCTCCAGCTTGGAATCCACAACCTGCGCTAGCTTGATGTGCCAGAAGCTGTTCGAAAGACCATGCTAGAACCTTGCTGTTTGCGACGCAAGCACGAGTCACATCGTTGTCTGTAGATTGAACAAAGACAGATAGGTCGATTGACAAGCCCCGATCGTCCTTCTCCACAGCGATGTGGGGAGGCAAAGTATGTTTCCAGCCTGGCCCGTTGACACGGAACGGCTCCAAAGCGTCGTAAGTGATAATCCAGGGTGACAGTGTTGTGCCCGAATTTTTGGAGTTCAAGGGGCCGAGCGGGATCATCTCCAATATTTGTATGTCGCGAGCTGTTCAAGGGTCAGCTTGTGTTGCGCTTCATCAGTCTGGAAATATACTTACCACTCCAGTCATTCAACATCACAAAGCCAAAGATGTGCTCTCCGGCATTGTTTGCCGTGACAGTCTGGCCGTATGGAAGGGGTTTGCCAATTACAGCGGACAGCTCCATTTCATAGTCCATTCGACGACTAGGCCCGTAAATGATCTTTTTGTTCTCACCCCTCATGGCAGCCATGTTGTCTTCCCAGAACTGGCCAATTGGTCGTCGGACAGGTGTACCAGAAATCTTAATGCTCGAGCATCTACCAGCATAGCCTGGAGGAATAAAGCCCCAAGACGGAGGAAGACCTTTTCTTCCCATGGCAGCAAGGCCAGCATTGAGATTGTGAGACTCAGAACACGAGAAGTCCGTGAAGTCTGCTACCGACACTGGAAGGTGCATTTGACATTTTGAGACATCTTCCATGCTACTCTCGGGAAGCTTACTATCTTCGATGAGTTGTTGAACCGCAGAGCGAACAGTTCTATGAGCAGATCTACCCAGAGCTGCAAATGCATTCAATGTTGACTGCGAGAAGATGCCATCAGGCAGACTTTGTAGATCAGAGGTGGCTTGTACTAGGTCCGCAAGGAAGATGACATTGTTCTCGAAACGTGTGACTGCTTGTGGAGAAGTGTGTTTGTCCGAGGATGCGATTCCAAAGGGGATGTTCTCGACGCCAAAGTGGCTACCAAAGTCGGATTGAAGGGACGTCATTGTGTATCCTTGTAAATGGTGTATTGAATTCAACTGAGCGAGAGCTTTGGTGACAATTGAGGATGTAGAAAAATATCTCGGGTACGGCACTCCAAGGTCATTAGCACATGTAAAGAGGCCTTGCTGTAACTCTACCTCTCGGTTTAATCGGTTCCGTGCTGTCAAGCCCCTCCATCTTGCCCGCTCTCTCCCTTGGATTTGTGGGTATGGTGGGGTACCTCGATGTGGAGCCGACTATCCCGGTGGAGGAAATCTCGACTAACAACGCCCGTTGCGTATGTGTCTTTCGGGGACCAAGCTCGACTTTGTATCATACGGAAGGTCAATTATGCCGAGTCCGGGTCCTGATGGATGTCTAGAGTCCGCAATACAAACGAGTTGTGACTATTTCTGCAGGTGTGGCACCCATCTTCCTTTCGCAGTCTCTTGAGGTCCAAAACTTGCCCAGGAAGAAGCAGACACTCTCAAAATGGCACTCAACGTTTTGATCGTAGGAGCTGGTATCGGCGGCCTGGTATGTTGTGATGATGAGTACCAGAATGAATATCGAGGCTGACCAGAATCCAGATGGCCGCCATTGCACTCAGAGAGCAGGGCCATGATGTTACTCTCCTCGAATCTTCCAAGTTCAGCAACGAGACTGGAGCCGCTATCCACATGGCACCAAACGCAAATGGTTTACTCAAGCGTTATGGAGTTGATATCGAGAAAGTAGGCGCAAACGAATGCAGCCGAATCGCACAGTACCATGCCGAATCAGGAAAGGCACTCTTCCAAGTCGACCTCACAATGCCTAACAAGCAATGGCAACACAAGTGGCTGTTAGTGCACCGCGCCCACTTACACAATGCTTTGAGAGAAAGAGCCATCGGAAAAGAGGGCAAAGGCAAGCCTGCTACCTTGAGGCTAGCCAGCAAGGTCACTTCAGTGGATCCCGAGAAAGCGGAGGTGACTCTAGAGAGCGGCGAGAAAGTTTCTGGCGATGTTCTCCTTGGAGCCGATGGTGTTCACGTAAGCCTTCTAGCCAAAGTAGCTTCAAAATACCCTACTGACAACCCTCCAGTCATTGTGTCGCAAGTCACTCGTTCTTGAAGATCCTGAGAAGTACACACCCTTTGATTGCGGTCACAGCGCTTATCGCTTCCTCGTACCAAAGGATCAAGTCATGGCCGATCCTGTCTGCCGCGAGTTTGTTGAGCAGGAGGGCATGCTCTGCATGATTGTTGGCGAAGATCGTAGAGTTGTCGTGTATCCATGCGTCGAGAACAAGCTCATGAACTTCCTTCTCGTAAGCATCTTCGTCTGGAACACATAGAGCTCCGCTAACAAATTGCGCTCTAGATCCACCCCAGCAGTGAATCGCGATCAGATGATGCTGGTTGGAACCAACAGGGTGACAAGAAGCGTATGCTCGCAAGTGGCGCTAGCCTAGCGCCTCAAGTTCGTGCTCTTCTCGAGAAGGCTCCGGAGGACAGCTTGAAGGTCTGGACCTTGCTGGATATGGAGGTTCTCCCGACATGGATTAATGGTAGTATGGCGTTGTTAGGTGACGCTGCTCATCCTTTCCTGCCTCATCAAGCACAAGGTGGTGGTCAGGCCATGGAAGACGCAGTTTCGCTCGCCGCTATCTTACCTTATGGCACAACAAAGGAGGATATCCCTGAGAGATTGAGACTGTATGAGCAATGCCGACGCGAACGCGCCAACAGAATCCAGGATGGTACCAGATTGAGTGGAACGTCTCAGAAGGATCTTGCAAAGATGGGCAAGAAATATGATGGTCAGTACATGCAGCAGCAAGGTTTTGAGTGCTCTATCGCTGACATTGGTGCAACAGCTTTCGCCTTTACCAACTACAACTTCGGACACGACGAGTGGGATTTCTCCAGGAACGCCCTGAACAAGCATCTTCAGTCCAAGCAACCCTACCGCTTCCGCCAACCCATTTCCTTTGGTCCTAGTCCGGGACCGCGCCAGCCATTGAACGCTCTGCCAGACGTGCACTCAATGTCTAAACAAAACCAAACAGTGGCTACAATTCGTTTCAGAACCTCGAGAACGTACCTCCAGAACTTGTTCCCTACCACTTCGTTCTCTTTCATGTCGGCAGCAACAGTCGTCGAAGCCTCGATCATCTGCTGCTCTCTACGCAGCATGACATGGCTGGGCAATACAGGCTATGACCACTGTGGTCTGTACATTCATGGAGTCAAGTACACCAAGAAGGATGGCGAGATTCTTCAAGGAACATTCTTGCCAATCTTGTTCGAGAACTTGACCGATCCCATCATCACCGGCCGTGAGGAGCTTGCCGCACCTAAGTTGGGATGCGACATTGATGTCTCGGCTTCTGGCGATTCACGCAGCGTCCGCATGAGCTGGCGTGGAACTACCTTTGCGGAACTTGAGTGGAATGGTCTTCACGACAAGCCTCAGACGAATGGAGCCAACGGCGCCGGCGCTCCCAACGGCGTCAATGGTGGTCATGCGAAGCCTCCTGGTGCCCCTGGTCCTCCTGGTCCACCCATGCCCAAGATTGAAGACAACGGCATGTTCATGTATCGATACGTGCCAGCTGTTGGCGAGCCAGGAAAGGCAGACGCCGAATACGCCGTGTTCGACGAGTACGAGAAGAAGGCACCATCTACCTCAGAGTCTCAGCAGGACATGCAAGACCAGATGACCAAGTCGGCAACCATCAAGTTCTCGGCTGGTGACTGGAACTCGCTCCCTACCCTTCATCACATCGCTCAAGGCCTCGCAGATGTGCCGATATACGGCATCGTGGAGGCCACAGTGAAGGAGGTACCTTCAGTAGGTGATGTGAGGGGGGCAAGAAGGATTGAGTAGAAGCTGAAGGTGTGAAATACACGACTTCAGATCTTTTCTTTCCTTTGCGGTCCAGCGACCTGTTCTCGGAACTGGTATTATCTTGGAAATGTGCGTGGTGCCGTAATCCGTCATAAGAGAGTTGCAGACAAACTACGAAATATCATCTTAATCAGTCATAATGACTTACTTCCCTGACGTGTACATGTAAGTGTTGACATATCATCTCGTCAAGTATCGTGACTGCCAACTGTCGGCTGTTTCTACCGTTTTCGGGTATGCGCCTGGATCCCAAAGGGCTCGAGCTCGTTATCCCTTGCAGTTTGTGTGCAGAAAACATCATATTGGGTGGTGGTTTGTCCCGTATATTGAGGGTGCAGTACCCACGATGATCGCGCTTCCTCGGAACATCCAAGATGCTATTGGCGCTGTAGGAGAGTAGGGCCAAAGGTTAAGCGGCTGCAGGACGTGTTTCAAAAATCCGATACGGCATTCTGGCAGCCAGAGCTGGTAACGGCAGGGTTAGCTAGCGCAATCTAAGGATAGATGACGCCTACAAATTTGGGCAGCTTAAAGGCGCGCCGAAGTTCTCCCTGTAGGTGACAGGATTGCGTGACGCCTGCTACCATCAAACATAGACCCAAATCGATCTTGCGAGATAGTAGAAGCAGTCTCAGAGTCGCGTTGAAGATCGAAAAGATCTTTCCCGGGCCTCGAGCAAGTTATTGCTGAAGGTTTAGCCGTCTGGCATGGATTTGAGTGGTTTCCAGAGAGCCTAGAGCATCAGACGAAACGCGTATCGACGAGCGCAAAAGCTCGATCCAGAGGCTCGATCGCCGGAGTGGCAGCCAAAACAACAACCAATGACCGGTAAATTATGGTAGGGTCATGGCCTGGTTGGTCAATAGCGCCATTAATCCTGTTGTTTCGCCCATGCAACTCGTGCATGTCATGAATGGTCTTGTCGCCTCCGCCCGCCGCTTCCGGATACCTGAACCGTTTATACAATTCAAGCATGTCATCTTGTGCTTGACTCCTACTTTCTTATATCTCTCCTCTCGCTGCCCTGTTCCGCTAAGAGATCCCTGTGCTTTGTGTGGCTGTCGACACTGCACACAAGGACTTGATCTCCAACAGCAACAGGCTCACATTTCGGACATCATCACTCACAAAGACCCAAGCGGTTCTCGACGTCATCCAACAGCAAAGACCCTTGTACGCATCGCACATAGCGAAAGTCCGACGCACGTGTATCCGGCACGCAACAAAGGTGTCAATCACACTGCTGGTAGAGAGACTCGAGAGTTGTGCTAGATGGACAGGTGGCTCGTCGGCGCATACAGCACATGAATCTGCTGGACGACACTCTCAGGACCCCGTCAATCCTCGACGGCGAGGCCCAGTCGCAAGCCTTGATGGATCTCCATGAGGACATGAGCGAGAAGCAGCAGGCGTCTGCCCTGGCTGCCCACCACGATGCCCGTGCCCTCATTCGTTTGATCCAGTGTCCGCAATGTTCGAAACCCTACACCAATCCCGTCACGCTTCCTTGCGGCTACTCGCTATGTCGCACGTGTCTGCCTCAGACCTACCGCCGTGAAGGTGTCTCGTATCCTGACACACCGGGCAGACAGCTCGGCTTTCTCTGTCCATACATCGAGTGTTTCGAGGAGCATGTTCTCGCCGACTGCAGCATCGACGTCACCTTGTCCAAACTCATGGAAGCCATCGCCGAACTCGTCCGCCGTCACAACGAAAATGCCGGAACCACTCAGACATACATGGAAGAGGTGGTGAAACAAGACGAGGTCGTGGGCCCGTTGGAAGCCAAGGACAAGAACAAGCCGCGATGCTGGACTATGCCCGGAGCCCGTCTGGTCGCTACATACAATCTCGCCGACATTGGCATTCTCGAATACCAGACCGACGTGTCCTACCAGGACTTGTCGGAGACAGGCGAGGCTGCACAAAAGACCGACCAACAAGTCTTGGTGCAATTGCTCGACACGGCGCAGAAAGAGGTCGACTGCCAGGTCTGCTACAACATCATGTTCGACCCTGTCACTACAGCTTGCGGACATACGCTTTGTCGCAAATGCCTGGCTCGTACGCTCGACCATTCGACACATTGTCCGGTTTGCCGCCGTTCTGTCGTTACTCCACCATCTCTGATCAAGTATCCGAGCAACAAAACTTTGGTCAATCTTCTCGAAGGACTCGTTCCGGAAATCATATCCGCACGTGCTGAAGCTGCCGCTCTGGAGGATGCCATTGCGCTGCCTGACTTTGAGACTCCTTTGTTCGTGTGTACACTTGGCTTCCCTGGATGTCCCACTTTCCTACGCGTCTTTGAACCAAGGTATCGCCTTATGATCAGACGTGCTATGGAAGGCAATCGACAATTCGGCATGGTCACATACAACAGTCACGGACTGCCTCAAGAAGGCCTCGGCAACATACAGTTTCTTGCCTATGGAGTTATGCTCTATATCGAGAACGTCCAGATGCTTCCAGATGGTCAGAGTATTGTAGAGACCAGAGGCATGTACCGTTTCCGCGTAAAACAGTACGGCACTCTGGATGGATACACTGTAGGCAGAGTCGAACGCGTCGAAGACGTCTCGCTACAGGAGGAAGAGCGTCTAGAAGCCGAAGAAACTTCACAACCTCCTGCTGCTGAGAACGACATCGAAGGCCAAATCAACCGAATGTCGACTCGCGAGCTCCTCATGCTCGGTCTCGACTTTATTCTGGTCATGCAAGGCCGAAGCGCACATTGGCTACACCAACGCATTCTGGAAGCCTACGGCGGCCCGCCGGACGATGCCGCCTTGTTTCCCTTCTGGTTTGCCAGCATACTCCCCATTGACGAGCATCTCAAGTATCAACTGATGCAGACCACAAGTGTGCGCGCGAGACTGAAGATTACAGCTCGCTGGATCAAGCACATGCAGCAACAGCGATGGTTCCAGAGCCAAGCCTGCACTGTCTTATGACTGATAACTCATCTTGCATTGCGTTTTGGAGCTCCCATCCTCGTCCTAATTATTGCGGTCCGAAACTTTGTGCGCGATGAATGACACAATCAGAAAACCCACACACCACTCCCTGGAATGCCTCTCTCCCAGAAGCGAATCCTCTTTTCTTGATTACTTCGTTTCATTTGTACATCCATTTCCATCTTTTTGGGCTCTCTTCTTGCTTTCTTTTATTGTTTCATTCTCAGCGGTCGCATATATATCCAGAGCTATTAGGCTCACCGCCAGGCGTCAAAAGGGCGAGATATGTAGGACATTATCCTTGCCTCTCGATTGGAAAGAATTCGGAACGGGTTGTATATTGCAGATCAAAGGGCGCATGGGGGGAGGAAGGTATTTTGAAATCCACTTTTTGCTTCAGATCTTGCTCTCTTACACTTTCCTGGACTTTTATGTGTGTGTCTGTGACGTTGCTATTCAACTTTCTTGTTGTGCTACTTTTATGAATGTGGCTGTGACAACACACGATACATCACAGGACACAGGGCGACTTTACTGATATTTCACCGTCTTGTTGCTCGCGCCAGCTCTGCGACATCGGTAAAGTCTTGAGGAAGCAACGAACCGAGCACGAGAGCCCTTTCCATCGACATGTGTATGAGTCCTCTGCATCTGTGACCGACCTTGGGCATCGAAAGTGTAGGTCCAAATCAAGCGGTGTCTTCCTAATATGTTCGTGCGCTTTCGCTCCGGAGTATGGTCGATATAACACCGCGTATGTTGACGTTCTAGTGTGACTGTTGTATATACATCCCTACTTCGTAATCTATTTTGAATCACCACCACCCATAACGACTTGGACGAGGATGAACAGACCAATTGCCCACCAGTACCTATGAGCTGTTAGCAGAGATCCCCAGATATGATGTAGTCTAGTCTGACTTTTGCAAGAAGGATTTTTCAGGTTCTTTGGCCTCAGGCTCGCCTTGCTGGTTGACAACAATGGGCTTGTCAAAGGCGACTTGTGGTCCCTGGTGCAAGGGCACAATCTCAACTGCAAGCGAACCTTCTGAAGCCTTGACAGCAGCGGTGCTGAAGCCAACATGCCATACATTGCCCTCTGAGTCGACGAACAAGCGCAGCGCAGGGTTCTTTGTAGCACCGAAGTTGGCTCCAGAGGCTGCGACACCGACCCAGTCGTCAGCGCGGTGTACACCGACCCGTACAGTCTCATCCGATCTTACTGCCGGTGCAGTGTATGAGTCGACTGTAGCATTGAGAGAGGGCCAGGAGTAGGAGACTTTGGCGAAGGGAAGTGGTGCTGGTGCTGTCAAGGGCCAGGCGAAGACATCAGTGGTGCGGATCGAGTCTACGGTAGCTGCGGCGAGAGCAGAGGTAGTGCACAGCAGTGCTGCTAATAAGCTTGTTGCTGCTGTTATGCGCATCTTGCTGATTATGAACTTGTCGAATTGTCTTGTGTCGAATGTTGACAACGGTATGGCTATCGAGACTCCGGAGCTTCTTGCCAAGCGTAGCTCTCTCGTGCTCGGAAGAAAGCGCGCCGATCAATTGGTCGGGGAAAGATGGGAAAAGCGCGAGGGCTGGAGAGAGCTGGGGGCGGACCCTGCATCTCCAAACGTCACAATTGTCGAATGGGGAAAGCTCAGAAACCTTCCTTCCGCCACTATGTTCCGCTGCACGCAGGGAGCTTGCATAGCTCTGGTCAATTCAACATGTTGAGATGCAAGAAATCAGCTTTCCTCTGCTATGCACTCTCCTCTGTAGCACCATGTCTCTGGGGATGATTGATTGCAGGATCTAGCTTCGCTCGCTGAATTGAACCGACGAAAACAGTGCATTTATCCAGCGGTCTCCTGCTTCTCGACCAAAAGACACGGCAAGCTTCCCCGTGTCTCCTCGCTGTCTCCACTCCTGTGACGGAGAGATCGGCGGTCCTCGAGCTTCCCAAGATAAGTGCCACGCCTTCACCTTTATCCGTTCTCTCAGCAGTTCAAAGGTCTTGATCCTCTTTCTTTTTCTTATTCCTCACCATTTCCTCATCTCACTTCTGCCTCTCACCCTCAATTAGCACCAAGTCCATCACGCAGAGGCCTCAACCACTCAACTCGCACTACTACTCAGCTTACAACTCGATCCACAACATTACTTAATTTTGATTGAGCAACACCACTCAACATGTCTTCCATGCCTTTCCGCCAGCCTTACAGGCAAGCTTCTCGCCAGCAGTCGAGGCAGATGTCTGTTGACCCTCACAACGAGCTCCACCCGGTTCAGGATCATTACATTGGCATTGATGTCGGTACCGGTAGTGCCCGTGCCTGTATTATGAACGACAAGGGTGACATTGTTGGTCTCGCAAGTGAGAACATTGGTCTCTGGCAGCCTGAGACAGGTTACTACGTGAGTCGTCTTCAACATGGCCCCAGACACGACCACTCACACTCGACTAGGAACAATCCACCACAGACATCTGGAGATGCATCTGTAACTCGGTGCAGCGTGCCATGAACCAGCACGGTATCGACGGCTCCACCATTCGTGGTATTGGTTTCGACGCTACTTGCTCGCTCACCGTCTTCTCGAACGATACCGACGAACCCATCTCGGTCACTGGACCCAAGTTCGACAACGCCGACGGCAATGACCGCAACGTCATTCTATGGCTCGACCACAGACCGGTTGAGGAGACTGAGAAGATCAACGCTACAAACCACAACCTGCTCCGCTACGTCGGTGGCAAGATGAGCATCGAGATGGAGATGCCCAAGGTGCTCTGGCTCAAGAACCACATGCCCAAGGAGCTGTTTGACCGCTGCAGATTCTACGACTTGACCGATGCCCTTACTCACATTGCCACTGGCAACGATGACCGCAGTTTCTGCAGTGTCGTCTGTAAGCAAGGCTTCGTTCCCGTCGGTGTCGACGGTAGTGTCAAGGGTTGGCAAGAAGACTTCCTCAAGGAGATTGGCCTTGAAGATCTTTGCGAAGATAACTTCAAGCGCCTGGGAGGTGTAGACGGGGTGGTAATTACCTGACCTAAATTGTCTCCGTTGCGCAAAAGCTAACTCACATCTCAGAGCGGGAAGTACCACACAGCTGGTGACAAGATCGGGACTCTTTGCGAAAAGGCAGCCGCCGACCTCGGGCTTCCTCCAGGTATCGCCGTTGGTGCTGGTGTCATTGATGCTTACGCTGGTTGGATTGGTACTGTGGGAGCAAAGGTCCGCCTGCCAAACTCGAACCTCAGCTCGGGCGCCGACAAGAACGATGTTTCGCAAGCCTTCACTCGTCTTGCCGCCGTTGCTGGAACATCGACCTGCCATCTGGCCATGTCAGAGAAGCCCGTCTTTGTCGACGGTGTCTGGGGACCCTACCGAGATGTTCTGATTCCAGACTACTGGATGGCAGAAGGTGGACAATCGGCGACTGGTGAGCTGCTCAAGCATGTCCTTGAGACTCACCCAGCTTTCCAACAGGCTATGAGTGTTGCCGAGACCTTCAATGCCAACATTTACGACTACCTCAACGAGCATCTTAACGAGATGCAGACAAAGGAAGACGCTCCCACAATCTCATATCTCGGTCGCCACTTCTTCTTCTACGGCGACCTATTCGGAAACCGTAGTCCTATCGCTGACCCTAACATGAAGGGTAGCGTTATCGGTCTGTCAAGCGATCGCAGTATGGATGGCCTGGCACTCTACTACTACGCCACCATGGAGTTCATCGCTCTGCAGACCAAGCAGATCATTCAGCGTATGAACGAATCAGGTCACGTCATTAACTCGATTTTCATGTCAGGTAGTCAGTGCCAGAACGGTATCTTGATGGACCTCATGGCCACTGCTTGCGAGATGCCCGTCGTCATCCCTAGATACGTTCACGCAGCCGTCGTCCACGGTGCAGCAATGCTCGGAGCAAAAGCTGCCTCTGCCGACAAGGACGGCAACACTGAGCCTCTCTGGAACATCATGGACCGCATGAGCAAGCCCGGTAAGGTCGTGCTTCCAGGCAAGGACGAGAACGAGAAGAAGCTGCTCGATGCCAAGTACAAGGTCTTCCTCATGCAATGCGAGCAGCAGCGTGAGATTCGTCGCGAGATCGACGAGGCCGTCAGCGGCTGGAAGTAAACGACACGATTTTGATCTTTGACGAAGAATCTCATCTAGTTTCTTGAAGCCTGAAAGTTGGGCTTGCAAACACAAAATAGCTCGGGGACGATTTTGCTACCACTTACTACATTGAGGTTATATACACAATAATGAACATTTGATTTACATGACGATCAATGTTCTCTCGCAGGATTGCACAATATTGTAGTTAGGGCTTTGGGAACATATGATTCATGTTCCAGAGCGGGAGGACTCGAGGTGAGGGCGTAATATTTAGTGTCTCCCAATCACTAGTTATCTTCAGGATAGTACCGACGTCGATTTGCCTTCATACAGTCTCAACCTCTACTTCTTCTCCTCGGCAACATCCTCCTTGACCTTCGCGTCCCCCCTGGCAGGCCTCTCGCCGAAAATCGTCGTACCTACTCTGACTTCGGTGCTCCCCTGCTTAACGGCCGCCTCAAAGTCCGAAGACATACCCATACTCAGCTCCAGCTTTTCCTCTTCGATGCCCAATTGCGTAGCCACCGCATCCCTCACCTTTCTCAACTGCTCAAAGTCTTCATTTTCCGTCTCCTTTGTCGTCGCTTTACTGCGTGCGATGGCACCTATAGTCATCAAGCCACCGAGCTCGAGGTGTGGGCAGGAGGTCATGATGTGTTCGCAAAGACTCGCAGCATCTGTAGGTGAGACACCGGATTTTTCTTCTTCGCCAGAGGTGTTTACTTGAACCAATACCCTCAATTTGGCTTTGATCTCCTCTCCATTTTCTTCGACAAGCTTCTTTCGCCCTTTTTCGAGGCCGTCGGCTTTTTTGGTGCTGTCGACGCTGGAGACGGAGAAGAGGTTTGGGATGCTTTCAGCTAGAGGACGACATTTATTTGTTTGTAGGGCGCCGATGAAATGCCAGTTTATCGTGTTAGGTAAGAGGGAGGCCTTTTCAAGGAGTTCTTGCGAGTAGTTTTCGCCAAAGTGGGTGTGTGAGGAGGGGGAGTTGTGGAGGGCGAGGATGTCGTTTGCGGGTTTTAGTTTGGAGACGGCTATTAAGCGGACCTGAAAAGGTGTGTCAGTGTCAGAAGGAAGGGCAGAGGGAGAGAGGAGGTGAGGGGACGAGGGGACGAGGCATACATTCTTTCCAGAGGTGTTTGCGGATTTGATCTGGGAGAGGACATGGCTGAGATTTTCGGACAGGTGCTTTGCGCGCGTGGGGTTGATTTGCATTTCTGATTGTTCGGACATTGATAGATGATGGGCTACGGAGGAGTGTCTGCTGGGAGAGAGTCTTCTGTTGGTTGGAAGAGAGTGAGCAAGGTGTTAGGTGTTTCGAGTTTGTGAAGGAGCTCTCTCCAGTCGATGACGATGGGCTTCGGCTAGAGTTGCTTCGTTCCAAGATATTCTTGCCACTCGTACCACCCTGTCCGGACCTCTTTGCTTGACAATCACGTCAACAACGCGTCACTATATACCTGTGTCTTCTTGTAGCGACAGATAGAGGAATCTTTTATATAAACAAGCTATCATACGCGCCGCTTTGCTCAACGTGGCTGGACTGAACACTAGACAAAGACTCCAGTCACTTTGTTGTTGGTTCAACGTAAGCTTTCTGAAGTTGATGGTTAGAAGCAGTAAATTGGATATGGTCCCTGCAATACTATATGCACACGTCCTGTACTAACGTGATGGTAAGAGATTACATCAAAGCGTGTTGTAGCACGTTTTGGAAGTAATAGATACAGTATGTCGACGGTGATTGCAATTTTGTTGGTCGGAGCTATTGCTTATGGGGTAACCCTGCTCAACAGCCTCTCAGATGTATTGACACGAGAATTCGCTTGACTGCAGAATCCTCGAGATTTTGTATCACAACCATTGCTTTGAGAATGGGCGGAGTCTTTGCATTCGCGGATGGACGTTTGTATCGTATTTTCTATCATATGTGGTAGGCGCTATCTATATTTCCAAATGTCGAGATAGAGGTTGAGCGTAAGTCACGAAGAAGTTTGCGACACAGGTGGCTTCTTGAAGCAGGTACTCTTCTCGTCTCGCGAGGGCGACTGCCGAGGGATCATCGTGTCGGGTTAGACCGATAGCCATTTGTGTCAGAAGCAAGAGGTCGTTAATCAGCTCTTCGTCAGCATGAAGGACGAGGCCACACATCCACCTTACCAATTTCTGCACCAGCTTCTCTGCCGGTATGGCCCAATCACGAGGCTCGGCTATACATGTAACGTGTGCCTTCAAGACTAGCGACGTGGCTCGCGCCTTGATGTTCGGGAATCGAGTTATGTCTTCCCTCTGCACTGCGAGCCCATAGGCTACTAACATTGTATAAAGGTCAGGATCTTCATGAATGTACGGACGTAACTTTCCCATGTTGAGCAGCCACGTCGCAAAAGCCTTGTGCAATGTGCTGTTAATATCTGAGCGACCGTTCATGAGTGGGATGAGTTGATCGTCGAGTGGTAGTGGACGTTGTGGGGGGGTGACGCGTGGAGAAAAAGGGGGCCCAAGCCGAAGCGACTCAGGAGTATCGAGTGGGTCCAACTGAAAGCTGGTGGTCGTGCATGAACCTTGGGCAAGAGGTGTCAATGGCACGACTGAGTCGCCATCCCTGCATTTGGTTGAACGTGGAGAAGGCGCGCAGTCGCTTGCGGGCACCTGAACGGGTTCGCATGCTTTGGAGTACGCTGGTGGCGCGTCGGCCTCTGTAGTCCGCGGTCCCTGACCCTTGGTTTGTGAACACTGGTCATCTCCGTCTGGACCCGTTTCTCCTTGATGATGCCTTGCTCTTTTCCTCCTGTGGGCGTGGCGATGTTCCAGGTCGGCATCGGCGTTGGTTGCTGTGCGAGTAGACTTCGTATCCAGGTAATCATCCCAGAGATTGAAAGCACCACCGTTGTGGCTGTATGAGGATTCGAGGTTGAAGGATGGAACTGTGTATCTGGACTCGAGAGCATGCATCTCTCGCGTCAAGGCTTGGTGTGCGTATGTGCTGTAGCCCATGTAAACTTCAAAGCCTCTAGCCGACTCGGCGAAAGCTTGTGCTGAGAGCATAACATGTTCTGCTGCTCCTTGCACAGCTCGTGTGGAGTTGCGGATGGGCATCAGACTTAAACTTGCGATATTCTTGCATAGCGATAGTCGCAAGAAGCGGGATTTGGAACAGCCTTCGACGTTACCAAACATGTAAGAGATATCGGAAGGTATCTCGTCTAGACCAAGAATAGGCAGCTCATCGTCGATAAGCTGTAAGCCTGTAGGGATCGAAAACAGGTCGAATCTCTTTCTCTTTCCTTTCACGTAGTGCGTGACTGTGAGTTGCAACATGGCAGCAGCTCGGTTGTCAGCTTGATCGAGTCCGAGCCAAAGTACCAGGCTTGCGTCCTTGTTGAGAGGAGACGGCTCTCCGAGGTGCAACGCTCGATTGTTATCATGATCATGCCAGGTCAGAACGACACGCTCCTTGAGGTACCACACAGGCTCACGCCCAGACTCAAACGCGACAGATGACGGAGATGGATACATGCTTGTATTTGGATATGTACTGCAAGTTGAAAATCAATTTTGAAGAGAATGCCCCGACACAAGACGTGTCAGATGACCCTCCCACCCGGGCTTCTGTCGACAGAGAGCAGCCCTGACTCGGGAATTTAATTGGATGAACGCTTAAGATTGAAGCAAGAGGAGGTGGCGAGACAGTGCTCAGGTTCGGACGCTGGAGGGCCTCCAATCATACAGATACCGTCATACAACTCTTGTAGGACACCACGAGATCGCGGATACCAGTCGAAGAATCAGACAGACACCGTACAAATGGCAGCACGCAAAGACAGGCCAAATCAGAGAGGTGCAACGCGTGACGATACGGATATTCAGAGTGAGTGTGTATGTAGGTGGAGGAGGATGGAGGTGCGTGCAAAACAGCTTCGCAAGCTGACGTTCGCCGCGAATCGGTCACGCGTCACCGACGTCGGTTTGGCAACAGTTTTAGCAACAGCGCCTGAATTCTTTTGCAACAACAGCCGACGGATGAGAACAGCTTGTGCCATTTGTTACTAACGACATTCCAGTCTGCTGCATCTCCTCCACACACCGGCGCAGTTGTTATGCCAGTGTACAGGTCTTGTGCTTCTATCATTGCGCGCTCAGATATGATCAGTAACATTTGGAGACGCCTCAGTTGTCGTTGCACTGACTGCACAGTTGAAGACACAAAGTCATTGTCTAGAGAACGAGAGCGTCGAGCATCTGTTCATGCGACGCTGGTCTTTGTGGAACAGGCTTCAAACAAGGCCGCAGAGTCTCAGATCATGACAACGCAATGCGACTCAAACCGGATGGCTGGCAATGTCCAAGCAACGGCTGCATTCGTGCGCATCACTCCGTTACTCTTGGTCTCAAACAAAGCCATGAACAATCTACACACTCTACATGGAAAGGCAGGAAGTCTGGGATCGTGTCTCGGATTCGTGCATATTGCGCTACAATCATGACCACGAGTCCCTGCCATCGAAGGATTGACATGAGATGACTACCCTAACCAGAACTGTGGTATCATGTATGTTGATTGCGGCCAATCACAAGAGAAAGACCAACTTTCAAAGGCGTAAATAGATTGGAACATATTGTGCATGATGAAGGCACTGTATCTGGGAGAGACATGGGCGACCTTCTTTCCAATCTAAACCTGTCACTCGGAGTTGTACTGCACTGCACAGTGGATCAACTGGGGTTATGAGACGAGGCTGAGATATCAATTGGGTTGCATGATTTGGAAAAAAAAAGGTTGCTCGTCTATATTGCGTACATTAGTCCACCCCTGACAGCAGCTAGTCCACTAGCCTGTCAATCCACATTGCGCAAGCCTCTCTCTGATTTGCAAGATTGGCGGAGGCTCTTGTGAATGCGAAGACCAAATTTGGACACTATCGATCGTCACTGCTCTGCAACCAGTAGCCACAACTGCCGTCATCTTGGGCGTTGCGAGTTTTCTCGCCAAAAGCAGTCGTTGCTGAGGGAGCATCCCCTGAGAACCCGTTCAACATGTTCAACAGGGGTCCGCCAAGCGAGCTGTCACGAAAGCCAGCCAAAGTCTGGAAACTTTCTCATATCAGCTTCTTGCAACGTCAAAACAAACAAAAACATAGACATATCGTATATTAACTTGGAGGGCTGCAGCAAGTGTAGTTCATCTGTGCCTCAGCAAGGATCCCTCGACGACAATGACCGAAAGGTAGGTTGGCGCAGCAGCCCTGCAAGAATCACATATTGGTGGCCCCCGACATCTTCGGTCCCGCACAAGCCGTGCAAATCCACATCATCAACTCCAAGTCCGACATGTCATGCTATGCGAACAGACCTCCACTTCCGTGCCATGCACAAATTGGGGAACTACGCCCGTATTCCAGCTGCCATGTGTCTCCGACTCCCCCGTATGTGGAGTGTGAAAGGTACAAATGCCGAACACAACGAGACAGTCGGTCAGCAAGTGCAGACATAAAACCGGCCCCAGAGCGTTGGGTCTGACCACTCGACGCCTTGATGCTCAGTTCATCATATCCACAAAACGCGTCCATGAACATGATGCTGGCAGTGCATTAGTTGTCGCGCCTGTTATGCACCAGGTCCAGACAGGTCAGGTTCGGCGCATCGCCGGTGCCCTATCCCAACACGTCGGCTCTGGCGATGACGCTAAGGCTGCTCGGCGCGGCGCGCCCGAGTGTCGTCTAACTTTGTTTTCTCTCAAGCTCGCAACGTTTTCTTCCCTTTTCCTCCTTTTACCATGGCGCGTGTTCCGTGCCGCCCAGCTTGCATCTCTTCCTGGAAGGGTTGCTGGCCTGAACTTGGATGCAGCAGAAGCGCATTTGCCCAATGTGCCTCTATTAATCTATCTGGCATTGCACTTATGCGCCTCCCAGGTACCTGGGTTTGCAAAAATGATTTGGAAATTATATTGCAACCAGCGTGGTGGTGGTGGGAAGGTGGTCGTGGCGTGCATATACAGCTTCAGGTTCATGCGTACTCCGGACGTTGGACGTCGATAGAATAGGTGGGTTCCTAGCTCACAAGTATAACAACGTTTCTCTCCCCCCTCCCCTTTCCAACGATTAGACATCTATTCCTTTCACGTTCACTCCAACTTACCCTCCTTTACTCCAACGTCGTGTTGCCAGGGACCCTGAAAGGCGATATTATCTTAACGGAACCTCTTGGGAACCACTTTCGTGAACCCTTCTTTTCCCTGTTATTGTTTTCCAACCGTCAGATCATGATGGATTCCACACTCATATCTTCATCTCGATCGATGGTCCAAGGCATCGCAGGCGCTGCCATCGGACTGTCAAGTATCCTCGTCATCGTGCACATCATCTCCAGACGTACCGCAAGAGCCGCGATATGGTGGGATGACGGCTTGTTGTGGTCGGGTAGCTTCATGGCCCTTGTTATGAATGCTCTCTTCATCCATGGTAAGTCTTAAGACATGCTTAAACCTTGAGACAGAAGAATAACAATGAACAGGAGCACAACTAGGCCTTGGTGAATATGAAGAACAAGTATCCTCATCACAACTTGAAAGCATCTTCAAGGTCAGTACATAACACATTGTATATCATATCATAACACAACCTAACCTTATGTCAGATACTATTCACCAACAACTTGATCCACCTTTGGGCATTGGCTGCCATCAAGGCTTCATTACTCCTCTTCTTCAACCGCATGTTTGCCAGCTCCAACAACACACTCCGTTGGACTGTTTACTCCTCTCTTTGCCTCATCTTCATCTGGGTCATCACCTTCACTGCCATCTCAATCTTCCAATGCACACCAATATCCTTCTTCTGGGACAGTGGCATCACTGGCCAGTGTATCACTTCAAACTGGACTTCCAGGACTGCCATTGCCATCTGTGATACTGCCTTCAATTTAGCCACCGACTTCTTGTGCTTGATGGCACCCTTCCAGGTGCTTCGTAAGCTACAATTACCCGCTGGCAAGAAGGCCGGTCTGGCTGCCGTCTACCTCCTTGGCGGCTGCAAGATCGTCATTACCGGCATTCGTACCCTTTACCAGCTTGACATTCCTTACATGGCCTCATCCGACAGCCTCTACTCATCATTCGCTCCTACCATCTTCCTCATCATTGAGACCAACCTTGCAATCGCTTGTGCTTGCGTACCCTCTTTCTCCGTCATGGATGGTCGCGCAATCTTCGTCAAGACCACCAAACTCACCTCTCGCTCCAACACTCCCGAAGTGCTCGAGCCTCCAATGTCTCCTTACAACCGTTCCAACCAACAATTTTCAGACACCTCTGTCTTCCTCACAGAGTTCAAGCGTCAACCTCAGGCCGAATTCCCTATCCTCACCACCATCACTAGCAATGTTGCAGAGGAGCCTACTCGCCTGCCCAGCCTCGAGCTCGGCAGCTTT
Source organism: Aureobasidium subglaciale EXF-2481 (assembly GCF_000721755.1). Lineage (NCBI taxonomy): Eukaryota > Fungi > Ascomycota > Dothideomycetes > Dothideales > Saccotheciaceae > Aureobasidium > Aureobasidium subglaciale. Next base: position 323,598 of record NW_013566979.1, on the reverse strand, counting down.
GCTCAATCCTCAGTCTTTGACATTCTCAAACCTGCTGGTGGCATTGTCAAGACCTTGAACGTCGAGCAGACGATCGAAGAGTTTGACACTGTCAGTATGCTGAATGTCGAACAAACGATTGAAGAATATGACTACATCATGAGACAAGCGTCCTTCTCCATCGTTTGATGACCTCCTTTTCCCCCTTCTTGTCTCTTCTTTCTACTGTCGTTTTTCTTCCTTGCTGTTTACCCGTTGTCCCTTTTATACCCCCTTTCGCTTTTATGGTTGGTTGTTGTCGTTGCTGTTTGGAAAGCGTGAAGCGTTGGTGTTATATCATGACTGATCAAAGCGCGGTGTTCCGGATGGGATGGTTGGATGGCTCATATTTTTCTCCTGTCGCTTAGCGACAAAACCTCACACTCACCATTTTTCCCTTTGTTGTAGATCTAGATGAGAACAGGATAGTCGATGAATATTGGTAGTAACATAGTAGTAGTTTAGCATATACCTTCCCTATGAGGAGGTCAAATGAAAACAGAATCAAATGATCAAAACAAAGACTCGTCACGTCTCTCTCTCTCTCTCTCTCTCTCTCCTGTCGTGTCCTTACCATATATCGATGCGATGCTCTACTGTAATTTCTGTATAAGTCTGGTGCCCGCGCCTTCCTCAGATAGTGCTCTGCTCTCTCGAACTTCGATTTTGCACAAAACGAAGTCTGAATCAACGCGACCATTGACGAGAGAACGCGACCAATACATCAAGCCATCACACTTACACATCAGTCTCGAGTCTGTTTCATCAAGTCTCTGAGATGGCAAGAGACCAAGCTCTAAGCAAGACAGATAAGTGTTGAATGCGAGTAAAAATAAATGATGCAGAGCATACCCGACCACGTCAAAAGCCAGCGCGACCACGTCAAAAGACAGCGCGACCATTGCGAGAGCCGACCCGAACATTCGCAAGAAAACCCGACCATTCCAATCCGACCATTCCAAAAGAAACCCCGACCATTCGCGAAAAAAGCCGACCATCGCGGAAGTCAGCCTGACTATTCGCAGACAGATCAACAACCAACACCGAAGCTTACAGGACAATGTGAAGTTTCCAGACATCCTACAGTAAGCAGAGGAAATAGTACAGGTATCTCTTTAGAGGACGCAACTGCTCGGTGGGGAAGTATAATTCTGCATGAGAGGACTTGACCATTCCAAAAGCTCGACCATTCCAAAGAAAACACGACCATGCTAAGCAAACCCGACCATTCTAAAAGCTGATCCGACCATTCCAAAAGCCGATCCGACCATTCCAAAAGCTGATCCGACCATTCGAATAGAAAAATCCGACCACCAACGAAACCCCGACCATTCGCGAGAAAGTCCGACCATTGACAAAAATCCGACTAACCAACCAACTGACTAGCTAGCTATCGATACTGAAGACTAAAGAACCATTGCGAGAGGAAGTCGGAGTAGCTGTATTCAAGACAAGTCACAATACTCTAGACAGATGCTGCATCGCTCTGATCATGGAGAGAGCTCGGCCATTCCATAGAAAATCCGACCATGCCAAACGCTAACCCGACCATTCGAAAGAAGTTCCGACCATGCAAGAAAATACCCGACCAACGACCAGGAACACCGACTATTCGCAAAAAAGTCCGACCGATTATAGAAAAACTCCGATTATCTGAAGAGATGATTCGGCTATCTGTGAGAACTTGCAACCATCCTGTAGCTAGCGTCATCACTTGCAAGTAAATCCTCAAGGAAATCCGACCATGCTATAAACAAAATCCGACCATTAGACCAAAAAAAAAGCCGAACATTGGCGAAAAACTTGCGACCATTCACCAAGAAAACCCGACCATGAAAAAACAGATAACACCGACCAGCCATCAAAAAAACCCCCCGAATAACCTCGCGAAAAAAAGTGCACCCATTTTCTAAAAACTTCCCGAAACATCCGACTGATCACATAGGGTTTCTTGCACCAGATCATAAGGATCCTGTAGCTAGCACTCAAAGAGGACGATTTTTCTGTTTTTAATAAAAGGATGGAAAAAACGCCGACCATTCTCATAATTAGAAACCCCGACCATTCTAAATTTTTTTTTGAAAAATTACCCGACCATTGAGAAGCAAACCCCGACCATTCGCGGAAAAAGTCCGACCATCCACCAAAGACTACTCGGACCATTAGAAGGAAACTCCGACTTATTCAACAGTAAAGTCCGACTAACCATGGAATATTGCGACAATTCGGTGAAATTAAATGACCGTTCGAGAGATTCGAAAAGTGATGAAAGGTAGCGACAATACAAAAGCCTATTAAAACCTATAGAAACCTATTAAAACCTATTAAAACCTATTAAAACCTATAAAACCCCTATAAAAACGTGGTTAAAACATGAAAGTGGAGAGGAGAGGGGTGAAATGCAACCTCACGAGAAAGCGAAATGAGAAGGCAACAAGGGTTGAATAGTTTGTGATGAAGTACGTCTAGATATCTATATTACATTGTTGGACATTTAGTCTGTGACTGCTCAATCATCCCCTCGTGGACAGCATAGTCATTATTTTCACGTAGGAGTCTGCTTTGCCTCTTCAACTCCCGACGGTTTCTCTGTTGCCTCGTTCTCTAGAGTCTCTGCAGGATTCACACTAGCATCCTTGGGATGCTCGGCGTCGCCAACGTTACGTTGATCAGCGGCGCGTTGCTCAAGTGTAGCATCTTCCTCGCCTTCGTCCTCGTTCATTGCCATACTCCAATATGCATCACTGATTTCATCAGCAGCTTCACGATCGGCAACTTCGCTTGCAGTAGGTCCGACAGGGACTTGAGCTCCTGGTGTCTTTTCTTCTTGCTGCAGGGATTGTGATGTCGTGGTTTCTGGCACGTCGGGCGTATTATCCACAGCCTTGGTAGCCTTCCACTTGGGTACTTTTATGCTCTCATAAGAGAGTATTTCACGGTATTCGCCTTGAGCGTAAGCAAGGAGGATGGGCTCGTTCATCTTGAAATCTAGACGTTTGTCACTGTTGACCTCAATCACCCGGGCGAATATGACAGTATGATCCCCAATTTCGAGTGACTTTTCAGGCATGGGCTGACATTTCAAGTGAGTTTTGATATGTCTACTCCTGATGTAAGGGGCGAGAGTGTTAAGGTGGGGGGTGGAACCCAGGCCGAGCTGTTGCAGGATAGCGAAAGGTTGATGAGGACGGACGTGAGGCTTTGCAAAGATGTCGGCGATCTGAGCACCGATTGCCGATGAACGGGGAATGTTGACGATGAATGGCTGACCGTTGATGATGCAGTCGAGTGTACTACTTGGACGGCGTATGCTGAAAGAGACGATGGGCTCTGGGTCAAGGGTGACAGAAGTGAAGGACGACAAGGTCATCCCCCGTAGGTTAGTGAAATCGTCATCTTTTCCTTTAGTGGTCAAAATGACGACACTAGAGGGGACACCGCGCATGGCAGTCCTGTATGCGCTTTTCAGCTCCCCGAGACCCAGCTGGACAGATTCCTGAGGCTGCTTCAAGTTCGTAGATGAGAGCTTTGAGTCCTCGACGGAGGATCCCTTGGTCAGCTCGCCCGCTTGCTCTTCAGGAGCGGTATGAATGGTACGGATGAAGTACCTCGCCGCCTCTACATTGACACGTTTGCCGGTCACGGTAAGAAGGTGCATTCCAGGCTTCGGAGACTTCTGGCTCGGAAGGGCAAAAGTCAATGCGACGTCGAAAGTAGTCTGGATGCGGAGCAACAACTCGTCCCCCTCCTCCTTGAGTAAGTTGGCAGTCTCAGCAGGGAGCTCGAGAGAGAGCTCCAGAGGTCTCAAGGGTTTGGGCAGGTCAATCGATGTGAAGTTGATGTTGGTCAGATGATCCTCACCGTCGGGCCATTGACTCAAGGCATCGGCAAGAGGTGAGAGCAAGTCTCGCTTCGCAACGGGGACAGAAAGACGGACTTTGACGCGACCATTGTTTCTAATCTTCTCTGTGGGCTCAATGAAGGCGCCGAGCTCGGCTCGTAGCCTAGGCAAGAACGTGGCATGCGCTTGCCACTTCTTCACGCGAGAGTGGTGGATGTTGAGGAACTTTGTTGCAAGACCCGTGTCTGTTTCTCCCAACGCAGTCGGGCCTTCGGGATCTCGTGCCCATATTTTGCGAATGCGCACGTCGTGGCCGTCTTCCGCGATGATGGTGGTCGGAACGAAGCATCGTCGTTGTTGATGTGTAGTGTTGGCGAGCGTAGACCAAGCGTGAAAGACCTTGTAGAAGCGACCAGTCGCCGGGCCTCTGACCATTGTGGCCATGGTCATACAATAGCCCAAGGAAGCAGCGTTCTGGAGTCGACTTCGAGCTTCCCACAGCTCGAGAAGGAGCGGTGAGGGCGCGGGGGCGGAGCGGAACTTGATCGCGTCTTGGCTTGTCCGACTGCCCGCAATTTTGAGATGCATGAGCCGTACAATTCATGCAATCGCCATATATCGTCCGCATCTCATACGAACGTCCGCCGCCATGCTTCTCAACCAGACTCCTCGCGCGAGCCTGCGCATCGCTTTTGCCTCGACACAACAAGTCCGCCATGCTTCACTGATGCGCCGCCCCAAGCGACCATACACCTTCACCCAACTCGTCACTCTCTCCGACGGCAGCACCTTTGTCCAGCGCACCACTAGCCCGCAGCCCGTATACCGTAGCACAAAAGATGTGCGCAACAACCCACTCTGGAACCCCAGTAGTCAGAAGCTGCTGAATGTCGAGGAGGATGAGGCCGGTCGTTTGAAGAGATTCAGAGGCCGCTTCGGTCGTGGCTGGGATGCCGAGGCTGCAGCCGGTGCCGAAGAGGTGTGTTTCTCGACGTGCTATATGCAAAGAGGGATCAAGTCACTGACACAATCATCAGGTCAGAGACGGCGAAGAAGCTCTTACTCCAGAGGAATCAGAAGAGTCTCTTCTCGACCTCATCTCGAACTACGGCAACGAGGCCGACGCCCAGGGCGAAGCTGCAGGCAAGAAGGAAGAGGTCAAGTCAAGCGGCAAGGGCAAGGGTGGTCAGAAGTAATTTCTCCATTCTTCAAGACATGTTTGTGCTTTTGGTCGTCAATGCATAGCGGGCGTTCTGGGTTGTATGCTATATGTACAAAAAGCTGGGCTGGAAATGGAGGAGTCGGTATATCGATACCCCTCGGGTGTTTATTACAAGTACAGGATTTGTCTCGACAACGACGACAAATGTTGGGTATTTTTCTTCATATCAAAAACTTTTTTCCTACACTGATGCGCCTGCCTCGATCGCCTTTGTTTCGATCGCGTCTAGGCCTTCGGGTCGGAACGGCCATTCAATGTACGCTCTTGTGAGCGCGTTCAATAATTCGAACGTGATGTCTCTGGTCAAGAGCAGCTTCGGGTCCAATCTTCCACCCAAAAGAGCATCTTTGAACGCGGGAACTACGAGGAACTCACGAGCTCCTGGACCAAGCCTGTCGATGGATTCCACCAGTGGCACTGCTGAATGGGTGAAAAGCGATTTGGCCAGACCACGCCTGATCTGGTCGGATTCGGTAGTGCCCATCAAGTCATCCCCAAGCGCTTCCTGTCTTGGCTTCAAGTCAAGCAGTTGCATTGGGAAGCGTGGCCAGAATTCCTCTTCCTTGGCCACGATGGCCTCATAGGGTCGTCGGTCCCATGCCATCGCTGGCCTCGCTTTGCAAAGCGCGAATATCTCGCTGAGCATGATGGTTATTGTCTTGCGCTTTTGCGAGTTTCTAACAAGCTTCCCTAGCATGCCGGTAAGCTGATCGCTGGTGGCAAGAAGGCGCGACTCCAAGCCAGCTAGTGTGTCTTCAGTCATATTGGCCTTCTTTGCAGCAAAGTCTTGTTCAAGGGCAATTTGAACACCCCAGACATCCAGGTAAAGTCTGCAAAAGTGTTGCTCCATCTCTGTCAGCGCTGCTTGGCTAGTGCTTGTGAGTTTGCATTTAGGCTTCAAGTCCCGGATGATCTGGATGCCCTGTTTCTGAGGAAGCGTAGCAGTTTGTTCCAGTTTCCTGAGAGATTCCTCATGGCGTGCCATAGTCTGGACACTCTGTTTCTGAGGAAGCGCGGCAATTTGTTCCAGTTTCTTGAGATGGTCCTCATGGCGTGCCATAAGCTCTTGTATTGGTCCAGCCTCGGGTAGACGAACGGGGTTATACGCGTCCAGACTTTCATCATCGGCTTCTAAGGCTTTCTTGTGCAGTTCCGGCCGACGGTGTTCAGGAAGGGCCATGTTGTTCTCCTCCATACGTGCAAGCACTTTCCGTGCGCCCCAAAGATCAAGTTCATGCTGCCGCTGGCGAGCAAAGAGGATCCTTTTCATGGCATCGGTACGAGAGAGTTGAGAGCGGTCGCCATTGACGACTTCTGCCAAATCAAAGGCCGACTCGAGATTGATAGAGTAACCCAGTCTGGTCAGGATGGAATCAGGCATAACAGTTGCCTTTATCTCGTCGGGAGTCCAGAGTAGGGCGCGGACCAAGCCGTAGCGTTGGAACATGTTGTTCGTCTGAGCGAATTCGGCCATTTGAAGCAGTATCAGATTGGGGAAATGGACAGCGTTAGAAGTCTGGCGAACGCCACCGTAGCGACGGACCAGACTCCCGATAACGAGCAGCGAGTTGTTTGGTTCGCGCAGACGGGGATCGTTGGCAGGCAGGGGGTCTCTCTTTGGCAAGAGATGATCGTTGAAGATCTTGTCATATGTTTCAAAGTAGTCCTTTGGGTGAGCGCCCGATAGGGTGGTGTGACGGTAGGCAGAGTCCTTCTGTTCCAGCAGAGGATTGATGAAGTCGTCCAGATAACGCTCGTCTGGCTCCAGAAGGACATGGCGTCGTGGCTTGAGGTAATGGTGGATCTTCTGCGACCACAGACATGCGCCAGGGTGGATGTCGATGATGTCGCAGCCCTTGTACTTGTCGAGGTCTGGACCAAGGTAGTTGAGAATGTCGTCGCACAGTGCAGGGCTGACGACGTCGACAGTGTCTGGGTATTTGTCCTTGCCAGCGGGGCCAACGGGCTTGTGTCGACCGAGGGTTTTGGCCAGAGTGTCGCCTAGTGGAAAGTCCTGGTGAGGGTAGTAGGTGTAACGGTTTCGATATGAGGCGAGGTTCTTGTAGCGGGGAGTTTCCGACACGTCCTTTGCCCTCGGCTCGTCATTGGGAGCTTCATTGGGAGCTTCATCGGGTACAGAGGCCTTCTTTGGCTTCTTGACCTTTTTCAGTTGCGACACGGCAGCGGCTACCTGGGCCTGCTTCGACCTTGTGCCCTTTTTCTCTGCCGCCCTTGCGACTTTGGCAAGACCCGAAGCTATTGCAGCGGCCCGGGTTATGGGCGGGCTCATTGCTTGTCGCTGGATGATTGGCGAGGTCGCAAGCAGCGAGAAGCGACAGACCATCAACGTCTTTTTTGGACGCGAGAGGCTTCGTCATTGCTGCCCTGTTGTTCCCCCTCCACATGCCCCTCGATTCACGTCCTTGTCCTCTTGCCGACAACACATGCGCCAACCACTATCCCGCCTCTGCCCCACCTAGATATTACGCTGCATACCACTCTCACCCCAGACCAAGCATGAGTGCGCCCAAGAGCGTCGAGCAAATCGTGACCGCGGCGTCCAACTTCGACCATGCGGCCAACATCCCCCTCAACATGGCCCTGCGCACCGCCCAGAACATGACCAGCCAAGTGAGGTGATCCGAAAGACTCTGCTCAGGAGATGCGAGTCTATCTCTCCTTACAAAAGTCGCCCCGTCCTAATCTCTGAGCCCCCCAGGCCAACGACTACGAGCGCGATGGAAACCTACAAGACGCCTACCTATTCCTCTACCGCCATGCCGACTTCTTCTTCACCCACATCTCGAAACACCCGGATGCGAAGAAGCCAGACTTCAAGCCGCAGATGGCTCGCGCCCGCGACGACGTCAAGGCTGATCTGTCGCGCATGGAGGCCCTGAAGCCCGACATTACAAAGCGCTACCAAAAGTACCAGGACCTCGTCAAGAGGAGGACCGATTCAAAGTCACATCGAGAGCCAGCTCCCGCGCCGGAAGACTCGCTTGTGCTGAGTGCCGGTGAGCACAAGGACATAGCCCTACAACTGGCCAACCGCGAGCTACGGAGAAGGAGAAAGGACCCTCGCGACGACAACTCTGTCATGGACGACCTGAGCCGTGGAATACAGCATCTGGGCCGACGTATCGATGCTCCTCGACAATCTCGTCAATCTCACTCATCCTCACAAGCATCGTCGGCATACCACTACCCTGCAGTACCATCGACTCATGGCTCTGTTCCGCAGTCGTCAGCATCTCTTGCACCCAGTCGGCCTCCCAAGAATCACCTGTCCACCTACGGTGCACCCCCACCACTACCTTCAAAGACGGGCCAATCTGCTCCCCCTCTACCGCTCAAGGCAAACGCACCACCCCCACCGCCAAAACAAGACCTCTCCAACTCCCAATCCTACACGTTCCAACAAGCCGCCTACACCGAAAACGGCACCCCTCTCCGCACCCTCTTCCTCCCCACCGCCCTCCGCACCTCCTTCGTCGCCCTCGCCCACCCAAACACTTGCTCCAATCTCGAAACCTGCGGCATCCTCTGCGGCACCCTGATCTCAAACGCCCTCTTCATCTCCCACCTCGTCATCCCAGATCAAACAGCAACTTCTGACACTTGTGAAACCACCGATGTGGGAGAGACTGAATTGTTTGATCATGTAGATAATGAGGGCTTGATGGTTTGTGGTTGGATACATACACATCCCACCCAGACTTGTTTCTTGTCTTCGAGGGACTTGCATACTAGTGTGGGCTATCAGGTCATGTTGCCAGAAAGTGTTGCTATTGTTTGTGCGCCATCTAAATCTCCCGAGTAAGTTGTTGACTCTCGATTCCGATCCAGACTCTGATGAGTAGGATCATTACTGATCAGAGGAAACAGTCATGGTATCTTCCGTCTCACAGACCCCCCGGGCAAAGAAGCGATTCTGAATTGTCACAAGCCTGGTATTTTCCATCCTCACGACGAGGGAAATCTATACACGGATGCATTGAGACCTGGTCATGTTTCCGAATTGTCAGGCTTGCAGTTTCAAGTCGTGGATCTGAGGAAGAAGAAGTAAGACTGGGTATAGCAAGAGTATGTTACTTCAAAGGAAGATGGAAGATTATCGTATTCGTCTTTCAAAAATGTCCCGACAAAGATACACGCCTCCAAATCACACAGCCACAAACAAGACTGCATGATTACAAGAGGCAAAATTGTCGAATATCCCTCTTATCCACCAAACCCCCCTTCTTTCCTACTACCTCTGTGAGGTGTGTGGACGAGAGAAATGACTTGGTTTACCATGAAAGGCTTGGACTAGAGTGCATGTTTTGATGTTCCGCGTGGAATACTGAGCAAGGATCATGGCTCTTGAATCAATGCTCCACCTTGCAACGCGGTTTGTTTGTTTGTGTGTGTGTGTGTGTGTGTGTGTGTGTGTGTGTGTGTGTGTGTGTGTGTATACATGTCGCAATTACACGAGTTGAGAGGCAGAGGGGAAAAAGTGGTTCAGACCTTCTTTGGGTCCTGAGGTTATTGCTTTCGTGATTGAAAGAGAAGAAGAGCAAGAAAGAAACAAGTTGGGTATATCCATTCGTGCAGACGTCGATTCTGTCCCTCCTAAAACTCCCTTTTCATGTTGATGATTACTTTGATGCATGTTAGTCGTCTAACCGGCGAATCCAACTCTTTTCTTGGTCGCTGCTGGCGCGAAACCGTTGGTCCTGGTACCCATGTTATCGAGAAGACGATCCATGCCACCAAGATCCAGCTCTCCACGGTCTAGTAGTTGCTGGTCAAAGACGCTGGCACCATTACCTGCTCCGGCTGTTGCTTGTGCGAAAATTGACTTGGCAGGTGTCTGTGGGCGCATCGACTGGACTATGATAAGACGGTACTCGCCAGCGACGGCAAAGTCACGCTGTGATATGGCGCCCAGATTGAGTGCTGTAGAGCGAACAGGGAATTGTGTGACGCCATTGAGGATCTCACCAGAAAGGTCCAAGCCTTCAATGTGCGAAATTCCTGGTCCATAAAGAGATCCAATATCCTTACCGCTACTGTTGAGGCTACGCTGCCAGAGAGAGGCAAGGCTCGAGATGTGGTATGCGTCACTACCATACCACAAGACGATTGAATCATCAAGCGATCCATGGCTACCAGAAGTCGCGACTGCACACACGCCGCCCCTGGCTGTGGTCGTTGCTGACGCAGCAGACTTCGTAGCGCCAAAGAGAGATTCTTGTCGTTGCTGACGCGTATTGGGCGTTGATGGTGCAAGACCTTGAGTGGACCTAGACTTGAGTTCTGTTGCAGGCGCAGCATCTGCACTACCGATGAAGCCTTGGATAGCGAATGTGTTCATCTTTTTCTGTGTGACAGCGTCAATGTCCCACACTCCCCATTCACCACGATCCAACAGAACCAAAGCAGCCCTAGCACCAGAGATCCAAGCGACATCGACAATCTTTCTTCTTTGAGCAAGGCCAGGGAAATTGCTTGTGGCTCCCTTGGGCATTTGGAAGGCAGTGTTGAAAGCCGATATCCATGCACCCGTCGCGACAGGTGTGTCGGCCGTGGAAGCGCGAGATGACGGACGGCCTTTAGGTGCGAGTGGGTCGTAGATCTTCAAGGTCCCCTTGACATCGGCAACAAGAAGGCGCGAATGCTGGCGGGAGGGGTATTGAGCGGTGCTGAAGCGCAGACATTGTGAAGAGGAAGATAGAGGTACTGCGTGGAAAGGCACAACGGCTTTGGGGATTGTGCCGCCCGTCAAATCGTTGAAAGCGATGGGAATGCGGTAGAAGGTGAGAGTCTCGAGATGAGCCGAGGTCGATGAAGCGACAAGCAGATCAAGCCTTTCATTGTCTGCAGCGGACTGTTGCTGCGGTCGGTCGAGGTCCATGTGATCGCCGGCGACAGGCAAGGCGGAGCTGCTTGTCCACGTTAGGGCAATGTCTCTGGCCATAGCTGAAGAGGAAGCCGATGGGCTGAGTTCACAGATCTGAGCACCCAGGCGACCATTTCGTTTAGTGGTCGCTGATGGAGGGGTCAGAGGCAGTGTGATCAGACGCACTGACGCATCTGCGCAGGCCACGACCAGGACGATACGTTGCTTGACTATGAGGGGTATCTGTGTCTTTGATTGCAGCGTGGTAGAGGGCTGAGGGATGTTTGGCAGGGCCAGGTGTATGACCGGACTGCCAAAGGACAGTTTCAGCTCTTGGGCGAACGATGGGTACGGCTCGTCTTCGTCCAGCTCTTCATCTTCGGCCTCGTAACGCGGCTTGTCCTTGGCCGGGATGTCTTCGATGACTGTATCTTTGTGCATGTCTATGGGCAGGTTCCATTCCATGTGCTTTGTATGTGAGCCTGATATTTCAGTTACGCGCTCCGTGACGGCGCGCGAGGTAGCCGACAGTGGCCTGCCGCCTCTCCAAAGGATGTGAAGGCCGTCGTCATATCCGGACACGATAATGTCAGCACCTCGCGGGCTCTGAACAGGGTAGATTTTGGTGACGTTCAAACGGTGTGGGCATTCGTAGCTATGCACTTTTGTTAACATGCGTAGATGGACATAACAAGACGTGCGCATACTTGAGGTGCATCTGCCTGCCATGGCGAGAAACTCGTGGCTTCTGCAGTTTCGCAGACGAGTCATAATAAGATGTTGTCATTGTTGCTGCGAGAATTGGAAGAGGAAAGGTCGATGGTCAAGTTGCTGCTGCTTGGGCGAGGAAGCTGTTGACGCGCCGAGAGGAAAGTGCAACCGAGCCAGCGCGTCCACCATGAGAAACATTCTACACATGAACGCCAGAGTCCAACACTGCTGTCGGTCCATACCCATTCAATCGTCGACTGCAACATTCGCGGGAATCTATAACTCGTGGTCGAACTTCCACTACTGGCACAGACTGAAGTTTTGTCGACTTCACTCATCCTCCATCAACAATACACAACAAACATCTGCCTCCACCGCCTGACCAATGAACTTCCAATAAAACATCGATACATTCGACGATAATGTGTGCACTTTTCGCCACATCATATCTTGATTTATGGCCGACTTTGTCTCATTGGGCATCCACCGCCCCTCGGCTCTGCCCTACCTGATATCTGAATCTGTTCTTCCTGAGCCTCCCAATTCAGGGGACTATACCTGGAAAGTCTATCCAAATTCCTCGAACGATTCAGAAGATGAAGTCTTATATACTTCTAATTGCGTCGTCTGGTCACAAGATGGCCATGTCCGGAAGGTCTTCAACTTCGATTCTATGAAGCAACCCGTTGGTCACGCTCTGATCACACGCTTCCGCAACGATCTGCCTACCAAGGGTTCTGCCGAGACTACTGGTCCAGACAATGTCATCTCTTATGCGTCAACGGCATACGCTTCGAGATGGGGTACTAAGCCTCAGCGAGATCCAAGACATCTGCTGTCGTTGAGCAGTAACGAGCCACACAGCTTCAACCGCGCTCTTGTCATCGTCTTGAAAACTGAGATGCATATCCACTACCTCTCGGGCTCGACCCATGTAGTGAACGTGCCCTTCGATGTTGAAAAGGCATTTCCCGCTATTGATGGTCTGGTCATGCAGAGGAAGTCTACTGTATCTGCGAGAGGGCCACCGACGCCTACCATTCCTGCTCCACCACCAAACTCGTTTGCTTCTTCACAGCCGTATCTGTTCTCTCAGACCAGGTCTCCTGAGATAAGAGCCAATCGGTACCGTCCGAGCGTCCTGCCTCCAAGTCCATCAACACACTTCAATCTTGATGCTCTGTTCCAGGATCTTACCAAGGGCTCGGACTCGCAAATCATCGATGAGCTGCCTCGATTCTATTCATTGGAAAACCCACTGTCAGATTTAGCACCCGTTTCGCACGCCAGTGTTTGTCGCCAACCTCGCTTTCCTCGTCCCGGCGCTCCCAATGCTCCCATTGTGGAGTATGACATGCTCGACCCTGCGGAAGAGCTTGTTTATGTATCGTCACAGGACGAGCTTGCTGAAACTGCAGAATCTACTGACGCTCCCTTGTTCTTGATGGTCACAGTGAATAGAGAGCTAGGTCAGATCACGGTGTGGCAAGCATGGTACTTGCAGCCTCCTAAGCTTTCTGACCTTTTGTCCCAACGTGCAGCACATCGAGCAGCGAAGGCTAAGCGCCCCAGTTCTGTGATGACTAGCCGCACAGCAGGCGCTTCTACTCCTGCTTTGAAGCATCGCGATCATCGCGATAGGGTACGAGAAAGCTTTGCTGCGTCTACGAGATTATCTGTCGCTTCAACCACAAGACCTTCAAAAGATGATGAGGAGGAAGTTATGGCATCTCAAATGGACCCGGAATATCTGCTTAAGAAACCTTCTAGCGGTACCAGGCGAGTGAGCTCCATTCTCTCACGCGGTGATGTTGGTCACTCAGACCCTTCCATCAAACAGACCGCTCTCGGTGCTAGCTTTAGTGGTGCTGGACGTCGTTACCCTTCCATGGGGAGCTTTACTGATCGTGATCGCCGGAGTTTTGGCGCCAACCAAGTGCTCCGCAAGAGTCGCGCGTCGACACCAGGAAGTCTCTTCAGCAAAAGCATTGGACCGGACGATGCTACTGAGATCGAAAACAGTCGAAATCAAGATTACAATGACGAGTATGAGAGTGCCGAGCGACTGATTGGCGCAACCCACAAGTCCGCTGGTACAGAATCTGTGCTAGGCTCGTCGCCTGATGGGCTCCGGAAGGAGCTCGTTATACGCAAGCTAGATGTCTTCATGACAGATGTGTCGAATTTTGGGTCGGCTGCGATCGAGGACCTAATCAAAGTGTCTCCATTGATCCATCCTTCTCAGTCAGAGCAAAACAACTGTCTGATTTCGATCTACATCCTCGATAAGTCTTCAGGGTCTATGACGACAGTAAAATTGCGTGTACAGAAGAGGCACGAATCTGGATCCCAACCTGGCAGATACGATCTAGCGCGATATATGCCTATACCGTTTCTCTGCGACCGAAACATGACTCACAACATCACCGATATCACCAAGATTCAAGACGGAAGAGCCACAGCTATTGCCCACCTTTCAGCTACTTCACAAGAACTTGGCATCATCCCTGCGCGAGGGGTTACATGGTCATTGCCGATATCATCCCAAATGCGTACATCACACCCATCTCGTGTTGCAAGTATCCTGCAATCATCCAGCAGTGACAAGCAGGCCTCACAACCACTTCATTGGCCTTGTACACTACAGTACCCTGGAAACCAAGGCAAAGTCACGGTCGTCTCTTCAGATGGCTTCGAAAACCGCTTCCAGGTACGGCTGAGTCCTAGATCGACCGCCGTGCGCCACGTTCTCGAACTTTGCCAGTCAGTACTTCCAACAAAAGAGGGAGGCTCGATTGCTGCTATTTGGTGTAACATACATCACCGTTTTGCAAGCGAGGGAACACAACTTACCAGTGGACTCGATGTCGAGTGGGAAGCGTTGATCGTAGCCCTCTTTGCATTTGCGGCTGGCTCCATCGGAAGAGCCTTGCGAGGTAACCAGAGAAGTAAGTCTTCGACGGTGGATGGGTCACGACTCGGTACATACGGCAGCCAATTACGGTCTCGCAGTCTGGAATCGGATCTTGACAAGCTCACCTCGCCTGCATGGAACTGGCTCGAGAAGCCTACTACGAACGTAAAGCTTAGTGCCGTTACTCCAAGATCAAGACTCAGAACTCCCCGAAGCACACATAAACCCAAGAAGCACCCCTTCTCGCTGATAGAATACGAGACAATGGCCCGTCATCTATTGCACGACATCGCTGTGGATGAGTTGGACTGGTTAGTGTCCCCGGAAGCCGCTGATTCGCGTTATCTATGTTGCACCAAGATAATGCTGGTGCTGTACCTTTTTAGAGAAGAGCGCAAACTCAGCTCGCTTTCAGATGACGCGGGTAGGATCGTTGCTGGCTCTCTTTGTGCCATCATTGCCCAATTTGGGCAGTGGCTGTCACTTGACTCATGGTCTAACAGATCTGGCGCCTACCTTGAGATGGAAGGTGAGATTAGTGATTGGGACTTGTCCTCATCCATGATGAACACGTCCGTCAAAGCCTTACAAGATTCTTGCCCCCTGCCTCGGTCCGTTTTTGCTTGGGTCGAAAAGAGCTTCGTTCAGGGAGTAGCGAATCCCTTCTTGAGCCTGGAAACGATAGCCGCTTTGGGGTTGGAGTCACCGCTCACCACAACTTCAAAACTTACGAGCGAGATTTTGCCTCGACTCAGTTCTTTGCGATCGTTAGCAGCTCGTTTCCCGACCATCAAAACCACACCCAGCGCGTTGGTAGAGATGATGAAGCAGGTTAACCTTGGCCCCGGTGCCTTCGAAACTCTTCCAGAGGGAGTGCTTGCCCCACTCCGTGAGGCTATCACTCGTTGTCAGACATCACCCCCTACAACATGGTCTGCTGATCTTCTAGAATTCATTGCGCGGGAGGACCTGATCGGGCTGTCACAACTGAACAAGGACGCTAATCGTCCATCAAGTCGAGGAGCGCCTCCTAATGTTTTAGTCCCACACGACGTACAGACAATTTATAGTTCTGCCGATCGTGCTCCTCTCACGGCCAAAACGCACGAAGCAGAGAGGCACGCAGTGATCTCGCTCATTTTCTCCGAGGATCGCCGCTTTGTCGATGCTGCCCGGTTGATGAACCCGACTGCGGTCCAGATAGCTGAGTGTGCACCACAACCTGAATGGTCGGAGGTTGAGCATCTTGAGCAACAGAAACGGGTCATGCAGTGGGTTATGGTACGAACACTTGCACTTTCGCCAGGAGATGGTATGATTCACTTCGAAAGTCAGCGACCTCTTCTTTCGGAAAAGTTCCAAATCAAAGGCTTCAGCACATCTTGTCAGATGAAGCCGATGGACACCACCATCAGCGCCGATCGAAGTGGGTTCACTGAAGAGAAATTTGCATGGACTTTCTTCCATGCAGGTGTCTCGGCAGGACTGAGCATTTCGCGAAATGCTACGGGTATAGATACTTCGTGGATTGTCTTCAACAAACCTGCAGAACTCAGTAACCGACATGCCGGGTTTCTTCTGGCGCTCGGTATCAACGGCCATCTCAGGACTCTTGCCAAATGGCTTGCGTTCAAATATCTGACACCAAAACATAACATGACTTCTATCGGCCTCCTTTTGGGCTTGTCAGCGTCGTATCTTGGAACAATGGACACCCTTCTCACTCGAATGTTGTCTGTACACATCACAAGAATGCTGCCGCATGGAGCTGCCGAGCTTAACGTCTCGCCTAGTACGCAGACTGCCGGACTGATGGGTATCGGTTTAGTGTACTATGATACGCAGCATCGAAGAATGAGTGAGATCATGCTTTCCGAGGTCGAACATCGGGAAATCGAGGATCCCGGAAGTACAATGGAACAGCTGCGTGACGAATCTTACCGACTTGCTGCCGGCTTTGCCCTTGGATACATCAATATAGGAAAGGGTCGCGACTTGCGTGGTCTTCATGGTATGAACTTGCTAGAGCGGTTGCTGACGGTCGCTATTGGACCTCGACCAGTCGAGCTTGTTCATGTCGTTGACAAAGCCACTGCTGGTGCAGTCATCGCGATCACTTTGATCTACATGAAGACTGGTGATCGGTCGGTAGCTCGAAAGATAGACATTCCGGATACACTTGCCCAGCTCGAGCATTGTCGGCCAGACATGTTGCTTCTTCGTACTGTTGCGAGCCATCTTATCTTGTGGGACGAGATCACTGATGAGCCGGACTGGATCCGCAGGAACCTTCCTGTCGAGTATGCGAATCGCTATTACGGTCATGTTCCCAAACCTTCGATGAACATGAGCACCCTTCCTCAACTACGCAGTAAGGACGTTCCGGTGTTCAATATTCTGACTGGTCTTGCCTGGAGTCTAGCGTTGAGATTTGCGGGCAGTGGTAACCAACGAGCACGGGATCAGGTAATCTCGGTTCTCAAGGCGTTCATTGCAGTGACAAAGCAGGATACCTTCTTCTATGACGCGAAATTGGCCAGAGCGACAGTCAAGCGATGTATTGATGTGCTTACGCTTGCCATAGCAACCATCATGGCAGGCACTGGCGATCTGCAAAGCTTTAGATATCTGCGTTCATTGCATGGTCGAGTTGACTCAGAAACCACGTACGGCTCCCACCTGGCAGCTCATCTTGCAATCGGCACATTGTTCTTGGGCGGCGGTACATACACGTTCGGGACCTCTGACTTTGCGATCGCATCTCTGATGTGTGCGTTCTATCCTCTCTTCCCTAGCGATGTCTTGGACAACAGGGTACACTTGCAGGCTTTCAGACACTTCTGGGTCTTCGCGGCCGAGCCTCGCTGTATCGTGGTGCAAGACATTGACACTAAGCGGCCTATTCATGTCAAGCTCCGAGTCACCACGCGAAACGGAAAGCAGCAACAGATGACTTCCCCATGCTTGCTACCCGAATTGGGCACCATATCGCGTATCAGCACAGATGATCCAGCATACTGGCAGGTCACACTAGACTTTGCTGCGAACCCGAAACATCTTGCTACCTTCCGTCGCTCGCAAACGGTCTACGTGCGTCGTTGTCCGCCAGGTGAAGCTTCGAACAGTGTCTTTAGTACAACACTTTCGGCTCTCATAGACGCTCAATCTAGTCTCGGTGGTCGCCAGATGTGGGAGTGGATTATCAACCTTCCTGCATTTGAAGATTTTGATCAGGCGGACTTTGGTCTCATACTGCCTACTGATCCGCGCAGCGCTACTCATCTGGACGATAAATTGACAGCTGTAGATAGTAGGTTAGTGTTGAGCCGTAGTGTGGACTCGAGAAAGGCGGATGCTTTGTGGAGCTTGAGGTTGCTATTTGAATGGGCACAAGATGCCATGGACAATGGTGATGGCAGGTTGAGGTGGATAGGCAAGCACGTGGTCGATATGCTACAGGCAAGAGTTACAGAGAGTTCGAGCAGCTCATGAACAGAATAGCTCAAGCAAAGTTCGAATATTTGACCTCTGCCCGAATTCATAGCTATGCTCCTTTGAAACTTGATAGTCGGCAAAGTGAGAAATCTTCTTCTTGCGGTATGTATATGTACAGTGGAACTCTCTCGAGGAGGCTGACCAGGCGACCTTAGCTGGTTGCTGTCTACAGTAGTCATACGGTCGGGGTTGCATAGACCTCGACCAACATCCCTCGGTAGCTCGAGTGCTTGACCCGAAGTACGTCGATGCTGGGCGTGCATGGTATGATGCGGATGGTTTTCTCTCAGATTGTCGTCTGTGAGGCGTGTTCCCCTCTTTCTTGTTGGTCGAAAGCCTCCAGTCGTCAGATATGTCGTTGGTGATCTCCTGATTTCCAGTCGTCTTTCAGTCGCTGGGCTCAGCGGTCTTGCCCTCAGCCTTGTCCTTTCTGCGCATACCAACGTCCCAGTTGTAGACGCGTGCAGTAGCGACCTCGAGTGTCTGTTTCAAAGAACGTCAGCATCCCGTCCTTCCTCCAGGTAGAGACAAGCAAACTCACCGTAATTTGTTCTCTCAAGAAATCCATATCTTCCTCTGCATGTTCCAACCCACTCTTAGCCGCCTCCAACTTGCCCACCAACAACTCCTCCGCCTCCTCCATCGGATAAGCCAACATGACATTAGCCCCCAGCCACAAGTACACCTCATCAGTCTTTGGCACCTTGGCCTTTGCAAACAGTGTATCATTCAATTCAAAGAAACTCTCCAATTCCTCTGCATTTTCATCCCTGCTCTTCAAGAATCTGACCGTATCCAAGGTCTTTGAAATATCGGGAATCTTTTCGCGAAGACCGGTTGCGCGACGAGATGTGTTTACTTCCATGAATTGGTACTTTTGGATCATTTCGGTAAAGGACTTTAGGGTTGGCTCTACTTCTGCGCGGGTGGTGCAGTAGTCTGATACATTGTCGACGAAAGGGGCGTAGGGGATACCGCGGGGGTTTGTGGGTGCGTCGCTTTTCTTGCTGTATATTGAATACAATAGTTAGTCGGGTGCGTGTCTCAAGAGTGCAGTTTGTGGTGTGGGGGGTGAGATTGGTGATGCGCGAACGTTGTTGTGGTCGCCATATTTGCGATTTGTTGTTGACAGAATGTGGATTGATTAACGTTGTAGTCTCGATTTCTTGGAGCGCTCTTGCTTATTTGCGACCTTTGTTTCTGAGCGCATGTGAATGTTGCTTCGGGATGTGGAAGTTACGTCGTGTTTGGAAGCTGTTTGCTCTTCTCTTGCACAAGCAGATATGTACATTGTGCTTCCCGATTATGCCAGCATATCTTATGCACATGTACGTACCTGCGAGACGCTTACCTGCTCAGAGCACAGGCCATACCAGCCATCAACCTCATCTGCTTACATCAAGACTCCCATCCAAAAGTGATGATGCGTTCATGTCGGCTCCCTCAACCCGCCATGCTCCACCCCACTAGCATGCAACTCCAAGATCAAACATCCCTGTATGCATACAGTAGTCTTCTTCTATCTTTGTGTAACGACAGGGTGTAAATCAAGATATCAGGACCATAATATTGCATATACGATTGTCGTGACTATCGAAGGATCACGCTTGAGTATTGCTTACATGCAGCCGAAAAAGGTAAATCATCCGGGTGTTTTCTGCACAAGCACTCTCGTTCTGCTCTTGTTTTTCGGTTGCTCCTTCATGTTTTTTTACGCTTCATGGCTTTCTGTCTTCTTTGGGCGGTGGGATCCACAGTCGCCTTTCACATGCGTTCCGGCTTTAATCCAATGTGGACGGTCTAGGGCTTCGGCGCGGCCGTAGAAAGGAAAGTGGATACTGGCCGTGGTGGGAATGAGCTATCTGTCACTGCCGCTGGTACCCGGCTCCTACGTGAGTCCTTCTCCGGAGTCCCCAGGGTGGAGGGGGTGCCCGTGCAAGGCGTTCTGTTGTTGTCACTGCTGTCTGCTCTCAGCTCTTGCGATTCAGGCCATCTTAGGTACAGTATCATGTACTTTGTACCTGTTCCTCTCAGCCTTTGGGGTCCGATCAGCCACACCTCCCTCGCAGAACACGCCATTGATATAATGGTGGAGGATCTGGATCGCAGATAAGGGCTGTGATCATTGCAGTCTCACGGAGCTTGAAGGCCAATGTTGATCCAGCATCTCTGCCGCGGGTCTATCGGACCCCTGAGTAAGGTTTGCGACTATGGATGTGAATCCTTGGACACTTGGTATGTAGGGCAAGGGGTGGCGGTGGTCGTCCTTGACATGGTGCAAACGACAGGTGACAGTATTTGGCATGTAACCCATGTACTCGAGTACGAGTTCATGAAGCGGTTTGACAATATTAGTTACTGACGATCCCTGAGATGATCGGTTACCACAGCATATCTGCCGATCGATGGTCAACTGAAGAAATGACGAGAGCGCAAACATACTTGAAGTGCTGAGGTCAAGTCCATCACATTGAGTAGGGTAGTAAATCGTTTCCAGACAAGGGAAGTGATAAGGGAAGAGCGGCTTAGTGTAAGACATAGTCCAGCGGCGCAATAGCCTTACTTTTGGCAAAAGGAAAAGAACTACGCGAAGTAAATCGAGAAGGAACTACTCAAGACGAAGGGAAAGAGTCATCAACGGAGGAAAGAAGTCACTTGAAGAGTAGCGGATATGTTTGTAGTAAAGAACAATCGAATTGGAAACACTATGTATTGACAAAGATAAGAAAACCGGGATTGACCTCTCGCACTGTGTAGTGTGATCGTGAACCTCTCCAGGAGAACAGAAAGAGAAAAAAACAGGTTTATCCGTCTAGCGAGCCGACACCTGTATCGTCGCAAGCAGGTCGCAGAGAAACATAAGAATTGAAGACAGGAAACGAAGCCACAGGCGGCGAGAGAGTGAGAGAAGAGAACAAGAAAGACTAGACAGCCACAAGACTTTCACTCAGCCCAAGCAAAAACAATGTTAGTCACCTAGATATTACATCCTCTTCGTCACAGGATAGGGTGTCGGAGTCGCAGTCAACCTCAGCCCAAGGTGACCATCGCCTCTCAGCATCCAAGCCTGAGCACCCTCTCACTGCTTCTTTTTGTAGTTTGTGTTTGGTTCAGATCTTGAGACCGTCTTGAATAAGCTTGCCAAGTTCCTGTGCGTGAGGCTCCTTCATCATGGTGAAATGGTTGCCGCCCATGACACCGTACTTCATGTTGCTTCCACACAGCTGAGCCCAACCATTGTCGGTGAAGTCAGTGCGGTGGTTCAACAACCACTTCATGGGTGCAGGGTCCTCCTCCTCAGCTGGGGGAGGACGCGGGTCACCAGCGTTACCAGCAACACCATCACGGCACCAGATAGCGTAAGTCTTGATAGGCTTTATCGAAGGCTGAGGCTCGTAGTCAGATAGCGAACGGATGGCGGCAGTGAAGTGAGGAAGCAGCCACTTGGGAGTTTTGGATGCATCACCTGTACCAAGGAGACCGATCTCGTTGAAGAAGACGTGGAGACGCTGAGGCAGGGGTGCAAGATTGACAGGGCAGGGAGAGTCAAGGAGTAGTAAACGGTCGACCTCTTCGCCATTGGCAAGCAGAGCCTGAGCAACGGCGTAAGCGATGACACCTCCAGCGGACCATCCGCCGATGATGTATGGTCCCTGAGGCTGACGTCTCTTAATCTCAGCGAGATAGATGAGCGATACAGTCTCAATGCCGCAAGTCCAATCGGTAGGGTTCTTCATGAATGGGCAGTTGAGTCCGAAAGCGGCGACATCTGGGCCAATGTTGGGGATGCTGACATAAGATGTAGCAGAGCCAGAGCCATCGGGCAAGAAGAAGATCTTCTTGGTAGCAATCTTAGCATTGCCTTGGAGGAGGACTGATGTTGCGGCAGGGAACTTGGAGAGATCAGTAAGCCTGGCGTTGACTTTATCAAGTTGAGGCGAGGTCTGCTTTGTGCTCTTAGGTACAGAGGCAGCCTTAGCTTTGGGCTGCGGGCGCATACCGAGCGCGTTTTCAATGTCCAAAATGGTGGAGTTGGTCATGAGGAAAGTGGAGGGAAGATCGACGCCAGTCTTCTCGCGAAGTTCACTGAGAATGGTCAAGCTCATCAAAGAGTCCATGCCGAGCTCAGAAAGATCTGCCTCGTCAGTGAGTTCAGAGCTGTCGATGCCCATCTCCTGGACAATGATATGGCGGGCCAGGCTGACTTCGCCAACCTCAGAGTCAGGAATTTCGCGGATGGGTGAGTCAATGTCAGGCTTCCCAGCGTCACTGGCAGCAGTGCTGGGGGCAGAGCTGGCAGGAGTACTGAGGTCGTCCTCATACGGGGTAGCGATGTCAGAAGGCTCAGAATCGTCCTCAGAGTCATCTTCGACAGGACCGACATTGCCATCGAATTGAGAGAAGTACTTCTTCATCTCGCCAACAGTGGGATAGTCAGTGAAAAGTGTAGGGCTGATCTCCATGTCAAGGTCCTCTCTAAACTTGGCAGAGATAGTCAAAGACATGAGAGAATCAACTCCCAGGTTCTCAAAGGCGGCCTCTTCAACGAGTTCAGACTGCTCAACATCGGTCTCGGTAGCGATGATCTGCATGACACGGGACGTGATGGTAGAGCCCTGAGGCTTCTTGGTAACGGCCTTCTTCGGAGCCTTAGCAGCCTTGACGACAGGCTTGGGAGCTTGTGCCTTAGGTGCGACAGTCTTAGGAGCGGTAATTGCCTTGGGAGCAGCAGCAGCAGGAGCAGCGGTCTTAGTGGGCGTACCGACCTTCTGAGGAGGCAAGAAAACGTTCAGGACGCGACGAGGGATCTGTTGGAATTTCAGACCACCACAGACAGCAACAATCTCGTCTCCCTCCATGATGTAAACATCACCTTGGTAGACGTTGCCAGGCTTGGGAAGCATGCGAACGTAAGAGCGGTAGTTGCCCTCGGGAGTCATCTGTTTGGCGATTCTCATTGAACCCCAGCCATGGGAAATACAGACGTTGTTGTCGGAGTCAATCAAGTCGGTGGCATTGACGATGAATCCAGAGATATGGCACATGCTGTCGATCTGGTAAGGTGCTTGGTACCAATCACCATCTGCAGGACCATTTTGGAACTTGATAGAGGCAGTAGCCTCTGTGGTCTGGCTGTTGACAATGACTTCCTCCATGCCGCGGTATTTCTCGTTGTAGTTGACGAAGCACTTGAAGAGCTTGTAAGCCATACCACGCTGCATGACGTGTGCCTCCTGAGTCTTGGTCTTGGCCTTGAGTACATCGACCTGGGACTTGACCATGAAGTTGATGCGGTCCCACTCGTCGGTCCACGAGCTGATGTCCTCAAACTTGACGAGACAGTGCGCATGCTCCTGGATGAGCTTACCCTCGGGGGTGACGCTGCTGAACTTCAGACGAGCAACACCCTCATCAAGATCTGCCTTGGCCTCGAGCTGAATGTGCTGGCCCTCGGCAGGTTGCTCCATCTTCGCAATGAACGGCTTAGGCACTTCCATCTCGCAGACGTTCATACCTATCTTAGGTGCAGAAGGTCTGAGTTGCTTGTAGAGGTAGTCACAGACGGTCAATGCCATATCAGCGTATAAAGACGAGGGGCAGAGAGCAGTGTCGTTAACCTGATGGCCAATGACTGCTTGGAAGAGCTTGGGTTCTGCGACATTTGACTGAATGACGACAACACCGGAGTTGGCCTCGAACTCCTCGTGCACGACCTTCTGGCAGGAGGTCGAGAGACGCTTGGCAGGCTTCTCGACGACTGGGACAGCCTGTGGGGCGGCATCGATAGTCTTCTGAGCCTCGCGAACCTCACCCTTGGTCAGGGTCCAGTTGTTATGGTAATCGAGCCAATACTTCTTGTTGTCGAAAGAGTAGGTAGGTAGAGGAAGAAGCTCTTGAGCATCGTTGAACTCGCGGTGGTATTCGTCAAAGTTGATCTGGACGCCAGCGTTGAAGAGAGCGCAGACGCTGGTGGCGATGGTCTTCCAGGGATCCTCGTTGCGACGAAGTGAAGGAGCAGTGGTGGTAGCACCGACTGAAGCCTTGACCATGCCTGAGCATACGGGGTGAGCACCGACCTCGAGCCAAGCGGTCTTCTCGTCAAAGACCTTCTCCTTCTGACCACTAGCAAGAGCAGTCCAGAAGTTGACAGTCTCTCTGGCATGTCTAGCAAGGTAATCGGGACCGATAATACCCGCATCACGGATCAAGTCACCCGAGAGGGGAGAAAGGACTGGCACCAAAGGCTTGTTGAAGGTAGCAGAGGAAGCGACCTTCTTGAAGGACTCGAGAATAGGGTCAACCTGGGCGGAGTGGAAGGCGAAGGGGACGTTGAGCTTGGTAGCCTTGAAGCCACGAGCAGAGAGCGCATCATTAGCGGCGCCAACAACCTCACCACTGCCGCAAAGGACTGTCTCCTCAGGTCCATTGATGCATGCAATCTCGGTCATCTTAGGTCCGAGGACACTACGAATGGCCTCAGCACCACCCTTGACAGCAAGCATGCCGTGAGTGTGAGGGGTGCAGTCCTTGACAAGGAGCTCTGCTCGGCGACCAACGAGCATGATCATGTCGCTGGCGGAAATGACACCAGCGACGTGAAGAGCGGCATACTCGCCCAAGCTGTGACCGATGACAGCGGTGGGGGTGATACCCCAAGAAGCCCACATACGGGCAAGGGCGACCTGGATACAAGCCATACCCAGCTGAACCTTGACAGGAGAGAGAGTAGCAACATCAGTGCCGTCAAGCAGCTCGATGAAAGAAGGCAGACCTTGGATAACAGCCATGTTATCGAGCTGGTCGATATCATCGCGGAAAGGCTTCAGGTCCTGGTAGAGCTTCTGACCGAGAGCAGTGTACTGCGATCCCTGACCAGTGAAGCAGAACGCGGTCTTAGTAGGAACCATAGGGACGGGGTTGTAAGTATCCTTGAGCTGAGCCTGAAGGGTGTCGCTGACCTTAGCAATATCACTGATGGGGAAAGCGATGCGGTAGTTGTGCTGAATACGACGAGCAGTCGAGGTATAGGACAGGTCGGGCAGACTAGTCTCAGGGTTCTCGGCCAGGTAGCCTTGAAGGCGCAAAATGTTGCTCTTCAGAGCAGCGATAGAGCGGGCAGTGACGGTGACAGGAAGTGTACCTCTGGGGTCAACAGCCTTGGGCGCCTCGCGAATAGGTCCGTCCTCAAGCAGAATAGCGGTGTTACCACCGGCAGCAGAGAAATTGTTGAGGAAAATCTTACGCTTCTCGGCTCCATGACGAGGGAAGGCGGTATGTGTTTGAGGGATGTTGACATTACGATCCTTCAGATCTTTAGGGAAAGTCTTGTTGATTTCACCCTTGATGCCAACGTTGGCAGGAATGGCGTTCTTCTTCATCATCATCAAGACCTTGCAGAGGGAGTTGATACCGGAAGCAGCCTCACCGTGACCAATGTTGGCCTTGATGGCACCCAGGTACAGCTTCTGCTCAGGCTTACGTTGACGGTGACGAGGAGCGAAAACATTCGTGACCGAGGTCATCTCAATACCATCACCAGCCTGAGTACCAGTACCGTGCATTTCGACGTAGCTGATCTCGTGTGCATCGACTCCGGCGTTTGCAAGAACCTTCTTGTAGAGGAATTCCTGAGCACCTGCGTGAGGGTGAGTGATGGAGACTGCCTCAGCAGAGTGGTTGGTAGCAGCGCCAAGAATGCATCCAAGAATGTTGTCTTTGTCGGCGAGAGCGTCCTCGTATCTCTTGAGAACAACCGTTCCAACACCGTCACCACGACAGTAGCCATCGGCAGCATTGTCGTAGGTCTTGCAAGAACCAGTCTTGGACAAGAATTGACCCTTGGAGAGACCAGAGAAAATGTCGGGGTTGGTGAGGACGTTAAGACCACCGGCACAGGCAGTGTCACAGTCGCCAGCCCACAGAGAAGTGCAAGCAAGCTGGATGGCAGCCAGAGACGACGAGCAAGCAGTGTCGATCGAGTACGAAGGACCACTGAACTTGAAGTAGTAGTTGATGCGACCAGGAGCGAAGGCACGCACACCACCAGTGATGAAGTAAGTGTCAACGTTCTCGGAAGCATTGATCTCGCGCCAATCATCAGAAGTCTGACCATAGAAGGTACCAATGCGGTGGAGTTTGGTGGAGGGAGTGCGGTTGGGAACGTAACCAGATTGCTCAAGAGCCTCGTACGCAGTGACAAGAGCCAAACGGCCCATGGGATCAGTCTGTGCAGCCTCGCGAGGAGACATGTTGAAGAAGCGGGGGTCGAAAAGACCAGGCTCGTCGATGAAGCAACCGAAAGGAGTGTGCGATTTGTTCTTGCCCTTTCCGGAAGGGTCGCAGTGAGCATCGGCATCGAAACGATCGGCCGGGACCTTGCGGTGAACATCAAGACCCTTCTCGAGAAGCTCCCAAAGAGCCTCAGTGCTGGCAGCACTAGGGAAACGACCCGACATACCAACGATGGCAATCTTGTCGTTCTGAGTGCGGCCGTGGGTAGCGTCAGTGACGGCGGACTCCCAAGAAGAATGGTCTACGAGAGAGACCAAAGACTGACCACCAGCCTTGATGGCAGAGACAAGGCTGTTGGAGACATTACTAACACCAATACAGAAGACCTTGGCAGGGGCATTGGTGCTAGCAGTGATCTGGGAAACACTCTCCTCGAGAAGGCTGTTCCAGCTGACTGGGGCTCTGAGCATATCGTTCAAGGACAACTTGAAGAGCTCGTAGGTGTTCTCCGCGATGTGGCACATACCAGTCGAGCCGGAGTGAATCAAAGATCGAGGCTGGTAAGCCTGAAGGAACTTTGCAGACTCCTCACCAATGATGGCCTCGATATCAGCATTGCTGTACAGATGTTCGGCATGGTAAGGGGCGTAGACAGGAATCTTGACGCGGTTGTTCTTGCGAACAGCCTCAGACTCCTCGAAGAAACGCTTGGTTGTGGTAGGAGGACCGCTGATGGTGATGGCCATAGTGCTGACGGCACTGATGTAGGCATGACTGGTGATTGGAATACCGGCAGACTCGTGAAAGGCGTGGAGAGCATCCTTGGCGGTCTGCTCGTTGATGCCAGTAACGATGGTAGACCAGCTCTCCTTTGACATGAGATCCTGACCCAATGCAGTTCGAGCGCTGTTGACGCGAACACCAGTACGGAAGGCGACGCGAACAGTCTCGACACCGAGAGTGACAAGTTCGTCGAGAGTTCTGGCGGAAGCAACTGCAGCAGCGGCGAGAGAACCGGTGCAGAGAGCGAGAATACGTGTGTTGGCTGCAGGGGGGAGTTCGTTGGTGTTCTCGGAGAAGTAACCGATGTAGTGGCCAAGTTGAGCAATGGATACCATGACACTCTCGAGGTGAGGCAACTTCAACCCCTTCTCATAGTACAGATCTACCAAGTTGTTGAGGGTCATGAAATCCGGGATGGCATCGCGCTGAGGGCGGGAGAGTTGGGCGATTTCTCCACGCAGAGCAACAACGGTGCGTTCGAGGAAGTTGAGGACAAGAGCATTCTTGGTTCTCAAGACCACTTTGCGGAGCAGAGGGTATTGTTCAGCGGTCTGATCACCGAAAAGAAGGACGTTCGACATCTTGGTGAAGGTATACTGGCTTGCAGTGTGGGTATTGGGAGAGTAAATGGATTTGAGATCAGTGTAAAGGAAGAACGATGGATGAGCGAGTCGATATCCAAATGGATTGGCTGAGGTCGACGAAATGTGATGCTGCAGACGAATAAAGGCGAGCTTTGGACTGACAGAGACTGTGGCTGGGAGTGGTACTATGCAAAGAAACGAAATGTGGAATACTTGAGAGGTGGGCTGGACGTCTCGAAGTAAGAAGAGATGATGGACTGAATGATGAAAGGAAACACAGAGCTTGGGAATGAAGAGGGTATATATTGTCGACTCTTGCAGGGTGCTGGGGTGTTTTCGGAGGTAAAGCCAGTTGCATGGGATCGAGCGATTGTGTATGGAGACCACTAGTACCGGCAGCGGATCTTCGCGAAGCACTGATACTGCGAGGCTACAGTCACCACCTCACAGCCGCCGGGACGTGTACAGCTAGCCTCGATCCACGTTCCTGACGTGAGGAGAGTGATGTCGACGAGCAGCGGAATTCCGCTGAGGGGTCCACTCGTACGGTATGGGCACTAGCCAGCAGAATGCCATGCAGTCTCGCAGGAATCTCCGACCATACTATTGATAGGCGCAGGCAAGCGAGCCCGACTGAGTTCAGCGACTGGATAGCGTCAAGTCGAAACCAGATAAGAAACGTGAGACGATGCTGGGTTACAGCGATCTGAGGTGTGGAGAGCCGCAGCTCGAAGTCCGTATTCCCTTGCGTTGTTGCTCGAACCAGTAAGGTCGGCTTGACAGAAATAGAGAACGCTCAGCAAGGTTGCAGAACATGCAGCGAGTGAATCTTACACCACCAGGATGCCACTAATCTTGATGTTGGGTCCGGAAAATTATTGCCACGTCCGACATGCTTGGGGAACGTGCATGGCCGCGAAAGTCAAGCCGGTACACAGACAGATGTTGCCACCGGAGGTTCACTAGTCCATTATGTGATTTGGAAATGGAAGACACAGCTGAAGTGCATTGAAGTCGACAACCCTAATTCCGTGATTTGTTCGCCTACGATCATAGGATAGATGATCGCTGTTTTAGAAACCTCGCCCAGGAGCGGTGGTGTAGCTGAGGGCTGGAAGTACAGCACGGTCGACCGTGTCGCATCATCATGTCAGAAAGACCAAACTACTCTGGCAGCACCAGGCTGAGGAGAGGGTACACGGGTTGGATCTGCTATACGACAACACAACCATGGAAGCTGTAGAGAAACTTGAGGCGGCCATTGTTTGTGGGGTTTCTATGGATAGCCGATTTTGACAGTGCGCTGGTGTCCGGGACCGTGAAAGCATCATTCAATCCCGGCTTGCCGTAGCTTGGCACCCGGCAGCTTCTTCGCACGTTGCTCTGTCTCAACCGTGTCACAACATTTTGAGCGACACCAGGGTAATCATCGCCGTGCCTGACCAACAATCTGACTGGTATTGTCAGGTTGTGCTTGAAGAGCACATGTTGAGATATCCAGTCTCACATAAGACTGTCCGCGCGCTCTTCGCCTCATACTCGAGAAACACAGAAACATGTCGTTCCTAGCGAGCCCTGTGTATCCTGGCCATTGCTAAGCATTGCCAGAATATCTTGGTCCTTTGACCATCCTTGGTTTCATCAACTGCCATATCTGGACTTCGAGCATACGCCTGTATGATGCCTGCTTCGTCAGCATGCGCTGCGCAGGGCTATATCCAAACCATTATATAAACACATCTCTGTTTTTCCAGACCGCATATGCTGATCAAAGGTATGCATGCTCCGCTCTTACAAAATTCTGTCTCCACAATATCTATTCGTTGCGTCTGATACCCGCACTGTCCAAAGAACACTGGCCCGCGTTTCATTCATCGTGGCTCGTGCTCCAGGGTACTCACTTTTTCATACCACCACCTGTCAGGTGTTTCTTGGACTATTCTCAGCAACAAGACTTTTAAGCCTTAAGAGCTTTCTCACGACGCCGAAAGAAGCCGTTGGGAGAGCCGAGCTTCGTGGTCGATGCTTGAGACGAGATCGTCCCTGACAGACTGAACCCTCCGCGCTTGTAGTGAACACCCAGTCTTGCTTTGCAAGATTACAAGATTCTGTCACCAATTCGAGTGTCGTAATGTGTGCTTCGGTCTTGCATAGACAAGGTTCGTTCATGACGCTGAGATCAAGCCGCATGCAAGCAGCCGACATATGCATGGTTTCCAACGACACTGTAAGATTGACTTTGATGTCGATGGGAGTGGAATCGGCGACTAGCAGATCGCGGAATAGTTCAATAATCTGTTCGACATCGTCTTCGTTCATTGCTGCTTCTTTGGCTTTTGCCGGGTTGCCGGCCTATGCGTCAGAGTAAGTCAAATATCGCAGAGGCTCCAGATCATGCATATTCGACAAGGACATTTGCATGACAGCGTTTGCAGGGAAGAATGCCCGATGACACAAGACTGAGATTCTAAGCGTCATCATTTTGTACATGGGTCACTTATGTCTGCCACGAATCTCGACGCTGGAGCGACCCTGACACCTCGCTCGTTCCATTTTCAGTCTTCTGGTAAGCTGTTCACCCGAGCATCAGACAATCGGAGAGTCCAGTATGGCAGGGACTCGCCAATCATCCATGTATAGATAGTGCTAACGACAAGGCGGTCAGATGCTGTTCACCCAGATTGAACCAGCACGTGGCAGGTGACAAAATATGTTACATGGTCCTATCTGTCACGTCGTACAAGGTCATACCGCGGCATCATAGAGTAGTCCCTTTCACGAATTTACTGACGTGGTGCAACCTGAACGACCCGAAATATAGGAATGCGGGTTGTCTAATACTACCCTGGGATTCAGTCATTGGAGCAGACACGAGGCATGTTGTGCAACACACCCCACGAGCGCATCTGGAACAGTTGATGCCGTGTATGGTACTCTGGCACACGCGCACGCGCGTGTCTTGACCGAGCTCTGTGTAGAGAACATGACGGACGACCACTAGAGAACTGGCAGAGTCCAACTTGATGATCTCAAAAAGCGTCATCAATTGGAATCAGGCCCTTATTCCAAACTTGAACTCTGAGACGCGGCACTGCGGCGGCAGTGATGCACGCACGTACTCGCAGCTGCCATTTGTACTCCAGACTTATCACAGCTCAATATGTACCGCTGATATGCGCATAGATCAGCAAAGGATGGGTGATCCATCTCACCCGGACACATAGCCTCGAGTTGATCGCTGCTGTTATATTTGAGATGAACATATGTGTTTTCCCTCGCAAGGATCAGTCGACGACGCCCAGCTCGGAGGAATCACGAGTTTTACGAACACGAGCCAAGGAGAGGGGCAACGATCTGGAGACGCGAATACCACGAATGTGTCCCAATTCGATTGCCCCCTTCCAGTATTTGTAAGCTCCGACAGCAGGAGGAATTCGGGTATCTGTTGCCTACTAGACATGACAGCTGCCCGAGGGAAAGTTTCATGGGTCAAATACCAGATGTCCTGACTCAATAGGGGTGGTCTGTTGCTTATCAATAATTACTAGGCAAGGTACATGCATGTAGCCTTATGCACATGCGGATAAAACGATACGTTCTCTGATCCTTATTGAGTGGGATTCGTGGGCCAACTCAGCAAGATGTCAGCGACTCGCTGAGCCGTTCGTGGTCTTCATTAGGCTTGTTGTAAGCAGTCGATGGACTACCTGAAGCTTGGCCATTGGTAAGCCTCCGATATTGGATGAGGGCAAGAACCAGTGGACAGCTCATCGGAGGAATGTCGCGCAAGCAGGTTTGGCTTTTGGCTGAAGAGTGTCGTCTACCTCCGAACGGAGAATATCGCGTCCTTGCTCGTTGATGTACGATGGCTTCTTTCTGCAAACGCAAAAATATCTCTCCATGCATATTTCGAACATATATATATCAGCTAGATTTAGCGGGCCAATCGTTTACCAAGGGCCAATGCTCGGGGCTCTGTGAAACGTTGCGTGTTTGACTTTTGCGAAGCTCTCCGCAAAATCTTAACTTCTGTTGGAGCATTAAAAGACTAAATAGACACATATACTAGTGTTGATACATTCGCCGGAGGGAGATCAGCGCCGTGTACAGTTCTGATAGATCTATCATACCTGGTTGCCGTGAGCCGTTTTCGGCATGTATCGTGGTCTTGTAACGTCTTCTCGCGACTCAACACGTACGGTTTGCGGTTTGTGGGCAAGCCCAGGAACGCCCGCATAGGCTAGCATTTCTGGCACAGGCTCATATCCAAAAGTACTCCACAATCTCGGCTGAGCAAAGGTCTCGACTGTACACTACAACGCAAACACTTATAAACTTTGTGAATAGTGGAAGAATAATTGGACTGGCGGCTGATGCGGTATCTACTTTGGAACAAGATGCTGAGCTCCGAGCGGTTTGTTCTCGAACAACAGCGATAGCAAAGATGGCATTTTCCGAGTGAATGATTGTTGTCGGAGGATTTGCACTCAGCCTCGGTGGCTGGTCAGATCGAATACGGGAAAATGGTACTTGAGTACTCAGTACTGTGCTGGACTATACAGGGGAGAACCCTGTATGTGGAGAGCAAGGCAAATCCGTTGTCGTATAGACAAACGGTATCAAGCTCCGCGAGATAATCGGCGATCGGTATGCTTCTACCCCAGAGTCAATTTCAAGACCTTAGAGCCTCTCAAATCCGAGGTCTCAACCTGACACTGAAGCTTGCTTGCAACAACGTGCCGGTATCAACGTTAGAAGTGCTCAAGTCCGTCCACAGGGCAGTTTCAAAGTGTATCTTGGGAAGCTCCCGATAAGGCCTAGTCCAAAGCTTGGCAGCAGATCTCTTCGAAAACCTTGCACAACTCTGTGAAAGGGCATCCCGGCGCCTGAGGTTTGACTAGCTCCCAGATTGACGCTAACGCGACGTAGTGTCTACCTCGTCAGCATTGCAACTGGCGCGCGGAGGATAAACTTACTGCCATGTTCATTGTACTGTACAATTCGCATGTATTACGAAAATAGGTTCGTGCGGGATCGTCGGCTCACCAAGATGCTACGTATTGTAGGCCAGGAGTTCACAGCTCTCGCACGCAGATCGTCATTGCGCAGACGCATGATGTGCATCACCATTCCTCAGAATTCGGGCGCTCACCGCGTCATAATCATGAGGATGCGGGCCATTACAAGGTGGAAGTCGCAAGAGCTTCCAGGGGGCTGCAGGCAAGATCGAGCTGCAGGTTAGCTGCTTCGCTGCGAATGCCATGCTAGATCCAATCTCTCCGAGTGTTGCTCGGACTGTGGCTTGTCTGCCGCTGGAAAGAAGGCTCGCAAGAGATAGCTTTTTGGTTACGGCTCCGCTGTGCGACCTTAAGGCGAGCTCGCTTTCCAAACCTGACTTATGCTGACGCCATCATCTAGTGCAGGGCGGGCGATGATTCTCGACTCAACCATTGAGCAATATCTATATACAGATGAACGCGCCGAGCTTGGCGGGCGTATGCCATAAGCGGCATCGTTGTGCAGGGAGGTTTGGCCGTTTTGGGTCTGACCCTCTTGACATCCGATTGGCTCCAACTCTTACCGTGAAGCCTAGAGCGCTCAATCCGCCAGATGGGTTCCCCAGGGTGGGCAGGAGAATTTGGACGCGGGCTGACTCGTGCATGCGTTCGACGATAACGAGACGGTTGGCGTGCTCGTGGTGTGTGCCTCACAACTGGAGCCCATGCTTTTAGCCCGCATGAAACCATTCGAAACGTCGCCCATGATAGCTTGATTATGCACCAAATGCGTTCCGCCCCTGGGAACATCTGCCTCGCTTGGACGGTACTCTAGTCGACAAGTCATGATGTGTCAAGGATCCGCAAACCAGCCCCAAGCTTTATGCTCCTTCCTCAGCTGTTAATAATACCAGCAGTGTATCCTACTCAATCAGGCTGATCCAACACATTAGTAGCACCTCTTCTTCACATCTCTCGCTCTTCTTCTTTTCATATCATCCTTGATCTTCTCTATCTCTTCTCACTTTTCATCTCTCTTTCATCTTCTTTCCATCGCTTGTCTATGCCAGGATTGACAGTCTAAGTCACATCCCAACTTCACGATGGTTTTCTGCACATATTGTGGCCACTCGTTCACCAGAGACGAGCATCTCGAGAGACATATCCTCACACGTACGGCTGAGCACTGCATCTAGAAAACCCTTGCTAACAGTAACAGATACCAACGTTAAGCCTTTCAAGTGTTTCACCTGCCACATGTCGTTCGCCAGACGGTAAGCCACCCACTGCTTGGCAGGACATTTCAGAAGTAATGCTAATTGTACGTTCAGTGATCTGCTACAAAGGCACTACACCGTCCATGGCCGGGATCAAAATCAGGAAATCATCCCCGCCGCCAACGGCATGATGGCAAAGTCTGCTGGCAGAACACCGATTGCGTGCAGCAACTGCGCCAAAACAAAGACGAAGTGCGACAAGAAGTTTCCTTGCAGTCGTTGTGCAGGCCGCAACCTTCGATGCACCCTCCGCCCCACTCGTCGCTCGTCCAAGAATGCCAACCGCATGGGCTTGATCACAGCCGAAACCATCGCCAGTGGTGTTGCCAATGGCATCCTACCTCCAGATCAGACCGTGGCTGCCGAGGCCGCTCCTATGCCTATCGACTCTTCAAAATCGGCAGAAAAGCACCAGCATCAGAAACCTTCGAGCCCAGGCTCTGGCGTCCCCACAACAATTCCCGAAGAGAAGCACATGGGCGATTTGCATGCTCAATATTTCGAGCAACCAATGTCTAATGGTCACACCTCTCCCTCCCAACAAATCTCTCCTTTGACAACTCCAGGCTCGGGCTTCATGCAGGGGTCTATGCCTACCTACGACGACTTCATGAATGGCACCAAGGAGGATGATGCTAACCCTCGTTTCATGCTTGACTGGGGTCAGATGCCTATGCCCATGGGCTTCGAGGCTATGGCTCGTGCCGATCTTATGCTCGACCCTAGCATGGGTTTCGATCCAAACCAGCTGTCGTTGATGCCGGCCAATGAGACCATTCTTACTATCATGCCTGATATGGCTAATTTGGGAGGTCCTCTAATTTCTCCTATCGAGACACCAAAGGTCGAGCGCTCCTTTGCCGACATGGACCTTGGCCACTCCAACAACATGTTCTATGCCCACGCCAGGCACATGTCGACTGCCTCCTTGTCATCAAACGATGGCGAAGACATCCGGGCAGTCATCGCAGCTCAAGATGGCTGGAACGTGTTCAGATGCACACCTACTGTCCCTTCAAGTTCATGCCCCACGACCGCGAAGATGAATCTCGAGTGTCTCGAGCAGACTCTCAAGAACCACGAAGGCTGGAGCACTTGGGCTCCTACTTGGGACGAGGCTGATTTCGCTGGTGCTGAGAACTTGGCTGTCATGCAACTCCACGAGAGCACGCGCGATAAGCTCCTCGCGATTACTCAAACCTTCTTGCACAAGGCCCTTGAGACTCACAGAGAAGGTCAGCAAGGCGGCCAGTCTCCATTGTCGAATGGTGGCTCAAACTTCGTGCTTCTGCCGCCAGCAAGAGTACTCGAATATTTCCTTCGATCTTATGCCAACAGCTTCGAGAGATACTACTCATTGACGTCACGAGGCATTCTCGATGCAAACGAGCTGATGCATTGCTACAACGACAAAGCTTCATGTCTCTTACTACTCATGATGATTGCTCAGGGCGCAATGAACATCTCGTCTGTCGAGGCAAGATGGTTGGCTGGTGGTCTCACCGAAGCTTGTCGTATTTCGCTCTTTGACCTAATTGAGCGCAATATCACAATGGCTAGCGACCCAATTACTTTGCACTCTGCTCTCCTCTTCACCTCCCAGGCTGCTTGGAGTGGAGACAAATGGCAGATGGATATTGCCATGGGCCAGCGAAGCATGTACTTCCACATGCTACGACATTCCGGTCTTCTCGAGGGCAGAGCGTTCACGGCTCCTCAGATGATGGACCACCAAAACAGTGCCGACTCGCTCTGGACTGAGTGGATCCAGCGCGAGAGCCGGAGCAGACTTGTCTACTCATGGGTCATGGTCGATCAAGATCTTGCACTGTTCCACGACACCGCCCCACTCTTCTCCGTGACCGAGTTTGGTGCACCGATGCCTGACTCCGACCGCCTATGGCAGGCTAAGAGCGCCCCTGAATGGTCTCAAGCCTTTGAACAGGTACATGAGTTTGTGGGTGGTTACTCCTCGCTTGGCTCGGGCGCCCGTCCAATGTCATTGCATGATCTTTTCCGTCACTTTTTGGATGACGAGATGGCTTCTCTTGGCATCGGGATGACGCCACTCCAGATGAGATTACTCCTACATCCTCTTCAGTCTATGGTTTGCCATTACGGTCAGCTCATGAGCTGTTTCTCCGATTCACTTTCATCACGCAACAAGACTCGAGCTGTCACTGCATCGTCAACCAGATGCCGCTTGGAGGAGGTACAGTCACTACTTCAGCGATGGTACGACATGGCCGACCGTTACCTCAAGGTCAACCCTAGCTGCGCTGTTATGCAAGCCAACCTCGTCATGTTCCATCTCATCAGCTTGAACGCTGTGACCAACTTCCCTGAGGTCGAGCGTCTGGCGCGTCGTGAAGGCTTTGATGGTACCTACCAACAGCTGATATGGATTCACAAGCGATGCATCGCCGATGTTGAGGAAGCTGTCTTCCACTGTGGACAAGTCTTGCGCATCATACGGTCCATGCCTCGTGGTGTACGTCCTCCTTGGTGGGCCGGTGCTATCTACCGTGCTGCTCTTATCCTCTGGACCGACAGTCTGATCAACAAAGAGTCACCAGCGCCAACTGCGACCGGAGGATTCCCTTCACCGGGACCTACTTTCGCTATTGACGCTCTGCCGGCTGATCATCCAACCATCGTTCGATTCTTGAGCAAACGTGTGGGTCAACCCTTCCTCAGCAAGAGGAATGGTAGTCATCTACCAATGGACCATGGCGTCACAGTCCTTGCACATTCCATAGAGATCATGGATGAGGGAACTTCCAACAGATTTGTTGATGGTGTCCGCAATAAGCTTGACCGCTTGATGAGAAGCTAGTTGCTTCCAAATAATGTTTTACGACTCTTTCCTTACCTCTTAGTTCAAGATAGATGGCTGGGCACCATTGGTGTTGGCGGTACAATGCGTTGGTCTTTAATCTTGTCTCTATTATCTTCATTGCCAGTAGGGTGAGTCGCGATGTTAGCAACTCTTGGTTTTGTAATGTTTTTTCCCATTCTGTTTTTCTTTCTCCTAGTAGATCTCGATCCGACTCATACAACATTGATCTTCTTCAATATCACATCTTCCAAGCTCTTCTATCCCGTTTCGTGCGATAAAAGCTCCTGTCTTCCCCAGTTGTGTTCCAGTTGACCACAATCCAGAGCAAGCGTGGCAAGTCGATCCTCTTTGCTTTTCCCAATCATGCTTGGAAGCGCCCAGGTGCAAATACCAGATAAAGATCAAGTAAGAAGCCTGCGTATAATAGAAAATAAGCATCTCCAAGAAGATGAAATTGGGCGACTTTATGATCTTTCTGGTGACCGGACAAACCAACATTGTCCGGTGCATTGATCGTCAGATTCTCCTTCCTGCCTATGAGGCAGTATGACGACGGTGTTGGAAATAGCAGATCAAACTAACATAGTCCGGAGGTGCACTTCGGAGGTGAGGAGGTCTCGTGTCTGATGTGGTGATCCGAAGTCTGAAGATGGAACGCGTTATGCGATCTCACACCATAGCACTACGACTGCCTACACTCTGTTCAAAGAGCAACTGAGATCAGATCATGGTGGAAACAATACTGGTAGTGTATGTATAGCTTTGCTGTCTACACTCTCTGAAAAGGGTTGGAAGTGGTCGACGAGCTTACCACCATATTGCTGTTGAATCCCTCTATATCGGCGGACAAGATCCTTCCTGACTCGGCCCATCTCGGACGTTTCACAAAGCAACGGTCTAGCATCTATGAGTATCCGGCCGCAGAGAACCGGATAGTGCGCTTCAATGAGCTCCCCCAGAGTGGCCTTCAAGAAGATCTTCGCTTCCCCATACAGTCCCGCAAGCAGACCACCAGAGAATGCGACCACTGACTCAAAACAGGTTTCCCTGGTCTCTCTATTCGAGAGGCTATATGGTCGGTCATGGACTGTCTCGGCAGCTCTCAGCGTGTAGAATCCGGATGAAAGGTGCTCCAGAGAGTGCTGCAGCGGACTGAGCGGGCAGCCGATATCACTCCGGGGCTATGTGTGCACTGCATGATGCACGATGTGCACAATTTCCTCCTGGAGGATATGCAACACCGCAGAAGTCAGTATGACTGCTGACTGCAGTCCAGAGTTAAAGGCAGTGAAAGGCCGCGCAATTTTCGTCTGAATAGAACCAACTTCCAAGGCGGCTTCCAAGAGGACAAGAGCACGGGAAATGCAGTCATACCAAAGATGACAACACTTCTCCATGTGCCAAGCACAACTTGATGGGGAAGCTCAAACACTCCATGGCTTGCCACGAGCACGGTATCACGTTAGGCGATACCATATAATCTTCAATCCACCAAATGTGCTAGTGTTTACTTCGCCTGGGTGCGATCACCACGTTGCTGACGATTCAGTACATGTCGTGTTCTCAGCCAGCTCATTTGCGGAACAACTCAACGGTTCGACGAAGGATTGCTCGTGATTGCGCGAACATTGCAGCGATGGAGGTACCTTTGTCACCACAAAGGGAGAACAAGCGACTGCTGGAGGCTTACGGGCTCGGAGCGGCGGAGCTGAAGCTCAGGAATGCAGATACAAAGTCAGCAGGATGCCACAGTGTGGGGAATCGATAGCGTTCCGAAGCAGTCAATCGGCGGCCGCCGGTCAGAATGTGAACGCGATAAAGATGCAGGGCGAGCGGGCAGCGGATCAACAAGCATTCGATATTTGATGCAAGCAACGGAAGTGCCAGCGTCTACCAGCGTCTACACACCACCCTGCTCCAGAGGGGTCCTTCCTCCTCGACACCGAGCCGCCCCGAGGTTTGTGGTCCAAACAAACTTCGTATCGTCTTGGCAAACGTGGAAGGGCAGGATCGGGACTAGTCGTCTAGTGAGTTTTCCCCACAGATTGTGAAACCGAGAGCCGCCAACGCCGTCGCGCCTTCGTTCTCCGTAGCACGAAACAGCCTTCGACAATTCGGGCACTACTATCCGCCAGCCGTAGCCAGCCTTGAGCCAATCCGAATTGTTGAGCCGCACGACTATCCTCCGAGGGATCGCGGCTAAACTTGGGTATTCTGCAACCGCCCTAGGCATCATGTATTTCCGGAATGCTAAGTGCAACAAGAGGTGCAAGAGCTTGGCTCGTGAACGCCTTGCCAACCAAACAACTGACGACGAATATAGACGCGTCAAAAAGGTACTGGAAATGATCGATTTCGCTCTCTCAGATGGTTTCACAAGCTGTTGCAGTGGTGAGGTAGACGACTATCTTCGGAAGCATGGATGGTCTTCCACAGTTCGGCAACGATCGTCGCCATTATGCACCCAAGAGAAAAAGTCCGAACGTTAGGTGTCAAATGAGTCCGTGCTGAATACCATCCAATGGCTTCCCCAGCGCGAACAGTCTGTGGGTCTGCCTCCATGCTCGACTTTCTGCACGTACCCTGACCGGACATTGCTCGCGAGATGTGCCTCTCCGAAACTCACGCGGACGAACAAGAGCATGTTCGCTCTTCGCGTCTTTGGAGAGCCTGTCCGGTGCGAAGATCCCCTTGCACGTTTCCGCCTTGTCGCCCATTGAAGCCTAGCTACCTATCGATGAGGCTGGCACACTGCCATCTCCTACATTCTCTGTCCAGTGCTTGTATGAGCTATGGTGTCTACCAATCCCGAGTGGAGCCGTCATGTTCTATCAATGGGATATTCTCCGAACAAGGGCTCAACATCTCGGTGCTATCTTGAGAACGAAAGAGCGAGCATCAATGGTATATAGATCGCTGAACACAGCAGGCTAAGTCATTCTTTCTTCATCATCAATCACCATCTCATCCCATCCAATCCAATCCACTACCCACAAAAGCCACTCGCTTCTATCACCACTTTTACCCCTTTCACCAACCAACTCCAACATCCCAATCACAATGTCTGCTATTGAGACTTCTCGCCTCGACGGAAAGGTCGCCCTTGTCACCGGCTCTGGTAAGGCATTTTCCACTTCGCTCAAGTCTCACCAGCTTCTAACACATATCAAAAGGCCGTGGTATTGGCAAGTCTATGGCCATTGAACTCGGCAAGCGCGGTGCAAAGGTTGTTGTCAATTACGCCAACTCTGCCGATGCCGCCAACCAGGTTGTCGAGGAGATCAAGAAGAACGGCTCCG
Organism: Aureobasidium subglaciale EXF-2481; assembly: GCF_000721755.1. Taxonomy (NCBI): domain Eukaryota; kingdom Fungi; phylum Ascomycota; class Dothideomycetes; order Dothideales; family Saccotheciaceae; genus Aureobasidium; species Aureobasidium subglaciale. The sequence continues at coordinate 283,502 of NW_013566979.1, read as the reverse complement.
ACGCCATCGCCATCAAGGCCAACGTCGGTGAGGTCTCGCAGACCATCAAGCTCTTCGACCAGGCTGTTGAGCACTTCGGTCAGCTCGACATTGTCTGCTCCAACTCTGGTGTCGTTTCCTTCGGTCATCTCAAGGATGTCACCGAGGAGGAGTTCGACCGCGTCTTCAAGATCAACACCCGTGGCCAGTTCTTCGTCGCCCGTGAGGCCTACAAGCATCTCTCCGTCGGCGGCCGCATCATCCTGATGGGCTCCATCACCGGTCAGGCCAAGGGTGTCCCCAAGCACACCGTCTACTCCGGCTCCAAGGGTGCCATCGAGACCTTTGTCCGCTGCATGGCCATCGATTGTGGTGACAAGCGCATCACTGTCAACGCTGTCGCTCCCGGTGGTATCAAGACCGACATGTACCACGCCGTCTGCCGCGAGTACATTCCCGATGGTGAGAACCTCTCCGACGACCAGGTCGACGAGTACGCCAAGACCTGGTCTCCCATGCAGCGTGTTGGTCAGCCCGTCGACATTGCCCGCGTCGTTTGCTTCCTCGCTTCCCAGGATGGCGAGTGGGTCAACGGCAAGGTCATTGGCATTGACGGTGCCGCCTGCATGTAAAGAGTTTCTTCCGACTCTTTTCCTCCCACAACCAACACATTTCTATGAGCACAGGATACAGTGCCTGGAGCACTTGGAAGTGATATAAACCAGTTTTCTTCTATTCTCAATATATCATGAGCGGATGGCGTTTTCAGTCTATAATACGATGATGAGAGAGTTCACGGGATGGACAGACAAAGCTATACTATCTTAGACAGCACCCTAAAAAAAATGGAGATCTCGGCATTCTTAAAATCATTTCGGTCGTTTCCTTCTGATCGTGTCGTCTCATTCTGCCAGAGTGGCCATCTCATGGCTATTTTGTAAACTTCCTCTTCTTATCAGGGCGTGTTTGGAGACGAAAAGCTCTTGATATGGATTGACGTACACCTTCCTCGAATCTCAATCCAGTGTTTGCCGCCAGTCCCGTGTAGCCTCTGCGATCTCCAACATGAATATAAGCCAAGTGACAGCATCCTACGTCTTTTCTGCGACATACGAGGTGCCCACTTGCTAGAACTCCTACCTTCAAGTACTCTCCCGTCTCCTACATGCCCTCCAGCAATCCCAACAGATCTCTCCTCTTCGCCTCCTTGATCCTTCTAACCCTCTTCCCTCCCTCCATCTTTCTCTCCTCTTTGTCAACTCCTCTCTTCCTCTTTTCCTCTGCCAATTTCCGACTCTCGTCTGTGTCTTTGACCCAGCATGCTATTTCTTGAGTATCGAGGAGGACGTTCGTGGACTGGGAGGGAGGTTGACGTCCTAGTTGGATGAGGGAGAGGGGGATGGTTATGGGCGAGGGTGAGAGGGGTGGTAACGGAGTAGGGCGAGATGGCGAGGATGAAGGAGCAGCGGGGGAGGAGACGAGAGAAGTCAAGAAGGTAGTGACAATGTCGAGGTAACTACGACCTAGAGGATGGGCTTCCAGAATGGTGTCGGTGTGGGCGTAAAAGGCTTTACTGTTGGTTACATCAGTATTCTGACCTCCTTATTGTGGTGAACGGATCAAGCGAACTCACCTCGTCATCTTCCACCCCTTTTCTTTTGCAACCTTCTTACCCTCCTTCGTCTTGATGCCACATCGACTCGTGACCACCATTTCCAGAGCAGGAAAATGCTCCAACTCCCCAAACACCCTTTCGCTCACGCCCAATTGGAATCTCAGAAACAGCATCTTGAGCCTAGGAAAGCCGTTGCTGTATCTTGCTTGTTTGTTCCAAAGCCTCGTTGTATCATCGTCAATCATGGATGTCTCCCGTGTCGAGGAAGGCGAGCCAACTATATGTAGAACGGCTAGATTTGAGAGAATGGACAGTATGGATAGAGAGGTGGATGAATCTGTGATTTTGTCGATGAGGGTGAGGGAGGTGAGGTAGACGAGAGAGGGAGAAGAGATTGCTGGGATAACTAGCGAGAGGGGGAGATGATGGTGAGTTATTGTCTTGTGGGTTCTTGCAGGTGGTTGGTCGGCGTCGATGTCTGGTGGAGGATGATCTTTGCAGATTGTTGTGAAGAGCTGCCATAGTCGAAGGCTTTGGAGATTGCTGTGAGGGACCTCATTAGTCTATGATCCCAAGGTTGTATCGTAAGTGACCATGCTCTTGGCACTAGTCATTATCTTGGGATAATTTTGTTGGTGGACAGAAAGGAGGGAGAGGGAAAGAGATATTGACCATCATCTCCACGAGATCGAAGTACGTGGCGACGACACCAGAGTCCCCGTGTCTATATGCGGCAGAGGATGTCATGTAGGACTGACAGCGATCTCCGACTCCATTTCGCAATCCAAGACTTGTTGTCGAGGTCAAATTTAAAAGCCGAGGGGACAACCCGGACCATATCAAATTAACCTCCATCAACGGAGACCAACATGAAGAGAGAAAACGAGCAGGAAATAGAAGCACTCACTGTTTCACAACCTCCCGCCAAACCCTCTCCCCCATCAATCCAACATCGCCCCCAAAATGCTCCTCACCAAACCCATCCACATGATTCAAAAAACATCTCAACGCCATATCCTGCAACGTCGAAACCCCCTCCTCACCTTCATTCTCCCATTCTTGAGGTGGAGGTCTTCCGATAGATTTGGATAGAAATTCATACAATTGTCGGTTTGTCGGTCGTGCTCTTATGATGGTTTCAGTGTATAAGAGGCCGGAGGTGGGGGAATGATGTCGTTTTGGACGTAGGGGATGAGTCGTTTGTTTTCCGGCCATTGTTGTGCGTGTGTGTGATTTTGTCAAGAGAGAGTCGGGAGTTACTGGTAGTGGGACGAGTTGTTGGTCGTGTAGGTGTTGTGTTGATGATGTGCATGGTCGGGTTGATCGTTCCGGATGAACATTTGCGCCTTGGAGTCCTTCTCAAATCGTTCTCATGTGTGATGTGCACAAAAGTCTGTGGGCGGTTAGAAGAGAAAAATTGATGTCGCGATAGCTGTCAATGGTTGTTTTTTGTTATGAGTATCAATCAGGTCGAGTCACAGCAGCATCCCGGTAATTTGCGCACAGCATCGACCGCGCGACCGCAATTGCAGACACGGCGAATTGGGGCATCACAGGAACAATTGGAAGACACGTGGTTGCATCAAAGTTCATACTTCTTCTAGAGTACAGTACTGTTCAAAAAAAAATGGTCGTCGCAATAAACCTAACGACTGCATACCCATCAAAATCCCTAATGCTGTCCTGATGAACGCCAGGGTGCCTATTTGGCACCACCTAGCTTTTTGTGACTTGCTATATTCTAAGCGAAGCACTTAAAGCTCATCGTGCTCACCCATGTCACCGTCGCTGTCCATGAGACCGTCCTTAAGGACGGCGGCAGCCTCTTCGGCCTTCTCAACAACTGCGTCCTTAACGGCACCGGCGACCTTAGCGGCGACACCCTCGGTGGCAGCCTCAGCTTGCTTGGGCATACCGGCAGTCTCGACATCAGCGCTCTCAGAGTCGGCGTCAATCTTGTGGCTACCGTTCTCGCGGATGAAGGTGGCGAGATCCTCAACAGTGCGGGCACCGCTGTACTCGATGGGCTCACCCTTGCCGTGGGCAGGGAAGAGCTTGATGGTAGGGAAGCCCTGGATCTCATCGGGGACGTCGTTGGCAGTGGCATCAACCTTGGCGATGGTGACCTTGTTGGAGAAGGGCTTGAACATCTCACCGAGCTCCTCGTACTTGGGAGCAAGAGACTTGCAGTGACCGCACCAGGGAGCGTAGAACTCGACGAGGACATCCTTGTCGGCGTTCATGACAATCTCATCGTAGTTCTTTGCGACAATAGTAGTGACGGGACCGTCGTTTTTCTCAGGAATGGGCTCGGACTTGATGCTGGGGTCGACCTTGCCGGCAACAAAGTCGTCAAGAAACTTGGTGATCTTCTTCTCTGAGAGGTCAGTGCCCTCGAAGGGGTACTTCTGGTTCTTTACGGTGTCCTGAATGGCAAATGCGGGCCACTTGCCAACCTCGAGGTTGAGGTTGCCAGCGTGCTGACCGAAGGCCTTTGCGTCGATGGTGGCAAAGTTGACCTTGCCCTTGTGCTTCTCGGCAACCGATTTGAGGGAGGCAGCGAGAGTCTCACGCTCCTCGGGGGTCTCGGCGAAGATGTAAGCGAGGGGAATACCGGCCTGAAGGATCTTTGTCAGTTGTGCATTCTCATGAAGATGACTGTCTGTTGGAACTCACAGCCATGTAGGTAGAGTAGGTCTCAGGGCCGACCTCGCCAATCAGGGGGACGCTAGCGGTGTTGGCGAAAGTGGTGATAGCATCCTTGGAGAACTTCTCGGTAAAGGTGTTCTTGCCCTCATCGAAGCTCTTGTACAGAACGATCGAGGGCTGAGTGACACCCTCAGCCTTGGCGAGGGCAGCGTCGCTGGTAGCACCGAAGAGGTAGTTGTCGCGGAGGCCGTTGGCGGCAGCGGTGAAAGTCTCGTTGGAAGCCTTGTCATCAGCGGCGAAGTAACCGACCAGGACAACCTTGTCAGCGGTCTTGAAGTCCTCAATGGTGGCCTTGTCGACGATTGAGACGGCGGGCAGGGACTGCTTGGTCATGTATGAGACGATTCTGCGGAATAGTTAGCCAGGCTTCCCAGTGGATCTGAATTGATCTAACGTACGCAGGAGCCTTGCGCTGACCGCTGTAGGGGGAAACATTGTCGAGGCCTCTGAAGACCTTGAGGGTAGGGTAGCCCTCGACACCGTGGTCCTTGCAGAGGTCGGCCTCCTCAGTGCAGTCGATCTTAGCGAGAGCAATGTTCTTCTCCTTGAGGGTGGTAGCGGCCTCCTCGTACTCGGGTGCAAGTGCCTTGCAGTGTCCGCACCAAGGGGCGAAGACTGTGAGCTACTGTTAGACTTGTAATGGTGGCACAGCGGTCCTTAGAGTGTTGCTTACACTCTGCGAGAACAAGGTCGTTCTCCTCAACGAAACCCTTGAATGTGTCCTGCTTGAGGTCGACAACGTCGGAAGCGGCGGCCAGGGCGGCTGCGCCGAGCAGACCTAGAGCTGCGAAGTTGCGCATTGTGATGTGATATGTGGAGAAGTGAGGGAGGGTGGAAACAGTTCAAAGACAAGCACGGGGTAGAAGAGTGCAATGTCTGTTGGATGCTTCGTGAGGACGTTCGAGTTCGAGAAAGTGCAAAGGAGACAGATCACCTTGAATGCTTGCTAAGCCGCGGAAGGGACCAACTGGCATCAGCGGAAGCTTCGTGAACCCCGCCTTCCTTCCAAAAATTGCCCCTGGTTTCAGCTCAGAAATAGACACTAAACTCCAATCTATCCAACACCTCCATATTGCCTTGGCTACTGCTGGTGATTCTGTTGACGCTTACTGACAAAGATGCCACCTAATTGCTGTTGCGGCCTAACAAGTCTTCAGTCTACGAGGGTAGTATGCTATTTGATAAGTAAGAAAGGGGTATCTGAATTAAAGAGCATTCTACGGGTCGTCATTCGATAAGCAGCATGCCGCGGCGATAAGAAGCGAACGAGGTCCAAGAGCCCAGAACACCATCAGCTCCACGAACAAAGACCATCACCACTTTCCCGAAACGTACATCGTCCCGATCTAGCAGTTCAGATACTACAAAATCGCTTGCACGCCTTTTAGGCAAGTTCCTGTACCCAAACCTCCATCTTACCCATCTCCGCTCCATCTTTCCCAGCCTGTTCTTTTGCAGTCATGACCAACATTTCTAAATCATCCTCATCACCCATGGTTACCATATCTCCCTCTTCATCTTTCATCTTCAATTTGAAGCTGTCTCTTCCTGCGTATCCGAACTTCTTGCGGATTTGTTCCACAAACATCTCGTAGGTGACGTTTGGTTGTATCATCACGTAGCGTGTATCTGTTGCAAACACCTTGACACGAATCTTGCATAGAGTTGGAACGGCAGCCGGTGGTGAGATAGCTGGAGTGATCTCATAGGGCAATGCATTCGATATGGTGGCTTGGAGAGCCTGGAGAGATTTGTCGATCGTGGTGTGCGCTCGAATATCTTTGACTTCCTCGGGTGTTTCGTCCTCTTCGGCAATGGAGCGAGGATACTCGCGTAATGACTGTCCTCCTGATCTGTTGCGCTGATGGTGATAGGCTGCTGGTTGTAGCTTTTCGGGCTCTGAGAGTGCTTGCTGGATAGCTGTGGATACCGTGTCTGGCGTGTAAACATCTGGTCGCAATACATGCGAGTCTTCGGTCGGTTGATGCGTGTCAGAATGTCTATTACGCTCCTGTACCCTCGGCGGACTCGAACGCGAAGGATGCGTGTCTCGAGCTGGAGGTCTCTCGGAGGCAGATCGCTTGGTTCCTAATCGTGGCTTCTCTATCACGAGACATGTTGTCGACGAGGACGCTTGTTCAAAAGCAGCCGCTCCCAGATCCAACTTGGCAGGCTTCGATATTGAAGATCTCCTCTGATGTAGTCCTGACGGTAGGCTTGCAGTACTTTCCGATGACTTTCGTTTTGCATTCGTCATCGTCGTCGAGGTCGCTCTCTCGGATTCTGGCGGTGGCGTTGGTGGGAATATGTTCCTATGAATTGGTGGCTCTGACTGCTGACGGGCACGACTCGACAGTCCTGGCCTCACTAAGTTTAGCGCTGCATATGACAACTTCTCATCTGGCCGATCATCCGCTGCGAAGCTGGCGGCAGTCAAGTTGCGTCGAGTGTCCAGGTAGACTTGGTTTGATCTGTCTTGAGCGCGAACGAGAGTCGATGTGCCCAGGTAGTTTTTCGATTTGATGTTCTTGACTTTCGCCTCATTAGGTCTGTAGACTATGCCCACAGGAATTGAGAAGACAGTATATCCCTGTGTATGGTTAGGATAAGGCATTTGATGGATATCTAGCGACTGGTAACTTACCTCGGCCTGTTCACGTATCGCTTCGTCGATGACATCGTGATCTGGAACAGCCTTCTCTTTGGAAGCATAGAATAGATCTTGGAGGCCAGCACTCCTTTGCTGAAGGTAAATGTAGCAAAGACCACGATTGAAAAGCGCTTCGCACGAATGAAGCTTGAACTTGAGTCCCAATTGGTCATAGTCAATCCAGCGGTTGCCACGAAGGTAAAGTAGTGTATCGTTGAAGTTTGCAAGAGCCTCCTCGAAGTCACCCAGAAGGAAGTTCGAGACGCCTTGCTGGAAGTATGCTATCGCCATGTACTGGTCGAAGTATACTGCTCGTTGATAGCATTGAACCTATCGATGAATTAGTACACCTGTGTTGACCAAGCAAGATTTTGGACTTACAGCTTGAGTATGCTCTCCTAATGTTGCGTGTATCACGGCGCAATTGAACAGTATCTTTGATGTGTCGGCAACAGTCATGAATGCTCGAAGGGCAGAATCAAACTCGTTGTTGTCATAATGCTCCAATGCTCGTACCCATGTCTCTATCTCCTAGATGCAAAGTCAGCATTGCAATTTGACGGTACGCAGACTCTTCCTACCTGTTTGAGTGACATGACTAGGCTGAGGCAAGACAGCCCAAAAGATGGTTGACGAAGACGTTACTACGATCCGCGCATGTAGATGATGGTCGAGAGACGCAAAGATTGTGACGATACCAGGGACACTACAGGTAGGAATACGCGCTTTTTTGATCACAAGTTGTAGACGATCTGTATGCAGTGCTTTGATAGATAAATGAGGAGAGACACAGACCTACTAAGGGTGGTCAGGGCATATAACATGCAGTTCTGTGCCGACCAGGAACAGTGTGCTACGTCGAAAAGCGTGGGGTACATTGGGCGCTTGAGCGGACGATCGCATTGGCTCGAGGGCTTCAAGCGACCAATCACGGAAACACCTGACGCACTTGGCGAAGATGCATATCATGCAGCTCGACTCGGTTGGTTGGCGGCGCTTAGAACATACATCCGAGCAGATTGTATTGTTTGGAAATGATAAGTCTAGGTTGCTGGCTTCAGCACGAGACGCTTGACTGGCTTCGAAAGCGAAGCGACTTTCGATCGTCTGTCACATCGTCGTATCAATTGGCATGATTTGAGTGCTCAACGTCCCGCGTTGGACATGGCTTCAGACTGTCACAGCGACGACGCGATCGGTGTGTTTCCAAATAGAGGTGTCCTGTCAACCCTAAGTGCATGCTGTGTTGGCATTATCATAACTCGTAATCCTCGGAACAAATCAGGACGGGCGTCCTCCAGGTAGATCCAATGCCGGCGTATGAACATGCGGGACTCTTCTTCGCTGAGAGCAGGTCAGAGCATGCCTTTCCCGACTTGTTCCGTCCGCTCTTCCCACACAGTCTTGCCCGAGCATGAGCAGACAGTTTTGTCATTGTCCCAGACTCCAGCACTTCTGGCAATGACGCCAACAAGAGTGTCAGGGTCCTCCTTGTCGAACTTGCCATCCTGCTGTCTAGAGACAACTATGCTGCGGCCAATCATCTCCCAGATCTGAATAGACTTGTCGAGGAAGACCGAGGCAATGCCACTCTTGTTGACCTCGACAGTACCAAAGACACCCCTGGCAGATTCAGGCTTACCCTCCTCTTTGGCGCGTAACATATCCCAAATGCCACCAGTCTTTTCGGCACCACGAGAGATGTCGCCAGTTTCACGTACGGTCGCGTGGTATGTGCCAGGAGAAAGGCCGCGGATGGAGAGATCGATGATGGTCATGTTGGAAGCAACTTGAACCATGCGGATCAAACCGCGTACCTGGTCCGTCACGGAAGAGGAGTGTGTTTCGAGGATGCAGACGGCAGCACTTTCGGACTTGCCCGAGCCTCGTAGGATGGCATCGCGACCAGTATCCTGTATGGCGGCGACAATGGCCGAAGGGGCGGCAGTGCCATTCACTGAGATGAGCTGGTTTGGAAGATCGGCCGAAACATTTTGAATGCCTTGAGCAATGTCAGAGAGGAAGGAGTTGGATGGAGGGGAAGATGAGCATTTACCGGGAAGCTTGTACAAGGACGTTGACACGTCTTTGACGCACGATTCACAGCTGAGAGGCACTGCGAAGGTGGTTTCGAACGGAGGAATCATGGCGCTATATGTATATCACCGGGTAGGTCTATGAGAGAATAGAAAGACAACATGATAGATGGTCTTCCTTCCATGACGAGCGAGAGATCCGCTTGCGCCTTCCGTGATTTCAAAGCCGCCGCGGCGTTCGGACGTTCCAACACTCGTTCGAATCTCTTGGCGTTTTGTCCGTCCATCAAGAACTAATTCGTCTGTCGCATCGAGACCATACCGCAGTCACGAGGCCTACTGCCGTTGCCATATCCCACAACACTCCTCGGACACCGATCTCGAATAGTATAGACTGCCATAGCTACGCCCGCGCGCTCCTGAACCCTCGCCGAACCAAAAACAAAACAGGGCCTCCGAGCCTTCAACACTAATTCACAATGTCGCAATATGTCGGAAAGGTACAGACCACAACCGAGGAGGAGAGAAGAAAGATTCAGAAGAATCAGGGCTGAGAAGATACAGACAAATCTCGCGTACTCGCGCGCATGGCACCTCGTCGATGTGGGCGCCGACTCTCGTCCCCTCGGCCGCATCGCTTCGCAAATCGCCATCACCCTCATGGGCAAGCACAAGCCTATCTGGGACCCTTCAACAGACTGCGGTGACTACGTTGTCGCTGTCGGTCTTCACGACTTGCACACCACCGGAAAGAAGCGCTTCCAGAAGAAGTACTACAGCCACACCACTCGTCCTGGTAGCTTGAAGGAGATTACCATGGACCGTATGATGGAGAAGTGGGGTGGTTCAGAGGTCTTGAGGAGAGCTGTCAGGGGCATGTTGCCCAAGAACAGACTGAGAGACGACCGTATGGCTAGACTGAAGAGTGAGTTTTCATCCTAGCAGGGCATCATGTCCACACGCGACTAACCCACGTCTACAGTGTTCGAGGGAGTCGCTCACCCCTACAAGCAAAACATCATCAAGGACTACACCCGTCCTTCAATAGCACAGCAGCCCGAAGTCAAGACTGCCTTCGCCAAGCAGAAGCACCAATAGTTGCATTGCATCCTTGTCTATCATTTCAGCAATCACTTTACTTTACGGCGTTCAAGGCAAAATTCTCCAATGGGTTATCAATTGGTCTGTCAAATTTTTTCTTCTTGTATCAGAATCATGTAAATATAACCACGCTGTATTGCCAGCCATCTTTTAACGCCCAAGCACAAAAACATATATTATATCATGTCATAAGTCCTTCCCTTCGCCAACTCGAGCGCCGGCAACCATCTAGAGCTTGGCCTTGGGCTCCTTTCTCGATACACGGCAGTGGATCAGACCGTTGGGGTCACTTTGAGGAGCATAGACTTCTGCGTCCTTGCCGTTGTTCTTCAAGCCCTTGAACCAGCTAAGGTCGATTTCGAAGTAGTGCTTGTTGGGCAGAGTGTACTCGATGTCGGTAGTATCAGGGGCAATGGCAAGAATCTGGTCGCACATGTTATACATGGTCGCTTGCACACTGGGGCTGTTTTCCTTTGCGAAAGTGTCGATGGTGATTTGTCTTGCGGCCTCGTAGCACTTGTTGAACTTGTCTTGCTCCTTGCGGACCTGCTCAACGTCCCTGAACTGCTTCCACTGCCATGAGTTCTGGACTTCTGTGCTGAGAATGCGGTCCCAGGTCTCGGGCAGTCTGGTGTACTCGTCTCTGTGGAAGCCGTAGAAGGCAGATCCGGTGCTCTTGAGTACCAGCAGACCGTCGATGCCTGACTTGATGGTGATGCCTGAGCCACGTCTTGCGACAACCTCGATGGTGCGCTTGTCGGTACCGTCGCGGAGGAAGGAGTGAGGGTGTGCTTCACCGTCAACAATCATGCGGCTCCAGCGGTGGACAACGATCTTGACGTGGGCAACGTGGATGTGGCTGTAGGTGTCGACGAAGTGCTGGCCAAGGATGGCAGCAAAGAGCTCTGGAGGGTCGACGGGGTTCTGCTTGGCGAGAACGTAGACGGTCTGCTTCTGAGTATCGGTTGCAACGACAGGTGAGTTGTCTGCTTTGGTGTAGCTACAGATAGTCAGTCTGGGTGGTCGATCACCTTGATGTTCTGTGCGACTTACGACTCCTCAATGTCACCCTCGAGAAGAGTGCAGACAGTCATTTCGGTGATGTGCTGCATGCCATTCTCTTCACGGCGAACCTTGAACAAGCGGACATTGTCCTTGCCATAGCGAGCATAGCTGAGTTGTGATTGAGACATTTCTGAATTTGGCTTGTGACGGCTTCAAGTATGCGTGGGGAAGTTGGAGGTAGAAATTGTTAGAGTCAAGAAAGGCAGGAAGAGATGTAGCGAAGGGACTAGGTTTTCAACTCGAGACACAAGACGACGGCGGATTAGGTAGATATACAACAGTGATAATGGATAGAGCTTATCTCGGGGTTTGCACGGCCGGCGCCGCGTCCAAGATGCGACGGGTCGACGCGACTTTGACAGGCGGAGGAGGCCGATACGCAAACAGGCAGGGTCCGACACAGGCAGAGTCAATTCCGAGCGCGGAGAGAATCAGGAGACGGTGATTGAATCACGAATACTTGCGCACAAGCAGAATATCAGACCGTGGTCAAGTCACGAGATATGTGGAGGGAAAGAAGATTGCTCATACGGACAAGCAAAAGAAGGTCGGGCGGGACAGACGGCGGGGCTTTGATGGTCGAGGTACGGAGAACGGATAAGCGAGGGGCGGAGTGGGAAGCTGCAACGAGCGACAACAGCCTGAGGTGCATGTGAAACGACGGCTTGGCAATTGAATCATTGTATCAACAGCGAGCCTGCCCCATAGCATCATCGCCGTCGCATACAGGGAGAGTTGGCTGTCTAGCATCTGCACCTCTGGACGGAGCCGATGCGCTCTCTGGACCTCGTAGCTGCCGCTGCCGGCTCTCAATACAGACCCATGACTAGACTGACGTGGTCGTGATATGCCGCCCATGACAAGGCCGACGGCGCATTCTGTGAGCGGCCACACCCAAGACCAGTCTCTCCTGCCGCCTCAGTTGAAGGACAACCGCTCGCACTCGGCTACGAGTCTGGTGTCCAAGACGCTCCCCCCGGGCAGCTTCTCTACCGAACTACGACCAACCGTCTCGCGAGTTGACAATGCTCGTGTCGACTTCTCCACCTACGATGCCGAACAAGCTGCCGCAACCAAGACGACCGAGCAACGTCTCGCCGACTACCGCGACAGAATCGAGAAGGAGACAAAGATCAAGATTGGCAGCGAGAACCTGCTCGAGGCTCTCAATACAAAGAATGCAAAACAGAGTCGAGACCAGCGGCGCTTGGTCGAGTCGGAGCTCAACACTTCCAATCGCAAGATTGCCCAGCTGAGACTGGATCTTGAGGCCGAGTTGCAACGTTCAAAGGAGTCTGCACTCAGTCCTGCTACTCGTCTTTCCTTTACTATACCACAAAGGTCGCCTTCCAACCTCACCTTGCTGCAAGGCACTGCCGAACCTGATGAATTGGATCCGGAGTCAGAATCACCGTCATATATCCTGGCCGAAATTCTGCAAGCTCTCGAGACTGAGGACATGAAGCCCGACTACTATGTGAGCCATGCGAATGAACTAGTGGGGCTGTTTAAGCGTCATCCTGCTCTCAAATATGATTTGGCCTGGTCTATATTTGGTCTACGTATGCAAATGATGCTCCTGAGCGACAGTCGAGAGGTTATTGCCGCAGGCTACCGCGTCTTGCGACATGCCATTACCGATCGCAAGTCATTGCAGACTATCCGAGCACATCACACAGACTTTCTTGTCATATTGTCCTTGGTGAAAGAAGCAAAGGCTATGGTAGAACGAGAGCAAGCCCTGAAGCTTGTTCGCGCCTTCCTCGATGTCAAAGACGGTGTTCACGAAGTAGCTCCAGCTGTTGTACGAATTATCGTCGCAATCGCTGAACATCCAGAAGATCGCCTAAGGTCCATATCGATTATGACTCTCGCAGAACTCCTGATACGTAGTCCTGATCTGGTTGTTGCTGCTGGCGGCATCGGTACTCTTGCCGACGCTATGGGCAATGGTGCTTACCAAGCTCCAGAAACACTGGCTGCTGTATTCTTACATTTACTTGACTTGCCTGCACGAAGAGGTCTATTGCGCTCAGGCTTCGAGCTGAGTTTGCCATTTGCAGCCTTCACCGAGCCGCCTACCTCAAGCGCACATGAGGACCGCATGAGATCGAGCGCGAAAGTGGTTGCAGCTCTGTTCAAGAGTTGGTCTGGCATCATGACCATTTCCTTACATGACTTCTTGCCAGCTCGCTCTGTGGTCTCTTCGCTTCTGATTGATGCTGTGGCCGTACGGTCCATCGTACTTGAACTCCTGTTCGACATACTGCGCATCAAACCTCCGTCTTGGTCTTCCTCCTTCTTAGCTGGAAGACGTCTGACTACTTATGGTCGCGTCACTAATCTTAAAGCGAATGATCATCACAAGCCTTCCAGCACTGATCCGAAAGAGGTCTCCAAGAGAATGAGTCTGATAGAACACTTTTCCGCAGTTGTCCTGACCATTCTCTTACGAGTCGGTCTACTACCAGCTTTGATGCATGCTGAACGCGACGCACCAAATCTTGCCCTGAAAAGGAAGACGACGTTGTTGATTGGCGAGGTGTTGAAGCTCGCAAATCAGTTACTACCCAGCGAATGGAGTGCTGAGCTTCAAGTCTTACCTGATCTGTTCCACCAAGCCACAGCTTTTGGCCAAGATGAGCGATCACAAGCTGTAGCGACGGTGTATCAAGTGGACAGTGTTAACCGCACACTGTATCGATCCATTGGGGGCGGACCTGGCGTCAAGTCTACGCGAGCCGATGAGTTTGAGCCAATCAAGTCTGCAGAGCAACCAAAAGTGCAGATGAGCGCCAATATGGATGAAGCACAATTCAGAGGATTGCTTACGGAATGTCAAGTCTTAAACACTGTGAACTACACAAAGTGGAGATGGGACCTGATTCAGCCCATGATCGAAGGTCCTCTGACAAATCCGCGCAGGCTGGATGAGGCTATGAAAGCGACCAAATTTGTCCATCGTCTGTTAGGTTTCCTTCGACCATTCAAATACAGATTCTCGGATGCCAAGAACACAAAACCAAACCAGCGCTATGTCAGAGCTGGCTGTGCGCTTGTCCGAACACTGTTGATGACACCGGAAGGTACAAAGTATCTGGCAGAAAATAAGATGGTGCGACAGATTGCAGAGTGTCTGGCTCAATTTGACCGTATGAGCGGTATTACATCTACCACTCCCCTCTTCTCGCCCGAAAGACTGGCAGATACGCTGGTTGGTGGGTACTTTGCCATTCTAGGTGTTCTCTGCAGCGACCAGAAAGGACTACAGTTGATGGAAAGATGGAAGATCATCAACATGTTCTACCACATCGTTGAACTTGAAGGTAGAGACGATCTTATCATGGCGCTTCTCACCAACCTCGACTATACTCTGGATAGTCATCCCAGGATCATTCTCTCCAAGGCGATGATATCGGGGTCTAGAGATGTTCGCATTGCCGCTACGAGGATCCTACGCAAGTACGCCATCAGACCACTAGATACGAGTCCGAAGTCAAGCGGCAACGGCGAATGTGCGGCCTGGGCCATCCGCTTACTAGTCACTCAACTCTATGATCCGGAGATTGAGGTGTGCGAGATCGCCATCAAAATCCTTGAGGAAGCCTGCAACGACAACAACTCTCTCGAATACGTCGTGAAATGCCGACCCGCACTAGACCATCTGGGCGAGATTGGTGCACCTCTCTTACTTCGCTTCCTCTCAACTTCAGTCGGATATCACTATCTCGACGGCCTGGACTACATTACAAAAGAGATGGACGATTGGTTCCTTGGCCGTAACGACACTTATGTGACTCTCGTAGAAGCGTCACTTGCTCGTGCCCTGGCAGACATCCCTGAGAAGGTAGTCTCGATGTTCGAAGAAACGCCCGAACCTCAAAACTTTGGTCTCGTGCCTCCACACTTCTATCGCGAACTTACACGCACAGCAGAAGGGTGCGAGCTACTCAAATCCAAAGGTCACTTCGAAGAATTTGTCGCTACGATACAAGACTTTGGCATGGAAGAGGAAGATGCCGAGACGATTGTCAAAGTCAAGGGATGTCTTTGGGCAGTCGGTAACGTGGGATCCATGGAGTTAGGTGCGCCATTCTTGGAACAATCAGACGTCACTCAACACATTATCGAGATCGCCGAAAAGAGTGAAGTCCTGACACTAAGGGGTACCGCATTTTTCGTGTTGGGTCTGATTTCTAGATCCCTGCACGGTCAAGAAATTCTCGCATCTTATCATTGGGATGGCACGGTGAACATGCTAGGAGAGTCATTAGGCTACTGTCTCCCCCTCGACTTTACAAAACTCTTCAACATTCGCCAATGGGGGCCCTCCCACCCCTCTCCCTCCTCTCTAACCTCCCCCCTCGGCATCCCCCACTCCACTCTCCCTCCTGCGCACACATACTCCCACCTCGCCAACCCGACCATATCACCCCAAAACGCAGAAATCCTCAAATCAGTAACGAAACTCGGCAACACGGTTCTCTCCAACAAAGCAGCCGCCGACCTCAACAATTTCAAGGTGAAAAAAGCCCCAGGACTCAAAAGTCCGAAATTGTTCCTCGAGGTTGTCAAAGTGTTGGAGGGGCATAGGTATAGATTGCCGGCTTGTAGATTTGTGTTGGATCTTTTTGATAGAGGGGTTCTGAGGCGGTTGGTGCTTGAGGAGGAGGAGAGTAGTGAGAGTGAAGAGAGTGAGGCCGAGGAGTTTGATGAGGCTTTTGGGGGTGGGGTTGGTGGGGTTTGATGCTTGCGAGATAGGGAGATCACGGGGAGCAATGAGGAAGGGGCAGGCATGATGGGATGGAGTTTTTTTTTACTTTCTCTTGGAGAATATTACACGATGATGGGCGCTATCATGGGCGTAGAGAAATTTCATGGCGGTTCTTGTTTGATCTTTTGGGGGGCGTTTTGTTACAAAAGAGATCTTTTCTACATTAATGAATCTCATCTTCGGTTCCTCTTGAAAGAAGCCTCAAGAATGACAAGCCGTCTTTCTGTATGTTCACTTGAGAGTTTTACCTGTTCAACGTCTTGACAGCTGGGACCGAAAAAACAGAAATGTGAGACTAACCCAGAAGCCAGGCATGCAAGAGTTTGCTTCAGGAACAACTGGACGAATGTGAAGATGAAAAACATGATCCATTAAGAATAGTGTCGTCCTAAGTGGACAGTTTGCATACTAATACATTTAGTCTAATCAAGGTCAGCACTGCTTGTCGCTGCTGCAGTGGGGTAAAAGTCCATCTTGCCACCATGTCCAATGACACCAATACGATCGTACAATGTCCTTGCGCGGACATATGGGTCAAGTTGCCAGTAGTTTTGCAGCAAGTCTTGTCTCAGCGCTGCTCTTTGCTCTCCCTTGTTCTCGCCCTTGGCCCAGTATACAGTTTCAGTCTGATACCTTTGCACCAGCTCCTTGCGCTGAGTCTCAATCTTTTCTTTTGTTGCAGTGTCCTTCATCTTGTCATTTTCGCCCTCTCTGGGAGCAACATATTCGTACTCCCAGTTTTCGTCACCACCGAGCTCTTTTGAAATTTGGCTCTTGGGAATGAAGGCGGAGAGTTCGTCCACGTTTGAACAAAAGTTGATTTTGGAAGCTACGACGGGGTCGAGCCAGCCGCGGATGATCTTCCAGATACCTTGGAAGACCCAAGGGGCTTTGTAGACGAGAACGCTACCCAGCGATTCTGGGTAGTTTGCTTCGAAGCACTTGATCATGAATTTGACGGGGGTGTAGTCCATGTTTGACATGGAGAAACCCGTCATGTCGAAAATGATGGTCTTGATACAAAGGTCAGCCAAGTGTCATTCACAAGTACATGTGTTCAATCCAACTTACGGCAGTGTCGATTGGGGGTCTGAGCATCATACGCGCAGTGTCGATGGTATAGACGGTAAATCTCTCGAGACTCTTTTCCGTTTGCTCGCCAGCGCGGTGCAGTCTAGCTCTGACAATGCAAACAGGTCTTCCCTCGGCATCGACACCGTGCAGGAAACTCTTGCCCATCTTCAGTTGTGTAAGGAAGTCCTCGGCATCTTTCTTTGTGGTTGCATCGGGAGAGGATTTGGCGTCAATGACAGCGCCGCCTTCGCCCTTGTAGACAATGTCGTCGTCAACGTGCATCTCTTGCGAGCGCCAATGCAGAGTCGCGATCATCATGATCAGGGCGGCCTGGACGTCCCATTTGCGGGCACGGAGGAATCTCAAGAGCAGAGCATCGGGATCGTCGTGCTTGACCATGCCCCAGAAGGCGGTGCGCAAAGACTCGGGGCTTTGGTTCTGGATGGCTTGACGGAACTCCTTTGCCTGGCCGTGCTTGTCGTTCTCGTCGTCGGTGTTGTCTGCAGAGTGGTCGACATCCTTGTTCTTACGCGAGAACATGGACAGCTTGGACTTCTTCTTTGTGTCGGCAGGTGCAGGGGTGGAAGCGGCGGAAGTGCTCTCGACGCTGGGACGGCCACCACTCGTGACACCAAAGACGTCGAGTGTCGCTAACCAGAGCTCGCGCAACTTTTCCTCCTCGGCTGGGGTGAGGCTACCCGGGCGTCCCGGGAGAGTGGTAGGAGCCATGTCTGTGTCCGGATCTTCTTCCAAGAGGGCGGTAGGAGAGGGTGTATCAGGGATTGAAGCCTTGTCAGACTTTTGAGTCGAGTAGTAGGTATCAGCAAGGTAGGCGACGGCGAAACCAGTAGAAATGGCAAAGAGAAGAGTGATTGGGTCTAAAGCACTTTCTCTAACTTGTAGACTTGGGCGCGTGGGGATATGATGGCGTTGGCGGGCAGACGGGCGGAACGGCGAGGATGTGTAAGCACGGGTGGCTTGCACTGACAGGCGACACGAACGCGAGGGGACGATGGTGGACGACGACGAGGAGAAGCGCACGAGGTTGAGGATGCGAGAAGGATGCATCTGTTGGACAATACGGATCAGAGGCTGAGCAAGACACGCCGAGATTGAATCTCCCTTAGGCCCCGGCTGCGTGCTCCACGCTGGTGACGACGTCACTTGTGTCATGCGACAGCTTTAGCTTTATTCAAGAACAGAGACTATTTTCACTCATCTTACTCGGCGCGACTTTATCGTCAATCTTGACATGCAATGCGATACAGAAGAGTGATGGCGTTACTCCGAAACTGCTAGTACTGCAGATCCAGTGTTCTGATTAAATTTGTGAAATAGTTTGACAATAAAACGAAGAACCATGTAATGTGAGAGCGGTATTCCGGAAGCCGCAGTGAACCGAAACGGGCTGAAAGTGCTTACAAGGCAGGAACGACCCGAGCATTTGGAAATGTGAGATCTGCCTACGAAGGTCTATTTGCTTTCCGCGCGACCTGCTCGCTCACACTTGCCTCACTACCAGCACTCGCGATAGGCTGCGACACGGCTTCTTCAATGTTCTTCTGTAAGCCCAACCCGGCAACACCTTTCTTTGGACTACCCACGATACTCTCACCAGCGGCCATGCTAGGCGGCTCTTGAGTCAACACCTTGCCGGTGAACTCTCCACTGGCCGAGCTAGGCGATAGCGTAGGGCCGTTGTTTGAAGAAGTGGACAGACGAGGAGAGTATGGTTCGTGGCTTCTTGTAGGACCTAGACCACGATGAACCTCAGTCGACGAACGCTTCTTCGTAGGACGAATTGTGCTGTCTGAGCCTTGTTTCTTCGTTGCGCCGCCCCCTCCTACCCAAGTCGCGCCTTCGCCCTCGCCTTGGTTGAAGTTGAGGAATCTTTGGACCTTGGCTGCATAACCCTCATCTTCGTCGTCATCATCATCGCTGCCCTCGAAGTAGATATCGTCCCATACTGCAGAGCCTTGAGGGTTAAGCTTGTGCTTGACAGCACCACTAGCACTCTCCTGAAGTGGCTTTAGTTCGTCGCGATCTTCACGCATGTCCGATGCACTTCTTTGGAGAGGCTTGAGCTCGTTTTGTCCTTTGACCTCTTCACCAGCTTCATGATCGGCTTGCGAGTAATCTTTGGCACGATCGATAGCTGGTTCGTCCTCATCTCTGGTGGTGGCTGTGAAAGTATCTCCGAAGTGTGTGTCGCAGAGATGCTTGACCACAGGCCAGCCATACGCGTTTGCAAACATTCTTCGTACAATCATGTTGTTGTGTGCATCAGGCTCCAGACGCACCAACACCTTTCGCCAAGATAGATCTTTGTGGTATGCTCGTGCAATCTTCTCCTCAACCTTCATGTTCCCCATATCGATCGAAGACGCATCATCACGAGATTGAGATGTGCTGAATGACGCAGAGTCCGTAGAGAAAGAGCGTCCAAGCCTACTGGGACGCTTCATCGGAGGCGGCGGAATGTCTTCGGGATGGTAGATTCTGTCATGGAAAATAGTGCGGTCGCGAGATGCCGGGTCGATAAGCCAAGAAGTCGATGGAATAGGGGGATGTAGGATATCGCTGGCTGCCTCGAAGATAGATGTGCTTGGCGGTGCTTGTGCATCGGGGTTAGTGTTCATCGATCCTCCACGAGTGGCTACCGGACGCTTGCTTGGCCTCATGGTTGGATTGTCGGTTGTACCTCTGCTGTTCCGGCGAACTCTTTGAGGCACATCTTGATCAAGCTTGTCGTCTTCAGACTCCGCACTAGCCTTGACGTCGATGGTCTGGCCACGACGCACAGCCTTGGTTGTTTTTGATGATTGGCGCACAGGTGTAGGTCGGAAATAGCTGAAGAATCCGCTCAGGAGTCCACCACTTTGTGTTTCCGGACTTGCTGAAGATTCCTCACTCGCATGGTCTTGAGCTCTCAAGAACTGATTTGTGCCAGGTTCTTTAGCAGCCGTAGTCGAGTCTCTATTGTCGTTTGTGGTCGCCTCGCTGGGTGGCTGAGGGACGTCGTTGCCTTGTCTGCCCAGCGGAGTGGGAGTATCGGCACCAGAGCCTTCATCATCATTGCCGACAGCACTTCCCATAGCAGAGTTCTTAAGCGCTTTGGGGAGTGCGTTGGCACCGGTAAGCTCAGCCCATCCGAACTCAGCCAATGTACCTATCAGACCGTTGTCGCGACGTGCTTTGTCTACTTTACCAAGGCCACCCCAATCGAGGAACAACAGACAACTAGTCCGCAGCGGTACGATACCATCGTTGACGACGTTCGAATATACAGTTCTGTTACGGAACATGCGTAGAACGGTGTGAGCAGGGCCGGTAGGAAGAATGCGTAACAGCGGCTTCGCTCCTGGGTCTTCTTGATGCTCTTCTTTCGAGCCGGCTCCAAATCCTCCCATCATAGCGTTCCAACCACTCTTCGCAATGTTCGGAGCCCGCCAAGTCAATCCGAGATCTTGTCCTGTACGTCCAACGAGACCAAAATCGAGGGCAAATTTCACGTACATAGGATTTTCGTTACTCAGTCCTAGCATAGGGGAAGCCATACAGATGAAGTTCGTCGGCTGGATCTGCTCAAAGAAGTGCGGCGCATGCTTCTGAATGTAAGCCACAGCATATGTCTGAATCAGACCACCAAGACTATGGCCAATGAAGCTTATACTTGTAAAGGTATAGGGAAGTTCGTCGGCCTGGCTGTCATCATGGTGAATGCTACTTCCTTGATGCGCAGGCTCGCCGTCTCTGGCGACCTTGGTAGCCTGAGATTTGAACTGATCCGTGAAAGATCTTGTCATGGACTTCTTGATCGGCTGAAAAGGTTGATCGGGGTAGGTAAAGTTCAACACATATTTTGCAAGACGCTTTCCGAGATACTGGATGCCTTTCTCGGTCTTGATGGCGTTCCCGCTAAAACCACGCACAATCACTTGCTCTTCGTCATCATCGCCGTCGTCTTCGAGATCCTCTTGGCCTCCTGAAAGAGGTGCAGTCGTGGCATCTTCGTTCGGCTTATCTTCGAAAGACTGACCAGGCTGTTCCGTCGATAGAGCAGATTCTTGTTGTGACTTCTTATAAGCAGCTTTCCTGTTCCTCGCGTCGATTCTCGCCTGCCTGACGGTAGCGTCTATGCTCTCTTTCATGTAAAGCATGTCGGCGCCAATGTTGCTATGCAGACCATGTGTAAGGACCACGAGATGTATCTTCTTCTTCTTTTTCGGAGGCGTGTCTCTGGTCTCTTCGGTGCTAGTCCTTGTATCTCTAGACTTGCGAACCGACTCTTTTGAGGAACGGGCATGTTTATGTTTGTCGTTGGTAGGAAGAGCAGGCTTGTCCCACAGGGCCTGAGTGTCTTCGACGACAAGCTTGACAGCGCGCGAATATACACCTTTTTGCTGGCCAGAGTGCGACCCCCTCCGTCTGTCTTTCTGCTGATCGTGAATCTGGCCGGGGGTGCCGTGGCCATGGCCAGCGACGGCGGCAAATCCAAGGTCTAAGCTTCTCTCGTCTCGACCGACCAAAAGCTCGAAATGCACTGCAGCCGTGTTGGAGAACAGGATTTGTGAGGCGATCTCGATGATCCATGTGACACTCGGCGGCTCTTTCTTGCTGTCGTTCCGATCGACATCTTGCGAATGGCGGTTTTGACGACCGGATGCAAATGTGTTTCCAGTCTCTCGGATGTCCTCGGGAACGGTCAGCTTGGTCGTCCAGCTCGAACCTGCTTTGAGTAGTGGCTCAAAGTCCGGCACTCCCTCCTTTTGCGGGTCCTCGACTTTGTGATTTGGGTTGAAGGAGGCTGGGTATGCCGCGACGTGCAGGTTGTATGGGCCATGGAGGTAAGCGGCGCGCAGAGGGATGGCCGAAGTGTTCTTGATCTTCAGGTGCAAGTGCGACGGACTGGGTAGGATACGATCGTTGCTCGGTGTGTACGTCAAGGTGAATCTAAAGACTCGTCAGAATCCCGTACGTCAACGCGTTTCGCAGTCAAGATCAAGGTCGCATGACATACCGCACCACTTCTCCCACCTTGACACTGCCAGCTTGGTGGATCAGCAACATTCTCGACGCGTCTGCAATGACAGACACTGTCTGCAGTGGTCAAGGCCTGTAGCCCGGGTCTATGTGATGGTACTAAACTATCAATGATGTCCACCTGACCCTCGTCTTATGATGCGATTGTCGAGCCCATGGCTTTGTTCGTTTACGGGATTTTTGCTAAGCACAAATCTACAGGCATCGACGGACAACAGAAAGATTGCTTTCTCACCTCCCTTTCGTCATAAGACCTGAAACCGTCATTACATGTTTTGATCCACGATCCGGGAGGCCGGTGAAGCTTTCTGCACAGCCACGATCTTCCGCGATCCGTCCTCGAGCATCTTTGACTGTTTTATACAGCCGATTACACTCGTATCTCTTGTCCACCCGGAAGATACTGTCGGTGAGCTTCAAAGGTCTATGATCAGATGTCGTGTGCTGCGATGGACCTGGGAGCCTTGGTCGCGTATCCCTCGTATCTAATGATCCAACCGCTCTCACGCGTCTGCGTATGTGCGTCGATATCTTTGCATTATCATGGCTACATATGTACATTAATCTTCGAGGTTCCGGGAAGAGATTGGAGTCAATGAGACGTCGTGTCTGTCTATTGAGAATGATACGTGTAGTGTAGTTTGAACGTGCTATCTTGCTAATGCAGAGTTTGGAACACCTCGCCGTGTTGCACCTCCGACGATGCAAACAGCAATAGTACCACTTTGTGCAGTCAAGTTCTACGGTACTCCGACTTTACACGGCCTGTTGGATACCATCGCAATCCTCATGCGTTTATTCTTGACGTCATGGCCGTGTTTGTTAGCACAAGGTAGAAGGCCTTGGTATGGAGAGTGGTGTTGTAGAGTGATATCTTGATGGATTGATGGTGAAAACACAAATTCGGTCATGTAACTCCACAACGAGGATATATGGTAGTTTTGTACAGAATGACACACGCAGAATAATCACCGCGAGCTGTGAAGTATACATTATGAGCGGTGACAATTATGTAGCGAGAAGAATGCCGTCGACGACCTGTAGATGGCTTGCTAGGAGGACGACCCTGTCTGTCGAAGCCCGTAGCGTTACGTCATATGATCAAGCAGAAATGCCTCCGAGCGCGATACCTATCTACATGTCCGAACCAAACAGGATGTATGACAATTTGGGTAGATATCTTTGCTTCTCGATAGCTATGTGTGCGACTCACCTTACTCCGAGCAGCACACGAAGAGGTAGCATGCAAGAAGGACCGGAAGCGGAAGACACGGGTGCCAAGAGAGATTATAAGAGATAAGGCAGAGGATAGCGATTACCCCGCCGCCGTGACGCCGTTTGGCAACGGGTCTCAGAGGCATCATCATAGCTTCAGTAATCGTGCCTTGGTCGCAGACGACTCGTGTACAAAGCCAAGCTCGGTGCCTGACCAGATTCGACGTGGCCATCAAAAACAAAAGAAGACGGGCAATTTTGTCTCAGCTGGGCTGACCGAGCTATTCATCGTCACACCTTTCTGAGCAGGCGTCACCTTTTCCTTTCTTCTTCCACACAAACTACATCACCTAAGCTTCACAGCAAGAGTCCGACCACCAGCCATTCACTATGTTTGGCTTCGTAGCTGATATTCTCACGTATGAGCGAACCTCTTGTATTGAGGAGTAGCGAGACTGACATGCACATGACAGCTCGGTGACATCGATCCTCTTTCCCATCTTCGCATCGTACAAGGCGCTGCGCAGCTCGGACCCAGCACAGCTAGCACCATGGCTCATGTACTGGACCACCCTCTCACTCGCCCTTGCTGCTGAGTCGTTCCTCTACCCTATCCTCAGCTGGGTACCCTTCTACTCCTGGATCCGTCTCGGCGCTCACCTCTACCTTGTACTGCCCGGCCAGCAAGGCAGTGTCTTTGTCTATCAAAACTACATCCATCCCTTCCTCTACGAGCACGAGCGCGAAATCGACCGCTTCATCACAAGCAGTCATGAAAAAGCAAAGTCAGCCGGTCTGCAATACCTCAAGCAGGGCATCGAGTGGGTCAAGGTCAACCTCCTCGGCATGCAACCTCGTCGTCCCACTCCTCCCGCCAGCCGACAAGTCAGCTACAGCCAAGCTCTGTACAACCGCTTCGTCATGCCCTCTGCTCGTCCCGAGGGTTACAGCGGCCCTGGATCTTCGCAATCTGCCCCCGGTGCCAACGATCTATTCTCCATGCTCGGCAGTGTGATGGCTCAAGCTGCTGGTCCTGGCGGCGCAACCCGCTCTCGCGATGCACAAGCCGAAGACCTCAGCGCCAGTGGTAATCTTGTACCTCCACACATGTCCGGCGACGAACGCAACGCCTACATCTCCACACAAAAGGACCGTCTACGCACTCTGCTCCAAGCCTTTGACCATGAAGCTTCTCGTGAACACACTCCTGTCAACCCTCCCTACCCCACAAATGATGGCCCTGGTCCCAAACTCCAGGACTACCTGAGACCTGCCGCTGAAGGCTTGCTCAATAGAAGTAGAAGCGAGACTGAATTCGAGGATCTGGGTTACGAGCATGTGCCTACGGGAGGTAACAAGCCTAGCCCCAGACTGCCCGAACGAAGCGCTAGTTGGAGCAAATGGGTCTGGGGTAACTACGGCGAGAAGGATTCTGCTGCTGGACAGAAGAAGAATGATTGATCCTTCCTTCTCGGCTGATAGGGTTGGATGAACGGGTGTTTTTTGTTGGGTACTCGTTTTTCGGGGATGGGACTGGGTGGAATGGTTGGGACAGGTATTCATCTTGATTATCTCTGTGGAATTCTAGGTTTCTTTGCTTTATTTGCTCTCCTACATGACATATTACAATCACCACACAATCATTTAAAAACTTGAATCTGAATCTGTGACATTTGATGAAGAGTGAGATGTATGGGTATGCGCCAAGAGGAGAACAGGTATATCGTAAAAGTACAGGTGCCAAAGAGGATTGAGCTTATACCTCCTCAACTAGGTTTCATATTCTCGAGATCGTTTTCGCGATTATCCGCTCGTGCTTCATCAAGCATCTTGTCGATACCTCTGTCCTTTAGTGCGCGCTATTAAATAAAATAACCATCAGCTGATAATCTCCTGGAGAAGCAGGACGGAAAGATAGGAGGGAGAGACTTACACTTAGACATTGCTTGTACTTTGCAAACAGAGGTTCGCATTCATCTGATGTTGCCGTGCCGCGGAGGTATTCTGTAGGGCTCGTGTCAGCTGTGATCATTTCACGCAGATTGTCTCGTGGATATCTGTCTTGAGCTTCTTTAACGACCGGTGAGTTGTATCCCTCAATCAGAGCTGACGAAAGAACAGCTGGAAAAAAGTAGCATGAAATACAAGAAGAGGCAAAGAGGAGAATGAGAAACATGTAGAGAAATAAGGAGAAACAGAAGAGGAAAGAGGTACAAGAAACTTACTTTCGCTATACCATTTTAAAAAGCAGCTGTCGTAGCGTCTAGAATAG
Organism: Aureobasidium subglaciale EXF-2481; assembly: GCF_000721755.1. NCBI lineage: Eukaryota > Fungi > Ascomycota > Dothideomycetes > Dothideales > Saccotheciaceae > Aureobasidium > Aureobasidium subglaciale. The sequence continues at coordinate 257,969 of NW_013566979.1, read as the reverse complement.
AAAGAGTGATATTAGCTTGAAGTCCCTCCATCTTGACCAGATTCAATTCTTCCAAAAATTCTTGTCTTTGTGTTGTCGTCTGAGAAGATACTCACTCCTTGACCTCATTACACTCCGTCGCCAATGATGCCGACATGTCTTGTTTCTGTAGTATTCGTGTCCTGACCACGTGTATCGTCTTTGAAAGTTCGATAGATCCTCTTCGTATATCTTAATTGAGGGTTGATTGGTGAGTGAGCGTGTATATGGTTCGATGAGAAGAAAAGTTGTGCTGTGGTAGTCTGAGAAGACAATATTGCAGTTTATTAGAGATGGCAGAAGGTCCCTTGAAAATATGTGGCGTTGGATTGTGGCGTCGAAAGACTGCGCCGCAAAGACATTTGGAACATCTTTCGAGCAGCCATACCTCTGCGGCTGTTCACAAGCACAATAAGTTTTAGACTTGCAGAGGTATCACCGAGACACGTCACCCAGCTGACTCCCAGCGTCAAACACATTGGTAAGCTACAATTTTCAACAAGCACACATGCGCAAAAGAGCATATCAGAACTTCTAGAAGGAATTGGTCTCATGTCCATATACTCGTCAAATACCACCATTGTCTAACAATGGCTTGACTTGAACTTTACGCACTGTCTCATCTAACTTCATGTGATCAAACCCCCTGAACTTGAAATACAACATAAGAACGCCTAGCTTTGATCATGACACAAAAAAGGTGGTTGATCCCAGCCCCCAAATGTCTGTTCCCCTTTTCCCTTCATGCATAGCAAAGAAAAAAGAGGAATCTGAGGTATCGTGAAAGGAGAGATTGAAGAACTTTTTGCTGCTTTTTTTGCTTTCTGCTGCTGCCTGTTTTTACTTTCTCGTTCCGATTTCAGATTTACCTGGCAACGGCAGCACTGAGGACTTGGGTGCGGAAGAAGCCACCCTTGGTCCTCTCGATGACCTGCTGGTACACTGACTGTGGCGGGTGGTTCATAACCACGGTGCCCTCCTTGTAGTCGATCTTTGCGTCAACGCGAGTGTCGCGGATCAGGTTGACGATCCACTTCTCACCCTCGTCCTCGGACAGACCAAGACGCTTGGAAAGGTCCCTAGTAGAAAATGTCAGTAAACGATTCGATTTGAACAATCTATCAGGCGTTGCACATACTTGATATCTATTCTCTGGTGAATCTTGCAGTATGATTCTGAGATGAGATGTCTAGCGGCATCCTTGAAGGCATCGCTGGTAGCGACAAGGAAGAAATCGCCGCGCAGAACCTCGTCAGCCTCGGCGAGCTTCTTCTGGGCCTCCTCAAAGTCAAAGTCGACGTAGAGGGCCTTGACAAACTCGCAGACGGGGTCACTGTACTCGTAGGTCTCTTGTCTGACAATGCGGATCAGATCCTTGAGTTGCTTCTGGTACGAGTTCTGGCCGTTCTTGCCAGCGGGGCGGTTGCGGTTGGTGATGACAGCAGCGGCGAGGTAGCGCAAGATCCAGGGGCAGGCGGTCTGAATGGTGTTGATGTAGGTGGGGGAGAAGAAGAGGTCGGTGAGCTGGTCGCGGGCGGGCTCGTAGTTGAAGAAGGGGAAGAGCGACCAGTGGATCAACCAGCTGCGGTGCTCGAGTTGGGCCAGAGGGTTGCTGAACAGGCGTGTGTCGATGTTCTCGCGAACCTTTTGTACCTCCTCCATGGCGGATTCCCAGTTGGTGGTAAGGATGTCTGAGGCGAGTTTACCCCATGTTGCTGCCGAGACCTTGTCGTTATCGGTGCTCTGAGATGTGTGTTAGTGTATGGACGGGCTAGAGATTTCTGGAAAGTGGCGGCGTACAAGAATACGGAACTGGTAGAGCAGCTCAGACGCGCTGTTGTAGTCGCCGCAGCTGTACTGGAATTGACCAAACTCGTACAAAGCGTCGACCATCTCAGAGGTCACGCCGTGGTTCTCCTTGAGGTAGTTCAAGTTCTGGACCTTGTCGGAGCGCAAGTTGTTGACAACCTCGGTGTCGGCCAGCAGGTCCTGGATGTTTGAGCACTCCTCTTGCAGCTGCTCGCGCTTCTTGAGGACCTCTTCGCGCTTTTGAACGTACTCCTCCGGGCGCTCGTCCAGGTTGTTGATCTTGGCGAACAGGTCGCCGACAAAGTCGGTCATGTTGGTGTGCTTGAGGAGCTCGAACTTGAGCTTGGTGTGCTCGAGCGAGGGCTCGTCGACATCCTCCTGGTCCTCGAGGAATTGCAGAAGAGGGAAGACGAGATGGCGGTCGAGGTGGGGGATGAGCGTAGGCAGGATCGATTGCTGCTTAGCAGCGTCGGCGGTAGCGGCCATGATGTGTGATGCGCGGGGCGAGAAGGGTTGGGCGACGAGGTGGTGATTTGCGCTGGTCGCTGGTCGCTGGCTAGTCGTCGCTGCCGGTTTGACGAATTTCTCATTGCACTTCAGAACCGCCGATTCTCCGCACTTTATGCACGACTTGTGCCAGCATTGTGCCCAACTCTTGGCGGCCAAAGCATCGAGCAGCAACAGAAAAGTTGCCCTCCTCCACCACGAGCCTATACCGAACACACAACCATAATCATGTCGTTCATGCAACCCGTCATGCCTTTCTTACGCCCTCTGGCTCTCCCACGTTCCGTCGCCGTGCGCCAATGTCTGCGCTTCTCGACTTCCACAATCCGATCTGGTATGTCTCTTGCCTAGACCACCCACCTCCGACATGTCACTAATACGCCAACTCGCAGAAGTCTACACGCCCCCTTCCGTGGATCGCAATCTTGTCGCCTCGCGCACTGCCTCTCCCTCATATCCTCCCACCTCGCTCAAATCCATCCCGCGACCTCTCACATCACACGCCTCACACCGCACCTCGCAACCAACAAAGATCCGCAACTACCCCGACCGCGCACCCCAAAACGACGCTCCTGTCTCCGAGTCGCCTGCCCTCCCAGAGTCAGAAATCGCACCAAATCTCCCCTACTTCGTCACCAGGACACCCTCCAACGAACTGCCCATCTACACCTTGAGAAAGCGCGGCGGCAACATGCGATTGACCCGCGTCAAGAAGATTGACGGCAACATTGATGTCTTGCGCGATGCTCTGCAGGCGGAGTTGAATGTGCCCGATGCCGAGTGTGTCATCAACAGACTTACAAACCATGTCATGATCAAGGGATGGCACAAGCCGCGGATAGAGGCTTACCTCAAGGCTCGCAACTTCTAAATCAGAGGAAAGCGACTGCCTTTGTCTTTGCTTCTCCTGTATAACTTGTATCATATCACCTTCTGCAGCATTGGATCTATGCATGATCGAATTCTTTCAAACACCACATTCGCATCATCACAACCATTCCTTGGTCAGACTTCCTCGACTTTCTGCCGACCCCGCAGACGAATGTACGTAAATATCGTTCCATGTCGAGTGATCGACTACCGATATGTGTTTGGCATTTTGATGGGTGCATCGAGACTGAAATATCCAGATCCAGGAAGCAGCGCATAGGAAGCCGAGTTTGAAAGAGTGGAATCTTTTGTATAATGAATCTAAACTCGCGCCGCCTCAATCGGCTTTGGGGGAATATTGAACCTCAACTGGGCTCCCAAAAACGAACGCCTCGCTATGCCTGCCCTATGCCTTTGTTCAAATGCCATGTCCGTGATCAATATAAGAATGAATGCAACTTTCTCTCACTCTCCTCACTGTTCGGTGTCCTCCACATCCTCTACAGTCACTGCCCTACCCTTGCCCTTGTCTCTGGGCGGCTCTTCGGGTTCCGTCTGCTCAGTGCTGCCCTCGCCTTCAACATTGTCAAAGTTCCAGCTTGAGCTCTCTCCCCACCCAGGAGGATGAGTTGCTGGTACGCTGGGCTTGGATTGTGATGAAGCGTCCACTGAGACTTCAACAGGAGCCTCAACAGAAGCTGGCTCGGCAGTATCAATCAGATTGCTGACACTCGAAGGCTCTTGTTCAGCTTGGTCCAAAGTAGAAACACCCTGTAGGGCTGGCGGTACCGCAATGTCCCCATTGTGTTCAGCCGATCCGGCTTGTGTCATAAATTCATGTGTGCTTTGCTCGACCGATTGATTGGCAGCGATGTTCTCCAAGATGCTCGAGGCTACCTGTTGCTCTGCTCCTTCCTGCGGACTTACGACGTCGGGCGCCGGTACTACTACTGTAGGCGTAGGTGCTGGAGATTGTGTCTGTGTCTGTGGCATGGTCCCACCAAGCTGAGCAGTACCCTCGACTCTGTGAAGAGGCGCGAGCGTCCAGCCTTCAGGTAACACAAGACCGGGCGGTAGTCCCTCGTGTCCCTGCGTCATCGGTGCCTGTCCAGGGCCAGGTTGAAATGCCTGTGGTGGTGCAAATCCAGTGCCTGGACCCATCGTGTTGAAGGCTGGGAAGGGATTGGACGTTGCACCAGCTGATGGGCCAGGTGCGCCACCTCCGACTGGGTTGTTGCTGTGGTGGGCGCGCAGTCTTGCCAATTCTACTTCCAAAGCGCGCACCGTTGCGAGCTGAGCCTGTTCGACTTGCAAACGACGAGCTTCCTGCATCAATCGCTCCTCAACCTGAAGAAGTTGGATCTGAGTGTCCTGTGATCTGACTCCGGCCATTCCTCCAATTCCAGGAACTGCGCTGCCAGCAGCGTTACCATTGTCTTGTGCTCGTCTTTGATTCAGCGCATCTTGCACACGATTGGCGGGTCCATTGTACACTCCAATGCGGATCGGGCCAAGATTGAGCATCCGCAGTCTGGGCTGAGCTGGACGATTGACGTTGGCGTTACCTACATTAGGAACACCAGCTTGAGCATTACCACCTTGCTGTACGCCACCATTAGCAGCGCCACCAGCATTCTGGTTACCGGCACCTGGACGATCGGTAACGGAAGCGCCAGTAGGAATGACCGGGCGACGACACGTTGGACAGGCTTGCTGTCGCTCCAACCAAGCCTTGAGGCAGCGCAAATGAAGGATATGGCCACATGGCAGCTTCTTGGCGCGCATACCCTCGTTCGTGACACTAGGCCTGGGGGCCCCTGCAGCATCGGGCTGAACCCATGGCACCATGACTTCTCTGCAGACGATGCAGGTATTGTCGTTGGCCAACTCCTCGCTGGTAGCATCCGGGTAACGACTGTTCATATTCTGAGTGGCCTTGCGATAGTTGTTGTAGTCCTGGACGCGCTTGACGAAGGATGCAAAAGTCAAATAGACGTCGCGAATGATATGCATGGGCAGTCCCATGAAGGTCAAAGAGATGCCGAAGAAGACGGTGTAGACAATGAGCTTGATGAAATCTGTGGCTCGTTAGCTCTGACATGTTGAAGCAAAGTGGAATAGACTTACCTATAGCAAGCTCTAGACCAAACAGCCATCGGCGCTTCTCTTCCCAGCCCGGAACGTCGATCTCGTTCTCGTCGACATCCTCTTCGCTGGGCAAGGGAGGTAAGCTCTCGGGATCAGTGGACTCTTCGCGCTCTCGCTCGAGACGCTCTCTTTCGGTACGTATTTCAGCCCTCCTCTCGTCCATCTTGGCCTTTGTCTGTTGCTTGAGTATACGTGCTTCGAACAAAGATAGAAGGTAGCGCGACAAGGTGAAGAAAGAAAAGATCCAGAGGATGGCGAATTCGAAGGTAAAGATGACCATCATACCAGGGCGCGGATCGTCTCTAACGTTTGCGATGCAGTATCGAAGCATAGCTGCATTGAAGGCGAAAGATACGAGTAGCGATGAAGCGAGACGTATGTGGAACAGACGAGGGTTCTGTGGCGGTTGCTGCTCCAGGATATCGACACGACCTTCGCCGATCCAGCTCCAGACCTTGCCAGCCAGTAGAAGGACAAAGACAGCAAGCATCCAGCCTCCAACCTCGTCCCTAAGCGAGGGCATGGCCAGGAGTGTGTCGAGAACGGCATACCAGGCCTTCTCCGAGAGGTGCTCGATCTCGATGGGGCGGAGGGGCCCGTAGAAGAGACGCTGGAGGCCATAGATGAAGCTGCAGGCCGTAACCAGAGCGAGGTTCGTAAGAATCTAGGCGGTGACGCAGTCAGCGGGTGAGAAGGTGTTATAGATGGGGGCATCAGCTCACAAGAACACAGGCGTTGCTCTGTGACAGGTAGACGGTGGCCGAATAGAAATTGGGTCGCTGGTGGAAAGCCTTCAGTAAAGCACCGGCTGCCACCAGCGCGGACGTTCCAGCATAGGCAGCGAGCCTCATCGTGTATTGTCGTCGGGCAGGTCGAACATGCACATGCGAACACGTAAACTCTCCAGCAGCTCGACAAGGGCCGGGACGCAAACAAGCCGGCAATACCAAGTACGTCGTCACTGCCCGCCCCACACTTTCCTGTCGGTCCGACTTGCTCATCTCTTCCGACCACGGCGACCAGCCTCTTCTCTTGGACAAGCATGGCACATGATCCTCATTTCACTGAGTGCCGACAACAGCCGTTCATCTGTTTGATCGCAATCGCGGCACACAACATGCGAGATAAGATCAGTGTGGTATGGGCATCCTCAAATCTATCAGGCACTACTGTACGTGAACAGGTGCAAGAAGCATGCGCGATCGCCTCTGCAGATGCCAGCCGCGCATGAAGAGACACGCCGAACATGTTACTCTCCACGCGGGGCTCCCATGTCTATACAAGTCTTGTCCCGCGCTTCGCTACTTCTCCAAGGCTTTTGAACTCTATCATCACTATCAAGCGAGCTACGACCATCGACGTCTGCATCGTGGTACGTCTAAGCACCGTGCGTGTTTCTCTTTTCTAAAGGCTCTGTCGGCTATGTCGTCCCTTCCGAGTGACTACTGCTGCGCGATATTTGACTAAGCTTCACGATTTAAGGCAACTTACGAATCATTTTTCTTTTGCACACTCTCTCCAATTGTCGCGCAATTTGATCGCACCAATTCTGTATTCAGCATGGCATGCTCAAGAATCCGAACCCGCAAACAGTCTATTCAATACAAAGCACACATGTCTCTCATGCACACCGTACGGTCTCTTGACCATCTCGCAAATGTTGACCGCTGCTCAAGCATCGTCTGACAGAAAACCGCACGTTTGCTCTAGGACCATAGCTTTGCCGGTGGTGTGGGGCCCCAGATGAGCCTTTCTGTCGGTCCGACACTTTTGGTGGCTTGATGTCTTCGTGATCGGCGTCATGCCCTTGACAGAACGCCTAGAATCTGTTCTGGTGCAACTCAATTCTTTGCTTCGATATTTCTCTCCCGGCTCGTGCCCTGGATATCATGAACCCTGGAGATATATAAACAACGAGGCATCACCCCATGGTATCTCTCGTCAAGCAAGACTTCCCTCCCTCTCTTCCTTACTCTCTTATCTTTCCTTCGCCACAATGAAGAGCTCCCTTGCTCTTACTAGCCTGATGGGTGCCACTGCCCTTGGTCAGACATTGACTACCTCCATGATTGAGTCTATGGGCAACAACACACTTTTTACTCGTTGGCGTCCCCAAAACCACTTCATCGCTCCCGCCGGATGGATGAACGATCCTTGTGGTCTCATGTACGATCCTACCGAGGACCTTTACCATGCCTTCTACCAATGGCACCCTGAACACATCAATTGGGGCAACATTTCGTGGGGTCATGCAACCTCCAAGGACATGATCTCCTGGTCAGATGTTGGTGGCTGGGAGGGCACTGATGCTCTTGCTATGGGTCCTTCGGGCAATGGTAGCTACAACGGCCTCGGTATCTTCTCTGGTACTGCCCAGCCTGTCAACTTGACTGGTGGTGTCGATGGAACTCTCCTCGCCTTTTACACTTCTGTTTCCAAGCTTCCTACGAGTTGGAGTATTCCCTACCAGAATGGAACCGAGAGCCAAAGTCTTGCAATGTCCACCGATGGTGGCAAGACATGGCAGCAGTATGAGAACAACCCTGTTATCGAGGGCCCTCCTGGTGATTGGAACATCACTGGTTTCCGTGATCCCTTTTTCGAGCCTCTGCCCGCTCTCGATGCCATTCTCGGTGCCGATTCGCCTCGGTACTACGCCGTCTTTGGTAGTGGAATCAAGGGCGTCGGTCCTCGTATGCCTCTCTGGAGTGCACCTGCCTCAGACCTGACAAACTGGACTTTCCACGGCTCTCTTTTTGAGCCCGCCGCAAACACCTCCCTTGGCCCCGTACTATCTACTGGCTCTTACGGCTACAACTTCGAGGTCTCTGGCTTCTTCACTTTGCCCGATGAGGATGGCCACCTACACTACTTTGTCAACATGGGATCCGAGGGTGGTAATGTTTCGTTCCATGAGTCTGCTCACTGGGCTCTTTGGAACGAAGGTCACGTCACTCGCCGCGCTAACGGCTCTGCTCAGTTCACTCCTATCTCTGGAGGTGCTGGTGACTGGGGCAACCTTTACGCTCTTTCCAGCTTCAACGACACCAAGAATGACCGCCGTGTCCAGTACGGATGGGCACCTGAAGACATCACCGGTGGTGACGGTCTCTTCTCTGCCAAGCAGCAGGGCTTCCAGGGTGCTCTTTCTCTGCCTCGTGAGCTCTTCGTCCACACTGTCAAGAACGTCGTGAACATGGACGGTGTCCTCGGCGAGATGGGCAACTCTTACCTCACTCAAAATCTTGACGGCAGCTTCACTGCCCAGACTCTCGGTGTCAGACCTCTTGACGATGTCGTCACTGGTCTCCGCAATGGTTCTATCCAACACAGCTTCCCCGGTCGCACTTTCAATGGCAGTCACACTCTTGCTGCTAATGGAAGTGCTCACATGGAACTCAGTGCCGTTGTTTCCAGCGCCACTGGACCTTGCGGTGTCAGAGTCGGTGTCAGCCCTGACGGTCGTGAATACACCACCATCTACTACGAGCCCGCCAACAACACCATTGTCGTTGACCGTAGCCACTCTTCTCTGCTCGATGGCTTTGCCAACTCTTCCGTCATTGGCTACTTCTACCCTTACACCACTCAGAGCGAGTTTGGCAACGCTACACAAGAGGCTCTTGCTTGGGACATTTTCGTCGATGGCTCTCTGGTCGAGGTCTACGTCAACGAGCGTTTCGCTCTTACCACTAGAATCTACCCTAGCATGGAGAGCAGCACTGGTGTCGGTGTCTACGTTCCCAGCGGCTCCTCTGCCACTTTCGACAGCATTGACATGTGGTCGACTCTTTACAATGTCTTCCCCGAGAGACCTCTGAACTCTTCAAGCCAGCTTGTCTGGGACACTGTTGAGCAGACCAACAACCGCACTTGGTGGACTGGTAACTAAGCTGGAGTCGAAGAAGACCCGCACAATATAATGAACAGCTGTATAATCTGTAAAAACAAAAGTTGATGTCATCTCATGCTATATCAGACATACCCATCAACCCGTACTTGTTCGTCGCGCTACTACTTTCATCACATGTGCTTCCCTAGTGAGGCTCTAGGGTCATCGGTGGCCTTTCAATTGAGGATGTGACTGACCGTACATCACAGATGGTCTGATACGGGAGTGCTGTGCCGAAGTCGAATCCCTCTCGTAATAGGTTACAGCAAAAGCCTTGGGCACGCCCTAAGATTGTACTCGGGTCTTGCGATGATGAAAGAAGTGATCTCCTCGGACCGACAAAGCAAGCCAAGAGCCTACCGAGCCGAGCAAGCATCCACATTTTCTCCAGCCACCCCGAGTTTCCGCAACTTAGACCCCACTCTCACCCACAAGTGCCGTCACCGATCCTGGAGAACGATGTTTTCGGGAAGGTCTCAGCAAGCAAAATCGGCCCTTCTCTCGCATTGGCATCACGGCACCGGTCCTGGCGGATGTCGGGTGACGGTCTGTTTAGCCGGCCTTCAGGCAAGTACTACAAACAGTATCGTGATGTCCGAGAGTGATGGCGCAGCATTATAGGATCTACATGATGCCAATATAAATAGTAGGTAGGTCGCCGTGGTCAGAGGTAGGAATACAACCATCACAATGCTTCGCACTTCGACTGTCTTATCTTCTCTGCTCTGTATGGGCTCTGTCTTTGCACAGGATGCCTCTACGACCTCATTGATCGCACCAACAGGCACACCAGTCTCTGGTGATTATAGCGGTGCATTGAGACCGCAAGTGCATTTCTCGCCTCCTCAGGGCTTCATGGTATGCATGGAAAGAGATTGTGGGTATAGACATGTTGCTGACGTCGTTCTCTAGAATGATCCCAATGGTCTGTTCAAAGACGCTGACGGTGTTTACCATGTCTACTATCAGCGTATGTCCTCGCCATGAGCCGGTATGAGAGAGCTTTGCTAACAAGACACAAGTCAACCCGACCGAGTACATCGCTGGAAATCAGCATTGGGGTCATGCCACAACCACCGACGGTTATACCTTCGAAAATCAGCCTATTGCGCTCTTCCCTCCAAACAACGAGACTTTCGTGTTCAGTGGTTCTGCAGTGGTCGACGTGAACAACACCAGTGGTTACTTCCCTGGTCAGGACAATGGTGTAGTTGCCATATACACATTGTCCAATAGTACAGCTCAGAACCAGAACATCGCATTTTCCAAGGACGGTGGCTACAGCTTTGAGCCTTTTGAGGGCAACCCAGTCATCGATATTGGCTCGATTCAATTCCGTGATCCTCAGGTAAGTTGAAACAGGCACTAATATTCTGAATACTTGATTGACCAAATTCAGGTCTTCTGGCATCCTCAGACCGAGAGCTGGGTCATGGTTGTCGTTTATGCTGCCGAGTTCTCCGTCGGTATCTACACCTCGCCTAACCTCAAGAACTGGACTCATGCCTCGAATTTCTCCAACCATGGTCTTTTGGGTACACAATACGAGTGTCCCAACTTGGTCGAGATGCCTGTCGAAGACTCTGACGAGACTATGTGGCTCATGTTCCTCTCGATCAACCCTGGAGCCCCTCTTGGTGGCTCCGTCTCCCAGTACTTCCCGGGTTACTTCAACGGCACTCACTTCGAAGCTGTTGACCCCGTCGCTCGCATCTCCGACTTCGCCAAGGACAACTACGCCGGTCAATTCTTCTCTGGTATCCCTGGCACTGAGAGGCGTCTCAGTATCGACTGGGCCAGCAACTGGCAGTACACCAACGATGTTCCCACCGAGAGCGAAGGTTTCCGCAGCTTTATGACAGTTTTCCGTCAAAATCACTTGAAGAAGCTGCCTGGTGTTGGCTGGGACCTCGTCAGCTCGCCTTTCAACATAAGCTCTCAGTTCTCGCAAGTCCTTGCTTCCAACTCATCGTTGGGTAACAGCAGTATCTTGCTCGACTACTCAACTCTGCCTTCTGGTGCGCTCTACTTCGAAGCCAATGTCACCGGCTTGACACCAACAACCTTGTCTGGAGCTATCAACTTCATCATCAGTTCGTCTATCAGCGGCCAAAACATCCAAGGTGCCACCATTCCTGGTGGAGCTACCTGGGTATCGCGCAGAAACGCTGGCTGGGGTGCCGAGAATCCTTACTTCACCGACAAGTTTTCATCCAATGGTGTTTACAGTGGTAGCGAGAACGGCACTTGGACACTTAGTGGTGTCCTTGATCGCAGCATTCTAGAATTGTTTGTCAATGGCGGCGAGCAGAGTGCTACAGTCACTTTCTTCCCTGACTACCCGCTTGATACACTCAGAATCGGTGCCAGTGATATCCCTGAGGGTGCTGCTGTCAGTGTAGCCGTTTGGGGATTGAAGGATGCTTGGGCCAGCCAGGCAAACTCTGAGGGTATCGTCACCGGAAACACTACCACCTCATCTTAGTCACGCTATAGTCGTACATAAGAAATGTAATCGATGATCAACAACCTGAAATCAGTAATCTGCCAACTCCGATGAGTCTCGCCGTCATGAGTACAATACGATTTAGCATGCTCAAGCGTGTGTTGACGGCCATAAATTTGGAGTAATGTCTTAGATCGACTGAGGAATATTGCTTCATTCGTCCTGTCTGGCAAGATCTCTGGTCTAGAAAGTGAACACGGGTCCATCTAGCTCGGATCTCTGTGCCCTCATCGGCGCTCAGAGGGAGGAGTAACAGGTTCTAGACAATGATCGACTGGCCTGAAATAATTGAAGGCATAATGACCAGTGGTGAGAAGAGGAGTGAACAAACGCTATTCATACGAGCGCAGGCAAATTAGACGTAGACGAGAAGACGAGCTGGAGTCCATCCTGTGTACGCGGTCGTGATCTGGACGCCGTGATGGGTGAATTGGCCAAATGCAGGCCACACTTCAAGGCACCAAGGCAACAACGTAGACGACGACACCAACATCATGAACACAAGAAGTCCACGCGCAACAAGCGTAGAGAGCGATATAAATTAGCAAAAATCGGCAAACAGAAACCCCTGCGGAAGGCCTAGGCCCGCAGAGGAATAGAGAAATGGTATTTTCTTCATGATTTTGTCGTGTGAGGATTACTGGGACCTCTGGCCAGGTTCGAACAGGCGACGTGCGGTCACGAGCCATGTGGGAAGAGAAACACGAGCCCCTTCCCACCACACCAAGGCCGCCTGTATGAGGGAAACGCCGATTCTTATACTTATAATACCATTTTGATGTTTTGAATGAGATTGTTCCACTTTTGAGTGGGACTGTTAGGAGCGATTTCATCGTTCAATCCTGAGTATCTGAGCACGGAAACAGAGTCATCGATAGGCTCATGTATTCGTCCTACTTTGTACGATGTCTGACGAGAGCGCCTGATGATACGAGCTTCTCGACCGAATGCCACGATCCACGCACTGGCACGACTCTACTTCGCCCTCCACTGTCCCTTGCAATCAGAATCATGGAAACTTGAACTCGCCAAAGTAAGCGCAAAGAGCCTGGAACATATTAACAAAGTGCCGCATCACACGACACAGACTTGCAGCTCACCTTGCTCGATCCGTTTGTGCAATAGTGCACTACTTCAAGCTTCTTGTCATCGGGGGCATATTTGGCGAGTTGGTTCAAATCCGAGCTTCGTGGCAGAAAGAGGACGAAGTCTGGGACGTAGGCCGCGAATTTGTCATAGATGTGCTTGAGATTGTAAGGTTGCATGGTGCTGAGGTCGAAGATGTTATCATCGCTGTATTGCGGGCCTGTAAAGGGTCAACACTGGTGTTCTGAGAGCATAGAAACCAAGAAGCAGACATACCTCCCCATGGAGGACTGGCGAACACAATGGCATCCTTAGCCAACGACTTTAGACGTTTCTTCAAGACGTCGAAGCAGTCGCCTTCGATCCACCAGATTTTTGACGCCACACCATATACCTCGGCGTTGTGTCGTGCGCATGCGAGTGTTGCAGGGTCTTTCTCAATAGCGAAGACCTGCTTGAAGCGACCAGAAAGGGCGAAAGCAATGGCATTGCCACCAGCACCAGCAAACGCGTCTATGATGATCGATTTCGATTCAGGCCCACCAGTCTTGATGTGATCAGCTATACGGCTGTGAAATGTGTCAGCACACATGTTCTTTGTGCGCAAAGGAGCGAGATGTACTTGGCTATCGGCTCAGGTGTCACGCCAAACCAGACGTCGTCAGTCATCCAGATGCCTTCATCATAACGAGACCAGATATCGTAGCGTTGATGCCAGTATCTAGCAGATCGTCAATATTCTGGTCTGGCTCGAACTATAGATCACTAACTTTTGAATGTTCTCGGGCATTTCAGAAGATTCGTCATAGTGGTGCACGCCTTCTGGCATCAATTCGTCCTTGCCAGCCATCACTTCAGCCACAGTAGGAGAAGTTCGAGAATGCACGCGTTATTTCCTGAGTATGTTGTCGACCCTCGGATACGTGTGCACCCAGTCGATACTAGACTTCCAATAGAGTGTTTCGGCGTGAGGATGGAAAGAGAAAATTGATCAAGCTGCAAAGTCGAGATGCCGATGGACAAAGGCGCCGAGGTGTGGACCAGGTCTAAGTATCTGCGTCAATATTCTTCCTGGCTCAAATCGCCGCTCCTATATTCATCACAAATTATAATTTATTGTCGATGCTGCGGAAAGAGCAATGGTCGTTCTATCCATGGTCTGATATGACATCTTTGCAAACGGCAACTTTTGCCGAAGCGGAAGTCACATCCACGACCCTGCTTCAAGCATAACTTCCACTTTTACTTCCTTCAGAGACCTGCAACGACGCGATGATGACCTTAAGACAGTCCGTATGATATTACTTGTTGCAATTCGATCACTCACTTACAAATCCCTCTTTTCTGTTTGTCCCCTCTGTCTCGTTGCCTGCTAATTGTGGACTTGCCACTCTCATCACAGACATGTCAAACATGAACAAGGTGCTCGGTTTTGAGCGCATCAACGAGCGTGTAAAAAGACCCAATACTCTCATCAACTTCATCAAACCACTAGAAGGCGAAGATAAGGCGCTGGCGCAAGATTTCCTGGAACGAGTCGCTGCTATCTGCTATCCGATCATGAAAGAGAATCACATTGTTGTGATGGCACTGGAGGAGTATGCACCCAACTCCGAATTCATTGGACGCAACTTCAATGCCGGAGAGGTTATCCAATTGGTTCTTAAGGCTCCGCACACCAATCAATGGCTTCCCTTCAAACATGTTCAGATGGTCATGATGCACGAGCTGGCACACTGCAAGCAGATGAATCACTCTCGCGCTTTCTGGAAGGTCAGAAACACTTATGCCGATGAGCTGAAAGTGCTCTGGAATAAGGCATACACTGGAGAAGGTCTCTGGGGCAAAGGACAGTCTCTCATCACCGGACTATACATGACCAACCACATGCCGGAGGCTGCCAATGCACCAGCCAATCTATGTGGAGGTACGTTCAGATCGTCGGGCGGGCGGAAGAGAAGGAGGAAAGAGGACGTCCCTAAGATCACCTATGCCGAGCGTCAGCAACGCAGGATCGCAAAGAAATTTGGCGTCAATGGTGTTGCGCTGGGGGATGACGAGGGAGTCAGAGCTAAACTCGAAGCTGGTCAGAAGGGTGGTAAACCTGCTGTCAAGCCCAGAGTGGCCGGCAGCAAGCGTGGAAGAGAGCTCCGGGCAGCTGCAGCGCTGGCACGTTTCGAGACTGTGAAGAAGGAGACCATCAAGTCCGAGCTCAAAACCGAAACAATCAGTGACGACGACTACGAGACTGACTCTGACTACGAATACGCTCCCATTGAGAGGACCATGAACCCAGAAGACGGTAACATGGTCAGAGTGTGCGAGAACGAGGATGCCAACGATAAAGACGCCCAGCGCGAGTTTGATGAGCTGCGAGAGATTGATTTGGCCATGCCGAAGTTGCAGATCGCTCCATCCACACGGCAAGCGTCGAAGGGAAAATCCAAGCAGACTATCGTGTCAGACAACGAATCGACAGAGAGTGAGGAGGAACAGGACCTGGACACAAGACGCACATTTGTCAAACCACCAAGCAAGACACAATCAGCTCCGGACGACGCATCTACCGACAGCGAAGATGATATAAAAGACGTCACATCTTTAGTAGAGGAGACAAACAAGCTGAAAGAGGCTAGAAAAGGCAACAACGACAATGCCTCATCCACTCAAGACAGACCGAGCAGCAAGAAGTCACAGCCGCCAGCAGTCGACATTAAGGATGAATCGACAGCAAGCGAGGACGAGACTCATAGCGTCAAGGCTGCCGCAACAAAAACACCATCAGCACAATGCTCTTCTGTCACGATCTTCCGTGAAGCAACCATATCCGTACCCACATCCATAACATCAGAACCTGCAAAAACGGTCACACCAGCAGCACAAACCCCGTCATGCCCGATCTGCTCACTCGAAAACGAGCCCACATCAGCCCTCTGTGCAGCTTGCTCGCACGTCTTGAAGCCAGTCCTCATGCCAAATTGCTGGAAGTGCACAAGCGTGGACTGCCAGAGCGTCGGATACACGAATGTAGGAGATTATGGCTTGTGTGGACTCTGTGGATCAGCACGGCCGAGATGAGCATATGAACAGGGGGGAGATGAGGAGTAGCACGTATAGTTAGCTGTATTGCTTAGACGATAAGTCTTAATGCACAGGGAAGGAACCGAGTCTTGGTACAACAGATATATTAATCAAACAATTCCATTTAATGAGTACATGATCCAGCGACATGAGACAACACGTGCAAGAGGTGTGTTTGAATTTTTGCATCAAGTTTGTTCTCATACGAGGAAAGACGCAAAAAAATGTGGTATCAAAGGACGACAACAACTATATGAGGAGTGTTTTAAAACAACAAAAGAGAAAAAGACCAGACGCTGGGAAACAGTAAAAGGAAAACTACGCTATGAGGGGGAATAAGAGTTGTGTGTGCAACAAGGAAAAAAGACGACAAGATAATAATAAAAACAAGCCCAAATTTCGACAAAAACACCCAAAGCAGATTTTTCGTTCACAATCCCAAAGACATGACAGCGAGGTAAGAAGGTCGAGTGATCAGGCTTAGAGACCAGCAATCCTTGTCCTTATTGCTTCCACGTCGTCTCCGTTAACTCTGTCTGTTTGCGGTGGCATGGGTAGAGCTTTGTCGAGACTATATCTCTCGTCTTTGGGAGGTGTGAGCGGTCGTTCGCGTTGGTCGCGCAAGCTGTACTTATCGTCCTTCGGTGGTGTCAATGGACGACTGAAGTTGTTGACAGCGCGATTATGGTGTTCGAGCTCGATGGACCGCTTGGAGGAAGGAGGACCGTCTGTCTTCGGTGGTGTGGGCGGCGGCACCTCGCCGAGATTTTGGCTGGCAACTTCGGCGTTGTGTGCGGCGGCTTGAATACTGCCGTTGCGACCAGCAAAGGACTCTTTCGAGCGCTGAGGGGTGATTGTGTGGGTAGGTGTCCTTGAAGAGGGACTGCCGTTCTCAGCAGCCTCGCCAATGACAGGTAGAGTGATCATGTTTTCGTTCTCAGGGTGTGGGCTTCTAACTGCGCCGATGGCACGGTCTGGAATATCATCCTCGTTAGTACCGTGGCGTCTACTCTTCTCGGCCTGCTTCTCTGCCTTGCGCATGACCTTATCAGTGCCAGCAGGATTGTGGTCTTGAGTCTTGAGAATGTTGACCCCAGAGAGCTTGGGATCGTCAAGAGTGCCTTCGATGTTGTGAATAGCCGTGTTGAGTCTCTCGCTACCGTGCTCACACTCTTGCTGCTTCTCCGCCTCGGCACGTTCGCGTGTCTTGGTGATGCCTGAGATAAATCTGACGAAGCGATCACCATAGCGCTCAGGAGGTATGGCAGAAATCTGCGACTCCGGAGACGACAGTCCTTTCCAGAAGTGTTCGAAGCGTTTAATCATGGAATACTGTAATGGGTCAGTATACATATCCGTACGCATAAGCTCATCAACTTACATGTGTCAAGCAATCGATGATGCCAAGGTAGTATATTTCTTCGCCAGACATGTCATTCTCGTGAGTCGCTCTAAAACCTCCGTCGTCGCTGTAGAAGTAGGATTGCTTTCTGTGGCCACCTGCCATCTCGTCGGGCATCTTGTCCAGAATCTGGCCCATCGGTATGGGTTTTTCGTTCTTGATGAGTTCACGCAGTTCTTTTGCCTTTCGTGCATTTTCGAGCTTGCTAGGCGTACGCATCAGCATATTCGGCGGTTGGTCCTCGGGTTTATGACCTCCAGGTTGGAACACCTGCAATGTCTTGTCTCGCAGATTGTCCTCGTTGCCTCGTTGCAGATCATGAATACCGACCAGCATCGAGTAATCCATGATCTTCAGCTTCTGAAGAAGAGCGACGTCTTTCTGCATCTGTTCTACAAAAGCATCCTTCTTAGTCGGCCCAAATTCCAGATGGAGATTTCGTCGTAACCAGTTGAGATCCTTGAGTGTAGCCCTTGGGTTCTTTTCCAATTCTTCTTCTTTAAAGTCTCTGCCAATCGTACTGCCCTTCAAGTCGAACGTCCGGTGGATATCTCTGTGAGGTGGGAAGAGGTTGTTCATGACGACAAAATGGATCTTTCTACCGTATGGGATCTTCACTCTGTGAAGACCGTAGAATTGACTGAGAAGCGTGTTAGGATTCTCCTGGACGTGGGAATAATAATCTCTGAGTATTTTGCGAAGAAATTTGTGTTCGGCGTGATGAATAGTTTTGATGATGTATTTGTAGTCGCGTGAGAAATAGAAGAAACTGCCGGATTTGCCAGGAGAGCCAAGTTCGGATAAGATATATTTGGAGGTTAGAGACACAAGGTAGTCTGCGGGATCAAGACCAAAGTTGCTGCGTAGATGACGAAAGACCCAAGGGGCGTAGTCCTTGAACTTGAAGTCGTACTTTGCCGAGGGAGTGAGTTCGTTGCCGGTGATGTCGAATGAGAATTTGTGCTTTGCGTCAAAATCGGCGTCGGTCAAGTCCCTGTCAATCTTCGCGTTTGTCCTCGACACACAGAAGCGGATTCCAGTGAGCATGTTGTAAGCCGTTACCCAATTGACGTGGTTCTGATCGACTTTGGTACCAACGACAACACGTTCATCGTCTTCATCCCGTTTCCGCTTGCTTGCTCTCTTTTGCTTGATATGCTCAGCCCAACGAGCAGCATCATCGTCCTGGATAACCTCATCAAGATGTGCGTCTGACTGGATCGAACGAGTTGCCCGGCGGACAAGCTGAGAAGAACCCCTTCTCCTACTAGGAGTAGTGGGCGAGAAACGACCAGTAGCCGAGGCGGCGGTGCCATCAAGATTCGAGGGTGCTTGGCTGTCACGAGAAGTGCGACCAGCCACACTAGGGACCTCTAGAGTATGTCGGTGAACCAAGCGGCCTGGAGGTTGGGACGAGAGGGAGGCCATAGAGGACGAGGTTTGGGAGAAAGCCGGGGGAGAAGAAGCACGATGTGTTGAACGAGGAACGCGGAGCATACCCTCTGCAGCAGAAGGGCCAGCCTCACTCACAGGTGGTAGCACGGGGCTCGGCACGGTCTGAAGAGGCAGAGCAGACGAGGTTGGCGAAACGTCATCGGGCACGGCGAGAGCATGATGAGAAGGAGATCGAGCGACTCCATTGGGCTTCTGTGCAAAGTAGCCATCGTCTTCACGGGGGAGCGAGGACATGTCCAACGACTTCTTTTCATTGTCACTCTTGGAGGACAAGATTGAGGGCATGCTACCCTTTGACGAGACGGTCCTCCCACGTGTGCTGTGCGACTCGGATGATCTTCCGTTTGGGAGAGTAGATATAGCACTATCCGCACCGGTCGGCAGGCCGTTGAGCATGGGAGTGGTAGACTTGGACCATGCTCCAGGAAGAGAGTCGACAGCGGCGGTTTGTTGTTGTGTCGGGGCAGTTGATGATAAGGATTTGGCGGAGAAAGAATTATGGCGGTCGCGATCGTCGGGCAGGAAGGATGCCATGTCGACCTTCTTCATCAGATAGACGGCATTGAGCGGGGACGTGACCTTGCTCAATGTGTCCCCCTCTGGGACATTCAAGCGCGCGGATTGGGCCAGCGTTGCTGATGCGTCGAGCACAAGGGCCGTCGGGTGAGGCACGACAAAGCTGTACAAAGGCGGCAGTTGGGAATGGACAATGTCGGGAGTTGGAAGAATCAGAGTTGGGCCAGGGAGTCGAGCGGCATGCACAACAGGTGGATGGTCGAGGTGCCAGACGACGTTGTGTGCGAGACGATGCCCTCTCGGGCGCGCCTTCGAAAGGCCCCGGCCCTGTTTAACCACATCCAACTTTCTTGGCTCCGAGCTCAGCCCTACGCAACCCTTCGTATAGCGCGCGTATGGCCCCTCGGCCCTAACAACTTCCGCGTCCTTGTTGCTGCTAATTTCATTTCAACTCCGCCTTGGCAACCACCTTCTCCTGGAATATATCCACAACCTTCGTCATGTCAATCAATGTGTGCAAAGCTTGGATTTGTAAAAGAAGCGACTTCGTTTGCGATAAAATACTAATTCATATTTGCCCGTCGCTGGAACAGCGACCATGGTCATGATCCCCAAACGCCCCTACCTAATCCTTTGAACAGAACCCCTAGCAAAGCAAAATCATCGTAGTAGTCCCTGTGCTGGTATCTCATCAAGTGTTCCCTCACCCGTATCGCTACACCCGACGCCCTATATCACGCCCGTCAGAGGACCCTTTGTCCATCATAACAGAAGAAGAAATGTCAACGCTCCACTTAAGCAGCCTTCTTCTTAGGTGTGGCCTTCTTGGGTGCGGCCTTCTTCTTGCTGGCAGCTGCCTTGGTGGCGGTTGCTGAGGGTGCGGTGCTCTTGGTGACACGGCCAGACTTGGTCTTTCCGAGCACGACAGGGGCCTTCTCTTCGACAGCAGGAGCCTGGGACCACGTCAGTACACGCCATACGACCTTGATAAGGAATACATACACTCTTTCTGACCTTGGAGACGTTAGCCTTGGTCTTGGTTGCTTTGGCGGGTGCGGCGGCCTTCTTGGTGGCGGGCGCCTTGGGTGCGGCCTTGGTAGCGGCCTTCTTGGGTGCAGCAGCCTTCTTAGCAGGAGCCTCCTTTGCAGCAGTCTGGTCTACATCAGTAAAAGCGCTTTCGCGGGACGAACACCTTCGACTCACGGTCTTGGCCTTAGCAGCAGTCTTCGGTGCGGCCTTCGTGGCCTTGGCCTCAGTCTTCTTAGCGGCAGGAGGGGATCCAGCCTTTGCTTTGGCAATCTTCACGGGTCCGGAGGCACCTGTTACCAGTGAGAACCATGTTAAGCCAGCTACGATCTTGTCTCTGGTCCCAGGAAGGATCAAAAACGACGAGATGCTTACCCTTGGGGCGCTCGAAAACGCCAGACTCACTACCCTTGGCAAGAGCACGGTTGAACTGAGTGGTGAAGGCGGCCTCGGTCACACTGGAGAGGTTGTTGTTTGCCTGGACGTATTTCTTGAGAGCCTGACGACTGTAGGCGGACGGGTCAGCAATGAACATACGATGCGACAAGCAAGTAATGCAACGCGACTAACCTGCTTCCTTGGCGATCCTTAAGCTATTGCTCGAGAAGAACGCGTCAGTAATAGCTCCAGGAGAATAGAAAGATTGGCACCGGAATCTGGACGTGGTGTCGCGCATTGTCGCGAACCCGCCAGCCTCGTCTGCACGCGTGAACGACGTGATATACTGACATTGATAATGGCTTCCTTGATCATCTCTGCAATACAGCATCAGTACATTTTCGCGACACAGTCCAAATAAACGCGCCGGTGGCGCGACAACTCTGTGAGTCTATACATACCCTGGTAGCTAGCATGGACAGGCTCCTTGGCGGCAGCCTTCTTGGGGGCGGCGGTGGACTTCTTGGGAGGCATTTTGGTTTGTGTTGATGTTACTGGATAATGGAGCTGGTTCTGAAGATTCCAATGATGGGTCGAACGCGTGAATCGAAGTTGGTTGTATGTTTAAGATATCGTGATGGAAGTCGAGAGTGCGCGGAGGGGGGGTGCGGGGGCCATAGCGGTTTTAAAGTCCTGCGAAGATCACCAAAATCACGCTCAGCCCGCCGCGGTCTGGAAACCAGTGATCTCGAGGAAGTCGCACTCCACGACATCCAATCTTTCTTGATTTGTATTTGCAATTTGCTATATACTATATTAGCTGCCATACTTGGACGACATCGGAGTGCTTTACATTATAGGCATTCGTTTGACAGCATACAGTCTGGTTTGCGTCGAGAGCCCCGAATCTGAAGTCCAGGCCGCTAAACCGTGTTAAGCAGACATGGTCTACCGTTCCAGATCTCAGCAACGGGAAAGGCTGTGGTCCCCTCTCCGCATGACCTATCTTCGGAAAGTCATGATGTCGGCCTAGACTTACCACTGGTCAAGAGTGAGTGGATCTTACTGGCTGTCTATACACACTATCATCGAGGCTTGTTGTCGGCGTTCAAGTTCCTCGAGGGAAGCTCAAGCTCGAAGATCTATCCTTAGGTCCGTGCCTACAAGCGAGGCACCTTGATTGCACGTCAGGTCCTGGTGATCCCTAGACCCGGAGCTTCTCAGGGTAGGTTACTGTCCCAAACGCGTGCATATCGCGTGTTCATTCACATCGGATTGTTCTCAAGGGGACGGAACAATGATGTCGAGTCATGACAAGGCTACATCCTGCTGAAGCCTGGCAGACAGATGTTAAGATGATTCCTGGATCGGCCTCCACTGATGTTTCTTCAGTCTCCAACTACACCTTGCATTACAACAGCTTGGCTCTCGTGAAGAGGTGTGCTGTACTTGGAAGTGTCGATCGAGCACTGGATAAGATGGTATGGACATTTGCAGGGGTGATGTTTTTTTTTGTCGCGCCTCACAATACATTAGCCACATCGTCATCCAGCTTTCCGTAACTATTGTTTTCTTGGAGAGCATCAACAGCTCCATGTGTGTAGTGACCGTTGAACCATCACCGCATGATGCTCTTCGAGGCTCAAGAAGTAGACTTTCGCATTTTCGGCGAGAAAACGCGTACGTCCATGCTTCGTTTTTCCAAATGCATCATACGCGTCTTGAGTTCACGCGGGAAGAGTTTATGAGTTTCACGTCTCGTTATGCAGAAGTATTTGGCTAGGGTTCTGACGTTCGAACATGCCATGCGGTGATATGCCGGTCATGCTTTTCAGTTAATTTTACATGATGCTTCGCTTTTGAAATCTTCGTTACCCACTGGTAGACATAATCTACCTTCTGGGCATGCCTCTTCCTCTGCCACGCATCGCCCTTTGGGCAGCGCCAGGGGGAAGTTGTTGGCCAGGGGCCTGAGGAGCCTGCGATTCTTGGTTCTCTGTCGCTTCTGTTAGCGCGGATAAGATGGGGATTCTTGACTGGTTTATGCTTACTGATAGTCTCGTCAACGCTCAAGATCAAGCAACTGGCCTCAGTAGCGGCTTGAATGGCGTTGATCTTGACAAGACTGGGCTCCCAAACGAATGCGGCCATGTTGTCTCTGACACCCTCATTCTGGAAATCAACACCAGCCCAGAGGTTACCCTTTCTGTGCTCAACACGGAGTCTGTTCAAGATGTCGGTGGCGTCGAAACCTGCATTGTCGCAAAGCTGTCTAGGGATGACCTCAAGGGCCTTAGCGAAAGCCTTGATGATGCTTTGCTGCTTGTGGGGGATCTTGCTGTCGGCGTAAGTGTGAAGGTACTTGCTGATCTCCATCTCGCAAGCACCACCACCAGCAACAATGCTCTGGTTCTTGATGGCACGCTTGACGATCATGATGGCATCGTGCAGGCTGCGCTCGACCTCGGCAATGAATTGTTCAGCACCGCCACGGAGGACGAGGGTGCAGGTCTTTGCAGCCGGGCAACCCTCGAAGAAGTTGAATCTCTCTCCACCGATCTGGCGCTCCTCGAAGGTCTCGCAGGTGCCGAGATGGCTCTCGTGAATGTCGGAACAGGTAGACTGAATAGAGGCGCCAGTGGATTGGCAAACACGCTCCATGTCGTCGGCGGCTACGCGACCAGCACAGAAGATGTCGCGGTCGGCAAAGTACCTTTGGAGTAGTTAGCACATACAAATGATTTCAGTCCGGCAAGATTTACGTACTGTGTCGCAAGATCACCAATGGGCAGCTTGCTGAGCACGATCTTTGCGCCAGTCTTGTGAAGAGCCTCCATCTTGTTGTAGATAATCTGCCACTCAGCGTCGACAATGGCCTGGTATTCCGACACTTGCTCAACGCGGACCTCGGCGTTGTCCTTCTCACTCTTGAGCTCGAGCTCGACGTTTAGGCAGACAATCTTTGGGTTCTTGAAGGACTTGGGCTGTTGCTCGAAACCAGCGTAGGCGAAGGTCTTCTTGAAAGCGACACCGTTGACAAACAGGGAGTCTTGTAGGGCACCGCCAGTGATCTTCTTGATACCGATCAGTCTGTTGTTGAGGTCGTTTTGGTCGAGGGAGAGAACAGCGTCAACGACCACTGTATGATACATTAGCAGAAGACTCATAAGCGCATATTCTTAGCGACGTACTCTTTGTGAAGAAGTCGGCATTGCGGTGAATCAGCTTGCTGCTCATCGAGGTTGCGGCGAGTTTCCTCAGGGTCTCTCTCTGGTTGTTTTCCTGTGTGTCGACGGCGATTTCCTTGATCTTGTTGACGGCCATGGTGCTGGCTCTTCGCAGACCCTTGATGATGGTCTGACTGCTGACACCGTGCTCGACGTGCTCCTTGATCTCCTTGAGAATCTCTCCTGCCAGCACAACGACTGATGTGGTTCCGTCTCCAACTTCGGCGTCTTGCGAGCGGGCAATGTCGGTCAGAATGCGAGCGGCGGGATGAACGATGTCGAGTAGCTTCATAACGGTGGCACCGTCATTGGTGATGGTCTGCTTGCCATTCTCATCGACGAGCAGGAGATCACCTCCATAGGGGCCAAGGGTGGACTTGATGGTGGCTTGAACGGCGAGACAAGCGTTGATGTTGGAAACAATTTGACCTCGGCCTTGCGACTGATCGGTGCCTGGGTGGAAGCTAGTTAGCTGCTTGTTGCGCCTCGAAAGATATAGGGTGGAGCGCACCCTCTCTGAGGACAACGATAGTCGGTGTTTGACCACCGAACGACATTTTGCTGTGGTTTCCTGGAGTTCGAATGGGGTATTGTGTATGATCGAACTACTCCTGGGATCGGATATGTATTCAAAGGGGACAGATGACTTGATTATGGAGATTATGCGCTGGTCGATGTGTCTGGCAACTTTTCTCCAGCCAGCGGCATCAACAAATTGGTCCGAGCTTGCGGCGGCGGTCAATTCTCACTTCGAGAGAGCTTCCCAGCCGTTTGTACCCTTTCACATGCAACTCCGTGTCCAACCTACTTGACCATCCCGTCGACATCATGGTTTGAGAGATGTTTAATACAGTGACGATCTAGCTTAATTGAGTAGCGCCGGAATCTATGCTCCGGGACATCTCCTGACAGTCAAGTGATATGTCCTACCTGCGCCCAGGCTATCCAAGTCCAATGTTCCTTCTCTTGAAGCGTCTGGAGCTTGCACAACTTACTTCTCATGGACTGTAGTTTGGAGTGGTGGCATCAGAGCTCTGCAGTAGCCACAAATGTCAGCGGTTTCCATGTTCGAACTGACAGGTTTTCTGGCATTGAGGATCGACTTACCTTGAGATTCTGAGTTGGTCGTATCAATCCGTCTTTGTCCATCGTGGCTAGCATGTTCGTGACGAACCATGCTCCATCTAGGTCACGATAGAATCGTTCATTATGAGCCTCGCCAAGATACCCTTGTATCAACGCATCACCACCAAGGTGAAGCACGCCTTCTTCTCCTCGACGCAGCACACGTTTGTTGTCGACGTCGACGCCGCAGATCTTGACGAGGGCACCATTCTGGACCGTGCCGACACTGTCCAGAGTTCGGTCTGCTGGAAACATACTGCCCCAACCCAGCACTCCAAACCCTTCAGCCATTGTCAAGGATGATGTCACCCACTGAGGTTTCAAGACTTCCTTCGCTTGTTGCAACAGCTGTATGTCGATGATTTCCCCGTGTACTGACAGACTCTCGAGAGAGTCAAGCGCCCTCTGAGAAAGCGAAGGGTGCTTTATGAGCTTCTCGAGTTGCGGCGATGTACAAATCAGTCGCGAACCTCTGTAAAGGTCAACTGCAGCTAGAGTCATGCGTGCAGAGAACAAGGCTCCCGGAAACACGACGGCTGCACCCCTCTTCCATGCCACAATGACAGCTTCAAGAGTGGCGCTGCTTGACGGAGCGCACGTGATTACAAACTTCTTCTCTGGGATGATGTATTGATTGACCACAGCCGTCCTGACATTCTTGACAGACAGTGCGCATCCTCTGAACGGTTCTCTTGGACCCTCTCTGCTGAATAGCACTGCTGCGATGCGATTTTCGGGTATACGATGGTCTCCTAGATCCGGCCGACGTCGTCTGTCTTCTGGTATAAGTGCAAGAAGCAGTCCTGGAGGCCCGAAGTGGATCCAACCCCTAGGAAGGAAGTCGGCTTGTTTGTCACAAATTATCTTGAGGTTGATGCTTTCTGCATCTCCCGAATACAGTTCATCGAAGTTGTTTGCGTGGTCAGAATCGAATACTAGGACAGCGCTGGGCTTGAGCAGATGGAGAGGGTAATCATGTTCTGTTGAACTGTTCGTGTCCAGGCTAGTATAATCCACGGGCACGAAAGTCAAGTCGAGGATGACTGCAGTCCAGAAGCAGAGTGCCCACTCTGCGCAACTCGGGAGGAAAGCGATCACTGTGTCTCCTCTTTGCACTCCTTTTTCTTCAAACCAGAGCGCAAGATTTTGGGCAGCCCTCATCAGTTGGCGATATGTCCATGTCAGACAACCTGCGGTCGGTGTCTCTCCGACGATCTCTCTCAGATAACCCCAGGATTGATGTGTGCAGATCAGAGCGATGTTGTCCGGACCTTCATCGTGCCCTTCTTCGAGCTGCTGGAACATGAGATCAGGACCCATTTGGACACCCCAGCCACCATCGATGATGGAGAAGCGCTTGTCGCGTCTTTTGGTCGGCATGGCTAGTGGTCTGCGGCAAGCGATTGATCAGTAAATATAAGGCGGGCGCAAAGCAAAAGTGGTGCCCTTTATACACAAAGTGATGCGACTCTCTTACTAGGTATACCCAACACAGACCCCATCAAGCGCTAGCAATCAAGCGCGATACCGGCTGGCTTTGTGTGTCTCTTATCGCCGAAGTAAAGACGCTCAATTGCTAAAGACAAAGAACGATTGATGTTCTATAGCTTCATGAGACATCAAACTTTGCTTCCTCAATCGCTGCATATTAGACTGTGGGCTCACATATCTGCAGCAACGGAATAGAAACATGAGTTGCACAGAAGTGCTGCAGTCTCTGTAGATTCTGACGGTCAATGGAGCAGTAGAGCAAAAGTGCAAAGAAACCAGGCTGAGCCTAAGATACATCTGTTGACCAAATCTTCGATGCGATCATCCAGAGCGAGAGTTTGACCCCCTGGATTCCATTTATGCTCAGATTTGGAGAGGTTTGGCTTAATTTGATGTGGCTAGCCCATCAGGCTAGATGTCTGAGTTTCTTACAGGAGAGATGAAATCGTATCAACATACCACCTCATCAATCAGATTGCGAGCGAAGAGTCTGTCTCGTCAGCACCTCTGCTTCGGCTTTCTCGAGAGTGTTGCTGAAGCACTTCAAAGTGTCACATAGTATGGAAGGCCGATTCGTCGTACTCGGGTTCTCCTCCTGTCAGTTGCATAAAGTTTGATGGAGTCATGATTCAAAGCAAGAACGGAGTCACTGTCGGGCATGTCTTTCAGGGACCCTGTCACGACAACGTTGAACGATATCGCGGGATCCGGATGGAATTACCCAAGATCCACGCATCCGGTTGGTTTCATGATGTAGACAATGCTCTACAACCTGAGCAGCCAAAGAAGCATATTGAAGATGAAGTGCAGGGATTTCAAAATCAAGGCATTCTGGTACAGTTGATCTTTCGTTGATGATAATAGCGGGCAAGGATAGAATATCGTACAAAGTTTCATTATTTCCAATTCGTAATTCGTGCCAAATCTCTGCTGCAGTCCTGTAACTACAGGATCTACGCCTCCTTCTTGTCCACAGGCTCTGCTGTTGGATCCCTTTGCTCTTCTTGGGTAATGGTTCGATCAACCCAACCCTCTCCTCTCAACACACCCATAGCCTTGCGAATCATAGCACCTCTGACAGCGTTGGGCTTTGTCTCGTACAGCGCATCGATAAGTGCCAGACTGGCAGCAAAAAGCATGACATCTCCACCCTTGACACCCTTCCACCAGCCTCGCTTGACGCCAACCTTCCAGAACGAGTCCAGACTCATACGTGCAGAGTAGATGAAGCTGCTACGTTGACCTCTTCGCGCAACAAACGCCCAGAGACCGCCGATGAAGCCACTGAGGAACCAGCGTTGTGTTGCCAGGGTGGTACGAGGCAAGTAGGTTGCGAATAAACAAATGGTTCCCCACGCTGTGCCGATGGACCCGGTGATGAAGAGAGACATGCGGAGTATTCTTGCAGCTAGGCGGTTGAGCTGCTGCATAGGGTTTTGAATGAATGATTTGTAGGATAGGAGGGCGAAGACAGCGTAGATGACTGTAAAGAAGCGGGCGGTAGATGGGAAAGCAGCGATGAAGTATTTGACATATGTTCGCATGCATGATGGGTCGTGCGGATGTAGCAGAGCACATGAGGTATTGGTAATCGCAGGGTGTGCCGGGGCTGTGATGGGCGAAAGGTGAGATATGGAAGCAGGTAGATGTTGTTTGGCCGCTGGGAAGAGGATTGGAGAGACGAAGGATGGCCAGCGAAGGCGCGAGATTTCGGCCAGGCCATCGACAATATCGAAGGTGGCGGGCCAGGTCTTGTCGCTGGGATATGTAGACGGACATTGCTGAATGTACTCGGGACTGCGCTTCAAGATGAAGCTGCCGTAGTTTGTGGGAAAGCATTCGCGGTCGAAGATGAAGGCGTGCAAGAGCTGACCGCAAGCAAAGGGCATCAGCATCCAGCTGCCGACCCAGTCCGGCTTTCCTTTCTTGCCCCAGATGCCCTGTTCCTCGGCAGCATTGTAAGCGAACTCGATAGATCGACTAAAGACGTAGATGGCGACACTGATACGCAGTTGGGAGGCAGGACAGACGCCTAGGAAGAGACCAGACAATGCAGCGCCAACAGCCGGGGTGTATTTGGAAGTCAGACCAAGACTGATGCGAGGGTTACGGCGTCGGAAGGGACGAGCAGAAGGCTCTAGTAGCGAAGCACGGAGACGGAGGAAGAAGCGGTGCAGCAGACGATGGAACAGCAGGATCAAGGACAGCGAGGCCGACATGCGCAGGCGAGATGCTTTCGGGTTTGCATTTCCTGCACTTGTACTATACCGCGTTAGTCACTGACATGTAGCGAAGAGCATTGGGCCGGGTCCTACTTGGCTGGCCGGAGTCTGCGTGAAATGACATCCCATCCTTTGAGACCTAGATAAGCAGTGATAAAGACTCGCAGACTCGCTCGCACAGTCGAAACACTGTCATCGTGCTTGGTTTCCACAATCGCTTCGAATCGTCGTGGTGGAAGAGCTCGTTTCTGCACCGAAGGGGCGCGTGATGCGAGGTATTGGTGGAGGACTTCGTACTCTTTTGCGCTGATGGTATAGCGAAGCGCAGTGCGCGTGACAGGGTCCAAGTTCTGTCGGTTGATGCTTGATGCCGAAGAGGCTGCTGACGAAGATGGTGATTGCACCATCGTGTTCCGCGATCAAACTATATGCTTGGGCACTTCATCCAGGTCGACAGGAGGGTGACGGGGAGGTGCCGGATACATGTATTGACATACGGAAACAAGCTTCTGCTCCTAACATCACCGAAGGAGACGCGCCGGGGAAACAAGCCGAGGTTGACAACGATCCCACCCTTACCGACCTCCCTCAGGGGTACAACCATTTCTACGAAAGGAGAACTTCTCCGAGAAAGGCGAGCAATGTCACCCATGAATCGCAAAAGGCTCCAATCGTTGAGGAAACCGCTGCACGCCTTGCCGTTGTTATGCTATTGATCGCTGCTGCCAGTCACATGAAAGATGGCTGTCTGAGAATTATGTGATGCGCCCAGGCGCGCCATTTATGCTTTACAGTCCATGCTTGGCAATCTATGATGCCTGCATCATAGTCGCTGCCTGAAGCCTTCAAGAGACTTCTGTGTCATTCATCCACAAATTCCATCTTGCTCTCAGTCATTTCCCGCCCATGTCCATGGAGTCCGCGACTGTAAAACAGTCTGCCACCTCTCCGGCCTCCGGCGCTGTGCCCCTGTCGTGTACATTGTGTAGAAAACGTGAGTTGATCAGTCGAATTTGTTTATACACTCTTTTGACACAATCCAGGTAAGATCAAGTGTGACAAGCAGAATCCATGTTCGAACTGTGTATCATCGCAAAAAGAGTGTGTTCCGGTCGTTCGTGCCAGGTTGCCGCGTGGGAGAAATGGAGGTCGCAAAGGCATAAACACGGAACTACGAAATAGAATCAATCGCCTGGAAGGCCTTGTGCAATCTCTCAACTCTGGCTCGCTACCGGACAATGCGAATTATCAGTCCTCAGTTCCAAAAACGCGGACCAATAGCGAAACACAGGCATCAACTTTCTCTGGCCCATCAACCATCAAGCAACAAACATTAGACTCGCGCGAGGCTTCTCCAGACACAACAAGATTTCCATTGGGCTCGACGTTGTGGACTCGGTTGGCTCAAGAACTCGATGGACTCCAGACGGTACTTGACAACGAGGACGACGACGATGTTGACAACTATGAAGAAGTTGACTCTAGTCCGCCTTCTATGCCAACAGATAGCAGCGGTACTCCTAAAGACCTGCTTTTCACCTCACAGCTTGTCGAAACCCCCGCCGTTTCCGATGCACACATCGTCGAGTACCTCAAAATCTTCCGACGCAATGTTGATTATATCCTGAAGTTCGTCCACATACCTAGCTTCGAGAAGCTCTTGACAGCGAAGGAGCCGTATCTCGACCATTCTGCAGATAGCCCTGCCACTCAAGCACTGATGGCCAGCGCTTTCTATGCATGCATATGCAGCATCAGTAACTCACATTGCCTGAGTGCCTTCGACAGAAAAAAGGAAGACCTGAGGAATGAGTGGCAACATGTATCGTTTCAGTGTCTTTCAAAGGTTGAGATCGTCAAGAGGCCGAGCTTGGTGACCCTCCAGGCACTCTCAATATATATAGTAAGTCAGCAGCATACTACCGACTGGGACTTGGCTAACATACGGTCAGGCGGCGCTAAGGTCACATCAAGACGATCAGCAAAGTTGGATGTTGATATCCTTGGCGGTAAGAATGGCGCAAGCCCTACAACTGCACAGAGAGGAATCCTACAACAAGTTGTCATGGGGTCAAGCCGAGGTCCGCCGACGCACATGGTATACTTTAAAGGCGCTGGACTATCAAGCAGCTATGGATCGAGGAAGTGATCTGATGATTACGAACAATGGATGGACAACAAAGGCTCCTACGACTAACGTCGACTCGGATTTCCTGTTGGACTTACCTCCACCTCCGGCAAGCATCAGTCCTCAGCCGAACATGATGTTTTACACCATCCATTGCCACAGCAATTGGCTCCTGAGTTCATTGAACTGGGTTTTGCCTGGCGAAGCGGAGAAGGCCCCCACGCCGATACAGAGCGATTGGAAAGTGAGACAGGACGCCATTGCGGGTCTTCAGCGTAGGCTCGACGAGGACATCCTGGCGCGTATTCCGGAGGATGGTGTATTCCGCTACGCTTGCGTCAACTTTACAAAGGTCCTCGTTCGATGTGCCCAACTGTACGCAGTGCGACCACTACAGCGACATCCCGACTTGACTCTACCGCCGCCTGAGCATCTAAACATCTTACTCCTTGCCACGGAGGCACTCGAAGTCAAACGCGGCTTGCTGAGTGAGACCACAGAGCCATGGCACTGGGTCATTAAAGGCTTCGTAGACTGGCACGGTCTGGCTGTTCTGCTAGCAGAGTTGTGCAACCCTGACCAATACGACGCACAGCTTCTAGAGAGAGCATGGACTGTTGGCTTGATCTCGTTCGACGAACTTTCGGGCGAGATTGCCGAAGGCACCCAAGGGCCGTTGTGGCGACCGATAAAGAAGCTGATGCGAATCGCACAGAAAAAGCGCCTCGAAAGATCAACGAAATCGCCGGCTGTTGTTATGAATATGCCAGACCTTACTGGCAACTTCATGTACGACATGTCTGCATACACGACCCCTGCGATGAGCGCATTGGCTATGAACCCGGTCATTGATACCAGTCAAGGGTGGAACACGTCAACTCTCGATCCTCTGCAGACTTCGTGGTTCAATTGGCAGTCATTCACTGACGATTTAGCATTGGGCAACGGGTATGGCTGGGGNGCGATAGATTTTGATCCGGTCTTTGAGAATATGTGAGACTCGAGCCGTAATGTACTAGTATGCTGTATATCTCCACCTATATACACTCCTTTGGGATCTCGGCTTCTATCGTTGCTATGCGCGGTTTTCACAGTGACTGGTTGTATGCTGTGGAAGCGATTTCGCACATCTTCACATGCATAGAATTATGCACAAGCGCATAAATATCCGGCAGGCTGGAGGGCGACCCTGACGGTCTGTATAACGCCAAGTATCACGACTTCCATCGACCTGTTCGTCATGGCAGAAGTACTTAGAGATGTGTATGGATCAAACTCAGTAACATCCTCTATCTGTCTGTTGACTTCTTCGTGGTTTGCAACTCCTTGATTTGTCGTTGATTGGGAGAATATGTATAGCATGTCCCACCCACATTGCACAGCACCTTCCAGATGGAACACAAGAAAGCTAGAATTATAGAGGTAGAAACTGCGAACAGCGCTACATTAAAGCCATACTCTTATGTTCGTAACTGGCTATCATTACAGAGATCTGACGATTGCCCAACAGAGATCCAAGCTTGTAGTTGCTCTGATATACTGTTGTCGACACTGGGAGTGCTGGTTTGGGGTATCACCCTGACTCCATGCACAGATCATCAGGATGTGCGTGCGTCGCTCGAGGCATATCCAACTGCCCAATTCGGCAACTCATGCGAGCAATGCTCTAGTATACGAGATACGATCATGAACAAACATACGAGAGTCGAATGACAAAGTAAAAAGTTAGGCCGGGATAAAATAAGTCCATCTGTGCTTTTCTAGATTCCCTCTTCTAAGTCGGTGCTGCGTATACCTCCTCCAGCCAATTCATCTGTATAGCACTAACACTACGAGCATACGTCCTATTCGTGTACACGAATTCGTTATACAGAATAGCCTCAAGCTTCCTGCTATACAACACACTACTAGGATGAATAGCCACAGCCATATGCCCCTGAATTGTCCTGTAACTGCCATCAGGAACCAGTCTGGCCACATTGGCAGGGAAGCCGCGAAGGAAGCATTTCAGAATATTGTTGCCGGTGGACTCGGAGACGGTATCGAGATCGTCATCGGCAGCTGCCAGTTCCTCTTTCGTGATGAGTTTTGCTTGTTGACATTGTGCGCGGAGTTGTTTGCGGACGTCCATGACGTTTTGCATGGAGCGATGGGAAATTAGGTGTTGTTTCGCCCATTGCTTGCGATCGGTGCGCTCTGATGCGTATGCTTGTACAGCGCTGAGCAGAGTAAGGTGGTCTCCTTGGCGACGTGAGAGCTTGTTACGTGCTTCTCTGGCTTCGTCATTTGCGTCTTGATCCTTGATCTCGACGAAGATGTTTTCGGAATTGAAGCAGGCTACGATGTCGATCACGGGTAGTAGACATCCCATCTCAGGATCGGCGGCTGCGACGATTGTCCTGCCATGGGCTGGGGTTAGGGGCAGTCTTGCGATCTTGCGGCCCAAATCACTGATGTTCCCATCCTCGGGATTCAGCGCATCAAGCTGAAGGAGCAGCAGCAAAGCGCGCTCCATTGCCTCTCTCGACGGACGAGTCAAAAGCGGGAAGCTCATCACATCTTGAACACCTCTCGCTTTCATTGTAAGTACTGCGGAACTCAAATCGCATCGCAGAATCTCCGGAACAGCGTCCTTCTCCAATGCTTCGAAGTTTGGTTTTGTGTACAGGCGGATGCACTTTCCAGCAGCTTCTCTACCTGCACGACCTTGTCGCTGGATCGCAGAAGACTTTGAAATATCCTTGACGAGAAGCGAGTCCAGACCAAGACGATTACGGAACTGCTTGATCTTCGCCTTTCCACTATCAATGACGAACCGCACTCCGGGTACAGTGATGGATGTTTCGGCAATGTTGGTTGCCAGAATAACTTTACGTGTGTTCGGAGGAGCAGGTGAGAAGATAGCCTGTTGTTGAGCTTGGGAAAGAGCTGCGTATAATGGTAGCACAAGAAGTTTTGGTAGTCCAGAGTCTCTAGTGATGACATTTGGTATCATGTCTTCAATTGCTTGTTGAAGATTTGTGATTACATCTCCTCCAGTCAGGAAGACTAGAACATCTCCAGGCATAGGCTCCTTGCGATGAATCTGGAAAATTTGCAACAGAGCTGCTTCTGAGAAGTCTCGTGTCGGCTCGGAGAGGTACTCGGTTTGCACGGGATACATTCTGCCCTCCACAAAACATGTTGAAATCTTGCCTGAGCTAGAGGCAGATGGTACTTGCGGCTTCTCCACAGATGCATCATCCTTGTTCAAGCTCGTCGTATCGTTGACAGCGGGTATGTTGTCTTCAGCTCGAGGTTCGCCAAAGCCTTCGCTAAAGAAGTCCTTCAACTTCTCGGTGTCAGCTGTAGCACTCATGACAACTACCTTGAGAGGCTTTCCCTTTCGCTTCTTGGCAGCCTCACTAGTACCAGTGACGAGACCTCTCAGGAAACCTAGAAGTAAGTCTACGTTGACACTTCGCTCGTGAACTTCATCAACGACGACACAGCTGTATTCGACCAAGGCAGGGTCCCTCAACATCTCTTGCAGCAACATTCCCTCGGTGAGGAACTTGACTTTGTTGTTCTTGCCGACATTATCATCAAACCGCACGTTGTAACCAACTAGCGCCTGTGGGCTCTTTCCTAGAGGAGTGCCCATCTCTTCGGCGACACGGCGAGCAAGCGAGACAGCAGCGACACGACGAGGCTGAGTCACGGCGATTCGTCCAGTGCACCATGCAGAGGTATGGAGAAACTGGGGCACTTGAGTAGATTTACCACTACCAGTCTCACCAGCAAGGATCAGGACGTGATTTTCGAGGAGCGCATTGCGGATATTGGCAGCCTGCGACCAGATGGGCAGACTTTGGCGCACTTCGAGTAGATTCTTCTGTCGAGCGGCCAGTGGATTTTGCGGTCGGTTGTCTCTATACTCCTGCTTTTGCGACTCAACATTTGGCCCCTCGTCATCTTGTGCTCCGTTGGCGACCGTCTTCTGCGACTCGGCAATCTGCAGGTTCTTGAACTTGGGCTTCTCTGCCTTTTGCGACTTGCCGAGAAGCTGATTCTTTGCTTTGGACTGTGCCTTTAGTGACTCTGCAATTTGCAAGTTCTTGTATACTGGCTTTTTTGGTGCATCCTTCAGTGATTCGGCGAGTTGTAGGTTCTTGTATATTTGCGGAGGCTTGTCGCTTTGTACCTTCTTCTTGTTGCTGACGTCCTTCTCTTCTCTCTTGCGTTTCTGCCCGTGCGGCACACCTGCTTCATTTGTTGCGCTCATCTCGTCCGTTGCGGCGAGATATTGATTCTGAAGTTGTACCTGACAATCGCGATCTACCTAGATGGTCAAAGTTCCTGAAATTTCCCAAAATTTGTCAATAATCGACCTCGGCGTCATCTGCCAAGACCCATGCCAGCCCACGGCCAGCCTCCTCGCTGGCAGCCGCCAGAGAAATAAACGCGTCCAGGGTCTTCCATCGTCTCTTCGAACCTTCCTCTTTTGACCGCTGTCTCGCTTCGGCTGGGCTCGAAGCTTATAGCAGCCGCTGACGCGTCGCATCCTATCCTGATCGACTTTTGGGAGTCCTCCTCTCTTTCTTACGGCACGACCAACTTCCGACCGTCGTCGTCCCCGCACTTGTTCTGCCGTGTCCCAGCTAGCTCGATGGAAGTTGATCTTGATCTGGTCCCTACTCGTGTACCGGGCTCCACCTGACATCTTGGAAATGCTCGGAATCAGCAAACAACTGAGACCTCTCCAATAGTCGAGCTTGATATTTCTCAAAGGTTCTGAGCACATGCAGATGTCTCACTGTCCTTCAAGCTGAAGCAAGGAGTCATGAACTCGATCATACTATGCTGAGGGCTGGCAAATGTTCCTTCGATGTCCCTTCGATGTCCCTTGGCCGATGTGAGGGGTATATCCATATGGCTTCATGTCAGTGCCGAGGACCACACACTAAGCCACGCTCTCTCGCTTCGTAGTGTCTTTCGTAAGTCGTATCGAATATGAGCTCACGATTCAAACTCCGGAGCCCTCGGGTAAGCGGTATATAAGAGCTCAGCTCTCTGCCCACCTCTTTTGCTGTTCGTTCGTGTCGTTGTAGCTTTCGTTCGGTCAATTGAATCAGAATCGCAGAGTCTTGATCAAACATGGGTTCCATCTCTCATTTGACAGCAGCAGCAGTGCTTGCATTGTCAGCAACAGTGTCTGCTCAAAACTCGAGCTCGTGTGCTTCAATGCCAATCGTCGACCTTGGATATGCTCGTCAGCAAGCTACCTCATACAACGTGAGTCGAATACTCCTGCCTTTCTGAAACATAGGTTATTGACCTTGCACAAGGCAACCGGTGGATACTACTCTTTCTCCAATATTCGTTATGCAGCTCCCCCAGTCGGTGACCTTCGCTTTGCCGCTCCTCAAGCTCCTGCCGTAAACCGAAGCCAAGTTCAAACTGGAAGCGATAGCCGTACCTGCCCTCAGGCAAGCCCAGCGTGGGAAGCAATTGCTGCACAATTCATTCCTGCGTACCTGTTTGGAAAAACAAACTTCACCATGTCAGATTTCAACTTGACCACTTCAAGCAGTGCAGCTGCAGCAGACCCAAGTGAAAATGAGGACTGTCTGTTCCTTGATGTAGTGGTGCCGGAAGCCATTTTCAACTCCAACAAGCAACACCCAGTTCTGGTCTGGATCTACGGAGGAGGCTACACCGCTGGTTCCAAGACTGGCTCCGGAAGTCCCGCTGGTCTACTCGAGCGATCTCAAAATGACAATTCAAGTGGTGTCATCTACGTCGCCATGAACTATCGTCTCGGCGCCATGGGATGGCTGTCGGGGCCTACTTTCCAGGAAAACGCAACAGCGAACGCTGGTCTGCACGACCAGCGATTCGCCCTTGAATGGGTTCAGCAGAACATTCATCTGTTTGGAGGTATATCAGAAGATGTTTGTCATTGAAGCTTGAATTTTGTCTGACTTTAAAACAGGCGACCCTAAGAACGTGACAGTCTTTGGTGAGAGTGCGGGTGGTGGTTCGATTATGCACCAAATTACTGTAAGTACTATGCTACTCAATCCTAGACACATCCGTGATCTTATTCTGACTGTCATCTAGGCTTACGGCGGTCTCAAAGGACCTGCACCGTTCGCAGGCGCTGTGCCCCAATCTCCTGGATTTTTCCCTGTTGTCTCTCCAGCAGCTCAGGAAGGTGTCTACAATGACTTCCTTGCCCTACTGAATGTATCCAGCTTGGCTGAGGCACGTCAACTGCCTTCATCTGCCATCATTGCCGCAAACGCAAAACAGGTCGCTGGAGCACCTTACGGCCAATTTGTTTACGGACCTACCGTGGACGGCGACTTTGTGCCTGCTCTTCCAGGTCAACTGCTTGCTCGTGGCCAGTTCGACAAGAATGTATCCATGATGACCGGCCATAATACAAACGAAGGCCTTCTGTTCACCTCGCCCTTCATCAACAACAACTCGGCACTAAACGAATTCTTAACAATGGGCTTCCCTGCACTTAGCTACATGCCCGAGACCTTGAAATATATCACCGAGACTCTGTACCCACCAATCTTCGATGGTAGCCAGGCTCAAAACTACACCAACCAGATCGGTCGCGTGGAAGCGATTTTGTCCGAGGCAGTCTTCACTTGCAACGCTGTCTGGCTCAACAAGGCTTACAACAACGAAACTCACGCCTACCTCTTCAACGTACCTCCTTCTCTTCACGGTCAAGATATCGCGTACACCTACTATAATGGTAACGGCAGCGCAACAGCTGGAACTGGAGGAACAAGTCTGGGTGTCCAGAACGCGCCTGTTGCTCTTGCCATGCAAGAGTACATTACCGAGTTTGCAAAGACTGGAAACCCCAACGTGAGAGGTGCACCATTCTTCCCCATGTATGGAAGCAATGCAACCGTCCAGGCTCTAGGACCAAGAACTATTGCCCCCATGAGAGATCCTGCTGCCAGTGCGAGATGCGCTTGGTGGCAAAAGGGCTTATTCTACTGATGACTCTTGGAAGGAAAGTTGTACGTCAATAGTGGCCCAGGCTGTCGTACATAAACTATATTCTAATAGTAATTTCTACCATCTCTTGAAGTGTTGTCAATCTGGCTCTTCAAGTATCATCGAGCGTAGGCTTAGCGTATGCAGCGATTTTGCTTGACGAAGCAGGAATCCAGTCAGAACATCTTCTGAGACGTAGATCGATTCAAGCGTACATACTTTCAAGCCCTCCACCTGGAGTTCTGCCAGAATACCATCGACGTGGTAGGTTGATTCGGATCGAAGACATAACGTCTTCAGGAGATGGGTAGCCTTCAGGATATTTTGAAAGGTCGTGGTCAATGGTTTAGTGAGTGAGATGTGTAGGTGCTGTAAGTTCTCCAGTATCTGCTGATGTTCGGTGCTTTGAGTGGTCCACGCGTGCAAATTGATGTGGTGAATTGATAATGTGGCAATTGAATAGCGCCCGGCAATCTCGGCCGCGTTCATGATGCCATTGAATGTCAAAGCCGAATGGTGGTGGTTGCTCGCTCGGGCGAAGCTAGGTTGACCCGACTAAACAACTTGTATTTTCTCCTACTGCCTTCACTTCTCTTTCCATGCTCAGAAGTGAGGATAATGCTTTGCGGCCTTGGGCAATCGGTAAAAGCCAACTCAAGTGTATTACTCAGCATGATCGATCCCTTCCCGACCTGGTACGACTGGATATCGTAATGTGTTTGCCGAGGGGCTAGGATCTCTTGTTCTGAGAATTTGGCATCACTAAACGCGTCCCAGAGCTTCCTTGACGCATCACATAGCATCTCATGTGAAACCACTTGATTGGGATGGGCCGGCATGAAATCTGCCCAATGGGGAATGTGCCAATCATCGGGCAGATGGAGGAGCCAGTGGTCAAGGCTGCTGAAGACTCGAATAGGTGTAGGATGTATCTGCTGAACTTCGGATGTACCAGTAGCGTCCGAGCTCCGAAGTAATTATCAGGATGATTGAATATGAACAGTCTTGGAACGAAGTGCAGTGTCGCAGCAGACTCGGACTCCTTGGAGACAAGCCGGACTGGTTGGAGATGATGCGGGCTGAGGAAAGAGCAGAAATGCTGCTCGAGCTCAAGCGGTATTTTCTCCATGGACGAGAAGACTGTCCGCGCTGAATCGAAGATGGATCAGATGAAGCGATCTTCGAATACGTGATTGGGTTGAGGCTGGATGGATTGAGCCAAGAGGTATACGCATTTGCGGGTTACGGAAGTCTGAGATTTGACATCGAGGGCGCTCGATAGGAGGAAGTGACGGGCGCTTCATTGCCCCTGCCCTTCTGTTCGCCAGATTCTGCCATGCACATGATCGTGCCGAAGATGAGTCGAAGGCGCTGGTTCACAACTCACTTGTCACTCTGATTTGTCTTTCAAGGGAATGATTCAGTGCAGCAAGGAGCCGGAGTTTCTCGCGGCATCTATTTGGCACATTACGTCCTGGACTGCACAGAGACTGGTGTTTAGTTAGGGAAACCCAGCTCTCGCCATCTTCCTAGCTCTTCCGTCCCTTCTGTTCGACCCACGTGCTTCTTTTCGTTGTCTTGCAGCTTGCGTGTTGCTTTCGCTCGGAGGCCCTGCAGGATTGCCTCCACCTCTGCCACCTCTGCCACCTCTGCCTCGTCCTCTTCCTCCTCGACCGCGACCACCTCTACCCCCTCTTCCGCCATCCCCATTGTCTGAGTCCTCCGTGGCTTCACTGTCTCTGTAGGATGTCCTCTCCAGCTCCGGTTGCGCGCCACTGAAGGCAGAATACCTCGCCTCCAATCGTCTCAGACGTCTCGGATCACGACCGAGCATGACTGCCCAGCCTTCAATAGCCTCATCCTGCAGTTTGGTTTCGTTCTTGAGGGCTAGTCGAGCAGAGCTACGACGTACATCTGACGTACGCTCGAAAACTCCTTTGTCCATTCGCCATACGCGGAACAGTGCTTCTTCGCTCTCACCCTGGTTTCCTGTGTCCGTATCTCTTGAGTCTTCTCCATCCGGCCTAGCGGAGTCAACGTAGCCTCCCACATCAGCTTCATCGTATGTGTCGTCGCGTTCATCGTCGTCTGAGTCAAAGGCAGCCAACGCAGAAAGAATAGCGCTCTTGGCTGGTGCGGCGCTTCTGTCTTCCAACATAGTGTCCGCTGTGAGTTTCGCGTTTTTCCGTCCAAGATGTAGGCGTGAAGCATCCACCTCGAGTCTGTCAAACTCATCATCATCGAACACGTTGCGACGTTGCGGAGGTGGTGTGCTGCGCGGTACCAGGTGTTCAATCTTCTCTTGTTCTGTGAGTTGAGGGTCTGCTCTCGGAGAAGACAATTCTTCGGATCGATCAAGAGAAAGGAGGTGATCTGGCAGCGAATCATCTAGCAGGTGAGCAGTCACTTGCTCTACGTCTTCGTGATATTCGTCCAACAACCTGGCGACAAAACCTGAGCCAAGGTCTGGGAAGAGATCTTGGATTTGAGATATCAGGCTCATTCGATGAACATGATGCTCCCCCGAGAACGTGCCATGACCAAATTCATCCCCGGTCGCCTTTCCCTTTCCTTTGTTCGCCTTTCGTACTCGTTTGGGCCGCGAGATTGAGGGCGATTTGAATGCTGAAAGAGCATTCGCCAGGTTTTGTGCTCTTTCCGCGTTCTTTCCAGTAATGCTTGACCTCAACTTAGAGAGCAAAGAAGTATTTGTGACCAAATCTGCTAGGAGGGATGCTTGAGAGCCACCGGCTTGGTTCTTCAAGCCATAGAGATGGTCGAATAGAAGAGAATGGTTGGGTTTGTCGCCCTTTGTAAGAGAAAGAAGACCATAATATAGGATCGAGACAAAAGACTTGCGAAGCTCAGGGGAGCTCTGAGAGTATGCCGATGACATAGCATCCACAAGTTCAGAACTTGTCAAAATGATCGCACCAGCCTCATGAGAAGAGAAAAGGAGAGGAGCAATGCGTTTCACATCAGTCTCCGCTGCGTCAGGCCTTGATGACTCCAACTGCTTGATCGTCGGTGACAGGAAGTTCTGCAAGGACTGATCGAGATCAGGGTGCCTTGTCCGCCAGAGCTTCTGTAAAAGCAAGTCCAGACTTTGCGTCTTCATGTAAACATGGCTGAAGTCAGAAAGGAAATCCCATTGGAGTAGACGAGCTGGGGGTGCAGAAGTGGTCAAGAGGATCCTGTGAGTGAGAATAAAGCAAGTCCTTCGCAGATTACGCTCTTTCCCCTGACCATGTCCATGCTGTTGGCGTTCTTGCGCTGACACCTGGTAATATGATGTGAGAAAGGGGACCAAAGACTGTTCATTACGGGCTGCAGATTCGAATTCTGATTTTTCGAGACGCAAGTAGAGGGCTGACAGTGACAACCAGGCATCAAGACACGCTTCCCATTCTTCTGATACCAGGTCCTTGCGAACTGCTGCTGGTGGATATGAAGCAAGTGATGGCAAACTCATTGGAAGTCCTGGTATGATGGTCCTAGAACACAGACAGTGAAGGGTATCCCGGTCCGTCCAAGGCGGAAATTGTCGTGAGTGAAAGAGCGTGAAACGTGCAAGCAAGTCAACAAAAAGTTGAGACCGTGAGAGTTGATGACGATGGCAGTAAGTCCAAATCTGGTCCAAGCTCTATTACGGTCGACCTTTTAGGAAAGCGCGGTCTTGGCACTCGCGTTCCACCCCCACAGAACTTTCCAATGTGCAAAATCGGATTTCCTCTTCGATCACCATCTAAAAAGGCCAATCATCACTTAGCCGTGGACATTCTGCCCGAGTCTTGATTGCCATATCTGTCTTTTCTTTTGACCAGGTGAGAACATGTCACTGTGACCGGCGACACTTTGCGACATTCGACTAACAAGCTGCGACAGCACCAATCCATCACCAAAAATGTCGTTCCAGGACCCCAAGAAGACCGGCCAGGCCGATGCCCCCAAGATCCACAAGATCCGCATCACCCTTACCTCTCGCAAGGTTCAGTCCCTCGAGAAGGTCTGTACCGAGCTCATCGACCGCGCAAAGTCGAAGGATCTCCGTGTCAAGGGCCCCGTCCGCCTCCCCACCAAGAACCTCAAGATCACTACCCGTAAGACCCCTAACGGTGAGGGTTCCAAGACTTGGGACACCTTCGAGATGAGAATCCACAAGCGTCTCATCGAGTGAGTTCCATCCTTGCAGCACGAACGCCTTTGGATTGCACACTGACAAAGTCTCCAGCCTTAACGCCCCCACCGAGGTCGTCAAGCAGATCATCATCAACATCGAGGCCGGTGTTGAGGTTGAGGTCACCATTGCCGCTTAAATGCGTTGATGCTGTGTCACAACATAGTACCAGTCCCATCCGGCGCATAGTCAGGAGTCAAGTAAATACTGGGCTGTCCCTAGCGAACAAAATACAAGACGGTCAAAAACATTGCCAGCTATACCGTGTGTCGTGATATGTGTTTTGCCATTATGATCGTCTACCTGACTGCCTGCAACTGCATACCCAGCAAGCAGATGCATCCATGCAGAAAGTCCATTCTCCTATTCCCATGCTACTACTCTAGTGTACACAAAAGGGCCTAGATGGCCCGTAACATCATAGCTTACTTGTAGAAGTCGAACTTGTCGGCCTCTGATGCGCCCTTGACCTGGCTAGTGTAGGCGTCTTCGAGATCTTGCTGGATAATGTTGTAGCGGTTCTTTCTGACTGCTCTCAAGCCAGCCTCCTGCATGATGGCAGCGATGACGGCGCCACTGAGAGGGTCGTTGCGAACAATCAGACTGTCGAGATCGACTTCGGGGCTCAAGCTCATCTTGCTGGCGATGGTGCTGAAGATGAGTCTACGCTCACGTCTGTCGCGGAGGTTGGGGAATTCAATCTTTCTGTCCAGACGACCGGGACGGAGAAGGGCGGGATCCAGAGTATCGGCACGGTTGGTGGCCATGATGACCTTGACGTTGCTGGTCTGATCAAATCCATCCATCTGATTAAGCAGCTCAAGCAGAATACGCTGGACTTCTCTGTCCGCACCTGTTTGGGCATCGAAACGCTTTGTGGCAATGGCATCGATCTCATCGATGAAGATGATGCAAGGACTGTTCTCACGCGCCATGCGGAAGACATCTCTGACCATGCGAGGACCCTCACCAAGGTACTTCTGGACGAACTCGGAACCGACGACTCTGATGAAGGATGCGGTGGTACTGTTGGCGACAGCCTTTACCAGCATAGTCTTTCCAGTACCAGGGGGACCGTAGAGTAGAACACCGCGAGGAGGATCAATACCGATCTGGTGGTATAGGTCGAAATGTGTAAGAGGCAGCTCAACAGCTTCTCTGATCTCTTGCTTCTGCATGTCCAAACCTCCAACATCAGCGTAGGAAATATCCGGCTTCTCGTCTGCACCAAGCATGGCGATGGAAGAGTCTGCCTCTGGGGGAAGGATGTCGACGAGAGAGTTTGAGTGGCGGTGGAGAGCAACGGATGATGAGGGCTTGAGGAGTTCACGGTCGAGCGTTGAAAGAATGCGCACGACATAGTTGGACCCAGTCGAAGATTGTACGATGCCGGTGCTGGAAGTGGTTAGCTGGTGTTATTCTGTCTGAGACTGGTGGTGCGTACTTCTGATCGATGGCCTCCATGAATTGGCCGATGACGAGCGGCACACTCTGTATCCTCTTGATCTCCTCCTGTGCACGCACAAGCTCTCTCTTCAACGATCTTTGCTCATCCTTGATGTACTCTTCTTGCAGCTTGATGTACCTGACTAGCATTAGCTTAAGTGCAAACGCAAGGAGAGCTCAGAACGCACTCAAGCTGTCTCTGGAGTTTCTTGAATGTGGAATACTGGTCGTCAGAGTCCGCGCCGATGCCTTCCAGCG
The DNA here is from genome assembly GCF_000721755.1 of Aureobasidium subglaciale EXF-2481. Classification (NCBI taxonomy): domain Eukaryota; kingdom Fungi; phylum Ascomycota; class Dothideomycetes; order Dothideales; family Saccotheciaceae; genus Aureobasidium; species Aureobasidium subglaciale. Next base: position 214,196 of record NW_013566979.1, on the reverse strand, counting down.
ATTCGATGTTTGGGATGGATGACGAGAGCTGTTTCTTGTGCGGCGGCACTGTGTTTGCGTACGAGTCGACTGCGACGTCGGCCATGATGAGCTACTGTTTTGCTGTATACGTGATTCGGTACTGGAAGAGCGTCAAGACAAGGCGGAAGAGGCGATGGACGATGAAAGGATGCAAAGACGCAGCGAGTTGATGGTTTGTCACTTGCCTCAGCGACGTTCACATTGCTATCATCGTCACAACGGAGCTTACAACCTCCGACATGCATCCATGCTTGGCTCCTATCACGTGAGGACGCCAGCCAAATCTTGCCCTAGGGAAGGAACTAGGGCATTAGCCTCGACCTGCCTCCTCACTCGTCCATCGCGATTTCGCAGCAAACAAGAGCCTCTTGGGGTTCAGGCAAAGGCGTTGTCGCATCGTGGGAGATCTGGGAAGACACGCCACATCTGGGATTCCGAAGATCACGTTCCAACCTTCATGATGGACTTTCGATCATGGCCTTTGCATGTTGGATAGCTTGGCGAATGCCATCCGCCTACCTAATCTAGATAAGAGCGCGCTATACGAAGAGACAGTCAAGCAGCAGTCGAGCTACAGAAACATACGATCACCCTATTTAAATAGCCAAGAGCACCATCAGAATCTGGAGAGAAAGGAGGCCCCGCGTGCGAGAAAATTAATTGGGAATTGAGCCGCATCCGTTATGGCAATTGGCAGATGGGATTGAAACAGGTCAAACGGAGCCCCCTCCAGTGCTCCCGAGGCAACTTTGCGGGTTGGGTACTTGCAGCAGCTACTTTGGTTGTCGCTAAAAGTCGACTCCTTTCCCAAGCATGTAGTTCTCAGTCGGGTAGATGAGAAGGAGGATTCGGCAAGTGAATTTGGCCCTCGTGCAGCAACAATTCGCATGTAAAACCCAGCTTTCCGGTGCAAGTGCAGATCCGTGTCTGCCGGAACCAACCAAGCACCTAGGGGCGAGCGGTCGCACAAAAACAAATACCATCTTGCAGCCCTCGAGCTTGAAGGTGTCAGCTCGAACAGAAATAGTTGCCCTGCATAGCATCAGATTTTAAAGGAAGTCTGCAAGACACAGCGGCAGCAGGAGAGGCATCTTATATGACAACATAGTTGGACTAGCATCGTTGTCTGTGCGTAGCCACGACTTCGAACGTCTTGGTTCTTTCCACTCTTAGATTTGCTACACGAACCGTCGAGTCAAAGTCATCGCACGCCGCCTGTCCCATTCCCTCGGGATTCTTGCGAAACCCGACAATTGCCAGTCGGCCACATCTAAGCGACTCGCGACAGACGCGAAAACGCCCCTCGGCTGGCTCGCCTCGACCCCTCGACGTTCTTGACCGCGCCCGCGCGCAAAGCCCCAACTCGCTGGTGCCGCGACCTCGACACCACAGGCACCGGATGCCCTCCCGGACCCGTCAACTATGAGCGGCTACAATCTTTATGCCTCAGGGCATGGCCACCAAGGCGATGGCATGCAGCAGATGGAAATGTCGGCCAATGCACAAATGATGGGCCAAGGAGCCTCGATGGACGCCATGGCGGGACACTCCCTCGACGACATTGTCAGCCAAAATGCAAAACTCATGCGAAGACAAAGCATGCCTCAAAGCTTCCACTCGGCACAGCAGCAGCAACAGCAACAACAACAGCAGCAGCAGCAGCAAGCACAGGCGCAACCACAGCAGGCGCAGCCCATGGACACCGACGACCCAAGACGCATGTCTATGATGGAGTTTACCGGCACTTCGCCCACTGGTCCTCTGGAAGCATACCAATTCAGCCTTCAGAACCCGGACATGGTCGACGCCACAGCCTTCATGGCCGCGAGCCAATCTCACTCTCACCCGACGCTACAACGCAGACAATCTTCCACTGGCGGCGTCGGCGGCGGCGGAGACATGGCTCTCGACAATGGCTTTGCCCCGACGTCGTCCTTCATGCCCATGATGCCTCCCACTTCATCCTACCAATCGCCCGCAAACCTCTCGAATATGGACATGGACCTCAACAGCCCCTACATCAACACTCCTATGCACATGTCATCCCTCGGTTACAACAGTCCGAATATTGAACGTCAGATGCCCATGTACAGTCACAACTCCTACCATGGCATGATGAACTCCCCGCTCAACACTTCCGTACCCAACCACATGTACGCCCAATCTCCCGACGCTGGCGGAAACCCTAATCCTCCCAAAAGGCCATCCCTTGAGAACTCGCATAGCAGATCTTCAAACAGTCAGACCATGCAACCCTCACATCGGCACTCACGCCAGCCTACACCACAGCGACAGAACAGCAGCCGCCCCCAACAACCGCAAAGGCAGCCCTCTGGCTTTCCTGCGCAACCGCAAAATCCTCAGCCCGGTTCGCGTCAGGACGTAGGCATGGATCGAGGTCGACATGGAGATTCAGGAGTAGGTCCTCAACCTGATGCTTCAAGGTATAATCCAAATAACCAGAACTTCAATTGGCCCACACCTGAAGGTACGTTCTAATCCGAAATGCAATGTGGATCGATTCGAAGCTAATTCATATGCAGGTGGATGGCCATCCACAATGACTGGTAAACCTCATATGCATTCCCAATACAAAAATGCCTACTCTTCGACAGGTTTTGATATGCTTGGTGTCTTGGTAAGTCCCTCGCTTCTTCACATGGTTGTGTTCTGAGACTGACGCCCAAAAAGATGCGCGTCGCCACTCGATCGAATCCGGAGATTAACATAGGATCTGTTGACCTGTCGTGCGCTTTCGTCGTATGCGATGCAGAGAAGGACGATTTTGCAATCGTGTATTGCTCAGACAACTTCGAGCGACTCACTGGCTACACTAGGCATATGATTCTTGGTCGAAATTGCAGATTCCTGCAGTCACCGGACGGAAATGTCGAGGCTGGAGTGCGGCGCAAATATGTCGACGACGATTCAGTGCTTTACCTCAAAAACATGATCAACCTTCGACGAGAAGCACAGATATCTCTCATCAACTACCGACGAGGCGGCCAGCCCTTCATGAACCTACTAACAATGATCCCGATCTCATGGGACACTGATCAGGTCAAATTCTTTGTTGGCTTCCAGGTTGATCTAGTGGAGCAACCGAATGCTGTCACTGACAGAAATCCCGATGGCACCTATTCTATCAATTATCAAAGAGGCATGACCATGCCGCGATACGTCATGAACGCACCCGAGTCGACCGCCCACAGAGGAGAGCTTGGCCAAACGATACCGAGAGACGACGTTTCTGCTATCCTCAGCACAATAGGAAGTGGAGAGTCTGAATTCGCCAAACGGATGTGGGACAAGGTGCTTCTCGAAAACACAGACGACGTTATCCACGTTTTGTCTCTCAAGGGCCTATTCCAGTGGATCTCGCCCTCAGCATCAAGGGTACTCGAGTACGAGCCCGGAGAGATTATCGGCACGGCACTGTCATCAATCTGTCATCCTAGTGATATCGTACCGGTCACGAGAGACCTCAAGGACACTTCTACTGGAGCCTCAGTCAACGTTGTCTTCCGTATACGAAGGAAGAATAGTGGTTACATGTGGTTCGAAGGCCACGGATCGCTGCATACCGAGCAGGGCAAGGGCCGCAAATCCATCATCATGGTCGGAAGAGAACGACCAGTTTATGCACTCAGCAGAAACGAGCTGACTGGAAACAATGGTGTTGGTGAGAACGAACTCTGGACCAAGATGTCGACCTCAGGCATGTTCCTGTTCGTGTCATCGAATGTCAGACAGCTACTCGACCGCCAGCCAGACGAGCTTGTGGGTGTGAGCATCCAGTCTCTTATGAGAGCCGATTCCAAAGCGGAGTTCGGACGTGTTTTAGAGCATGCACGTACCGGCAAGAAAGCATCTGTCAGACACGAGATGATCAACCGCCGCGGACACGTCCTCCAATCGTTCACGACACTTTACCCTGGTGATGCTTCAGAAGGCCAGAAGCCTACATTCATCGTTGCACAAACACGTCTCGTCAAGCATCAAAGAGGCAATTCATCATCACGACCGGCTTTGAGTCAACGCGGGTCGGAGTCTGTGATATCAGGCAGATTCACGCCTGCCACGCCGATGCTTATGGGCGATAATACACCACAGTCACTGACCCAATATCAATCTACAGATGGCGCGGCCCCTACGTACGCAGGACAGAATGGACTTCTGCTCGGCCGCCAGGACGGTGCATTGGCTTCAGAAGATAATCTGTTCGATGAGCTAAAGACCACCAAGTCATCATCATGGCAGTATGAGATTAGACAACTGGAGAAGAAAAACCGTATGCTAGCGGAGGAAGTGCAGTCCTTGATGGCTTCGAAGAAGAAGCGAAAGAGAAGAAAGGGAGCTGGACAGATGCAGAAGGACTGTGCCAATTGTCATACCAAAGTCACACCGGAGTGGAGGAGAGGCCCAAGCGGACAACGAGATCTTTGCAACAGCTGTGGTCTGAGATGGGCCAAGCTGGTGAGTCAATCGGCAACAAATTCACGAGCAAGTGCGGATGGTTAACGACTCGAACAGAACGGCAGAGTATCACCTCGCACCAATTCACAGCACTCTGTGCACTCGACAACGTCTGAAAAGGCTTCGAAGAAGTCCAGGTCTCCGGCGCAGATACCTGGTGGTCATGTTAAACTTGAAGCAAGTACGCCTCATCAGCCGTCACTTGATGCACTTGCACAAAATGGCCAGAGCATGGGTGCTGCAAGCGGATACGTCAGCGTCACTTCTCCTCAACAACACCACGGACCCACTGGGCACTCGGCAAATATGGAAGGTGCCAGCAGAGTGCCCGAAAAGATTGAAGAAGAATGACAAACTGCAACTGCCCGACAGTTCTTCTTACCTCCGCACTCAGTCCCCGGTTTCAGTCTGATCTCCATCGCTCCACGCTAAGCTCGCTCACCTTCGCCCCGGCTTTTCATTTTTACTGTGTGTTTCAAGCTCGCCTCGTCTCATCACGATACCCTATTTTCCTCCTTCAGTTTCTCTTTTCTCGCAAGCACCCTTTCTTCACCCTTTCCATCGATACGTTCAGTCGACCCCAAAGATCTACAGATGGTGTTGGAGGATCAATCATTTTTGCTATCTCTTTCTCTCTCATCCTCGTCGACATCATCGTCGACATCATCGTCGACATATATTCTTCAACTAAACCTCATCTAGTACGATTTGTGCCCTTGATTTCCCGAGTTTTCCTCTTTGATATTCTCCGACGCGCGCAGCAACTGAGACGAAAGAATTTTTATTTTCACGAACACGAACTCTGCTGCTCGATTTCTTCTTTTTCTTTTCTTTCTACTTGTTCAAATTCTTTGTCAAGAGCCCCAGATGCACAACACCAACTACTTATCCTCTGCTTTTCGCTATATGCACGTACACGAGTCAGAAATTCCTGTATATATGGAATGGGGTTGGGTTCTTTTGGGAAATTTGAAGCCTTCTTCTTCGATCTATGTTTTCTTCTCCTGTGCTACAGTGACTAGATGTCCTTGATGTGTGCTAAGCCTTCAATCTTTCTACTTGGATTCTCATGCAGCCATGTGACCTTACATCATCCTAATCTTCTTACGCTCCTGGTGCTTCACGACACATAGCAAGTACAAATGATGGTCATTTGACAGAGGAAGAATAATGCTGGTGGTGGGACATGATGTGTTGACCTCTCAGAAAAAAGAAAATATATTGTTTTCTACAATAGAACAAAGAAAAGGAAAATGCAACAATCGCTGGGCGAAATATTTACTGGTCGTCGAGAACGTGGAGGTACTTCTTCTCCTCTCTCTTCTCACGCTCGGTCATGGGAGGCAAGTCGTAGTAGGATGAGCTACGGTATGCTTGCTGCAGAGGTTATTAGCGCCGTTAGAATTAAGAGGCGTAAAAAGCAGCAACTTACGAGGTAGTGGTATGTGAAGTTGGCAAGGTCAGTGGGCTCGATACCCAAATCCTTGAAAGTCTTTGCGTTAGGGTCGATGGTCTGGTCGATAAATTCACGGGCGACCGAGTCCTTGCTCATGGTAGAGAACCAGACGAGCTTGTTCATCAACTGTGCAATAGGAGTCATGATTTGGCGAGGGATGTTGATGTGACGTCTGCTCTTGAGAATCTCACGCTCGACGAGCTCCTTGATCTCGGCCATCTGGTATTGCTTGGGTCCGTAAAGCTCGTAGGTCTCGCCAGCGGTGGAGTCATCGTGGCACATCTTCTCGAGGGCCTCACCGACGTCGATAGCATGGACAGGCCAGAAGCGTTCCTCAAGGTTGTTTGATGTGAGAAGGTTTGAAGACTTTGCGAGGCGATGAAGCAGACGGTCCTCGAAGCCGAACAGAGGAGCAGGACGGACGATGGTTGTCTCTGGGAAGATGTTGCGGACAGCCTCCTCACCACGAGCCTTTGTGCGGTAGAACTCCGAGGGCGAGTCTTTGGAGACGGAGTGCGAGGAGACGTGAACAAAACGGTCAACATCGTACTTGGCGACGGCATCGGCGATACGGGTGGCACCCTCGACGTGGACATCCTCGAGGTCGAAGTTCTTGGTGGGATAGTCGCGACCGATCAAGTTGTAGACAATGTCGGAGTGGCGGACTGCCTCCTCGATCGAGGCAGTGTTACGGAGATCGCCTTCCTTTGGTGTTTGTCAGTCCATGTCGATGCAAGAGTATCGATGTAGAATGGGCGTACAAGGAAGACAACACGACCCAGGTCGCCGGAGACCTTGAGATGGCGCTTGGCCATCTCCTCACGGAAGGGGACGACAACGGTGCATCCGGCACGAGCTAGGAGCTGAGTTTAGCATTGGGGCAGTCGCAATTGGGTCGAGAGAGCGTGTACCGAGTCTGTTGACAATGTAGCGACCGAGGAAACCAGTGGCTCCGAAGACGGTAGCGGTATGACCTTGCGGGGAGTTAATCGAGGTAGTTCGTTTAGGGTGTTCAATTCGGCCAGGACAAACCTCCAAGAGAGGATCTATTGACACGTAGGGTCAGCAAGGAATTGACAGACGTGGGGACTTGACGAGTCGTACCTTCCACCGGAGATTCTGATGATGGGCTTGCCGGTTCTGGTGATGGCAATGTCCTGAAGGTTGCGCGACTGGACGCGCGACACCGGGGCCTTTGCGAGTTGGGTGCCGGATCTGGCGAGCTGCCTTTGCAGAGCCATGCTGCTCGCGATCTGGCTCATCTTTGCGTATGCTAGGGTATATATCGATTGTACGTCCCGAATGGTCAGCAATGCGAGGTACAGCCAAGCAAGTCCGCTCGGAGACTTCCGCGACTTCCTGTTCCCAAACGCTGCGCCGGCGGAAGGCGCTCGGACCTGTGATAGACAGCGTCACTTGTGAGCACCTTCCAGTTGCGTGAGCTTCAGACGAAGCAGAGCAATCATCCATCCGACATCCCGACTTTCATCAACACGATTCAACGCTTTCCGCGATCCCCCCGAAATCCTCTCGCTCTCGCTTCCTCTACAAGATCTCTCTCACAAACATGGAAATCGATACAATCCCCAACCTGCTGGCGGACCAGCGTGACGCCGCCCCCGAAGAGGTCCAGCACTACTTTCTCCAGTTCGAAGACCTATGGGAGCGCAAGCTTTGGCACGAGCTTACCAACGATCTCGTGCTGTACTTCCAAGACGCCCACAGTCAGAAGCAACGTTTGCCTCTGTACAACCACTTCATTAAGACTTTCGCCGAGAAGATCAACCAACTACAGCTCGTCACTCTCGGTCTGAGTACCGCCTCGCAATGCAAAGGTAGCTATCTCACCTGTCGCACTTGACTCTCGCGCTCCGTGCTGACCCATCAGACGACGATGAGCGTGTTAAGTTTCTTGCCAACCTCGCTTCGGGCGTCGACAAGCCCGCATCACAGGACGCTTTCGTCTACGCAAAGACCGCTGTAGCAAACGTCGAGCTGCGCCTGAAGAAGTACGAAGAAGCTCGCAAGGACCTAGACCAATGCGAGCAGATTCTCGACACATTTGACTCGGTGGAGTCTGTTGTCCACGCCTCCTTCTACCGCGTCAGCGCCGACTACCACCAAGCCAAGCACGAGTTCGCCGCCTACTACCGTACCACTCTGCTCTATCTCGCGTGTATCGAACTCGAATCTCTCTCCTTCGAAGATCGCCAACGCATCGCTTACGACCTCTCGATTGCTGCTCTCGTTTCAGAGTCTATCTACAACTTCGGTGAACTTCTCCTTCATCCTATCCTCGACACACTCAAGAACACCCAGCACGCTTGGTTGCGTGATCTGATCATCGCCTTCAACAAGGGCGACTTGGGCGCCTACGACGTCCTGGCTGCACACATGGGCAAGAACGACCTGCTCAAGGAGCACCAGAACTTCCTCTACCAAAAGATCAGCTTGTCCGCTCTTACCGAGACCGTCTTCCGCCGCCCACCCCACGACCGTGCCATGACTTTCTCCGAGATCGCTCAGCAGACAAAGGTCCAACCGAACGAGATCGAGCACCTCATCATGAAGGCACTCAGCTTGGGCCTTGTACGCGGAACTATCGATCAGGTCGCGGAGGTTGCCAGGATTACTTGGGTCCAGCCCAAGGTGTTGGACAAGGGTCAGATTGTTAACATGCGCGAAAGACTGCGTGCTTGGGATGACGGTGTCAACAAGCTCGGAAACTGGATCGAGAGCTCAGGCCAGGAGATCTGGGCCGCATGAGTCAACCAAAAGGGCAAAGGATAGATCATCTTCATGTGGCGCAATGGCGCATTATGATAAGGGGGTTACTGGCATTTGATGGCATATGACAATAATGCATTGCCCTTTGAAGCAGAGGAACCTGCTTGGGCCTCAAGCTGTACAATAGAATCGATTTCACGTTACAAGCTTGCACCCGTGTTTCTGAGATCGATACGGTTCAATTCTTCGTGCTCATGGAGTCTTTCTCAGCCAAGTGCACTACGCCTTCTCTTGCAACCATGATTCTTGTTCATATCTCAGTCTGACTCCATCTTCCATGCACCAGTATCAAAGCCTTGATGCTCGATTCATGATATTCCTTGAAACGCCTGACAGCTGAAATCACTACTCCTCAAATGAATTCATCTATCACAAAGTCAGCACTCCGTCGCATGTGGTTATATGAGGAAAACTCACCGCGCTAGCCAAACCAATCCACTCATTCACAACCCTGACATACACGTCTTCTTGAGCATCAGGCTGTACTTCATGGCCCCAGACTGTAATCTTGTCAAAAGATGCAATCTCCTGCACCACATTCGTTTCAGGTGTTGAGGATAGATCATCGTCTTCGTCGAGGGGTGTATTTGATGTGCCAGTGGGTGGGAGGATGATGTCTGTTTTCTGAATTATCGCGCCTGTCACGATAGTCAGTCTGGTTTTTGATCTGGATGTAGAGGAAAGAAAGAAGAAAAGGTAAACAAATGCTAAGCAAAAACATACCTCTGTAACCCTCTGGTAAATTCACAATTTTGCCATTCAACTTCCTGCCGCGAAAATATGCTGTGCTGCTTTCGCCGTCTGAGCTGGTTTCTGGTGTCCAGTGTCTTGTTGATGCATTGACGGGGCCATTGTGTTGGATTCTGCAGGGTAGCACGTTGGCCACGCATGGTGTGACGTTTTCTGATTTCTTGATGGCGAGCATATCGAATTTTGGTCTTTGCAATTTCAATGTTCAGATATCTGATGAGAACAGTGTTTAATCATGTGGTCTTTGGATGGGTGATTTTGTGCGAGTATAATTGGATTCCATTGATGTTCGGCATGACACGCGTTTCGTCGCGCCGTGCTCGCGTTTCCACTTTAGAAACAGCCAAGAGCTAATTCTTTGTAGCAGTCCGGCTCGCTTGCATTTTATTCATGCAAGCAATAATAAGTCCTCCTCGTATAAGAAGAGCAGAGCAAAAAGGGGCTGGAGAAAAAGAAGAAAAAAGGAACCCGAAACCAGAAACCCGAAACTCGTGAAGACCAATAGCGACTTCATCCCAAACTCCGACACTTTCCGCCAGAAAAGAGTAGTGCAGGTAGCAACACCTCATGATCGCTAACCCCTTTGGCCATGCTCCGAAAACTCCATTCTTCCTCTCCTTGTAGAACGACAATTCAAAGCAGTACATTCAGACAGTGCGCTTAGACCTGCTGCATACTAGCAGGAGTCAAAAAGACAGGCGCAGCAGGAGTCGTCTGAGGAAGTGTAGCCGCCTGGCGCTCGCGTTGCATTTTCTCGCTCTCCATCTTCTCCTTGTCGGCCTTGGTGATTCGCGGCTTGCGGGGAGCACTGGTGCCGCGACCTCGACCTCGACCTCTACCCGTTCCTGAGGCAGTCACTGTGGCTGCGGGGTCGGCGTTTTTCGCAGCGAGTTGCGCGTGAGTTACGCCTGTAGCACCTCCACGGCCGCGTCCACGACCGCGGCCTCTACCGCGGCCGGATGGCGCAGAGGTCTCGATTTGAGCCCTCTCTCCATCAGGGACGAGGGGACCAGAATAGACAAAGAAGCCGTCCTTAGCGACTGCTGCGCCTTCTTCCCATGCCAATTCTGTGTCGTCGATGAAGTCGTCTTCCTTGTCATAATCCTCCACCTTTCTACGGCGTTGGCGTTTCTTGGGCTCGTCTTCCCCTTTCTTTTCTTCCTCCATGCCGCCCATCTCGACGTTGCTGTCATTCTCAGCCTCGGAGTTGAGGTCAACGGAAATATCGTCACCAGTTCCAGGCTCCAGACGGTTAGCCGCAGCGGCGACTTGTAAGAGGCGTTCGCGGTGTGCTGCAGCGCGAGGGTTGATGGCATTCTTGCCGTACTTCTTCAGAATCTCCGAAGCAATGTTGACTGTGTTGTTTCCTGCTGGATTAAGAGGAATATCAATGTCAATGTTCACACCGTGGCGTTTGTGATCTTCAGTGACAGCCGATGGTCCTCCGAACAGGTCGCTGCCGGAAAGCAGACCGCTTCCCGTGGGAGCAGGTGGTGAAGCACGCTTGGCCTTTGGTGCGGGTGCGGCAGTGGGTTTAGCAATAGGCTTTTGATTCTCCTTCTCTTTTTCCTTGTCTGCTGATTTGATAGCCATGTGTGCGGGCTTTTTCTCATCGACAACGTCAATCTCCATGGCGTCCTCCATCACTACAGGAGCTGGGTGTGTTACTGGTGCGGGTGACTTGTTTGGTAGAGTGTTTGGCGTCATTTGAACTTCTGGTTGCCGGCTGATGATTGGAGGTGGAGGAGGCATGGCCGCAGAGACACTTGGTGACTTCATCTGCGCCGGCGCCGATGGGATTGTAGGAGGAGACATGAGTGTGTTATTATTGGGCGCAGGGGGATTCATTAGACTTGCAATTGCAGGTGATGCGCTTGCTCTGTGCGCACGGGGTGAGACTTGAAGTGAAGCAGTCGAAGTGTGAGCAGGAGTTGAGTAAGGGTCCGCAGTCATAGAAGCACGAATAGGGTCATATCTTTGACCACTTGAGGCGGGCCTTGTCAGAGCTGGAGCTGGGGACGATGCGACGATTGGCTTCTTTTCCTCACTCTTCATGATTTGCGCGGGCTGAATTTGCTGTGCAGTCGGCGTAGGAGGAAGAGGAGTTTGAAATTTACCAACCATGTCGCTGAGAGTTGGTTGACGACTAGCAGTGGGCGTGGAGCTTGCTGATACATCGGTCTTTTGTTTCTTGCGCGAACCAGCCGTCGGAGCATTGAGATCCTTGGACACACGAGGCTTGCGAGTCTTCTTCTCTTTGGCGGCCTCTTCTGCAGCCGCTGCCTTTTCTGTCGCCTTCTGTGCCCTCTCGGCGGCCTTCTTTGCCTTTTCGGCTTTCTCAGCCGACACTACCTCAGGATCTCTCCTCTTGCGTGTTTGCTTGACCTTCTTGTTAGGGTCATGTGATGCAGCCTTGGCGTTGCCATTTGTGGTATTTGTAGAAGCTGACGCAGCGGATTGTGGTTGTGGACGAGAAAGTTGGGGAAATGCAACATCTCCAGGACGCAAGAATTGAGGCTGCGCGGGCGCGACACTGATAGTATCGGAAAGCCCTTGTGGCGGAGAAGACATGGGCGAGGAGCCCCTGGAGCTTTGTCCATCACCGACCGCGGCCATGACGAACACTAAAAACGAAAAAGAATCGAAGGTGGTACAGCGGCTAAAAGGGGAACAAGTGATTTGACAAAGGCACCGGATCGGAAAATGCAGAATGCAAAATCAGACCAACAAGACCGCAATTGCAATTGCCAACAAAAGGGCGATATCTCTTAGCCGAAGAGATATGGTTGTGGTCAAACCACTCGAAGCTGGGCGGGAACCTTTGAAAGCGACCACCAAAGCCGACGACGTTTTGGAAATCGAAATTCGGACGACCTCCAGCGGGGCGAACAACGACGACAACAAGTTGACAGTCAAGTACGTTGATATGTATGGCAAAGACAATCGAAGCCTGGTATCTGATGCGATGCTTGATGGTTGATGATGATCGGTGAGAGACCACAAAAGATGAGCAAAGTTGGAAAAGAGAAGTTGCAGGCGTACAAGAAGCCACACACGACGAGTTGAAAAGAAAGAAAGAAGAAGGAGAAAGGGCGAGAGACAGAAAGTGGCCGATGATGGCTTCTTAGAAGCTCAGCGTGAGCCCAGGGTTTCCTGCGCTGCTGGCTGCGGGAACAAGTGGCCGAGAACGATCAAACGAACAAACCCAGCTAAGGCCAGTTATGATTTAGGCATGAGGGGCGCTAAAGAACGTGCTGTGACATCCGTAATTCGGGTTCTAGCTAATCCTCTCGGGGGTGAGGTGTGCCTATTACTCGTAGCCATACATATATTGCGGCCGTTAGGCACCTGTACGCTTGTGATAGGTTCTTGTTGTACCAGGCTGCCAGTTCATCCACTCTGACTTTCTTGCGATTCCATCTTCCGCCTCTTGGGTTGCCCACTTGAATACAGAAACTGCAAGTAGATCAGTCCCGAGCATCGAAAGCTTGGCTTGCTAGGATTGCCGAAGAGACATGTCAGTGAATGTCAGGCACTAGCATCTCCATCTCAAAATTGACATGTCAGACACTTCTATCTAGTCTGAGAACAATTATCTGAAGAGATTAAATGAGTTGAAGTCTACTATCATATACTGCGCGTATGCACGAACGTCGTTCAGGGTCTACCTACTTTAGTGAGAGTGTTAAGATGCTGCTCCGGATTTAAGAATAGGCACCCGGGAAATAAGTGGGGCTTCCCGCGGCTCGTGCATAACCAAACCGATCTCTGTTTTCCTAAAAGTGTTTGACAGCTCGAGATCGATGTAAACATAGACATCATGACACTTCGGGGACAGCATTTCAACATAGACGACTTTGACGCTGAAAATTCGCCCGAAGTCGCCAGTGCGCCACCCAAGGTCTTCAATCCATTCGACTTTGTCGCGGACGTCCAGGAACGCAAGCCAACAGCCGCGCCTACGCCTCCGCAACCACCCGCCTTCAAGAACTCCCAAGGCGGATTCCCTGCGCATCGTAAACGAGACGTACAGTCCAGATTCAAGAGGAAGATACAGCAAGATGCAGCTCCTGCTGCACCCCCGCCGCAACCTCGTAGTCACTCGAACGACCCGGGAAACGACGATGATGATTTCATGACTACCGAGAGGCGGCGCATAGACGAGGAGAATCGCCAAAGAATCGCAGAAATGTCGCCCGAGGAGATTGAAGAAGAGCGAAGAGAGCTGCTTTCGTCGTTGGATCCATCTCTGATTCAACGCCTACTGAGTCGCGCAACTATCGAGGAGGGCGGAAGCAATGAGGACTTCCCTGGACTGCAAGAGAAGATCGCGGAGACAAAACAGGAAGTCAAAACTCAACCTGATGTCGCGAAGCCTCGCAAAACCGTGAAGTTTGCTGAGGTGGAGGATGAACCAGCCAGCGCAGAGACTGAGCACGAAGTGCTGGAAGATACCAACGTGTCCACAAAACAACATAAGCACGATCATTCTGGTCACGAGGCGGCAGCGGAAGTTGGCCTTCCAACAGACTCCACCATCCACTTCCCGCGACCAAGTCAACCGCCGTCTCTAGACCCTTCCGACCCGAACTTTCTCGAAGACTTGCATGAAAAGTACTTTCCAGATCTGCCAGCCGATCCCGAGAAGTTGGAATGGATGATGTCTACACCATCAGATGCATACTCGGTTTCTCAGACATCTCTAGATCCCAAAGACATTAGATTTGCTTTCACTGGCGCGTTGATTCCTCCGAGTCTTGCAGCAGAGATTCCTGTCACAATGGGTCTGCACCACCATGGTAATGCCCCTGATGCTGCAGGCTACACGATACCTGAGCTGGCAATGTTGGCTAGATCCAGTGTACCTGCTCAGCGCTGCATCGCCTTCCAGACTCTTGGACGCGTCCTATACAGACTTGGCAAGGGTGAGTTTGGCGATCCCGGTGAGGAAGGTCAAGGTACGGTCGGTGCTAAGGACACACTCGGTGAATTGGCAAGAGGATTGTGGTTTGAAGTAAAGAAGGAGAGTGTGCTTGAGATATGCTTGGCCGAGAGCGACGGTAGAGGCGCTGCAGGAGGTAGGCACATGGGCGCAAAGTCCTACGCTACTGAGGCCGTCTGGCTCTGGCAGCAAGGTGGAGGACGTAGGTGGAAGGCAGAGTAAGACGCATACATTATCAACGAATTCACGAACCATAAGTTATCTGTACCATCTGCGTTGATCTCACCGTATCCTCACCTTGCTGTGTTACCTTGACAGATGTGTTGCGGGAAGAGAGAGTGATGGGATACGATGCCTATTGTGACATGAGTGTGTACAAAAATCAACAGGGTCACCCCGACACCATTCTGAGATGGGAAGAAAAACCGACTCCAGAGTCGTCTCTGCTACATCAATTCGACAGATTCACGAACCACGAAGATAGCGTATGTTTAGACGATCAGCCAGCAACCTAGAAGACAACGGACGTTTCGACCAATTGAGGATTGATCGTGCACCGAGTTCTACTCTTGACTCGAACGTCTGCATTGCCATGACTCGGAACGATCTCAAGATGTTGCCCGCGATATCTAAGTGAAATATAAAAATGTGTCAAGGTGAAGATTCGCGCGTTGGCAGGAAGCAAGCACGCAAGCGTCGACAGAAGGGGAAGGAACGGCCGACCACGGCGTTGAGAACGGGAGTGAAGCGACGACGCGCTGTGTGACTTGCTCGCTTCACCAACTTTCTTGAACTTACATTTCTTTATTCATTGACAACAGAAAAGAAAATGGCCGACGCAGTAGAGGAGCTCGAAAGAGAAGGTGGCAACCGCGCCGTCAAGGATCTATTCGCTGGTGCTGTCGGAGGTGTTGCACAAGTGTTGATTGGTGAGTAAACTTGGCGAATGGGGAGTCCTTACACGATGAACGAGATGGCAGATACAGAAAGAGCATGGAAACATGCTGAACCAGGAAAAATCTCGAGCCTTCTCGTGTGCTGCGACTTCGAGAGTTTGAAATCTGAGAAGAAGGGCCGGATTTGATTACAATTATGAATGAATGTTGTTTGCTGACACATTGAATTTATAGGACAACCTTTTGGTAAGATGCTGGAAACTCCTTGGGCAAAAGACTGGTGATTCTGATGATATTCAAAAGACATTGTCAAGGTTCGCCTGCAGACTACTACACAATACTCGGGTGCGGCAGATGCTGCATCAAAGATCTTGAAGAACGAGGGCGCAGCTGCGTTCTACAAGGGTACATTAACACCACTGATCGGTATTGGTGCATGTGTAAGTAATGATCTACCTATCCTCTCTGGCAATACACGCGAGAGATGAAACGAGGACCTAGAGTGAATCAGCAGAGCAATATTCTAACATCACCAAGGTATCCGTCCAATTCGGAGCCTTCCACTACGCCCGCCGTGCATTTGAGAGCCAGAATGCAGCAAAGGCCGGCGTACTCGAGAAGCCCCAACCCCTCTCATACGGCCAATACTACGCAGCTGGTGCCTTTGCAGGTATTGCCAATACACTAATGTCCTCTCCCATCGAACACATCCGTATCCGCCTCCAAACACAACCCCACGGTGCAGCACGCCTCTATAACGGACCCATCGACTGCGTAAAGAAGCTCTGCGCTCACGAAGGCGTACTCAAAGGTCTCTACCGCGGTACCGGCGTTACCTGGTTCCGTGAAGCTCAAGCCTATGGTGTCTGGTTCACAGCCTTTGAGTTCATGATGAACCAGGATGCCAAGCGTAACGGTATCGAGCGCAAGGAGATTCCCACCTGGAAGATTGCGCTGTATGGTGGTTTGGCTGGTGAGGCCCTTTGGTTGGGCAGCTACCCCTTCGACGTCATCAAGTCAAAGATGCAGAGTGATGGTTTCGGCGCTCAGCAAAAGTACAAGAGCATGCGTGATACTTTTGCTCAGACTTGGAGAGCTGAGGGCATGAGAGGCTTCTGGAGAGGTCTGGGCCCTACTCTGTTGAGAGCTATGCCCGTTTCTGCTGGAACCTTTGCTACGTAAGTGTTTTCTTCGATCTGCTCGGCGCCATATATGCTAACTTTCATCACAGCGTCGAATTGACCATGCGTATGATCAGCTAGATCCAGAAAAAATCTGTATTTGAGAATAACAAGAGCCAATCGAACAGAGCAAATCATTACTGGAAGAGTGATTTGTGAATTGAGTTCAATTTCAAAAATGGTATAATACAAAAAGAAGCGTTTGTAAATGATGAATTTTGCATACACACCAACTCAGATAAACGCCAGGCTTTTCTCCGTCCCAAAACCCAATCTATGCTTTACATGATACAGTTTGTACAAGAGGCGACTACGAAGTGCGTCTGAGAGCCAAGTCACCCTCGTCAAGCGCAGGCTTGCTCTTGGCTGCCTCGTCGAGCTTGCGTAGCACCTCGGTGTCCTCAGCAGACAGCTCCTCGCCGTACGCTTTTCTCTTGAGGGCGATCATTCTGCTAAGAGTAGGGTCGACAGCATTCTTGCGAATCTTGAGAGCGCCACGGTAACTACCACCCTCGTAGGGGTTCTGACCCTTGCCACCTTCCTGGGAGTGTAGCGCAGCAGCTTCCTGTTGAGTCATGGGCTCATCCATAATGCTCTGCGCCTCTTCTTCAAGCTCAGCTCCCATCTCTGGGTCAACCTGCTTGCTCTCAAAGTAAGATGGCTCGCCATCAGAAGGCAGGTCGAAGGCAGCACGGCTACGGCGCAGCTTCTCTCTCAGTTCGGCGAGCTCTGTCGACTCCGGAGCTTTACTGTCGGGAGAGTGCATGTCGAAAGCAGCACCAACAGCTTCCTGGTCGAAGTCTGCGAATTGGGCATATTCATATGCACTCATCATAGTCATGCCGACCTTCTCTTGAATCCTGACGTCCTCTTCGGCAGGAGCGGCCGAGGTAACAATACGTTGATCAGAATCTTGCTTGAAGGGGTCATTCTTGGCAAACGAGCGCTCGGCTGCGTGGGCAGCGGCGATTTGGTCAGCTGTTGGGGGGTTCAAGTTGTGGCTAGCTGCGTATGTGACATTGCCAGTGGCAGCCTTGCCCAGACGCCACTTCTTGCCGGACTCTGCAGCACGACCAAGGACACCTCCAATGAGGTTGATGGAACGGAGACTAGGGTTGGTCAGCGGTCAAGCACATATAGATGGAACCAGACAAACACACCTGTCATCGTTGGCTGGGATAGGGTAAGTGACCCAAGTAGGGTTTGCGTCAGTGTCGACAACACCAATAGTAGGGATGTTGTTGAGACCGCACTCGTGCAGCAGGACGTAGTTCTCGATGGGGTTCAAGCAGACGACCAAATCGGGCTTAAGAGCACCCTTTGCCTCGAGCTGCTCCTCGAAGCCCTTGATCTCCTTGTCGTTCTCGTCAACAACCCTCGTGCGACATCTGCCAAGAATTTGAGGGCCATTGGTAATGCTTCCAGGAATCCAGCGATCGAACAAATGACAGCCACCTGCCAGTTCAGCAGCCTTGACGACGATTCTCTCCTGGCCTTCACGGGTACCAACAAACAGGATCAAGCCGCCACGCTGAGCAACGCCACGGACGACGGCACATGCTCTGCGCAAGTGGGAGGCGGTCTGGTCGAGCGAGATAATATGAACACCCTGACGCACACCAAAGATGTAGCGGGCATTGGCGGGGTTCCAGAGCGAGGTGGAATGCCCCAGATGTGTTTGCGAGGCAAGGAGGAGTTCGAGCGAGATGTCTTCGGGCGTCGGGGGTTTTGTGATTTGGGTATGCGGCTGGTATTTGGGAGCAACGACGGAACCGATGGAGTTTGTGACTTCCTGGTGATGCTTGAAGGCGCGATAGTCTCTCGCAATCTGGTCGCCGTCCACGGGAGGCTGAACGCGCGAGGAGAACGAGTACGAGTCGGGATCAATGGATTGCTGGGGGTGTTGCAGGTGAGTGGCCGACGAGTGAAGGCATCGGACAGGCCTGGCCACCGCTCTGTGGCCTAGTTGAACGTGAGCAAATTGATACTATAGCAGGAGTGAGACGATGTACATACCCTGCCGTAAAGCTATTGGTCGCAGAATCATGGGAGAATGCTGGCTAAGGAGCGGAGAATGGACGACTGGATGCTTGTCCGAACATTTCGAGATGCGCAACGGAAACTACGATGGACAGGGCTTGGCGTCGCAACGCTGCTGCTGCCGCTGCCGCTGCCGCAGTGCTGACCATGGATGGCACTTTCCTCTTTCTGCTTCAACAATCGAACATTCAATCAGTCAATTGCGGAATTGCCAGGCGCCTTCCATGCCATGTCGACTCCAGCCATACATCTGGATTTCCGATGATGCTCTTGCTACCGCCTATCGTCGGTTCGCCAACACTTGTCTAGTGACCAACAGCCACACGAATACCAGACGCCATGGCAGCAACGTCCCAGGTCCATTAGAGGCCCGTCGTCGCGCTGCCAGGAGACGTATGACTGGTCTCGGAATGGCCAGCCCTTCTCCTGCGTCCATGCCCGACTTTGGCGCTCTTTTTGGCTCTGGAGCTGTCGATACCACTTCTTTGTGGCCTCCTCCGAATACCACAGAATCGCGGGTCTCCGCTCCACCTCATCATGCTTCTCCTGCACCTCCCACCCAATGGCAAATACCTTTCAACTCCCGCTCAACTCGTAGACGGCGTAATGCTTCACCGCCGCCGACACCACCATCACCACAACGTTCGCTGCCTCGTCGAGCACACTCTCTGGAAGAACTCATGATTCTGTTGGAATCATGCGACAGCTTGGATGCCCTCAAGCGAGAGCATGCCCGTCTGTATCCCGATTGCCATCTTTCCACAACCTTCAGCAAAGCCGCTTTCCTCTGTCTGCTTCGACAATCAACGCCCGATCAAGTTCTGGCCTTTCTGCAGAGCGACCTGGACCACGAGGAATCCCACAACACTCATGCATACCTTGCCCACCTCTTCGCCATTCAGTCTCACCCCGAAGTAGTCATAGAGTGTGTAGCTCTTGTTTGCGACAAGGTTGCATTGAGCTCCATACCTATGAGTGAGTTGTCAGATTTTCTTGCCGAACTGAGACACAGAGATGATGCCCAATCGCTCTTCGAGGCCAATGCCATGCTTCACAACTCACTTGTGGACGCTTATGCTCCAGGCAGTCCTCCAAGCAACCTCATCAAAAAAATCCTTAAGAACTTATTTTCCTTGCCTCCCTCGCCAGATATTCTCAAACTGGTTGCTGAAATTCTACCACTCGTTGGCCTTGACGGTTTTCGGCCCATGGCAACATATCTCAAGAAGGCTCTCGTCTCTGAAACCACGCAGCCTACGCCTTCGACTCAATTGGTACCTATCTTGAGCATTATACCATCCGAACACTTCGACCGCATCGTCTTTTTTGCTACCAAGAACTTTGTATGGGACTTGGATACCTCAACCCTTGCACATGTACGTAAAGACTGCACCGATAGACTTGTCCGCTGGCTTGGAGTTCTCTACGCCTTCCGTGCCTCAATGGTCGAGTCCTCTTCGTTGTTTAGTAGTCTCCTTTATCCATTCCTGGCCTCGAGGTTCACTATTTCTGAGCTTGGTGCTCACTTTCGGTGCCTCCATGCTGCAGACGCCGCTACCATTGTATTACACTATTGGATCAAACCTTCGATACTCGAGGTTCCGGATCCTGATCTGGACCATGGTGTCGACGAAAATCCAGCACCTTTACCGCCACCGCAATCAGCACCTGCACTGCTACTGCAACCACCACCAACCGTGCAAAGTCGACATGGGTCCAAACTCGATGAGCCATTCAGAACTTTTGGTTTGACATATACCGTGTCTCGGTCTCCCGAACAGTCGCGTACCCACTGCGCAAGCCCATCGGAGCGTCAAGCAGTCTTCGATTTGATCGCATCGACACTCGAAGAATGCTGCAAAGTGGGAGGTCATGGGGTCAACCATAGTCGTGGAGGGCCCTGGGTTCAACTATTCAAGCTGTTGAGCCAGAACAAAATCGAATACGCAGGCTGGCTAGATGAGTTGTTTCAAGCGCTGAAGCCTCACAAGTCACCTGTATGGATATATTATTTCTTCGCAAAGCTCGTCAGAAACAGAGTTTATATCCCATATCCTGTGGCCATCGATCTCATACGTTATTTTATCGACATTGAGAAGACAAACTGGGCCTTGAAGGTATTTAGGCGACCAGAAGCCCATCAATGGCTTTCAGACGTCCCCGAGTTGCTCTTTGCTCTTGTTGAAACCAGACCGATCAGCTCGGGGCTCGTATTTGATGTACTGAACCGACCAGATTACCAAAACTCACTGCCAATGAATTTGCGCTCGGTCGAGAATAATTCTTTATCAGAAGGAACGGTACAATTAGTGCATCATGTTGCATATGCCATGGCCAAGTCAGAGCTGTTGACTTCAAGAGCAGCGTTCAGACGGGTACACGATTGCTACAATTACCTGAAAGATCGGGGAGCTCCTGTCTCAAGCATCATGTCTCGAGCTCTTGTTCATGCTGGCGTGACACGTCCTCTTCGAGATGGCAACTGGCTTAGCACGAACAAGTTCCAATGGATTCTTCGTATCGTTCGTGATCTTGAAGGCGATGAAGTCGCGGATAGTCTCGACGAAGCGGCTTTCAAACTTAGGACTGAGAATTTGGAGTTGGCTAGTATGAAGCCATTAGATGTCATGGAAAGGGAAGCTGATGCGATCGCCTGGGAGTATCGGAAGCAGTTTCGTAACCCATCTCTTCGACGGAGGAAGACCACACCGCCGTATAAGCCCGCAGCTCCTAAGAAGACTCGATTCCAATCTAAGAAGGATTGGGAGACGGGTGTTGATGTAACAACGTTGGGAATACCCATGGAAGTTTAGACGAGAGCAAATCTCGTGTCGATAGTATCAAAAGTTAATATCGAGTCAGACAGAGGCTCTTGCTGATAGTCTCAACTAGCAGCAGAAGTCTTGTGCATTTGTACAGCTACATGTGTCGCAGTATATGTTGGAAGAACAACGTCGTCCTCTGCTCTGGTGTACTGCTCCACTCAGTCACAACGCAGAATGATAGCAAGCTGTGGAGATGTACGATCAGCTCGCATACGAAGAAGGTACGGACAGAGGATAAACGTGACGTCAGCCCTCAAGGGCAGTGACTCTCTTCTAGAAGCCATCGTGCATCTCTACAGTTCACCATCCTTATGTGTGCGCCTGTATGTGAGGAGGGATGTCAACATAGATAGTATTGACAGTCCACACAGGTTAGATATTGAGTCTGAAATATCAAGTCTCTGTGGACGTTGCTCTGCTGATCAGCCGCTTCGCGCAGTTCGACAGCTTGCAGCATTTTGCTTATGCCTTTGTGAGACGGTGTGAAGTGACCGTGTGTGGCACAAGTAATGCTCATAGAGTTGGGGATCAAGTAAATCATGTCGACTCTCATTGAACCTTGCCATGTTTGTACATAGCTTCAGACCTCTATACAGCTACATGTGGGACAGAGTTTGGGATATGAGAAAGGGGGATGTTGTTTTCATCTCTGCTATTCTGGCTTTCTGTGATAGAGATGTGGTAATCTACACGCTACGTGCATGGTTGGCGAAAGTATGTTACTCTCCTTGGAACTCTTAGTGTATCTGCGGTCAATTGTTGATCAGGTAGTGCTCGTGTATAACGCCGGATCAATGGGTATGTCTTCGGATAGGTTGCGTGACTCATTTGAGGACGGAGTCTCGAATTGATCAACTAGATACAATCAGTTTTGCGTTTCAGAACGAGCATGCCTGATATGCGTACTGTGTTCTTCTCCACGGCTCATCACTTCAATCTGCTCTCCACCTCCTGACTCGTTGGGAGTTACATGCTCCGCACCCTGAGCAGCACGTTCTCTGGCTTGCATCTGTAGTTGCTCATGATCCCGGCGAGAACGTTCCATGATCGTTTTCGCCTCAGCAAGCAGTGCAGAAGCACTGATGCCTGCGCGACCGGACAACTGAATACCTCTCACAACTATACGAACGGCGTGTTCTGAATGCTAGACAAAGTTGTCGTTGCCACAAGCTAGAACTATGTGGGCGAGGACGCGGTATAGCAGAGGAAGATCGGTGTGGGAGATCAGATATCGGGCGATTGTCTCTGCTTGGGCGGTACTTGTTTCGTTGCCCGCCGTGTAGAGTGTGCACATTCGATCAAATCGTGCGCGATGGATAGAATTGATGTTTGGTATAGACATGATGGCGATGATTCTTTGTCCATGACACCGATGGGCACCGGTATATCGCCAGTCCTGAGACTGAAGATTTAGGTCCCAACCATTCAACCATCAGAAGCAAGATCGTTGCCTTCCAGGTCATGGGAGAGAGAGGCTAGTCGAAGCCTTACCTGTCAGACATTAAGCTGGTAGATGACTAGAGATGGACTGCAGACTTGTTGCAGCTCTCCACACGGCTTAAATGTGTGATGACATGTATGTAGCGCGTGCAGACCTGGGTCTGAATTGAGCCGTCCGACATATCTATAGTCTTGCAGGAGCATCGTACACTGTGCTTTTGAGTGGTCGTAGTCGTCCTACTGGCCTCTATTAGATGCCCAGCCTTAGCTGGTCATTTCATCGGTTAGCTGTACGGAGCAGACCGGAGCCATCTAGTATCGTCCTAGTCGTAGCGAACGATGTAATCAGGGACATTGGGACAAAAGCGCTTGCCAGAGGATTCGCTACAGTCAACTGACACTGCGCAACCACTGTTCCGTTGAGGGAAGAAGAAGACAAAAAGAATGACGACGCCCATGTGGTTCGAACACATGCCTCCGAAGAGATTAGATTACTGAATAGATTCAAGTCTAACGCCTTAGACCACTCGGCCAGAGCGCCATAGATTATGGGAGAGAATTTTTCATAAGGCTCATAATGTCGATCTTCAACGGAAGCTAGGGGACGAAGACAGGCCTGCCGGAGGCAGCACTCTGGAAGCGAATAGCTTGGTGGCGTGCCATCCGGATCGAATCATCAGGACCGCAGGGCGGTGGATGTGTGTCCAGAAGTGACGAAATATCAAGGGACTCGACGAAGACAGGTGGTCGGCCCCTATATGGAACGAGTAGTGGTATCCTGTGGACAAGATAAAGATATCTTCTGGAAGGAGCGAAAAGGCACATAGCAGCAGCAAAAAGCAGAGCCGCATGTCGGAGGTTGCGGAGGAGTTCTTGGCAAGAAGCACTAACCCTCCTTTCTAGCCCCACGGAGACCAGCCGGAGTTAAAGACAGCCGAGTGTCGGGTGAATGTTGTGTCGCATGCGATTCTGAGCTGCGGCGAGCCAAATACCATCATAGCAGCATCTCACGGATCGCAGGTGATGTAGCGATAGTAGGGCCGCCATGGAGAACAAATCACAATCCCCAGTGCTCACCAAAAAGTACTCTCTCGCCGACATACGCTTCCCTTCTCCAGGCTCGGTATCCACTCATGGTTGCGGTATGACGATCCCCCGAATCACGTTGTTGCGGCATATCTAACATTGTCCAGATCATGTTAAAAGTCAACTGGAGGCCTCGCAGCCGGATCTCCTCAAGCGGTATACCACTTTGATGCAAACAGTGCACAAGAACGGTGCAATCGGACCCCATCTCTCAAAGTCGTCAGCCATCTCTCTACGACCAACCTACCTCTGTTTGGAGTGTTCAAGTGTCTTTCCGTCAGAACAACGTGGCCAGCACGACAAGAAGCACTTTCTCTGTAAGAGCCCACATATGACAAGGAGGGAAACGTCCTGACAGCAGCATAGGTGTGGAATCGAGCAAGGGCAACATCTACTGTCGAGAATGCGACGACTTTGTATATGATAATGCTCTGGAGGAGATACGCACTCAACAAGGCACGTGTGAAGGAGATGGTCGCAAGACGTGTACTAACTACTCTCAAGGCAAGAAGCGCAAGCACGCCGTGTTCATGTCCGATGTCGACAGCAAGATCCTCGCCGCAAACGCAGCAGCGACGCCCTGCCGAGCCAAAGGTCTTCGCGGCCTCTATAACATGGGTCAAACATGCTTCATGTCGGTCGTCCTCCAATCTCTGATCCACAACCCCTTCATCCGCTCCTTCTACCTCTCCGTCGGCCACCGCTCCCTCGACTGCGAGCGCGAAGCATGCACCTCGTGTGCTCTAGACGATATCATCACCGAGTTCCACAGTACAGAAAAGGCGGAAGGCTATGGTGCGGTTGCCATGCTACAAGGCAGTTGGAAGGGCGGCGGTAATTTGGCCGGCTACCAACAACAGGATGCTCATGAATACCTGCAATTCATCCTGAACTCGCTCCACACCACAAATCTCGAAGAGGACGAAAAGGAAGAGAAAGCCGAAGACTGCAACTGCGTTATTCATAAAGCCTTCTGCGGTCTGATGCGTAGCACTGTGGTGTGCTCAAAGTGCAAGAATGTCACAGCTGCGCTTGATCCGTTCATGGACCTCTCACTCGATCTCAAAAGTCCCGGACCGAAGAAGAAGAAAAATGAAGCACCTGTGGCACCCCAGGCTGTCGATTTGACCGAGTGTCTAGATCGCTTTACGAGTCCAGAAGTGTTGCAGGCTTCAGATTATCGCTGTCGAGAATGCGACAGCCAACAAAGCGCCACCAAACGACTTGCTCTCTCACGTCTCCCACCAGTACTTCCAATACACTTGAAACGCTTCTCACATTCAAAAACCTCCTCTACTTCGATCAAGCTTGACGCAAAGGTACATTTCCCAAACGTTCTTGATTTGCAACCTTATGTCAGTCGTGCTCGCCCCAAGAAGGGCGGCAGCGAGATAAACGGAACCAAGAATGGCGCAGACGCCGAGAAGGGCACATCTCCAAGACCTTTGTACGAGCTCAGCAGTGTCATTGTGCACAAGGGCAAAATGGATAGTGGACATTACGTGAGCTATGCCAAAGAGGGCGACGAGTGGTTCCTGTTCGACGACAGTAAAGTCGTATTGGTTGAGGAAAAGGAAGTCCTGGCAGCAGAAGCGTATATGCTCTTCTACATTGTCCAAGAGATTGAAGTTTGAGTTACCAGGCACATTTAGCGGCGTGAGGGGTAATATATCTACGGATACATTCCAATTCTTAGCATGCTAGCAAGCAGGAAGGCGTTGTGGCGGAGTTATTGGAATATCGGCAAATCAGCAGATGTACAGACGCGACATGCCGAATGAGATATTAATATCATAATGCAGGTTTCGACTGCAAGAACCATTCTCCCTCGTCCTTGTGCACTCTGCCTTCCTTGTTGAGCTTCTCCAGCACCTGCAACACACCCCTTTCTGCTGGTGCATGCAGATTCTCAGGATACCCCTTGTAGACCACTCTGACCAAGTCCATCGACTGCCATCCTTTCTTGCCCTTTTCGGTCTCTCGTCCCAGAACATCGACAATTTGACTTTCTCTTTCCTGTCGATGACGAACGTACTCCTGGATCTTTGCCTTGCCATCCTTGATCACAGGCCCATGACCCGGATAAGCCTGACCTGAAAACTCATTTTGCATCTTCTGCAAACTATCCATATACGCTGCCAGGTCTTCGAACACAGCTGTGCCCTGACCCAATACATTGTCTCCAGTAAACATTGCGTCTTCCTCTTCAAGGATCAAAGCCATGTGATCAGTTGTATGGCCGGGGCAATGGAATGTTCGCAATGTGGCTCCCTCTGTCTTGAAGATCTGACCATGAATGATCTCTTGTTGATTTACCTCGGGCTGGTTTTTGTAGATCGGTGTTGATGGGTAGAGGGAAAGAAGGTCTGGGATACCTCCTACATGATCGGGATGCCAGTGTGTTAGGATCACTTTGTCGATGGAGGCTTTTTCTTGCTCCAAGGTTGTTCTTAGAGAGCTCAACCAGGATGGCTTTCCTTCTCCTGTGTCGATTAGAAGGCGTTTTGGTCCTTGGCCTACTAGGTAGGTGTTTGTTCCTTTGATGCCATCAGTGTTGTCATGTGACAAAGTATGGTCAATAAGTAGTACCTTGGAGAGTGAACTGCAAACTGTCAGTATATCAACACAGTGACGGCATCATCTTGTTGGAGACCCACCTTTCCTGGGTTTCCGCCGAGTATTCTTATTACTCGCGAGCTGATCCGCTCAATCTCTGGTAGATGTACTAGGCTCGATGCCATGGTGAATGAGTCGCGAACGAATTGCCGATTGAATGAGTCGATGTGGATGATGTATTGCTTTGCGCCTATAAGCGAATTTGAGTTGAGTAGTCGGACTGGTGATTTATTCAAAAGCTGATGTTTGATTAATCATCTGTTTGATGCAATGAGGCAGTCTGGTTGTCGAACCTCGGCTCTGCGACCACAAACTAGGGCTGTTTGGCGTTGGCGGAGCTTGCAATCTGGACAGGGTGCCCTTTTGTCTCCGAGCCGAGACGATCCTATTTGAGCACATTCTGTTGCTTAGGGAAAAATAAATTATGCGAAAGACCCCTTCGAGAATTTTTCGTTCATCTTGTACCATTCAAATATATCTTTATATACACATATTTTTAAGCGAAGATGGGACTTACTGATGATTTTGACGAGGATGACCGTCCGTGAGTTTTAGGAGAGATGGTTTTCTGATGGTCTATGTACTAATATGGTGGACAGTCAATTGGATGCCTCGACCATGGCCCTTCTACAGGAGTTCTATACCGAGAGAGATGAGCGGGAAAAGCAGTTCGAGGACCTGAAGGCAAAGGCCGAAGACGAATTTGACTGTTCGAAGCCGCTGTCTATGGACTTGTTCACAGAGAGCTGGCAAGACAGTCAGTTCTGGTACAAGGACGAGACGGCAACTGTTCTGGCCGAGCAACTGTTGGATGGTGTCACAGAAGACAGCAAAATTGCTGTCGTTTCTGCACCAAGTGTTTATATCCAATTGAGGAACCTCCTTGTAAGTGCGTCAAGAGAGAAGATATGAAATGGAACTAATCAGGGCAGAATGATCGTGAGAGATATCCGATACGACCAAAGTTGATGCTTCTCGAATTCGACGAGAGATTTGGTGTCTTCAAGGACGACTTTTCGTTCTACGACTACAAGCAACCGTTCAAGTTGGACCGTAAGACTGCTGCGTTGTAAAGAAGTGATTAAAGTCTGACACGAGTATAGCCAGCCTCAAGGGCGCATTCGACAGGATCATCTGTGACCCACCGTTCTTGAACGAGGACTGTCAATCGAAGGGTAATCCTCCTCTGCTGTAACTCCTGGAGATTCTCGCTGATCAAATGTGTCAAACAGCTGCACTCACTGTCCGCTGGCTGGCCAAGACATGGGAGGCTCCTCTCAAACTTGTACAATGCACTGGTGAGCGTATGGAATCATTGGCGCACAAATTGTACGGCAAAGCTGGTATGCGTACCACAACCTTCCGTCCGGAACATTCAAAGGGCCTGAGCAACGAGTTCAGATGCTACGCCAACTTTGAGTGTGATGCCTGGAAGTTCGAGCCCAAAGTGTGAGTGGGGTTACGACTGGATTGTCATGAGTGACAAAAGACTAGTGAGATTTGGAGGATGATTTAGAAGTAGATAATACATGCATCATGCAGAAACACGGCCGCAGTCAGGCTGACAGGCGATTTAGACAGGTTTGGGACGCAGTAAATCTGAATCAGGGTCGAGAGCCAGGGTTACGTCAGAGCTTGGAGCTTCACCCCGCAGTCGTCACTTTCGGTCGGCATTCGGACGAGTGCAAGTGAACGAGGGGTCCTCGACTTCTTGATCTACCAGGGCATTGCACTGTTGCACCTTCCTTGAATTGTACATACCAAAGCTCGATCTTCACATAACACATCAACCATGGCCGCTGCCTGTATCTTCTGCAAGATCATCAAGGGTACCGTAACATCCATTCTCAAGGCTTCAAGTGACCACAACATCTGACACTACGGCAATCACACAGGCGAGATCCCTTCGATGAAGCTCTTCGAGAGCGAAAAGGTCTTTGCCTTCCTCGACATCAACCCTCTCAGTTACGGCCACGCTGTTCGTGCCTCCAGAACCACCCTCTACTCAAGCACCTCTGTCTAACAACCAGCAGCTCGTCATCCCCAAGTACCACGGCGCAAAACTCCACGACATTCCCGACGACCAACTCACCGAGATCCTTCCTGTCGCAAAGAAGATCGCTCAAGCAATTGGAGCCGGCGACTACAACATTCTGCAAAACAATGGACGCATCGCACATCAAGTTGTGGATCACGTTCACTTCCACATGATCCCCAAGCCGAATGAGCAGGAGGGTCTCGGCATCAAATGGCCTCAGCAGCAAGGTAACCAGGAAAAGCTCAAGAAGCTTAGAGAGGAGATCATGTCGAAGATGTAGAGAGAGGATAGGGAAGAACACTGGGACGAAACACGATTGGAGAGATGAACCAACTTGGAACGAATGACGATAGTGCTCGGCTCATGACTATAGAGCAGCAAGACCATGTTGGCAAATGACAAACACTTGGAATTGCGTATTCTTACTTTTGGATTGCCTCGGACTCGCAAGTCTCAAGTTCTGTAATCACGCTATGAAACCACTACACAGGGCAAGTCCTCCGCATACCCAAGCAGGCCACCATAAGACCCACACTGTGACCCCTGTCCACACTCTCTCCACTCTCCATGCCCACGCAGCGGCCGCAATTACCTCATCGAAGCTCTTGCCTGTTACAAGTCCGAGAACGTGCAGTGCAGCTGGAGGTGATGTTGCAATCATAACAATCACTGACAAGACTCCCAGAAGCACCTTCACTGCGATTGGCCAAGTTCGCGGCGGCGAGAATGGTCGTACAAAGGATAGAGGAGATGCGAGAAGACCAACGAAGAGAGCCTGTGAAAAGTTGAGGGTTGCAAGTGTAGACAGTGCGGCTCCTAGCAGAAGCAGAGAGAAGCATTGAATCAAGGTATACGTCTGAGGCGGAAGGTTGAGAGTATGGCGAAGTGCAAAGGCCAGAATGGCGGGCATTGTGATGGTTGGCGTCATGAGAGCTGCGAGCATGGTGAGGGATGCCTGGTGGTGTGTCAGCGGACATCTACTAGAAAGCCAACAGACTTTACATACCTTGTCCGGAATTTGGTTCAGGACATAGAATGGCACAAGACCAAGAGCATGAATGCCGAGGACGATCGCTAGAGGGCTGAAAAGATCTCTCTGAACCACCTCAAGGTCTGCAGAAGGTACCAACGCCACGCTCGCGCCATCCTTGACAAGAGTCATGTCAGGCTTCTTCTCGCTTTTAGGCGAAGCTGGACTGAGGCTTTGCGCTTTTGGCTGACCACTCCGTACCCAAAGTAAAATGCAAGTGATAGTAAAGTTTACAGCGATGAGCATAGCACTTGGCAGGTAAGTACCGATACTCACGAAGCGGTTAGCTTGCATGAGCAGATAGAAGAAGAAGCTTTGATGCAGATGCTCCAGAAGGTTGTTTACACTGCGGAAGAGACTTTCGACCGCTCTTCCGAGCGAGACTTCGTCATGCCAGCCATCACCAACTGTTTGTAAGGTGATGGCGTCGATGTGATAAGGCATGAAGACGCTGTGAGGACCGCTTGAATGGCCTACAGCTTGGTTCATCATACCTCTGAGCATCGTGTCAAGACGCTCGCGGTAGCTATCCTTGTGATCCCACATACGCTGAATAGTACAGGTGATGCCCAGTTGACCCTGAGCAATGTTGACAGCAGTGTTGACGAGATCGAGATTGGGTAGTTGGCCGTTGATGCCGTCATACACAACGTGAAGCTTCTCAAAGCGATGACCCCATGGACCAGCAGGGTAGTCGATAGCAATGGCAGCTTGAAGGGCACCAGCCTTGATGTTCAGAGCCTCCACAGCGGTCGTGTCATGGGTGTCATGGTAGGCATCGACCCAGGCATGCGGGCCGTAGGTGCTATCTGAAGGGATCAAGACGATGATATCCTTTGACCAGATAGACCATCTCTTGAAGTATCTCGCTAGAGTCAACAGCAGAGCGACACCGCTGTAGTTGATCTTGTCATCCATGTTTTTCCAAGCAGCGATCAGGACCATTGCCTCGGTGGCATCTGCTCTAGGGCCCTGTAACAAGGCATAGACATTCTGACCAGTCTTGTTCTGACCCGAGATGGAATAGGAGAAGTTCTGCACATCGGGCTTCAGTCCGTTGGCAGCAAGCAAATGGTACAGCTTTTGAGAGCGGTCCTCGGGGGACAGCTTGTCCATCTCGGCGACTTCCTGCCTGTATGCGCGGAAGACATTGTGTTCACTGCCACCAAAGTAGGTGTGAACCTGGCCGGGAAGGATGGCATTCTCGGAGACATAGGTGCGGCGGGAATATTCGTCGAGGGGGAGCAGCAACAGCCAGGCGACGCCAATGACGATGCACAGAAGCGACAGGTACGGCGGGATGCGGCCAAGATGGCGATTGTGTCGGAGACTGAGCAGTCCCGCTTCAGACAAGACTCGTGTTATTATGCATTCATGTGAGTGTGTTCGGGCAGGCCATCTTACACAGTAGAGCTGCCATGGCTTTGATCGGACGAGCTTCAGGAGGTGGTCGCGGGCAAGAGGGTCGACAATGGCAATGGCCGACATGTTTTCGAGGGGGGAGCGTTTGCGACTCTGCACGTCTCCGTCCGTCAACGCGACTGACTTGACACCGTCCTCTCCTGATCCCGCATACCTGACCGCCCTCCTGCTCGCCCTGCACTTGCTAACGATGCCGTCGCTGTCGCTGCCCCAGTTCGACGCACGTCGCGTGCGCTCATATCTCTTCCGCCTGCCCCTGTGTACGCGTGCGCTCTTGCTCGTCATAGTCGCTTTCTGGATCGCTACCCTTCGATTTGATCGCTTTCCGCCATGGGCCGCTTTGATCCCTTCTGAGATGAATCTGCAATCAAGTATCTACTCTTCTGCCATGTGAGATTGGTCTCTTGTCTGACTGCTGTCCTAGTGTACCGATTGAATACTTTCCCCTTGCTGCACGTTGGCTTCATCCACATGATCGTCAACATATTCGCTCTGACGCCGCTTCTCGAGCGCTTCGAGGCAGAGAATGGCTCTCTTCCTACTCTGCTCCTCTTCACAGGCCGTTCGTCTACCACCTGCTTCTTCACCGTCCTCACGGCTGACATACCTCCTAGCATTCGGTCTTCTCCCTGGAGGAAGCTACACACTGATTGAGCGCTTCATCTTCAGAGGCAACACGACCGTTCAAGGCGCAAGGTAAGCCTCTCTTTGACCTACCCGGACCTTGCCTATTCTGATTGCATCTACAGCATATGGGTCTTCCTTCTCCTCGCTTCCGAGTCCATCAAGACCTACAAGCAGAACCCCAACTTTGCTCTTGGTCCCTACAACATCCCTACCTGGACCGCTCCCTTGATCCTGAATCTCTTCGTCTCGGTCCTCATTCCCAACACCAGCTTCCTTGGCCACCTATGTGGTCTTGCCGTTGGATACCTCTGGGGCTTGGGTTACGTCAAGTTCCTCGTGCCCAACGAAAAGATCCTGAGATGGATCGAGGGCAAGCTCAACCTTCTTGGTCGCCTACCCCATTACGTATCAGTCGACCAGAAGACATATGGTAGATACGGTGTGCTTCCCACGACTGCATCGCCCAGACCGGTCCCAACTCTCGCTCCTGTTGGAACTACTCAGAGACTCGGTCCCTGATTGCATTCTGCAAATAAAAAGCTAGCTATATCTCTTCAATCTTCCAACTTCGGCACCACTCTCTTCAGCCATTTACTCAGATCCTGCAAGACGGCAGGTGAAAGCGCATGCGCCAACCCCTCATACTCCTTGATCTCCAACGCTCCATCGTCTACGCCCAGCTCCTTCAATTTGTTCAAGCCTTCGACCCATTTGCTACGTGGAATTAACCTGTCGGAGACTCCGCGTGCTAGAAACATAGGCACGTGTCCGACAACGTGTGGTAGCCCTCCCTCGGTGCGTAGCTTCTGGATTGTCTCAGGCAGGGGCAAGTAACCCATCAGACCAACGATACCAGCAAGCTTACCAGAATGACGAGAAGTCAGCTCGGTGAGAAGTGCGAGAGCACAGCCTTGAGAGAAGCCTCCGAGGACTATACGATTGGGTGGTATGCCTCTCGTTGTCAGGTCGTCAATGAGCGATTCGACATATTTGACACTCTTCCGCAGACCCTCTTCATCCTCCTCAGGGGCGAGTTCTGGACGACCAGCAGGAGCCGGTGTCAAGGAAGAGGGTATGTACCAAGCATTCTGCCTAGCGTCCATGTTATGTGGCGCATTCGGGAAGATCCATTGCATATAAGGTAGCTTGTTTCCTTCGTGGAACTGTGTGGCTATGTCTGCAGGCTACGTCAGTGCTTGTTTGTGTAACGTTCGAGGAGGTCCGGAACATACTCTCCCAACCCATGGCATCATCGTCGAGACCATGAAGGAAGATTATGGCAGCACCATGAGCGGGGTCGCTGGCAGGCTGAGGAGCTGGTTTGATGAGGGGGGTTTGTTGGTCTTGCATATTGATGTGATTTGGGGAGGACAGTCGAGAACGGAAAGGCAAAGTCAAGGCAGAAAGCATCTTATACGAAGAGTATGACTTCAGAATCCAAAGTTTCACGACCCATCTCCTCTCGCCCGCCCGTCGTGTGACGGTAGCACAGTACGGGATGACCCCCAGGGACAGTCAAATGTGGGGTCGAACGGGGGTGGGCTCCGAAAGACATCCGAGCATGACGAAACCTTCGATTCTTAACGCTCGTCACACTCGCAATGCCACATATCGAAGAGCTACCGACGACGGCAAAGGCAGCCGCTCCAGGATGGAGTTATGTCGTCGATACTGGATACGACCCTTCGAAAGCCGCCATCAACCCTTCAAGTCGCAAACGCGTGCGCGCGACCGCTGCAGGCCTCAGTCAAGGCGATCTTACCGTCCGCCAGCAAACTGCCATCCAACGACATCTGGATGAGCTCGACAAGGACAGCCACAAGCCTGTCAACATCGCTCCACCAAAATCCAATCGCCGCCAGACTCAGAACACGCGACGAATCTTGGCTTCAGGAAAGGACTTTTCGCATTACTTGGACCAGGACGAGGCTGCATTGGCTCTGAAGCAACACCATGGTCCGGAAGTAGACGTAGAACCTCCCAAGCCAGCTCAAAGAGCGAGCAAGACACCTATCGCTAGACGCAAGTTACAACCAGCTCCTGCTGCTGCAGAAGCTAGTCCTGCTCCGACCACTGCTGCTTCCAATGCTGCTTCCACCGCTCCTTCCGCGCCTCTGATACCGTCTTTCCTCAAGCCGTATCTTGTGGACTCGTCCACCGATTCACAAAAGCTCCAGCACGATTCGCTGTTATCGCCGCCTGCTCCACTTACAGCTACCACGGCCGAACTCGAGGCTCTGCTCTCAGCTCCACAACTTTCATACAATGCTGCGCGTTCTGCCCCAAGTCCAGCTACTGCTCCGCCGCAGAGAGTGTTTTGCGAGATTTGCGGATACTGGGGCCGTGTCAAATGTCTAAAGTGCGGCTCTCGTGTTTGCGGGCTCGAGTGCAAGAGCGCTCACGATGAGAGCAGATGCATTCGCTTTTGAGCTTGTTTTGCTATTCTCTTCTTACCATGATACCCTTTTTCGCTCGTATACAATTACACAAGTTCCGGTCACCGAGAACCTGCTTCCTAGACGCTTTGAGTCGTTCGACCAAATGAAGAAACCACGATGCTCGCACGCTGCTGGCCCATGCAGAAGGCGCAGATCTGTATCAAAGACAATTTACTTGATCCTCTGTTCCAAAGGTTCTGACATGGTCCACGTGCCAGGTCAACCCCAGATCGTAACCCCGCAAGCCTTGTTCCTTGTTGCGATACTTGGACAGCCAGTCAGACGCCCGCACGATTTTAGCGATATGCACGTTGCTACGCATTCGCTTAGAACCGTGCGACATATTTGAGATGACCATCACAGTTGTAGCAAGCTTGAGGATAGGTTGTGCAAAATATCTCACGGCCGCCTCGTCGATGCCCCCACATGATCACCTCCTGGGATGAGCAAAACAGATTGTACGCCTTACAATTACCAATACTTGGGCGCTCTAGAGCCGCAGCCTTTGTCCATCCGCGTCGCACGGGTATAGAGCTTCCGGCCTCTGTCTCGAATCTCTCGACATGATTCCTATAACACAATTCTTCAGGCTCCTGTGCTTCATAATTGCGTTCGAATATGCATCACAAATCTTTACCACAGCTCCTTGCCTGTTTGCTCTTCGTCTGGACATGCGGATTTTTAGTCGCCAGTGGCCAAAGCACTACTCAGCCTTCTCTTGCTCAGATCACAAGTGCACTTGCTGCCGGCCATGGAACTGGTGGTGATAGTTCACTGGGTGATTTGTTAGCAGAAGCTGGCAATACTCTGGAAACTATCATTACAGATATCATTGCTCAACTCGCAAAATGGACAACTTTTATCCTCTTTCCTGAGCGTTACTCCTCATATGGACGCTCACCTCCTGCTTATCCATCGCCACAAGTTCAAGGAAGTGGAGAATGGTCGCAAGCATACAGTCAAGCGGCAGCCTTAGTTGCTCAGATGACTGTTCAGAAAAAAGCAAACATTACACTAGGCTCTTCAGAAACTCACGGTTGCTGTGGTTTCACTGGTAGTGTTCCTCGCCTTGGTTTCCCTGGCATATGTTTGAACGATGCCGAGAGCGGTGTTCGTACTGCTAGCAAGATCAATGGCTATCCTGCTCAACTTCATATCGGAGCTTCTTGGAACAGATCTCTAGCTTATGATCGCGCACACTATATTGGTCAAGAGTTCAAGACCAAGGGTGTCAATGTGCTTCTTGGTCCTGTGGCAGGTCCGCTGGGCAGGATTGCGACTGGCGGGAGAAATTGGGAAGGCTTCTCGAACGATCCATATCTAGCTGGGGCCTTGATCGCGCCGACCATCGAGGGTATGCAGCGGCCAGTCATTGCTTGTGTCAAGCACTTTATCGCCAATGAGCAGGAGACCAATCGTAGTCCATTCTTGCAAGGATTTGTCAGCGGCTTGATCAACTTGAACAATTCTGTCTCGTCGAACTTGGACGACAGGACCATGCACGAGTTGTATTTATGGCCCTTTTGTGACGCCGTCAAGGCTGGGGCCGGCTCTACCATGTGCTCTTATCAGAGGGTGAATAATAGCTATGCGGTAAGTCCAGCCGCGTCGGTACATATCTATAGGTCACTAAACATCGTCAGTGCCAAAACAGCAAGACTATGAACGGTCTGCTCAAGACCGAGTTGGGCTTCGAGGGCTTCGTGTAAGCGACCGGTACGCACAGCATATGGGTGTTGCTAGTGTGAATGCAGGCCTAGATATGGTCATGCCAAGTTCCATGTACCTGGACGTCAATGGTTTTGCTACTGCCGTCAAGAATGGATCCGTCAACAGTACTCGGCTAGATGACATGGCCACCCGCATACTCGCAACCTGATATCGATTTGCCAAACTACCAAATCCGGGACTGAATGATGTGGACGCACGTCAGGTGGCAGCAGAAGCGACGCTGTTCCAGGGTGCAGTCGAAGGTCATGTGCTGGTCAAGAATATCAATAACGCGCTCCCACTCCAGAAGCCGATTGTCTTGTCATTTTTCGGATATGATGCTCCCGGCGGATTGAACACATCCGACGCTGACCTGACACTGTACCAAAACGGAAAGGCCAATACGCGAGCATTCACAAATGGAAAGCCCTATACTGGGTTGGATGATCTGATCAACTCGGCTCAAGTCCTTCCGGCCGGCTTCTCTGGTTCCGAGGTAGCCCTAAATGGAACAATGCGTACTGGCGGATCTGGTGCCATTACACCTGCAGCTTCGATATCACCTGAGGATGCATTCCGCAGTCAAGCTGCCATCGATGGTACTGTGCTGTACACAGACTTCACCCCGCAGAATCCTACAATCAGAGATTCCAGGAGTCCGTGCTTGGCGTTTGTCAACTCTCAGTCCAGCGAGAGCTGGGATCGTAGCAAACTTGCAGACGTCTACTCTGATACGCTGGTCACCAATGTTGCTTCTCAATGCATGAACACGATGGTCATCATCCATAGTGCAGGCGTCCGTCTCGTTGACAGGTGGATCGACCATCCTAACATCACGGCCGTCATTTATGCCAATCTGCCAGGACAATACAGTGGAAACTCGTTGACAGAGATCATGTACGGGCGGCAGTCACCATCTGGACGTCTCCCTTTCACTGTCGCCAAGAACGAGTCTGATTATGGCAGTCTTCTGAGGCCGACCCTGCCCGACCGGACGAATCCTCAATACTCACAGTCTGACTTCACAGAAGGTCTCTTTATCGATTACAAACGGTTTAACCAGCAGAAAATCACGCCTTGATTTGCGTTTGGACATGGTCTAACGTACTCGAACTTCAGCTACTCGTCTTTGCAGATCTCGATTAGTGCGAGTGCCATAAGGTCAGCAGCACCTCCAATATCCACGAGTGATATTGCTTCCGAGGGCGGCACAACCTTCCTGTATGACAACATCGCTACGGTCTCCGTCTCCGTCGGGAACACTGGCAGCGTTGTGGCCGCTGAGGTCGCTCAGCTATACTTGGGCATACCTGGTAGTGGTGTTCCTAAAGTTCTTCGTGGCTTCGAGAAGCAATTGATACAGCCAGGTACAAGTGTGACTATGGTTTTCTCCTTGAGAAGGAGAGATCTCAGTATCTGGAATGTGATCAGACAGCAATGGATGTTACCTTCTGGTAACTTCAACGTCATGGTTGGCAAGAGCGTGTTGGATATTCAGGTGCAAGGCACTCTGACACTGTAAGAAGTAACCAGCATAGTGTAACTTTCCACGAGCGTTTCCGGCCGTGCATTATGTCTTCTTCTCCAGAACTGCGTGCTGTTGAGGTAGCTTTCATTGCGTCTTTGTGGCTCATGACG
Source organism: Aureobasidium subglaciale EXF-2481 (assembly GCF_000721755.1). Classification (NCBI taxonomy): domain Eukaryota; kingdom Fungi; phylum Ascomycota; class Dothideomycetes; order Dothideales; family Saccotheciaceae; genus Aureobasidium; species Aureobasidium subglaciale. The sequence continues at coordinate 176,777 of NW_013566979.1, read as the reverse complement.
ATGATCGAGAGCCAGGAGACAAAGTTCAGGACCGTCGTTGTGCAGATGACCCTGACGGTGTTTTGTCAGAACCTCCAATGACAATACGTTTGCGCATATTGGTAGAAATCATCTTCAATGCAGGGAGAGCACGTTGGAAAGTATCTCATGATGCAATTCAACTCTCAAGCTACTCGGGTGGCTGCTGCGCCCATCTCGTTCCCTTCATGCTTTGACATACGAAAGTAAAAAAGAAGGTATTTGGGACTGTTTCAGATGCAATGTTTATTCAGACATCCACTTGCCTTTCAGCTCTTACTTCCAACTCGGCCGAGTTCGTCCATTAGTCTAGATTTCTCACAAGCAAACGGTGACAGCGAAAAGGTTCATGGATGAGTGGGCCGCCGTGGTTTATTCCTTCGAGCAAAACGGCACGAGAGAGGGGTCTTGCGGATGATACTCCTCCGCTACATCTTTCCCTTTATTTTGAGTAGCGTAGAGACAGAGCACAGCACACTTGTGGCGTTAGAATTCGCTTCCTCAAACTCTCAGAGGAGGAACTCCGCGGAAGCCACAGCTGTTCGAATGATTGGGGTTTGGGTTGTCGGCTCCATACCGTTGTGCACATGGACATTGGCGTCGCGGGGGCCCCTCTCATCTGCGCGAAATTTCGTCTGGGCCTTCTTGCTTGGATATCAGCAGGTCAGCGCTAGGAGGTTGCTCCTCGGCGACAGTGGCAGGTCAAGAGAAGCACTGCGTGTATGCGCGTGTACTTCTTAGAGGTAGGAGACGCCGATGATACCAGTGAAGAGGATAGGTAGTCCGAAGTATCCGGCTTAGCAGGCTGGGCCTCTTTTTGTAGCCCACTTCCCGAACATGCCTATCAATCCGTTGCATGCAACAACCGCCATATGTCTCTCGGCGATTGGCGAAGAGAGAAGTCCTCTCATACGACCTCCGAGCCGTTCTTTGCAAGTCGGCTAGATAGTCACGGCCAATGCGGTTACCTCACATTGACTGTGCTTTCACAATCCGGATGTCTTGATCATTCTTGGCTTGCAGCTTTGGTGCTTACGATGGGCGTCCTTGGCCTTGTCGATATTCGTACACATCCACGTCCGGAAGCTAGACGGAAAAAAGACACCGCTCGCCAAGAATAAAAAAGATACATGAAGAGATTGAGAGGAAGACGCGATCCACCCTGCAGCAAATCCCTGAGACCAGCGACCGAAAGCTCTGCGAATCAAGCTTTCACCAGCCACGATTGATTGTGGCATACCCACCCTCGAAAGCGAGTGAATGCGCAAAGATATTTGCCATCGCATCCAATGTCCTTGAGATCGTTGATCAGAACTGCCGTGATGCTCCGACTTGTGCCTTTCCCTTGCAGATGCGAAGAAAATGGAGAGAAAATGTGAAAAAGGACGCGCAATCACGCGTCATACCTCAGAGATGCTCATCTAACCTGCGGCCGCTAGCCGTAAAATGCTGCACACAAAGATAGAAGACGACCAAATCTCGCCAAGCATTGACATGACTTTTCAGAAGGGGTCCTACCATTGACGGGAGCCCCGTACATCGTTTCTATAGTGGTGTCGGTCTGTGACAGCAGCTAGCGAAGCTGCTTTGACCTTGTCAGCATCCCTCAAGTCAAGACGTGGATGTAGGAGAATCAGATAGAGGGCGTGTGTCATAGCGAAAGCTCGAGGCTCATGGCGCTCGTTTGACAGTTGAAGGAAGATGTCAACATTCCGTGACGTCTCATCGGGCCTCCCATCGATCTGAGAATGAAGAGGAGGTGACTTCGTATGAGCGTTCGAGCTCGCTCTCAATCATGCCACAGAACGAGGTCGGAAAGCCACAAGCAAAGACGTCGGGATCAATACCGTATGCATGTATACCGTTGACTGGAGTGCAGTAGGCAAAAGTCTCCACCTAAACATAGCATCCCCGACATCAATTCATACCCACTCTTTCCCCCTTGACCATGCCTCGAAGCGGCGTTTGCAAAGACAAGTGAACAACTCGACGTGTCGCATAACATCCCGATCCTCAAGTCACCATTGGCTTTCCCTTCGATCTTTCCGTCTCCAAGCGAAACGCAGGTTGACTCGAAGTCCATTCATCCTTCACATGCACAGGACACTTCGGGTCGATAAGATGAACATCGAAATCTCCCTTCTCGGCCACGCCGGAGCAGAGCGAAAAAGGCTCGCAAACGGATCAACCTCAATAGCGGGATTGCGAGTCCTCAATGTCTTGGTCAACACACCGCGATCCTCCCAGTTGGCAAACGAAAGGGATCAAACATAGCAATTAGGATAGAGGATCCTCTACGTCTCGAAAGACGACCCATCGTCTATGATGTGATGGCTACTACTGGCGGCGAGATAGAGTGTTATGTGACGTCCCATGACTCGGTCATGACCTGCCGAGTCAAGCAAGTTGATGAACCGACCTCTTGGTAAAGGCTCGGCGGAGGTGGAGCGCGCGGCCGGGAAACGGCGGTCAATCAGCGCACCTGCCGGGACGCGCCCAAACTCATAGTCTGACGCCTCGTCTCGGCGCACCGCCACACGTACTCAACGATCTTTTGACAACGGCGCAGGAAAAAGCGATCGAAGATTCAAGGTAGCAGTGGCGTTAGTATACGTCGCGCCCCGTTAGCCAACGGTAAAGAGGACGGATCAGCGTACTAGTATCCGTTTGACCTGGCTCCTCACAAGTCGACTCGAACACAGGCAGTGAGCATAGGCAGATAGCAAGTACAATTGTGAATAAATACGGCCGTAGATTGCGGACCGTATGGACTAAGAAACTAAGAGGTTGCAATTCGGGAAAGACCATTTCCAATGACCAGAGTGACGGTCGGGTATTGTGTGCTGATAACCATTTGCGACAAAGGAGACAAGGGGAGAAATGAAAAACAGCCAAAGGGGAGAAGAGCAAAGAAGGGTATATCGAAACAGACAGTCAGACCCTTGAGCACCCAAAATCAGGCCCAGACATTCCAGAAAGCGCTCAATCACTGTGTACATTGAACGAACAAATCGTGCTTGTCTGTGTGCGCCTGAAGAAAGCAAAGGAAAGAGTAACAAAAACATTAGTAGTCGCAACAGGGGAAATAGCGAACAATGAAAACCAACAAGTCTTTCTTGCTGGAGGAGGGTATCGACTGAATCAACACAAGGAAAAGTCCAATGGCGAGAAAGGACATGGGGTATCTCAGATCGCCTGATCGCTGATCGAAGGCGGTTTTGATTATCCTTCAGTCTCCAGGACCCAGGTGGCAGGTTGATTCATGATGGGTCGTTATCGGCAAAGTTGGTGGCAGTCGGAGCTTTAGTAAACCAGCCTGAGCTCGTAGCCTGAGGAAGGCGATCTGGGTTGCCACTGGTTCTGTTGCATGTCGACCGTAGCGAACTCGACCTTCATATCTTGACCTTCGGGCAATTCACGAATTGCCTCATCATCCATCAGAATCTGAATTCCTTTTTGGTTGACGCGCACTGTTCGGACAATCTTCTGAGGCTCGATACTGAACTTTGCTGCGGCTGCACTGACAAACTCATTGAGGTTCCTCTGCAAAAGGTAAATTGCGCGGTAGTAGTCATCATCGGTTGCCTTGCCCTGACCGCGGGACTGTAGATAGAAGCAAGCCACTAATTCAGGTCAGTAAGTTTGTCTAACGTTGAAACCGGATCGTGAACGTACGAGGCTTGTTAGCGCGCTCGGGTGGAGGTTGATAAGCAGAATCTACGCCGATTGCCTCAAACCATCCGGCGAAAGTACCACCAGTGGGCGAATGCGCTTGCATCTTGACAGGCTGATCAGGTGGACTGGCCAAATGCTGGGGGTTTGAAGACTTGAGATCCATAGTTGCGACTTGTGAGTTGCTGCGATCCCATTCGTTGGAGTTGACGCGGGAAGGTGGTCCAAAAGCGCTTGGGCGGCGGAAGTTTGAAGGTAGCGATTGGTTGCTAGGAGTAGGCGAAACCATGGCGGAGCTGGCCTTGTTACTCTGATCATCCCACATGTTTGTGTCGTTGGTATCGACCCGAGTAAGGCCCTGAGTATCGCCAGTCAGGCTCACCGGGTGAAGATCTGGGTCGTCTTCCTCGGCGCCTCTCAAAAACAGAACACTGATGGGTCGGGTGGAACCAAACATGTCTTGCAGTCCGATAAGCTTCATTTGCAGGTCTTCTTCGGCAGAAGATCTTCCGGTCGAGGCTGTAGATGACATAGACCAAGTTCTCTTGTGCTTGGGAACCTTGCCAGGTCGTTGAGGCATCGCATTGACCTTTGAGATGGAGCCACTTCTCTTGCGCTTGCTCGAATCTCTCATACCGGACTCGATTTGAGAGATTTGCTGATTGAGTTTGTCGATCATCTTTTTGACGTGCGCAACATCGTTGGAAAGCTTGCGCTCAGCTCCGTGGTCGCGGAAAAGCTTGACTTTGCAGTAACATACTTCGTGGGTAGGTTGCTGAGATGGCGACATGGAGTCGAGCAACAACTCGGTCTTTGTGCACAGACGGACCGGAATACCCTTCACACCCTTGGAATGGCTGAAGTCGGTGGAGAGGAAGTTGAAGCGAACCGAGATGGGACACTCGATTCCTTGGGCATTAGGAGATGGGCTCCATGTCACGCAAAAGCCATCGAACGAGGACGACTCGAGCTCCAGCTTTGGTCGGTTGAGATCGTTCGATTGGTTTTGGTCCACGAATTCGACAGCTTGGAGGCGGCCGCCGCGTTGATGGGCTTCGTTGGTGCCTCTACCTTCTTTCCAGAGCTGCCAGCAGGCTCCAGGGCGCTGTCTTTGAGAGTCATCCTCGAAGGAAACGCGAACGAAAGTGCGGTATTTGAGTTGGCCAACAACCGAGTGCTGAGGAGCAGTGTCGTGGACATTGAGCGTGTAGGCCTGTCCCTTGTTAAGGTAAGTAACCGGGATCTCGTCGGCCGATCTGACCATGGCGGTCGGAGCATTGAGAGTGACGCGGTAACGGAAGCTGCAAAGAAGGTCAGTAAGAGAGGCAGGATGGAAGTGGCCGAGGACTGACTTCTCGCTCGACGGATGTTGGGGCATGGCGACGAGTGCAGCGTTGCTGAGGTGCGGCGGGAACATTTGCTCTATTTGAGGTTGATTGGACATTTCGACGTCGAGGTTCATGTCACCACACATGGGTGAATCGGCTGCTTGACTGTCGAGTTGGTCGAAAACGGGCATTTGATGTTGGAAGTTGTGGGGAGGGAAAGCAGGCTGGTGATGCATTTGGAATGGGGGAGCAGGATTTCCAAATGGGTTCATGTGATTGTGATGGTGATGCTGCATAGCATGTGCAAATGAATGCATGTGCGCCAGCTGAGGAGCGTGAAGGGCCGACGTGTCCGAGGTTGGCATAGACAGCGGAGTGTTCAGGCCCATACCAAAGCCAGGCGTGTGGAGGTCACCAGCTTGCGGGTGGTAGAGAGTGTTCGTACCGCCAGGCGTGGGTGTGTAGTAGCCTGACATCTGGTTTGCGAACGTGTTGAACGAGGAGCTGTTGGGGTCCAGCACCGAGGGGGTGAGGCCGGTGCTACCAAAGTTCCATTGTTCCGTCGAGGATGCCCGAGGAGTAGGGTCGGCATCCTTGATGTTGTGGTGCTCGGCGAATTGGCTGTAGTCGCAATGCAATGGTCAGTCTGAGCACTGCAAGAGTGGTGGTGCTTGTCTTGATTGACAAAGATAGAGTAGGGGCTGTTTGGGTGAGCGGGAAGGTGGAGAGGGACATACCGAGGGTTCAACGTCGCGACGTCGAGAGCATCCAGCGACGGACCATTCGACTGAGCGGCCGACGAGGTGGGTGGGTTGGGGTTGAACTTGATGGCCTCGAGGTATGGCTTGAAGCTCTTTTGCAATTCAATGCTCGGCTTTTGCGAGCTTTGTCTGCAGCAGCAATAACAAATCATGTCAGCCACGGATGCGCGCCCAAGGTCAGCCAGCTGTGGCAGTGTGGCTCGCTCTTACCTATGCTCGAACATGGTTGCCGGGCGCTCACCATGCAATGTCTCGATGTTGATTTGTGTTGGGGGCGCCGATATTGCGAGCGCGTGGTGAAGAAGGTGTTTATGAGAAAGGTGAAGGTCGACTCTTGAGGATAGGTTCGTCACCAGGTGAGTCGATGAAACAGCGTGCAATAAGGGAAAGGCGCAACCACAAGCCACAGGATGTCCGCACCGTTTTAACTGCAGGCTGAATTGTGGCCCGACCAAAACTTACGCTACCAACATGGAAGCGACACTCAGCCTGTCCCGTGCGTTACCGATTCTCTTCGCTTGCGCTTGCTTGCCCGTGAGCCATCATCGCTCGATAGCTGTCGTCTGCCATGCCCCATGTGTCTCGCGATGCTTCCTCTCACTTTTCGCCCTGCCAGTGAAGATCATCTTTCTGTGCCGCGCCACATCAAGTCAGCCACATGGCTGTGCAATCCTGTTGTCAACCTTTCGCCTGGTGCTACGGTTTTTGTTTTTGCTTCGGATCGCTTGTCGCTCACACATGCACGCTTGCAAAAGCGGAAAGCGTGCCCACAGTGTGTGGCTGGAAACGCATCCCCGCAAACGCTGCAGCGCTGACTCGAGCCCTTCACGGCAATCTTCGATCTCGTCCTCAGCAGCACGAACTGTGGCTCGATCATCCTTTCTTCCAAAAACTCGAGCGTTGTCTCCGATGTCACCAGCTCCGAAGCTTACGTTGCAGCCCAGGCCAGCAAATCCGACTAGCACGCTTTTGAGAATTGCCGACTCGACCCTTTCTCACGCCCCCCTTTTGCCCTTTCTGATACGCAGACTGCCGCTGTCGCATCTCGCAAGCAGTTGCGGGTAAGGCAGACTGCTGACCTTTCTATTGCTGCTGTGACGTAGAGCGACCTCCCTGACCGGTGCCCGAGACCACCACACGCGGGTCTACGCATACAATCTTCCCCGAGTGCTGTTGTCACTACACTGCATGCTTTTCAATCTCACCCTGCATCAGAGGCGGATTGCGTCTACGATGGTAATTCGCCGATACAGCCACAGCTGCTTTCGTTCCTTGACATACGATGCTGCCGCTCTATCATCGATACCATGCCCTACTTCTTCTAGAACACACTTTTCTCTGCCGTCTCTCTTCTCCAAGCAATTTCCCTTTTGCAACACCAACCGAAATTGAGATGTGCTTGCTGCTGGTTCATTATTGGGACTTTGGTAAGCCACTAACATCATGCGCTGAGCGAACCTTATATCGCGTCGAGCCATCCTATTATTACCACTAACACCCATAATGTAATTGCGCATGGCCCCTCCAGGGTTGACACACAGCGAGAAAAGAGAGGGCACGTCCTGCCGTATCAGACGAGACGTCAAAGAGTGCAAGCGTTCGTCATGGAGCTAAAAGGAGACTCCACTTTCAACCGTCAAGGACGTTCGCTCAAACGGCGCCTCTCGCGCTTGGCCTCGTCTCTCGCGAAAGCCACCCAAGCACCACACGAGGGCAACAGCTCTCGAGGCATCGATCAGCGAACGAGGGGCCCGTAGCAATTCCGAAGCTTGTGATCCGCCGATCTCTTCCCCTCTTTGTCCGTCGGTCTGCCACAATCCAGTGGCGGTGGACAGCGAAGCAACACGGGATATCCACTTTCCCGGAAGACTTTTGATCTTCGACGCAACTCGGAGATCTCGCGATGTCCAGTGACCAGAGTCCGTGGCTGCTTGCTGTCTCTTGTTCAGTAATCGACGACTTGGACTCCAAATTTGACTTTCCAAACGAACCACCTAGCGCCGCGAAACCGAACGTGGCTCTCTGGGAACGGGTAGCCGTCCATTGGTAGCCATTGTTCTCCTTCGGATTACAGCTTGCGCCACATCTGCCACACCTGCCACACTCGGTCAACGCTACCCAGCCGCTTGAGACGGTGCTGACCCCTCTTCTGTGAGAGACCACAGAAGAGACTCTGGCAGCTGTGGCAGGTGAGCTGTGGCTGTGTGGCTGAGCCGCTGTCATCCTGTCACGCCTTGAACCATGTCGGCCGCGGTCCAGGCTCCATCCTTCCAAACTCTCTCTTTTGATTCGATGTGAGCTCTCTGCGGGAGATTTGCTGCACCCAATCTGGCGCGGGAAGTTCGGTATGAGGGGGGGCTTTGTGGCTGCCATCAAATATGCCGCAGGCTGGTTCTCAACCCATGGAGACAATCTCCCGTATTCTGTGGCATTCTGTGGCATTTTGTCTGATTGCATTTGCCCTCTTCGACTGCACTCGACAATCCACGTATGGCGTTGTTCATCTGTGGCTGGTGCCTGATGTGAAGAAGGGAAAGTATGGACGATCTACAACTGCGCGTGAGACGAAACAGTGTCTCTTCCCCTGACCGTGGATTTGGAAGCAGACAGTCGCGCGCGCATCACTGACTTTTACCGAGGGACCATTTGCATTTACCGCTACATCATCTGAGGAAGGTCATTGTATCACTATATCTGTTGCCAAAGCCGTCTTCAGACGTGCCCGCTTGAGGCATGTCTGAATGGTCGAACCGCCAATTGGCGATTGTGGAGATTTGAGGTCTGTTCAGAGGAGAAAAGGCGCGTGAACGTGTGCCCTCCGTGCCAGTGCCGTCATGTGGAGAACAATAATGGTAATCTGACGCGGCAAGAGTAGAAATGCAGGGTGTAGATTGTCAATAGAGATATATTACATCGGTAGTACCATGCCACTGTCATACCGCTGCACTGTGAGCCCAGCTTCCATTAAAGTGCTCTGGAGCGTCGCTCCGAGCATACTGCACCTGCAATTCCAACCTGCAGCACAAAGGTACTGTTCTCTCTGTACGCGTAATCCCCTCCCCCTAGGTAAGAAGCGTTTCGAGACATCCAGTAAGCTTCATGGACACAATCAGTCTCTACGTACGGTAGATCAGCGACCGCAAATCAACGCGATCACTGGCACCTTGGCAGGGCAATTGGAAAGTAGACTGTGTGTTACATGTTCTATTGGCCAGCACCGTCGGCGACTCAAAGCCAGCCACGCTCATGATTGATGGAAGCATGGCGCAGCCGCATCTTGCGCCAGCAATTCTTCCACTGCATATGCCCCGCCATTCCTACCTCACCACATGACCTCCGGTGCACATGGCTACACACCCTATCCACAACCATAATCATCCGTCATACTCTCAAGGTTGGAGCGTTGTGATCTAGGCATCCTACTGCCAGGATTGTGCAATCTTGCCTCATGTGTTGGCGTAATACGACCCACGCAATTATGTCGATGGCTTTGGCGAGTCTGAAGGAGTAGCAGTGCGAGTGGAAGCAACCGCCGTATTGTTATCTTGCATGCTACCGTAGCGTCGAACATCACCACTACCTCCGACACTTTCCCTCGATGACAGATGGGGACTGTCCAAGGGAACACTGGATCTTGATGTTCCTCTGCTGTGATTCGAGTCACCGTCAGGGCACCTGATGGCAGTAAGGAAGCTCGAAGATGAATCTTCCCTTCTTGGTCTTGCCAAAGACGAAACAGAACTAGGACTCGGGATCTTAGATAGGCTTGGAAACTCTACTACAGGCGTCAATACTGGCGAAGGTAAGATGCGCTCGGTAGCGAGCGTGTCTGGTGCTTGGAGCGAGGATAGAGATGGCCTTTGCCGTGCACGATGGTCGACAGAGACACATCTTTGAAGGGGAGAGCTGGCTGCATGCTGTGTCTTGACTTGAGTGCAACGAGAGTCGTCATCATCGTATTCGAAAGAGAACCTGCGTGTCTGCTCCAGGTGCAGCGATTCTGGACGAGTGCTGTCTGCATCGAGAGATGTTTTACGGAAGCTAAGATCGTCGCTTGGAAGAGAATCGTTTTCGATGCCAGCATGTTGTTGGGACAAAAGTTGATCATCATTCGAAGCGGAAGCTGCGTCCTGATCGTCGACCATCTCTGCGTATCGTTGATAAGCCGAGTAGGATTCAGATGAGTCGGTGTCAGAAAGTGAAGGTCGCCCGGCCAGAATTTCGAACATCGAGGCTTGGGAGAGGCTGGTAAAGTCATGAGGGCTCGGAGGAGAGTCGAAATCACTGTAGTGGCAGGTCGTCGAGAGCTTGTGTGACAGTAGAGTCATCTTCTGCGATGGAGACACCGTACGATTACGAAGAGGCACTGATAGCATGGTAAGTCCTTGTCCCAGTCGGGCGGAAGATCTGACGTACCTCTTTGCGCCTTTCTAGCGGCTTCCTCCTTTCCTCTGTCTTCGACTCTTGTTCTTTCTAGGAATTCGAAGACTGTCTCTCGGGGATCGTCCCTGTCTGTGTTGGTGCCAGATGCTGTACGTCGTCTATGCTCTCTGCGTAGTAGGCTGCCTTGCCTAGCGCGCATGACGCCAGCAACCCCTTCACTATCTCTAAAGATGATCAATTCGAGTCTTTTGACTTCGGCCTTGTATTCTTCTCTTTCTAACTGCCATCGTTGTCTTTCGAGATCCAAATCATGATGTGACGCAAACCGAGTCTCCACTTCGTACTTCAGCTTGCGGCTAAGAGAGGCGTTCTCGTCGCGCAGGTTGCGAAATCCTTCAAAGATTCCAAGCAGAGGTGAGTTGTATTTGATGTCTAGAGAGCGATAAGGCTCTGCCATCAAGGTACGCATCATCGAGTCCATGATCTGGTCAACATCCGGTTCGCAACCTTCAAGCCAAGTCGGACATGGCTCTGAGATTGTGTCTTTGAGAGAGGTACGTTGGTCCGCAGACCATATGGACGATCTCGCGTTGCCAGTGGAGAGACAACGGTGGGAGAAGTAAGAGCTGATTTTGGGTCGCACCTTCTTGTGAGTAGAGCCAAAGCCGCTGGTGATGGTTGGCTCTGTCTCATCTTGCTCGCCTACCGGCATGAGCGCATGAGGAAAGCCAGGTTGGATCCTTCTGCGCCATTGATGAATGTCCGCCATGTTGTTGGTGTGCTGTGGAACAATCTGGTGGAAGCAGCGATAGACGCTCGCGCAAAAGCTATATGGTAGCGAATGTTGTGATGTTGTTGCAGTGTTGATCTGAGCAAAGCAAGTCTTCCCAGGCGGAAGCCGCGACCACTTACCTCACTGCCTGAGACGGCCGCATCTACGTTTTACAGAAGGCACATACTGATGGAAGGATCGATGGAGTGAAACTGTGTTTTTTCTGCGGAATCGAAGATAGGTAAGATTGGTCACATAAATAAGAGAGATGCTAAAAATGAGAGATGTGACCCCAACTCCATGCACATGTACCCGATGGAATACAGGTCAAGTGTTTGGTAATGGTGGGGTCTTTGATATTGGCACGATGGAAAATCCTTCAGCAAATTCTGCATGGAGATCGCGAGTTGCTGTACACACTTATGCCGTGTTGTTTTGTTTGGGGAAGGGTCACAGAGGAAGACGAGAGTAGACGGGAAAGGTAGAGGTGGACCAGGGTGACAGGGTGACAGGGCGACGAGACCGAGAGGCATTTTGCACAACCAGATTCATGGCATTTGTCGCAAGGAGTCATTTCGCGCTCCTTCTAGCAAAGCTTCCAACCCATAACACAGGACGCCGATTTTTGACTTTCGTGATGTGGTTGATGCGTTTATGCGGACTCTCTCTTGCCGTCCTTGACCTCCTTCTGCAGAGGCTGTTAGTATGGCGTCGGACTGGCGATGGAGGTTGCGCCACGTACCAGGGCTCTCATGGTGCCGTGAAGAGCATGTCTGTGGTTGCGTCTGAACTTGGGGTCGGTACCCTTGAGGGAAGGGTATCTGTGGGTCTTGGGCTTCTTGATACTGCGGGTGTCGTCATGTTAGTCGGTCGTTCTCATCGGGCTGGTTGATGGCGGAGCTGGCGGTCGAGAGGTGGTATAGAGGATGTCGCTGCGTACCCGTTCTTGTGGGCCTTCTTGGCCTGGTTGTGCTGCGACGAGTTCTTGGACTCTGGAGAATTTTGTCAGCATTCCATCAGCGTCTTTGACAATATGCGAGCGCAACTTACTGGCCATTGCGACGTCTGGAAGTGAATAACTTGTCGAGGTGTCTGGTTCTCCAAGTTCTGCGCACTGTGAAGTTGCCCAATTCTGCGCACACCGCTAAGCGAGTGGCCTTGGCAGCGCACGGACCCGACTCTGCTCGCTCTTCCAACCTCACTTGTCGACCATTTCTTAGTCAATACAACATGATGACAGTAAACACTCTTATCTGGAGGAAGTGTCTGTAGCGACAGAGCTGCAACAAATTGCCTCTTGTCTCAAACCTACAGTGCAATGTCGCGATCACGAAGCACTATCTTATGAACAGTCTCATGTGCTTCAATCGTCTAAGGGCACAAGCTTGACGACCAGTGGCTCCTCTTCCATTCTCATCTTCAAGACTGGTCCACACTCTTATTCTCTGTTCTAATTGAGAGGAACCTTTTCGGAAGCATCGCACGTTTAGCTTATACCGTTAGTCCGACGTACCGAATCTGAACATTCATGACACCTTGGCCGAACCGTGAAGACGTCATACCATTAGCCCTTGGCCTGTGGACCGGATCCAGCTTGAGACACCAATAGGGAGAATACAGCTCATAATTTCGTCGGCGGCTCAGGCGGTATGGCTAAGTCCGGTGGAACTCGGTCGTGAGGATACGCAATTCATGTACCGGGTCGAAAGGTGTTCTGCGAGAGCACAGTGTGCTAAACATCTCTATGAGAAACTCGATGAAGGTAAGGTTCACGGTCTCAAGCACAACGCCGAACCACTTGATTTCTCAGTGATCTGAAAGTGGTCAAATTATAGAACATAAAAGACTCATTCGGGATATATGGTTAATGAGAAAGAAAAATCAATACGCCCAAGAGTACAAGGTATAAACAACGAAGACCACTTCTCCACTTCTCTCTGTGAGTCACTCTGTATGTGATGTCTCCTCTACCGCCCCGGTCCGGATGTTCGTGACCGGCTCATGATTTTGTGAAACATAGCTGTCCTAGCCGTGACTATTCATGCATCATTTAGTTCTTGGCGTTCTTGGCCATGGTGTTGAGGGCAGAGCCGTTCTTGAACCACTCGATCTGGCCCTCGTTGAAGGTGTGCGAAAGCTTGATCTCGTATGACTCGCCGTTCTTGGGGTGGACCTTCATGGTCATGGGCTTGCCAACGGCGAGCTCAGTGCAGAGAAGGTCAACCTTGTCATCGGGGTTGAGCTTGTCGTAGTCGGCAGGCTCGGAGAAGGTGAGAGGAAGCATACCCTGCTTCTTCAAGTTGGTCTCGTGCTGGAGCTCATGTAAGTAATTTGGTTTTCGTGCAATGAAAGAACATGGTACTTACGATACGGGCGAACGAACGGACAATGATGGCGAGACCACCAAGGTGACGGGGCTCGAGAGCGGCGTGCTCACGGGATGAACCCTCACCGTAGTTCCAGTCACCAACGACGACCCAGCGGATACCCTTGGACTTGTAGTCACGGGCGACACCGGGAACGGTGCCGAACTCACCGTTGGTGTAGTTCTCAATGTTGTTGGCTTCGCCGTTGGCGGAGTTGATGGCACCGATCAACATGTTGTTGGAGATGTTGTCCAAGTGACCACGGTACTTCAACCAGGGACCGGCCATGGAGATGTGGTCAGTGGTGGTCTTGCCCTGAGCCTTGATCAGGATGGGAAGGTCGGTGGCGTCCTTGCCGTCCCAAGCGTTGAAGGGCTCGAGGATCTGGAGACGGTCAGAGGTGGGAGAGACGGCAACGTTGACCTGAGTGCGGTCCTGGGGAGGAGCTTGGTAGGTGTCCATTCCCGGATCGTAGCCGTTGGCGGGCAGGCCGTCACCGGTAGGGGCCTTGAGCTTGAACTCGTTGCCATCCTTGTCCTTGAGGGAGTCGGTGAGGGGGTTGAAGTTGAGGGTACCGGCGATGGTCATGGCCACGACAAGATCGGGGGAGGTGACGAAAGCGTGGGTGGCGGGGTTGGCATCGTTACGGGAAGTGAAGTTACGGTTGTAAGAAGAGACGATGGAGTTGGCCTCGCCCTTCTTGACGTCGCGACGGTCCCATTGACCAATGCAAGGACCGCAAGCGTTGGCAAGAACCATACCACCGAACTCCTCGAAGGTCTGAAGCTGACCGTCACGCTCAATGGTGGCGCGGATCTGCTCAGAACCGGGGGTGACGGTGAAGAGGGCCTTGGCCTTGATACCGTGGTCGAGAGCATCACGGGCGATGGAAGCGGCACGCGACATATCCTCGTAAGAGGAGTTGGTGCAAGAGCCGATAAGACCGACCTTCATCTCCTCGGGCCAGCCGTTGGCCTTGACGACCTCCTTGAACTTGCTGATGGGAGTGGCAAGATCGGGGGTGAAGGGACCGTTGATGTGAGGCTCGAGCTCGGAGAGGTTGATCTCAATGAGCTGGTCGTACTCGGCACCCTCGTCCTGCTTGAGCTCCTTGGCGTATGTGCGCGAGAAGTCACCAATCTGCTTGCGCTTGGTGGCGTTCAGGTAGTCGTACATGCGGTCGTTGAAGGGGAAGAGCGAGGTGGTGGCACCAATTTCGGCACCCACTACAGAAAATGTCAGTACGCTGTCAAATGTTTATGGATTGGGGCTGCACGACTGTTGCATATTGTGCCTAGGAGAGAGTTAGCAATGATTCAACAACATAGGTGAATGGGGGAACACGAACTCATGCCAGTGGCGGAGATGGAGTCGACACCGGGTCCGAAGTACTCAACGATTGCACCGGTACCACCCTTGACAGTAAGGATACCAGCAACCTTGAGGATAATGTCTGTTACGAAAGTCAACATGAGCTTCGGAAAAGATCACGATAAGGAATGGACGAACCCTTAGGAGAAGCCCAGCCAGAGAGCTCGCCAGTAAGCTTGACACCAATAACCTTGGGGGCCTTGAGCTCCCAGGGGAGGTTGGCCATGACATCGACGGCATCAGCGCCACCGACACCAATGGCGGCCATACCGAGACCACCGGCGTTGGGAGTGTGAGAGTCAGTACCGATCATGAGACCACCGGGGAAAGCGTAGTTCTCGAGGATGATCTGGTGAATGATACCAGATCCGGGTCTCCAGAAACCGATGTTGTACTTGGCGCAAGCGGTGGACAGGAAGTCGTAGACCTCCTTATTGATGTCCTGTGCACGGGCAAGATCCTTCTCACCACCAATCTGGGCCTCGATCAAGTGATCGCAGTGGACGGTGGAGGGAGTAGCAACCGAGGGCATGCCAGCGGACATGAACTGGAGAATGGCCATCTGGGCAGTGGCGTCCTGGCAAGCAACACGGTCGGGACGGAGCTTGAGGTAGGAGACACCACGCTCGATGTCCTGCTCATGAGGGTTGTCAAGATGCGAGTAGAGAATCTTCTCAGCGTAGGTCAAAGGACGGTTGTTCATACGCTGGCGGACAATGCTCAGGTTCTCGCTCATCTTGGCGTAGTTGATGTAGTTTCCGGTCTCCCAGTTGGTCATCTCGACCTTCTTGGAGAGAGGCGAGTCGCCGACGGTCGCGAAGGCGCGACGGCCCAGCTGTGGAGCTTGTCAATACCATGTTTCTAGATGGGAAACAAGCTGTGAAAAGGACTTACCAGCTTGCGCGCTGCCAAACGAGCGGACTGCATTGTGATAAGTCAACGGCGGGGGAGCTATTGACAGTGACCTAGGTGCCTATGCGGCTAAAAGAAGGACACGGGGGGTGGGGAGAGGTGGTGAAGCGGAGAGGTGTTGATGGGAAGAGAAGACGGTAGAGTTATTTAAGAGAAGATACCGCAACGAGTTATCCCTTGGCCCTGGCCCAGTGGCCCTCGGTCAAAGAGCGACAGAACTCATCAAAGCTGTCCTCATTGGCTGGAGCGCACGAGCCAGCCTGCTCGATTTACACACCCCCGCCGCCTCTGTGCTTTTTCGCTTCCGTCCAGCTTGCTTGCTTGTCCTCTTGATGGAAGCTAATTCGCTGCGTACGTCTTTCTTACATCAGATTGCCAGTGAATAGCTATCGACTGATCGTGATCTGTGTTTCTCCCATGCAAAATAGTCTGATGTGAGGCTCATGAAGGGGCTGCCATGCTTAGCATGCGAAACAACAGGAGCTGCCGCGTGCGGCTTCCCACGTAGCCGTGCCGGTAAACATCGGACTGCTCCGCCTATTTATTGGTTGGCGGGTGTCTCCAAATCGGTCTCGCTGATTGTTCGGTCGGGGACATTCGAACTCGGCCGGCTCGATCGGCTGCAAGCAATTCTTTCAGAAAGTTGGAGCCGACCTCCTCACATGTGAAAGTCTAGAATTCGTGGTACTGAACGGATGGTGTTTGTCTATACAGCGTACTGTCGAATCAACAAATATTGATGGTCAGCTTCTGGCCATCAGAATGAGTGACAGTGCTGCTTGAGACATGTCGAAGAGACGGTAGTCGAGTACAGACAGCAGATGTCACGATATCAACTTCGAGCGCAGCAGCGGACATTCTCCAGATCGTAGCCAGATTGATGAGGCAGAAAAGTAAGTGCTTGGCACGCGCCGACTAAAAAATTCCATGCGGTTAGTGCAACCATCTCTCGCAAAAGTCCTGTAACCAATAACTTTGCGGGACCACGGCAACTGAGACTGCTACTCCACCACCTCGAACATAGTTACTCGACCACACAAATTTCACCTACCGAAGAAGTCATCATGCCCGCCATCCGTGGTCAAGATTCCAAGAAGAAGACTCGCCGTCATACGCGCGATCTCGACCAGATTCACGACGATATCCACAAGGAAAAGCATCTGGACAAGTACAAGAGCACAAAGCATACTGAAGATCTCCCTGGTCTCGGACAGTTCTACTGTGTCGAATGCGCTAAATGGTTCGAGTCTGAGGCCAATCTGACTGCTCACTCCAAGGGCAAGGTTCACAAGCGCAGGTAAGCCTTCATCCCAACTTGCCCAAGTCTTGTGCCAATCTGACCTGTCTCGCAGAGTTCGCCAGCTCAAGGAAGAGCCCTACTCGCAGAAAGAGGCCGAAGCTGCCGCTGGCCTTACCTGGACTGACAACGGCAAGCGCAAGGAGGAGGACCATGAGCTTGAGATGGCCGAGGCCACCTGAACAATTACGTTGTTGGACACCTGCTGCACCAACATATCACCACCACCAGGTGCTTTGTGGGAGTGATGATCGGTTCCATCACCGCTCGCCAGATAATCGCAACCACGCCGTGCCATCTAGATAAGAGTTGCGGATCACAAGCGCAACAGCGAACGCTCTGGCTTTCGTAAACAACAGCCATAGATTTCATCCGGGCCAACACAGAACATTGGTCCTGCAGAAGTATGCTTTACGCATCCTGGACCTCGGGCAATCCCGGTTAGAGATGAACAGCACAGCCGACGCTTCGGAAGAGTGGTTCTGGTCCGCGGATGCAGAGAACCCGTGGGAAGCCATATGCCGTTGACATTGAAATCAGGCGGAGGGCCTGGAAATAGAGTCGATTAATCGTATATCATAATTGTGACTCTGTCGTTACGATGGCTACAATCGACGAATCAAACATCTTCAATTCTACCAATCTGCACCAGTGACTCATATTTTGATTGTTTACAAGTGCCTCATTATGGATTGTGATAAAATCTGCAGTGAAGAGCGAATGATATACCTCTGTCGGTTGTGATGCTGACTCGATGTCTGCCTAAAGGCGGTTTGCTGCCTGAGGTCTAGCGACTACAAATTCTGTGATGAGTGCACCCCAAACCATGAATACCAAACCATAAATCAAACAATATCGCAAAACACCATCATCATGTCATTCAACACAGTCGAACTCTATGGCGGTGCTATGACCGTTGAACTTCCCTCCAACTTCTCAGACGTCAGGTAAGAGGCATTCGCACAGCAAGCGCCACCATGTACTAAAACCCCATGCAGCAACATTAGACAAATCCCAGACAACCAAGAAGTCTACTTGGATAATGATGGTCTCACTAGCATCGTCTTCGACATCTTGGAGCGTGTCGACAAGCCGGATCTGGATGCTCTAAGGTACCATCTTGAGGACATCGTTGAGGATGATGTCGATGCGACAAAACTCTGGACTTCAAACTCTGCAGTCTTCAGCAAACTACCGTGAGTCTCCTTCTTGCGCTATGTGCATTCTTCTGTTACAGCCAAGTTATCAATTTCCTATGTCTTCGAAATTCACGGATTATGATTGTTGCTTTCGCTGCCAATATTAATATCTTGCTAACGTTGTATGCCTCGTCAAAGATCACAAACGACTGCCTACACAATCTTCGCTACCAACACACCTTCCGCAGAAGCTGTAGCTCGTGGCAAAGCCCCCGATTTCACAGGCATACTGCTCACGCTCATCCGTCTTGAGCGCCAACAGACCGATCTTGTCATCTGCGTCAACGTCCCACACGTAGGCGGCGAGTACAACAAAGACGAAGTCGACCCCTCTGCTGGAAAGCAAGGTCCCCTGCTAGATGCAGCAACCTCATTCCGCGATCGCATCTTGCAAACTTTCGAAATCAAGGATTGGGATCTCTTCGTTCAAGAGTGATCAAATCGATAGAGTACCAGTGATGCAGTGATTTGTACACTGTATGCTGAAAACGGTTTATAGAAATAGTCGTTATGAACAGAAAGGAAAGGGGTATCATGCAATGCAAAAGAAAGAGCCAGGACAATCATTCACCCATCACATCAATCACTATCCAAAGTCACCACCTCCAACACCTTCGCTACACCATCGACTCCTCCCAGCGGTGTCGCGACATTCGACTCGCTTTTCGCCTTTTGGTCTCTGTACTTCTGGCCCAAGGCTGCCATGATCTCCTTGTGAGGCGCTCCTGCCATTTCCTGCTTCAAGACTGCAAAGTTGGCCTTGACGAAAGCTGCGTAGCTGGTCGGTCCTGCCTGCTTTCTCGGTACTGGTTTCGTCTGAGCAAGCTTGCCACGACATACACCACACGAGTGACGAGCCGGGTCAATGCTCTTGGAGTGACGCTTGAACTCATGGCTGCACATCTCGTTTACGCATGTCCAAATGTACTTGTAGTCGATGTGATACGAATGCTTTGTCGTCACTTCAACTCCACGGTGACCGAATGCCTCACTACACTTCTGACCCCACGCTTTGAACTGCTGGCCGTGCGGCTGATCCTTAATACCGCTGACCATGAAGTTGGCAAGATGGCAGAATTCGTGAGCCACAACGTTCAGGAGGCGTTCTTCGTTGTCAATGACTTTTTCTGCCAACTCGATCGAGGCGTGGTGTTTCTGGGTGATCGTTGTCGTGCCATCGAGATTTCTATGCTTGGTGGTCTCGCGCTTCCAGTTTGCACGACCGGCCGTTGAGTTGAGTGTCTTGCTCCAGATAAACTTCACACCGCCAGTCAATGCAGCCAGTTCTCCGATCTTGTCTTCTGTAATCTTGTGATCGAGTTGGGCGAAGAAGTCTTCAACCAGCTTGTGTTTCTTGGTTTCAAAATCCTTCTTCGCGTCGATCTCAGCGCGAGTCTTCTTGGTGGGGCTGGTCGTCTTCTTTGGCGAGGACGAAGGAGAATCCGAGTCCTCAGGCAGCGCCTTGCGGTTCTTCTTGGGAGACATCAGGGGCTTTTGAGGAGAGTACTCGTCGTTCCAGGCGTTTACTGCGTGAACGTTCCAAAAGTCTCCGAAGTGTGGCGCGTGGGGAGGTGTAGGGATTCGTTGTTTCTTCTTTGAGGGAGACACAAGACGAGATTTTGTTGGTGAGACTGGCGGAGGGGTTGCTGGCCTTTCCAGCATAATAGGCCGTACTGCTCGCGGAGGGGAGCTATCTTGTGTCAGTGAAATTCGGTTACAATCTCTCCTGAGCGAACTCACAATTTGAGAATCGCGAGGCCATCATTCTCCTTGTCAGAACCGTCGAGATCAAGCTGTAGAAGCTTCTGGGTGAGGTCGTCCGAAGTCTTCGTAGTGAAACCCTCTTTTGAAGGCTTCTGCAGCTGCTTGCTTGGGGGAGTATGGAAAACATCCTCATCCGACTCACTCGACTCAAGATCTGGACTTCTCCTCCCAGCCACAAGTCTTCTCGTCGGCTTGTTTGCAGCTCTTGGGAGGACTACAGGAACTTCATCCTCTTTCTCGCTGTCGCAATATATGCTCTCCTCTACATCTTGCTCTTCGACTTCTTCCTGACTCTGTTCTGATTCCGACTCCGAATCTTCGATACGCGGCAGGCGATACGATGCGATTTTCGCATTCCTGTGTGGTGTAGCTCTCTGCTTTGGCTCTTTGCGTATCTCTTCCGTCTTCCTTGGCAGAGGTTGTGCGCGAACTCGTGGTTGTGACTTGGGCTCTGATGCTAGCTTTCTGGCCTCGGGGGCCGATCTCAACTCTGTGAGTGCTTGGCTGGATGTCTTTGCTCTTGACAAGCTCTTTGTGGGTGCATTTGTTTTCTTTGTTGAGTCGCTTGTGCATGTTTGCGTCTTTCCGGCGATTTTGCGAGGAGCTGTAGTCTTCGCTGACTTGGGTTTCGGCATATTCATCGTGGATAGTCCCTTGACGTGTCTGTTGATGAGCTCATCCAGTTCCGGGAGATCACTGTCGCTGTCGTCCGTATAGTGTGAGGGTGCCATCTTGATCGTCGTCTTGAGTGCCATCTTTTCGTCGTTTGGTTCCGTATCAATGAGAGCAACCAAGAGAAAGAGAAGGATGTTTACAAGCTCCTGTTGTCACGACAACGCTTCAAAATCGGGGCTCCACTCTGAGCTTGAGCTTGCTCCGACTGCGTCCACTACCCGGTCTGGAGACATGTTACTTACGCTTTGCTCACCGCATGATTGGACAACGTCACTGTGTGAAGTCGGTGGTAACTCTCGTAGCCGACCGTCTCAAGGATCTGTGATCGTCGCTCAGCTAATTCCGACATGACTCTCCGTCTGATTTGGTCGAAAAAAACCTTAGTTACCACCATCACCCTGGCTGTCCACGTGTCCAGCATGCAGGAAGTCAATCTATCTGAAATCGTAGGCTCTCGGCGTCGTGATAGAAACAGGAAATTGCCCCAGAATAGTGTCAGGTCTATCGAGTCCGAGACCCATGGCATGGCGCTGCGAATACGAGGCCCAAAAGGTCGATTGACGCTGTACGCTTGCTTGGTGTGAGGGAGCCCTGGGGACGCACATGTTGACTCATCGCAGATCATGGTGCAACAAACAACTCAAGATAGATGAAAGCCGCTCGTAGCGGTATACGTCATTGTCCTTTATCGCCATGCCATGCCATGTAATCGCAGCAAATGCAGGGGTATCAATCCAAAATCAAAGCAGCGCCTCCTTCCAAATAGCAGTCCTACGCCCAGAAATGCCCAATGCCTCGTCCCATATTGTTACCCACCTATTGTACTCCGAGATGTTGAAGCTTCTCATCCAATGGATGAGCCAAGCAAGCTTGCCCGCCGGTCTGTAATTAATATAGACAACGCCGGCGGCCAATTCATCTCTCCCACACAGTGACCTATTTCCCGATGCATACATTAAGTCGACCACATTGTATCGTAATTCGTGAATGAGACTTTGCAGCACTCATTTGACAAGCTTGCGACGGTGAATGCGGCGTACGTGATCTCTCTGTATAGATTGTTAGTGCTTGTAACCGAAGCCTTTCTTGTGCAGAACTTACCATGTTGTCCACTCTGCTGAACACTCTACTGCAGCCGTCCCATTCGCAAACGATCTTGGGATCATGCTTAGCCTCATGGCGTGCTCGGTCTTTCTCGCTTGAGAAACCTCCCTCGCTAGCGGATCGGCAGCCGATATGGCGACAGAAGAGGGTCTTCGTGTGTCTGCGATAATGCTTGCGCAGATCGCAACCTCGGCGGAAGACGGACTTGGATGTGCATCCAGGGTAAGCACATCTCCACGTGCCGTCCTCGCTGGGAGCGCCGTACTTGGACATCTCTCCAGCGTTGGGCGAGGAGGAGCGAGATGGGTTGCTTCTAGGGCAGCTCACCCATGAAGAGCTTGTGTCTGATCTGAACGAGGGTGCTCTTGAGACTGGTCGGCTCAAACATGTCTGCTCGATGGAGGGAAGGAGAGAAGGACTCGAGCGGACGACGCCAAAGTTGTAGGGATCCTTGTAGTCCATAAAGACAGGCTGGTAAGGGTATGAGTCTGGCCATGTGGGTGTGCATTGTCCAGAGAGATGTTCATGCTGAGTCGGAAGCATGGGTTGCATGGATCGGAACAGAGGTGATTGGCAGGTGTTGAACATAGGCTGATACTCCTCTGGGTAGCAGTGGTCGATGATCTGGTTGTCCGGACTCGAGCAGAGTAGTACTGGTGAGCCAAAGGACTCTGTGTATTGTTGGTGGACAAGTCGGTTGGGGTAGTTGAAGCCGTCCATGGTAAAGGTCGCTGATGTCTTTGATGTGAAGTCTGGTGAATGATCGTCAAGGTTAAGGGTAGAGACTGGGTATATATACACGAGATGCGAAGGATGCTACGGTGAAGGAAACCATAGTGGGGGGCCAGCATGGCTCATTTGGGTGCCCGGGAGCGTAAAGCTGTCCCGATGGACCGATCCTACCTGTGGAAGGCTGGGTTTCAGATGCAAGGAACATTACCATGACATGGACCAGTGGTTAGCCAAGCACGTACCTCTGATGCTGATTCGCGCGCGTAAAGGTACTGCAATGCATGGAAGGATGGATAACCTCCGGTGTAAGCAAGCAAAGCCGCGACAGCCCTACAAGACTTGGCTAGATGGACACACACATGATGCGCGGGCCGTGATTAAAGTGACCGAACGGATCGTATGGTGTTCCAAAACATAAGCCAGCGATTGACCAGGGTCTGAAGTGAAATGACTCGGGAATGGTTTAGTCCCAAACTCAAGAGTTCGCGGACAACTGCATGACATGGTAGAGCTGGTCTTGACGCGCAACGCCGTACCAGAATTGCCCAAGAACCCCACTACGATCTGTGAACGACTTGTCTGCTGCCAGTACATTTTCTGGAAGCTGGAGCCAGTGCCCACTCGGACCCAGTTCGTTGGGCGTCATTGAGAGCTTGGTAATCTTGCAGGTAAACAACAATGGCGGTCTAAGAATAAACACAGCCTCTCTGCGCCGTGGGGGCACAGTTGTTTGGGACCGATCAGATATAGAAGTTGTGGTGCAGAACTCACATACTTTTGCAGGCGCCACAGCTTCGTGTACAGATCGAAGGATTCGTCGATATCACGGCGGATCTCTGGGTTGTGTCAGCAGTGCACCTTTTGCTGCATCCGGTATGAGATAAAGAGGACGGTGCAGCCTCTTGGTCTGCCAGCATGGAACACTCTCGAGTACCGGACGTTTGGTGCTGGTTTCGCCCCGAGGTTGGTCATCCGCACACCAGGACATTAAGGACGGAATCATGACGCGCAAAACCTTCGACGAGTCTTCCATTTGTTCCATGATGGCGTGCTAAGTTGGACACTTGTTGATCCTCGCGTTGTTCCACGGGAGATTAGTTCCTGCCAAGCAGGCTTCAGCCTTACCCCGTGCTCTCCTTGACCGCATGCGCTGACAATCAAGGAAGTCCATCTGTTTGACGCCATTACATTCTTGACCGCTCATCAACACGGAGCCGTGCAAATCCAGCGATCAGTCTTCTATGCGTTGCTATATTCCAAACATCGTCATAGCCATCAAATCTATGGCGCAGTCTCATCTACATCGTGAAATGCAGCAAGTGTCCGCATTTGGCAGAGATCAAGATATGATCTCAATTTGGCAGACGCGTTCTTCATGTTCTCAACCTTCTTGACGTCGTTCAAAGATTGTAAGCGAACTTGAGCAGGCGGCACGACCTTCCACGTAGGGACCGAGCCCGCTGGCTGTCATTTCCAGTCTACCACACACCAAGCACACAGTCAACCGCTTCCGAGATTTGACAAGACGTCACGCCCCGGTTGAAGGCAGTTGACTCAGCAAACCCTCTGATGCAAGTCGTAATTAGTCGTCTCTCTAGATGCGAGTTCTGCTAGGTAAGTCCGTCCGTGGACCTGTCTCGCACTCTTCGGCAGACTTAAGCTCGCTCTCGACCCGGTCTTTGCGACTTAAAAATTACCACCTTCGGATATCTGTGCTCAATGACCCACTGTTTGTTGATTACTAGATCTCTGGGACCGGCGTGAAGCTTATTGGAGCGTTCCATACTCTGACCGAAGATTCGTGCTTGATATGTTGGTAGCACACCACATGACTCTGAACTGGTAGCTGCGACCACCGTCATACGAGCGTCCATTCGGACGGGTCGGTTGATTCTCGATACACTCTGATCTGACCTTGCAACAACCTTTGGGGGCCGGGGACAACAATCGGAGGTATTGAACGGTTAGTGCGATGCTGCTCCTGAAGCTGGCCTTCTTCTGTTTATCGTGCTGTCAGATTGCAGAGTCTTTTTACAGTTGAGTGTATCAACATCGGAGATGCTTAGATCTGAGTAACCTGGGCTCTGGTTAGACGACTCCAGACCTTGCTGATGGTGATCGAAGTGCACCATGCGTTTCGTCATGATCAATATGGTTTCTAGGTCATCACACGCATTTGTACAATCTTCTCGAACCTCTTCACTTCCATTGACGGTACCTGAACATCAAGAGTCAATCGACTTTACTGTGACTAGTCCCCACCTCATGACCTGCACCCGAATTTTCGCTTCGAGCCTTGGCCATCACAATCACTAAAGCGCACTCGCAAACCCTCTCGATAGATATGCTCTGGAGTTCCAATCGACCTTGCCACTACTCAGTCTCGCTGCACGCCTGCCGCGCCCTTCCTTGATATCACCATCGAGAATTTGTCACTGTCAGACCCCGCAACTTGAAGTAAGTCACCCATCCTTTGTCCTTGCCATGTCATGTATCCTCGCGCGTGCCCCTGCCATGTTCCCCCATTGTTTCCTTTCTGTTTGGGGCACATCCCGACTTCTCGTCACCCCGCAAGTGCATCACCTTGGACAAATCGACTTGGAGTTGGTTTGCTCAGGTACCCGGCGCCTTCTCCTACCTGCCTTGACCAGATGAGAGCCTGCAGTATAGCACTACGAGCCCAAACTGTGTGTCTTCGCCAGCACTCGGGCCTTCAACTTCCTCTACCTTCACAATTGGATTGTGTCGACTGAATATCAGCGACGATGCTCTCTCACCGACTTTCTATCGCTCCCACGTACTCGCCATGACCCTCCGAGCTCGACTCTGTTGCAAGAATGCGAGGCTGGTGAGAAGCACAACCGCACTGAAGAACACCTTTTCGTCGATGCATGCACAATTCGGTCTCATACAGGAGCCAAACATACGAGTCGGGCGCGCGTCCCTCCATCAAAAGGGACAAGACCAGCAGTCAATGCAGAAGTCGACATCATTCCTCCGGCACTCATTCCCAATCTTCCACCCCGTCGTCCTAACACATTACCCCTCCTTTCATAAATCCATAAGCCTTGCCTTTTTCTTTCTCTACAACCTGAACGCATCACTCACACAACCACGCGCAGTATTACTGACGACTGGCCTTGACCAAAATCTCGGCGTATCCTACACCAAGTAAGATCATCAAGAGGTTAGTGACCTCCATTGGGCTCTTCCACAAGTCCGCCACTTGATACTGATACATGAGAAGCCAGATCAATCGACAAACATTCACTTTCACCCAACCAAAACTCAACACTCAACACTCAACACTCATCATGTCGTCACCTTGCCCTACCGTGAAACGTCCTACTATCATCCGTCGCCAGTTCGAGGAGCTTCACCCCAGAGATCGCAAAGTCAAGACCAACCGCAGAGACCGCATCCAGGCCAACTGGGGTTGCGACATCGGCCTGGTCATCCCTCAGCCCATCCGCCCTCGTATCGAGCTGAAGAAGGGAGCCAAGGTTCGCGTCGGAGACCTGGTTGGTGACGAAGAGATTTGGTGGAACTGGAGCGTTGAGGTTCTTCGCAGCCTTGAGGAGCTGTCAACCATGTTGGCTGGCAACCTTCCGATGGCCCAGGAGCTCTTGCTTACCGAGGTCCACAAGCGTCAGAAAGATGCCACGAATCCCCAGAGGAAGGTTGCTGAACTCTTGCTCGGCGACGTCCAACGTATCGCTGAACGTGTGAAGATTGAACAGGCCAAGGAGGCGGCCATGACTGGTAGCGGACAGCAGGACCTTGACATCAAGAACTCCCAGGAGACCCCTCGCGAGCACGGCGCAGGTGCCAAGGAGGAGAAAGAGGAGGCTAAGGCTCAAGTCCAGGCCCAGGTCAGGGCCCAGGCTCAGTACCGCGAGCCCAGCGAGACGGGCTCCTCTTCCAACATCATGGCTTCGCCTCATGTCAAGCATGCCTACGACCGCAGACACATCCGTCAATCCAACAGCAGCATGAACAACATGGAGCTTTCCACCCTCTCCACCCCCCGTACTCACCGCTTTGGCCCTCGCCAGAATCTCAGCACTCAACAAAGCAGTGTCGGCTTGGAAATTGATGTCGCCGAGATACGCGTTCGTGCCAAACAGCTGAGAGCCCAGGCTATGCGCCTTGAGGCCGAGGCCATGGAGCTCCAGCATGAGGCCAACATGGCCAGACAGGCTCTCAACAGCTTGTGAAGCCGCAGAATGACACGGGGTCAACGCGCGATACGTCTGAGCCTTGCCCCAGACATCGAATGTGATGAGGGTGCATCGTCGATTGCTCAAGATACTGACGCAATGGCGTGATGATGATAATGATCGAAGACGCTATCTGGGCTCGTAGCCTGCAGATGGAATGACTGTTACTGTTTCGAGGATTTGGGCATAATCAGGGAAGATTGAGACAAAAACGGACAGAATGCAAAGCCAATAGCAACTTCGGAATGAGCGAGCCAGAAAATTAATTATCAGCGATCGAACCTTGGAATTGATCTCCCTGAACGTTCTGTGCATGTTAGCAGGACCAATCTCCCAGCTATGAGCGTGTGGCAGACTTGGTAGCTGGAGAAATGCATAGTGCTTTTGCATAATGAAGCTAGGGGCGGCACTGAAGGTGACCTTCTTGAACGCTCTGAGCCATGATCTCTATCAATATTGGACTCATCCTGCATCTTGCCAGTCAACCATCAAACTGCAATACCTCTGATTACATGATGATCGGTTTAGGCAGCAGCGACAGCAAGGCCCTTGAACCCCTGTTGTCAAGAGTAGATCCAGTGAGAGAGGTGGTCGTCGGATCCTTAATTGCCAGACGACGACGTGTCGCGGTGTTTGGTGTAGATACATCAGTCCAAGACAAAAGCTCAAGCGATGGATGACCGAATGTTTCCTATCGCCTGGAGCGGAAGTCCCACATGCACACACATCTTTAAGCTCGAACACACAGCTGGGAGGCAGTAACAATTTTGGTTCATCCCGTCTTCTTCGCTAAGTCAACGGGCCGGAACCCATTGTCTAGAGGCACGACAACTTCATGCGAAGCTGAGGAGTTGACTGAGATTCGTGTTTTTGGTGAATTTGGAAGCTCTCCTTTGACCGACCCTGTCAGTAGAAAAGATTCGTAACTCCTGTTGGTGGACGATTTAACCTTTCTGAGGTCCGAGAGCTCCAAACAAGAGTTCGGCCAAGGAGCACCCTATGTGTAACGTAGATTCTGGATCAGTCAGCATAGTATGGGCCGAGGGGATTTTGTGTGGCCCAATGGTCTGACCCGAGGTTAGATGCCATCCGCGTGTGCCTGCATCTATCGGATCAAAGTCTATGGTTGTGATGGTAAACAATCATTTACATGATGGACGTTGATCAACGGTTTGCACTTGGCGTGGAGGATCGTTCAGGTCGGAAGCGAGCCGGGAACAACAGGCGGAGAGGGTCAGGTTGAAACAGGACAGCGATATGGAAGAAACAGATAGACAACGATATGGAATGCAGAGTGTCTGGTGTAACAGCGATATATTGGATGGCGTAGGGCTATTGGTGGCAGAGTGCCTGCGGGTATATTAAGTTACGCCTCGAGGGCAAGCAACTGCAGCAGCTCGTGCGGTCGAACACCATGGCGCAGCAAGAGGGACGGTGAGAGGGTAGCAATATACACAACACAACGAGGCGATATAACGCACAAGAAAATGGACTAGATGATGGAATCGAAAGAGTGGAACAGAAAAATTGAACAAATCCAGAAGACGAGTAGCTAGCGAGAGTGGCAGATTTAGCGCCAGAGCAAGACCCTTTGACATTCTGGAAACCAGAATCAGGAGTCTGACAGAGCAACGCAACGTTTGGCCTTTGTCCGTCCCTCTTTCTTCCAAGCCGGCCAACACGACATCGTCGCTTCTGTCCTGATCCTCCCCTTTGCCTTGTCTGCGCTCGGTAGCCGCGTCGAGGACAAAGCTACGACCCACCGTCGGAGACCTTTGAGGACAGCAGGAACTGCAGGTTCTCCGTCAGTTAATATTTCTTATTAGCTACTACCGCCATCACCACCTTACATTCCTTTTCGCTTCTCGCAATAATGTCGTCCAACCACAGCATCGGCAATCGCAACAGCACGCCGGACGCCTCGAGTTCTACTCTGCGCCCGCCGTCGTCTCGCGGTATGAACCCCGGGCACCACCTGCGCGCCTCGGCCGACATGGGTGCCTTCTCCACCTCGTCTCCCCTGGCATCGCGCGGCATCCGACCCGCCAGCGAGGTCTACTTCAGCGGTGTTGGTCTCGGTAGTCAGGACGATGCTGCCGACAAGGCTGCCCAGCAATGGATCGCCGACATCGACCAGTATGAAACAACTCTCGAGGACATGGCCGCCGCTACCCTGGACCAGGACTTCAAGGACGAGCTCAGTGCTATTGAGCAGTGGTTCCGCGTGCTCAGCGAGCCTGAGCGCACTGCCGCCCTCTACGCACTGCTGCAGCAGACGACCCAGGTGCAGATTCGCTTCTTTATCCAGGTCCTGCAGCAGATGGCCAAAAGCCATCCCATGTCTGGCGTTCTGTCTCCTGCCAACTTTGGCGAAAAGGGTACGTTCCAACGTCCTTTGATTGATCGCGTGCCTGACTAATGCCACCTCACAGACCCCATGTCCACCCGCCTCAACGACGCCATGAGCAGACTCAACATCGAGGGCACGAGATCATCCTTCGGCTTCGGTGGTAAGCCCCCACCCTCGCCTGGAGCAAAGCGCAACTCGGGACTCGACCCAAGCACCATCAACTCGCTGTTCCCTGATGCCGCCGCCGCCATTGCCAAGCAGAAGGCCGACTTCAAGGAGCACACCGGAAACACCCCTACCTCGAGTCGTGTCGGTGACCGCTCATCCCTTCTCTTCGATGACAAGAAAGACGCCCCCGTACCACTGTCCCCCTCGCCCTGGAACAACAGCCGCAACGAGAACCAGCCTCCCATCACCAGACCCCGTTCTTCGCAGGGTCAACAACCTATGGGCCAGTTCAGTCAGCCTCTGCGCTCGCCCCGTCCTTTCCAACTGACAGGCGACACCAACCTCCAGAACACCACTGTCTCCGCACCCAACCAGGATCCTGCTATGAACATTCTCTCGCCTTACAACCCCAACAACAGCTGGGCTTCGATGGTCAACACTCCCATGATTCCCAACTTCAACACTCAGCAGCAAAACACCGCGCACGCCGACATGATTGCCAATGCGACTGCCATGAAGCTGGCTGCTCTCTCTACCGTCAACAACCGTATTCAGCTCGACGATGTCAAGAAGTTCCGCCGCGCACGCTCTTCTGAGGGCCAGCCTCAATTCCAACACCCGCACCAGGCACAGCAAAACATGAACATCCTGATGACCAATGAACTTGGTCAGGTCTTGTCTCCTCAACAGGCTGCCGCTCTGCAGGCTCAGCAGCTTGCTGCCCTTCATGGAGGTCGCTCTCGCCCCAGTTCCCCTGGTATCGCCATCTCTGGTCCTCCCGGCTCAAACATGAACAACCTGCCCATGACTCAAAACAATGGTTTCCTTTCTACTTATGATGCTGGCATGCTGAGCGCAAACATGAACATGCTCAACATGGGCAACTTTGGTATGGGCGGACATGAAGGATATCTCTCCGATCACTCAGAGGCTCGTGGCAGATCACCTCGTGGTAGACGCGGTAGCTCTAAGCCCCCAGAGGATCCCACTGACCTTCAACTCTTGAGCGACATCCCTAGTTGGTTGCGTAGTCTGAGACTGCACAAATACACTGACCAACTCAAAGACATGCGTTGGCAAGATCTTGTTGAACTCGATGACGACGCTCTTGATAAGAAGGGCGTCAACGCTCTTGGTGCTAGAAGAAAGCTTCTCAAGGTAAAGATACATACCGTTCAACTTGCGCTGTATGTTACACGAGCACTAACTATTCTTAGGTTTTCGAGACAGTCAGAGAGGCCCAAGCTGAAGGAAAGCTTTAGAATATTCACCTTCAAAAAATTAGCGCTCACTGGATTTCTGCCTATCAGCATGGCCAGCCCACCATAACCCTCTACATCGGCTTACTTGATGTAAGAGCCTCTATTCACAGGCTTGTAAGAAAGTCTTTTTGTTTTCCCCGGTCCACTTAAAACTCCGTAACAGATAACTCGCCATCTTCGTCATCGGCGTCTAATAATGCAAAGTCAAACGAATCTCGTTTCAAAGGAACCCTATTGTCGTCTTCTCTGTCCAACCAACTCTGTCTTTGTGTGAAAGGTGAAGGTAATAGAACGCGCTTCCTTGTTCTATTGCGATGCCCATTGTTACCATTGTGTCTTGCTTTATTGACTCGAGCAGCCCTGCTGTTTCTCCTTTATTCCAGGCTTTCATGTCATTGTCCTTGTATTAAGATTTTTATTTGCTATATCATCAGCATCTACCGCGCTTGCATTGCTTGGAAACTACCCTAACGAAAACGAAAAATACATCCACCATGTCCTTTACCAAACTCACTATGTCCTTTACCAAACTTTCTATCGCCGCCTTGGCCGCGACTGCAACTCTCAGTAACGCCTATCAACTTGTCGAGCAACACAAAGGCGCAACCTTCTTCGATGCCTTCGAATTCTTCACTGATTCCGACCCAACGCACGGCTCAGTCTCCTACAAGTCGAGACTCGAGTCTGCACCCAACAAGCTCATTGGCATTGTGCTGGACGAAAACAATAGTTCGGCAGCCTATATTGGAGTCGATAGCAAGAACACCACCGCCAATAGACCCTCTGTTCGTTTGACCAGCAAGGCCTCATACAACCACGCATTGGTCTTGGCTGATATCGCTCATATGCCCTCTGGTTGCGGCGTATGGCCGGCTCTATGGATGACTGGTCCTGATTGGCCCAACTCTGGAGAGATCGACATCATAGAGCAAGTCAATGGTCATGATTACAACACTGCCACTCTCCATACATCTGCCAATTGTGCCATCACTGGTAGCCACATCAACAGCGGACACTCTGATCTGTTCAGCGGAACACTCGAAACGCCTGATTGTAATGTCAATTCACCTGCTCAGAGCAAGAATGCCGGTTGCGGCATTCGTGCTCCCTCAAACGACACGTACACAGTCGATAACGAGAGCTGTGTCCACTCCACCTCCGGTGACGGCTTCAACTCTCAACTCGGCGGTTTATACGCCACCCTCTGGACATCTGCCGGTGTCAGCATCTACTTCTTCCCTCGCGAATACATCCCCGCCGACATCACCGCCGGCCACCCCGAACCCAGTACCTGGACCTCCAAACCTCAAGCCGTCTTCTCTGGTAACGGCTGCAACTTTGACTCTCACCTCAAGGACCTTCAACTTGTCATCAACACAGACTTCTGTGGAGATTGGGCTGGTAACACCTGGGAAGCCGACGGTTGTGCCGCTAAGACTGGAGTGAGCATTTGTGCTGAATATGTTCAGATTAATCCTAAAGCCTTTGAGACTGCCTACTGGCTCTTCAATTCTATTAGCATTTACTCAAATGAGACTGCTAGTGGGAATTGAACTGTCTGGAGGTGTCTCGGTTGGATTCGGCTATTCATGAATAGCGAGTATACGGATTGACAGCTCATGAATGGGTGGTTTGCTGTTGTTCGAGACAGGATGCTGGTTCATCTCTGTCTACTGGATTTGCATCTTGCATTGCGTTAGTGTTGAGTTTGGGTCAAATTCTTTTTCTCTTTACTATCTATGTCGAATATTAAATTCCATGATTTAACTGCTTGTATTATTTTCTCTTCTGAATTTGTGTTTGTGCCCTCATGTGATTGTTGTACTCGAATAGCTGTTGATAAAGCTGCATAATAATGTTGATCTATTGATAGTATGGTCTCCGAGACTTCTGTGATGAAAATGTCTCTCGAGTCAACAAAGAGAAGACGCGAACAAAGCAAATGTGTCTCACGTCCGACTGTCCTATCCTCTCCGTCAAGTGTGATGCCACACGTGTAGTCAAGTAGACTGGTCTCGGAAGCGACATCCGCGCAACTGTCTCGATAAATGTGTCTTATTCGCACCAAGTATAGAAGAATCTGAGCATTTTCACTCGAGAAGTCGCAGGAGATGCACAAATGTCTTGGGCTATACAACTATATAGGAGGAGGCATGTACATTAGTCGGAATCTCTCACATTTGATATCCACAAACCCAGAACAACGATAACTAGAAGCCTCACCGATCTCGAAATTATCATGGAGTCCCTCGTGTCAGCACACGGCCACAAGGAGGATCTAAACGACAAGGCGAGCTGGCAAAGGGAGATTATGCGATGGTCTCTGAAACATGCAGTACACTGCGCACCCTCGACCTTGGACGACTCTGTGAAAATGCAGTACAATGCGGATGTGACCATATCACGACTCGGCTTCAACATCCATCAACAACCAGAGACCAGTGACATGTTGGCACAACAAATCTACCGATGGCGTTGGGAAGTTGAAAACGTGCAAGCTTGCGGACCACAGCTGCGCTTGCCATATCATCCCATTCGCGCAGCATGGTTGTGGATGGAAGAGTATGGAGCTGAGTTGTGGCCTGCAGATGCCCACAAACGAGGACATCTCTATCCATCAACCACTTTCGTCTACCTCCGCGATCGATCCGGATATGTTGACCTGGAGCCTGATCAACGTCTGGACATTGACGAAAACATTGCCGAGTTCTGTTTCAGCAAAGGTACATTGCATCCGTACAATGACATGTTCCAGAAGGTGTTGCAGTACTTTGCCGGTATGCAATCTGGTCTCTGGCGTCATGTTGACAAGTCAATCTGCAGAGCTCGTACTGCAGCAGAATTGATGGTAGACTTTTTGGGATCAGAGCCTTGGATACCAGAGCAGAGGGGATTCATTCCGCTGTACTATGTCGAGGAAGACTCTGAGAGCTGTAGCAGTGATGACAGCACACTCAGCTCCATGCGTGACGGCAATTCTCAGGCAAGTGGCGTTCGGCTCTCATCAGGATTAGAGCCGCGTACCACAGCCTCGGAACTGCAAATTGGAAGCCAGTCCGTTCAACACACTCCTGAGAGTTTTATGAACGATATGGAAGGCCGATGGTTTGATCGCTAGAATCTCCCTATTTCTTCTGAGCAGCTTCAGCCTTTTCGAGATTACTGACGCGAGTCTTGTATTCACGCGGTGTCTCGACCTTCTCGCTCTTTTGGCCAATCAACTTGCCAATCAAGCCGGGCTTGGTGTGTCTCCACATGCCAATCTGTTTCCTTTGTGCCTTTTCCATAGCCCTGCGGTATTTGTCCTCTTTGTTACCAAACTCGCTTCCAAACTTTGCTTCGTAGACTGTAGCCATGCCATTCTTGATCATTTCCAGACCGACGTCTGTCTTCCAAAAGCCCCATTTCCAGTATGATACACTTGCGACGACTCTTTGATACTGATCCAGGCGGAAGATGTACGCTCTGACGTAGCGTTTGTGGAGCAGAGTCCTTAGCCACTCGAGGGCTTCTTTTCCGAATGGCTGCTCTTTGTTGCCGAAATGCGCCGTCTCAGGGGCATCAACGCCGGCTATGCGGACATGAATGGTCTTGTCTTTGAATTCTTTGGCAGCCCAATCTTGAATCTTTCTCGAGGGAAGCCAGCCCCAGCCCGTCATGCGGCCTCCTGGAGTGTGGAAGAGGCGGAAGTTGTCGCCGTCTCCAACGCGACTGACATAGCCATAGAGATTGCGCTTGTGGAAATATGAGGGAGTGATGTACTGGGCTTCAGGAACACGGCGGAGGTGTCGACGGTAGATGCGGATCAATGCGAGAGTGGAAACTGTTAGGATGGCGGTAGGGAGGATTGTGCGGGGCGAGGAATAGTGTGACCAGTCTGTGGCATTGAGAGAGTCGGACCAAGCGACGGGCTCCTTTTCCTTCTCATCAGACGAGCGCCATTTGAGCCAGTCTGGCCACTGCATGTTTGGCACGACTTTTTGTGTTTGGGAGTCGGAACAGGCTTTGGAGTGAATTGTGGAGTTTGCATGTGAAGAGCACGCATCCGAGCTTTGACGCTAGAGCTGCATCAGGCAACCACCAAGGTGGGCGCGTCGAGCCTTGTCTTTTTCCATGATGGGATGCGTGGAATACTCAAGTAAGACGGGGGCGCCTTGGAGAGCACAGTCGGGTTGATGGTGGTTCGGATTTGTCGTTGTATCTAGCTTGATGGCGACGGAGATACAGAAAGCAAGACCGGGGATATCGGCTGAGGATGTGGTGACGCAGGGGGATCCCCAATCACCCCGCATTGAGCAACGATCGATGGTTCGTCTGATCAGATGCAGGTGCGGAGACGACGAATGGTACCTGCCCGCTCAAGACCTGCTGTCTGCTGTCTGCTGTCTGCTCTTTCCAATTTCCAAGCTCTCAGCCTCTACACATCCAACTCACAATGGGCGGCGGTTCTCATCCCAGCATGGCCCCAGCCTCCACCTACCCTCGTCTGGCTGCGAAGCCTGTGGGCAAGCAGGTACACAGCTCTTATCTCCGCTCGAGCTTCCACATGCTAACCGCCATCCGCTCTTAGATCCACAAGATCTACATGGACAGGCTGAGGCAGTTCACAGACAACAGCCAATACAGAAGACAAGGCTTGCTACCGTGAGCTTCATCACTGCCTTACCAAGTCGAGATGCTGACCTCAAAGCAGAAAGATCGAGCCAGAACGGGCATCTGGCCACCCTCACATCCAGCTCGAAGTCTACTCTCCCCCAGACCTGTCTCGTCCTACCTTCAAAGATGCAACCTCGCATGCTTTCAGACCTACCAAGGTCGGCGGATCATTCGGCCCTAGTTGGTCCACACACTGGTTCCGCGTTCGCCTCACCGTCCCCTCCTATCTCGCCGACAAGGACCATCTAGAACTGCATTGGGATGCGAACAATGAAGGTCTCATCTGGAATGAGAAGGGAGAGCCTCTACAAGGCCTCACAGGAGGAGGCGAGCGTATTGAGTGGATCTTGCCAAAGTCGTTCCGTGACGGCAAAGAGCACCTTTTCTATATCGAGATGGCTTGCAACGGCATGTTCGGAAACGCTCCTGGAGGGGACAGTATCCAGCCACCTCGTCCAGACAGATACTTCCAGCTGCAGCAAGCAGACATTGTGGCCATCAACCTGGAAGCTCGAGCTCTGTACATTGATTATTGGATCATTGGAGACGCGGCTAGGGAGTTCCCGGAAGACTCCTGGGAAGCTCATGAAGCACTCCAAATCTGCAACTCTATCATGGACACCTTTATCGCTGCTAATGGAAGCTCTGACTCCATCGCTGAGTGCAGGAAGATCGCAAAGAAGTATATAGGAGACGTCAACTCCTCAAAGGTATACGACACAGACGAAACTGCTTTGATTACCGCCATCGGTAACTGCCACATTGATACCTGCTGGCTCTGGCCATGGGCAGAGACTAAGCGCAAGGTGGCCCGATCATGGTCTAACCAATGTAACCTATTGGAAAGATACCCCGAGCATCGCTTCGTCGCATCGCAAGCCCAGCAGTTCAAATGGCTCGAGAATCTGTATCCCTCCGTCTTCGATCGTGTTAAGAGCAAGGTCAAGGAGGGCACCTTCCAGCCCATCGGCGGATCATGGGTCGAGCATGATACGAATATGCCCAGTGGAGAGTCATTGGTCCGCCAATTCATCTACGGCCAACGCTACTTTGAGAGCAGATTCGGTTCAAGGTGCACCACATTCTGGCTCCCCGACACGTTCGGCTACTCGACCCAACTCCCTCAGATCTGCCGGCTCGCCGGCATGACGAGGTTCTTCACGCAGAAGCTCAGCTGGAACAATATCAACAACTTCCCGCACACTACCTTCAACTGGGTCGCACTTGACGGCAGCCAGGTCCTATGTCATATGACACCTGCTGAGACTTATACCGCCGAGGCGCACTTTGGCGACGTGAGGCGCAGTATTACGCAGCACAAATCTCTCGACCAAGACGCGACCTCGCTTCTCGCGTTTGGAAAGGGCGATGGAGGCGGCGGTCCGACATGGCAGCATCTTGAGAAGCTCAGAAGATGCCGTGGCATCAGTGACAAGACCGGTCTCTTGCCTCGTGTCAAGATGGGCGACTCTGTCGATGACTTCTTTGCCCGTCTTGAGAAGAGAGTCGAAGAAGGACTTGAGCTCGTAACCTGGTATGGCGAGTTGTACTTCGAACTTCACAGAGGCACATACACCACTCAGGCTAACAACAAGCGTAATAACCGCAAGTCCGAAATCATGCTTCACGACATCGAGTACCTTGCTACGCTGGCCAGT
This sequence comes from Aureobasidium subglaciale EXF-2481, assembly GCF_000721755.1. NCBI lineage: Eukaryota > Fungi > Ascomycota > Dothideomycetes > Dothideales > Saccotheciaceae > Aureobasidium > Aureobasidium subglaciale. Next base: position 140,109 of record NW_013566979.1, on the reverse strand, counting down.
ATTCAGGATGTCATCTCCAAGGATGGCAAGAAGTATAAATACCCTAAAGAGGACATTGACGACATGTGGGAGAATGTCCTCTTGTGCCAATTCCACGACTGCTTGCCCGGAAGCTGTATCGAGATGTGTTACGACGACTCTGATGAGGTAAGTTGGCTAAGCGGCCTAGACAGTACATGACTAACATCACGAAGCTGTACGCGAAGGTGTTCAAGACTGGTCACAAGGCCTTGACCGAAGCTCTACACGCTCTCGGATTTGACGACAAGGTGTCCCATGATAACGAGCTTGTTGCGTTAAACACTCTTGGATGGAATCGTAATGAAGTCAGCTCCCTCCCATCCCCTGATCCGACGACTCGCTACGGTCTGCTCCAGGGCGAGACCGGTGTCAACTCCATTATGGATATGGTACAGGAGTCTGGCTTCGTTGAAGTGAAAGAGGTCGGGAAGGACACCTTCCACTTCATCAACAGCCAGTACTTTGTCGAGATTGCTAACGGCGTCATCACACACTTGTACGACAAAGAAGCTCATCGCGACATTGTGCCCAAGGGCCAGAAGGCGAACCAATTGGTCCTCTTCGACGACAAGCCACTCTACTGGCAGGCATGGGACGTGGAAGTCTACCACCTCAATTCGAGAAAGGAGCTCCACGCAACAAGTTCGTCAATGATTGTCGAGTCTGGTCCTCACCGCGTTGCAGTCAAGACGACAACGAAGATCTCCGAGATATCATCAATCACGATGACAATCTCGCTCACTTCCGCACCGCCAGGAGGTCGCTCTTACATCGAGACCGAAGCAGAAGTCGATTGGCACGAGGATATGAAGTTCTTGAAGGTCGAGTTCCCGACCACCATCACGAACACCGAAGCCTCCTACGAGACTCAATACGGTATTGTCCGCCGTCCAACTCATTACAACACCACATGGGACATGGCCAAGTTCGAGGTGTGCTGTCACAAATGGGCCGATTTGTCCGAGAATGGCTACGGCGTCAGTATCCTGAACGAGTCCAAGTACGGTTTCGCAACTTGTGGCAGCTTGATGCGTTTATCCCTGCTTCGTGCACCCAAGGCTCCTGACGCGCATGCCGATATGGGCAAGCACAAGATCCGCTGGGCCATCCTTCCTCACAAAGGCCCTCTTGACCATCGCACAATTCGTGCTGGCTTTGAGTTCAACAACCCAATGGCGGTCTACTCGCACCCCAAGGTCTCAGATGTCAAGGGCCTGATGAGCTCATTCAAGCTGTCTGCCGATAGCGACTCTGGTCTGGTTCTCGACACCATCAAGCGCGGTGAGGACGATGAGGATGTCAGCCGTGGCGATCTTCCTAAGCGCAAAGGTAGAAATGTGATCGTTCGCGTCTACGACAGTCTGGGAGGAAGATGCCGCGGTACTATTGAAACCGGCCAGATCCCCATTGCCAAAGTGTGGAAGTGTAATGTCTTGGAGGATGACATTGAGGAAGCTCATCTCACCAAAGGTGGCTTCGACATTGAGCTCAGGGCTTTCGAAGTAGCCACTTACAGGCTGCTTCTGCAGTGATGATTGATACGAGGCAGGAGGCATGAACTAGTCGTGGTATATTCTAGATGACATGAATTCATAACATCTGCTTAGCAGACTATTCTCTAGTATCCTCTCTTCCTATTTACCACGTTGATGAACTTTTCGCCCTTTTGCTTGTGCTCTAGCTGTAGTTCGAGAATCTGGAATGCTCGGTCGACGTATGCCTCGCCGTTGCCGCTGATGTGGGGTGTGACGATGACGTTGTCCAGGTGCCAAAGCTCGCTGTCTGAAGGCAAGGGCTCCGGGTCAGTGACATCCAGAGCAGCTCCGGCGAGAGTACCATCCTTGAGAGCTTCGATCAGTGCAGGCTGATCAATGATCGGGCCTCTTGCAATGTTGGCAACAAAGGCAGGCTTCTTGCCGTCTTGACTGAGGATCTTGAACTCCTCCTTCGACAAGAAGTGGGTGGTCTCCTTGGTGAGTGGTACGGAGATCAGTAGCAGATCAATATCTTGCTTGAGGAAGTTGTGCAGAGACTCCTTGTCTAGACCAGAGTACCATGCTGAAGGGAGCTCACCATCAGGATCACCGGTTCCAGGAACGATGTAGCCAACATCTTTCTTTTTCTCTGGTGTGTCCTTGGGAGACGCCGTATATGCAATGATGTCCATACCTGATGATGTCGTCAGCTTGTAATCGATTCGTGCATGAAACCACTTACCCATGGCTTTGGCGACTCTACCGACTTGACGCCCAATGCTTCCGTATCCAAGTACGCCAACACGCATGCCCACGGAATCTCTGACTTTGTACGAAGGGTCCTTTCCCCATTTACGCTGCTTCTGTGCTTCGTAAAGCTGAGCGTACTTGTGGGTGTGGATTAGATGCGTCATGATAACCCATTCGGCAATCTGCGGGCCATGAACACCCGATGCAGTTGCGATAGGGATGTCAGTGTCGGTGTAGATGGGATGGCTTGCCAGCTGGTTGGATCCAGCCGAGAATAGTTGAATGAAGTCGAGTAAAGGTGCATCCGATGGTTGTGGTGGTAGGGAGAACAGTGTCAACAGTACTGTTGCCTCTCGCCAAAGCTCTTGAGATAAGAGTCAGTATGGATGGCATTGGATTATCGATTTGAGGAGTTTAGGTGTACCTTTGGGCACTTCTTTGTCCAAAACAGAACGATCCTTGGTGTGAGACACATTTTTGTATGTTATCTTCAGATGAGGGAACTTCTTCTGCAGCTTCTCAATGGCTGCAGTAGGCTCCGGCAAAGGCAGTGTGACCAAGACGGCCTCCTTGTGTTCTCCTCCACCCATGATAGTATTTAAGCTTGCGATAGCGACGGTTTGTTGTAGAAAGAGTAGATGGAATTGAAACAGAGTTTCAAAAGATGTATAGATGTTAAAAGGTCAATTATTAATGCGTGCTAGGTGATAACATAAAGGGCGATGATGACGTGCGGCGTTTGCACCTTCCCAGACGGGCGACGCGGAGGAGCTCCTCTTTCTGCGTCGCGACGAGAGACTGTACCAACTGCAAGCAACGCGTCACTGTAGCTCGAAGACCATTAATGTCGCGATTTCTTCGACACTCTCATGCTCCCTCGCCCTATCGACGTGAACCACGGCCGCGACAGGCTTATTCAAATTCTCTGTACGCCGGCAGCTCTCGAGACAAGGACCCACAAATGACCTCACAATGTCTTGCACGATCTGTCTTACCGACACTTCTGTCAAGATGTGCATGAGTCAGTCGACATACTTTGGCCATTTGTCCATTCTCCTTCTCCGTGCTATTCTGGAATAAAACCCAGTCGAACTCGGCCATGCGAATAGCAAAACGTTGTGCGGGCCGCCGGCGTCGATTTCGATACTTCGACGTTGGATTGGCTCGGGTCACTCGACGTCGAGGTCCATGTTGCCGACCCATGTTCCACACTCAGCTTGTGTCTATATCCTGAGCAATACTATCAAAGAGGTCGCCTGAGTAATGCAACCACTTGTCAAGGTTTAGTATACTACCTCTAGGTGTGGGACCCGCTGTCGTAGACACCCAACTCTGATAATTTTTGGTTCTGTAAGTCACCTCGAGGCTGGACCGTTGTCAATCTCCAAGAAACTCCGGAGCGGCAGTTGAGCATCGTATGGTTTCAACGTTCGACTGTACAACGTTTCTGTTGATGTTCTATATGACTGAGGCTAGGTCCCTGTTCATGCTGATCAGAACCACAGTACGGAATGGGCTTGTTCCTCTCAAAATCATAGTTGCCATTTGCTCGATCAATACCCAAAACCACTTCTGGACGATTGGTGACACTTTGACAACTCGAGCCATAGAGGCTTCGGCACCCTCCCAGTCTTCAAGATGGTCAACATGCTTGCTCTTGTTATCGCTTGTCTCTCGCTCGCATGGATATCTGTCGCTGTGCGATTCTGGGTCAAAATCTTTGTGATTGGCCGCGTTCGGTGGGATGATTGGATCTTGCTTATGGCAGTCGTATGTCTATTGCTCGTGTCGTAGCGACGTGTGCTCACAGTGTCTAGGTCTTGTTTAGTGGTCAGTGTGGTTGCGTCCTGACCATGACCACCGCCACTCCCAGCTCGAACCTCGTCTCTTACATGTTCATTGCTTCATACAACCTCTCGATCTTGACGTCAGTTTGCGTCAAAACTTCTTTTGCGCTCTCCTTGAACCGTTTCTTCGGCGAACGATGGCAGCGCCTACTCGTCACATGCTTGACGCTCACCTACTACTTATTCGCGACGACTGAAATCTTCCTCGATCTCTTCTTCTGTGGACCACCTTCGAACTTGACTGGCAAAGATAGTCTGCGACAATGCAAGCACTGGTCAGACATGTTGGTCTGGTGGCTATGTGCTACAATTTTCAACTCCGTTGCATGCTGGATATATATATTGCTTCCGGCTGCAGTCGTCTGGACGTCCAACCTTAGTCTCAAGGTCAAGTTCGCGATCTCACTCATCACCATGGTGGGCGTTGTGAGCGGTACGGCTACTATCTTGCGTGTACTGGGATCTGGCAGTTTTACGAAGCTGAGGGAGTTCAACCCAACCAATATTACAGTCATTGCATGCGCTGTACTCGAGATGGCATTTTCGATCATTGCCACGTCTATGACAAACTCAACTCAACTCCCAGTCATGCTGGCTCGAAGCAAGAGTCGCGCTGTCGGGATGACGACTGTTGATGAAACATGCCTTAAGGGCACAACTCCCGATATGAGCAAGCTCCCACCTATCATCAATCAGCAGAAGTGTGGCGCCGATGCATCCTGGGACTTCGCGCAGACACTGGAAGGAGACACTCTTGCTAGTATAGGAGCGCATTCGTTGCATGTGCCTAAAAGCAAGACCAAAGGTTCCTGTTGGTCGCAAACCTTTGACGCGCCCAAGATTCCTGCGCCTGCCAGACTCACTCTTCTCATTGACGACATCAGCGATGATGAGGATGATTGTGGAATGATGACCATGAGTGTGGGATGAATGGAGAATCTCAGGTGGTCAAACGAAACTTTACGAATTTATAGATTGATTTTCTTATGAACAAACAGCACATTTTCCAATTCCCTGTCATTGTTCGGCAAGTTCGGTGCATGTTCAAGGTGCAGACGTCGCTACGTCAGAGCAACTCAATTGAGATGTCTCCGACGCGCCCCGGCTTCAACGGCTATACCACACAACCCCTGAACTCGATTGACCCTCGATCGATATGCCAGAAGTTATTCCACCCTCCAGTACAACATCATGACTCGATTGGAAGTGATATCGGGCATCGTTTTACGTGCCGGAGCGTGGTAATACCGCCTGTAGAGGTCTCGAGGCTAGAGGTCCGTGGGCTTCCATCTTGGAATCCCGCAAAAATCCGTCGCTCGTGACTTTCCTAGAACTAAACAGAAGCTCAGCCATGTGATCCGAGCTGCTAGTAAGCAGCGCTCGACCAATCTTTACCATATAGCAAGCAATCGAGAGCTGTTTCCTCCTCTTCCTCCTCCTTCTCTCATCCACCCACATCCCAGCTGAGTACTCCCCCTTTCCCAATCCTCTTCCCTGTTTACCACTGCACTCCGACACTACACGTTCGGCCTTCCGGCAAAGGGACAGTTTTCCACAAGAGTTCCGCGACCTTTGGGTCAGCGTTTGATCTCGGAGCTGTCCTGAGCTTGGTGGGAAGGCTGAAGCTTGCGCTCCCTTATCGTTTCATGTCTCTTTACTTTTCTTACCGTCTATGCTGATTCTGAGTTGGAAGTGTAGGTAGTTTTTCAGGTATACCTTCTGTGGTCCGATCCCATGGTTGGTATGTCCCACTTGTTTTCAATGGGTTTCTGGCATTTGTTTGCTGGGGCTTGTAGAAGAGATGTGATGATGGCTTATGGCTGCCTAGTCTGTTGGAAGGAGACACTCTTCGAGATATCTTCTATAGTTTGCGCCTTTAGTTCGATTATCCCCATTTGCTCAGTGTGCCTCTAGCATTGCTACGCTGAGGCTGGCAGATGCATTGAGGTGATGCGGATGGCTGTCTGTTCTGCTGGAAGCGCATGGAAAGTGCTGGTGCCTGGAATCTGTTCCGGTAATTCTCGTGGGTAAGGGGTTTAGTGGGTCTTGTTAGGGAAAGACCATGAGATTGAGGTAGTTTGTCGAGATGCCGGTGTTTCCCCTGAAGCTGCCATATCTTCCAGTTGACAGACCTGTTTCCCCTTTCTTCCTCCATCCTCCTCCTCTTCCTCCTCCTCCTCCTACTCCTCCTCCTCCTCCTCCTCCTTCTCGCCAACCCGACCCCTCTCCTTACCCAACGCTGTGCGCCTTCCAGCCTTTGGTAAGAAGTCCAGGTGAGTACCGCAGTCTCCATTTCCCTTTCCCTCTTTTCCTTTCCTGCACTCCGACACTACACCTTTGACTCCCGGCAAAGGGATCTGCAGGAGCCTGGGAAGCGGCGTTTCAACACGCACTTCCCTTTGAGCGCGTCAAGAACGGTAAGACAGTCTCGTTCAGGCTTACCCACCTCGCCTAGAGACACGCGTTCGGGCTCCTGATCTCCTCCTGAGCTGATGCGGGATGTTGATGCTTGCGCTCCCTTTTCGCTCCATGTCACTCTTTGCTTTTATTGATGATAGTCTTCGCTGATCTGAGTTATAGATGTAGAGGACTGTGGGCTTTCGAGCTCATGGTGTGCCGTCGTTGGTACCAGATTTTTTTTTCAATGTGTCTTTGGCCTTTGAGGCCGGAGCTCGTAGAAGAAACGTCAAGGGGTCTTTTTCGTGTCCATGGTATAAGCAGCATTGTCCTGCGATGTGTCGCATAGTACAAGGCTGTCGACGTCGTCGCATTTTTTTCGTCGTCGACCATTGCGACAGTAGTAGTAGTCGTCGTGGTCGTATTTATCCTCGTCTTCTCATGAAGCGGCCTTCCATTATCGTCGTCGTTGCCGGTTGTGGTCGCTCACCGTCGAGTCCCTGTCGCCCCACTCATGCCTGGGTTCGACATGCGCCGACGTCTTGATCACTCGTTGCCGCTCCCGGTCGCTTCGTCTTCGCCGCTCGCCGCTCGCTGCTCTTGCTAACCTTTGTCAGTATCGGAAATGGTCGACATCGTTACACTCCACCACCGAGTCTTCGTCGCCACTATCGTCGCAAGTCGATACTACGGCCCCCATGAGCTTTGTCGCTCATCGTCACTGCGGTCGCCTTCTCCTATAGCCCATCAGCAACCATGACGTTTGCTACTGCCCGCCATCTCGCTACCAGGGACAACCCTCGGTACTCGGAAGAGCACGTTTACAAGAGGTCGGAGAGTCAATGACACACATAGCAGGAGCATCGAGCGGCGCAGGACAACAGGACAGCAACAGCATGGAGACGCAAAGAAAGAGCATAGCAAGAACACAAGAACATCAGAGATGCAAGGCGAGAAGAACGGCAACGACTATAAAGCTACATCACAACACACATGGACAAGATGCAGTTGGTACAAGTAGCTTTTGATATTCTTTCTGCATTCTGTAACGAAAAAGGGGGGGGGGGGGGGGGGGGGGGGGGGGATATGCGGATGATGAATAGTCATCCAAAGAAAGAGCGCAGCAACCAAACAAGAGACGAAGAAGAATATATGGACCCAGCTCATCTGAAGAAGCGACCGAGCACGGCACCGCCGAGATTGCTCGCCATACCGCTGGCAGAAAAGGCACCGGTTGCGATGTTGGTAGCCTGGCTGAACTTGTCGCAGCGAGAAAAGGCGAGGGTATTCGTGACGGCGAGGACGATGGCAATGACTAGACTCGGGATTAGTCACACAGTCCATCGAGGAGGAGGAGGAGGAGGAGGAGGAGGAGGAAAACATCTCCAACATACCAACCAGACTGAGCCAAATAAACTCAAACTTGAAAATGGCAACAAAGCCCAAAGCCACCCAACTAACGGGTTGCGAGTACAACGCCAGCCAAAAGAACCTCTTGTCGGTAGCGTTGATCTGGCGAGACTCTGGATCCGCAGACTCAAAGACCCAGTTCCCATCTCCTGATTGCGCGTTGACTTCATTCCACCAGCGGAGACCGACCAATCTTCTACCGGCAATGTTCTTGAGATAGTAGAAATCCATGGCGAGCAAGACGATGGTGACGATGAAGACGAGGACGTAGTTTTTGATGAAGAGGAGGCCGAAGAGGTAGACCAGGAGACTTGCTGTGGAAATGGCACATGACGCATTAGCTTTACGATGGTTGTAGACGGGGTGTTGGTGTTGGTCTGGTCTTACCAATGCGGAAGCCGAGAAAGCAGAGCAGAGTGATGGGATGCGAACTTAGTCGCCAGCTCAAAGAGCCTTGCGGTGGGGGATCCATGACGATTTGGCGTGGGTTGACGAACAGAGATGGGTTGCGACAATGAAATGGTATGTGCTGGAGGCAGCTGGCCAGCGGACAGCTCTACACTTTCCCAGGGCCCAGGGGACGCGTCGTTGATTGCGAGTCGTGCTCAGGAGGCTTGCTGTTCTCCCACGACTCGATCTCTTGTGGGGAAAGCTCCGGATAACGAGTCCCGTCCCTCGGTCATGTCCGAGCCCCCACCATGATGGCATACTTCGAGGTCCGTCTTCCTCTTGCATCTTCTCGCACAACATTGTACACGACATGGCGGCCTCTCCAATTGTACGTCGGGCGCTTCTCTATGGTATGAAGACGCGTCACATTCTGCTCTGTTAGCTAAGACATGCTACAGTGCCCGGCTCGTCAACGCGCTTCCTCGAAAAGTCACGAGGCGTGGCCGTCGATACAATCTGCTACGATCTAGAAGACTCGGTCACTCCAGGAAAGAAGGCAGAAGCACGCTCAAACCTACAATCCATTCTATCTCGAGAGCGAGTATCTGGGATCAGAGAGCAAGCCGTACGCATAAACTCGGTCGACAGTGGCTACGCCCTCGACGACCTGACCCAAGTCCTCAAAGCACCCAATCTCGACGCTCTTGTCATCCCAAAAGTCAACAGTGCCTCCGACCTGCATTTCGTCACTGATGTTATCCGTCACGCCCTTCCTGATCGACATGGTCCTGATGCCAAATCTCCCATCCGCTTGATCGCTTTGATCGAGTCGGCACGAGCAGTCATGCATCTGTCTGCCATCTGCAAAGCCTCGCCATACCTGAGTGGTCTCATCTTTGCTGCAGAGGACTTTGCACTCGATCTTAGCATCACGCGTACACCAGACTTGAACGAGTTCTTGTATGCGCGTTCGGCCATTGCGACAGCAGCCAGAGCATTCAATCTGCCTTCGACAATAGATCTGGTCACAACCTCGTTCCGCGGCAACGAGGGCCAGCAGGTACTCAAAGAGGAGAGTGAGGGCGGTAAGAGGATGGGATACAATGGAAAGCAATGCATCCATCCTAGTCAAGTCGACTTGGTCCAGAACATCTTCAGCCCTAGCCAGGCAGAGGTGGATTATGCCGTTAGGGTGGTGATAGCAGACGGCAAAGCAGATGCCCAAGGTCGCGGAGCTTGGACGCTGGACGGTAAAATGATTGACGTGCCAGTGGTCGGCAAGGCCAAAGCACTGGTCAAGAAGGCAGAGCTCTGTGGAGTCGACGTCGCATCTGTTAGAGAGAAGTTCAAAGACCAAGAACCAGAGTAATCAAGATCGCTTCGTGTTCAAGAGGCGTCTTTGGCGTATGCGAGTGCTCTGTGACCTCTTTCCTGACCAGGTCCGTTTCCGTGGCCATCACGCCAGCATTCTTGGCAGTATAGATCACCATCACAGCCCATGCATTTTACTGTAGCATCTTCATTGCAGATGCAGCACCAGCTCTCCATGTCTTCATCCGTGTACTTGGGCAGGTTTGACTTGACATTCTTCTGAATCTTGACAGCCTTCTTGGCCGGATTGAACGAGGGTACTCCAGGTAGCGACAGAGATGCAAATCGAGCAGAAAGTGCATCGTCTATGTTGTTGTCCTGGTCAGGGGCAGGCGAGGATGGTAGCTCGGTGGGTGCTGATGGCAGAAAGAGTCTGTCGTTGTCGCCCTCTTTCTCCTCATCTTCTTCCTCTTCCTCGTCTTCAGGGCCACCGTACTTCTTGTCAATGGCAAGTTCGGCGAGAACACGTTGAACGTAATCGTCGGCCTCTTCGTCGTCTCTCTTGTCCTCGTCGCGCTCTTCCTCCTCATCATTCTCGTCATTATCGTCTTCATACTCTGGCTTTACAACTCCAACTTCGATATCCAACTCTTTGCCCTCCTCTCTATTGCTCTCCTCAACGGGCAAAGCACTCTTAGCCTCAGCCATCAAATCTCGAATCCGCTCGCCCTCATCACGCTGAACGGACCATTGTTCCTCAGGCCCAAGATCCTGCAACAACTCCTCAATAGTCCTATCATCTTCCTCGTTATGTTCTGTATCTTCCGACTCGTGGAATGGTGATGCGACGGCACTGTTGGGCGTCAAGCTGCGGAACCTCGCTGTCAGGTCAGAGTCTGTGTTTCTTTGCGGTGTTGCTGGGAGATCGAGGGGAGAGGTCTTGGATAGTGTGACTGGTGACTTTCGGAGTGCGTTTAGCCTTGCTAGGAGGGCGTCGTCTGAGTCGGGCATGTTTGTTGTGTGGTCTTGGATGTTGGTGGAGCTTCGAGGCCGATGATGTGGGTTCATCACGTCATTCGTCATTTGTGTGACCCTGACCACCAACCGACCCGACACCTCTGGGTCCATTAATGCGACCACATTGATCAAGTTATGAAGATTGACTGGATTCCAGAGGTTGAGATGCAGATTGTCTTCTTTAGTAGTCTACAAGGTCGCCAATTAGCAATCGTTGGTACTTGTCCACGACTTCTCTCGTCTTCATCAAAACACTAGCTGCTAGCATGCGGATCCTCTCCCCTTCCTCGTCACCTCCACCAACTCTGTCAAAGACAAGCTCGACCCATTCTTGTGTCTCGATCAACTGCTTCGAGTGCTCTTCCGCCAGCCTGCGCTTATCTTCATTCATGTCCAAAAGTGTCAGAGTCGCAAAGAGAACAGCTTCCAAAACACTGACATCAGCCAATGCTTTCGTCCTTACACTCAAGATCAGCTCCCAAAACTCTGCCGTCATCTGAGGAAGACAGATAGTCCCAGTTCCTGACGCATGCAAGATGAGTGCAAGTGTCTTGAGATATGTGCTCAGCAAGAAAGGCTGGAAATGCACACTCTCCGACCCATACGCCTGCAGGTTCTGCCACCAGCGGCCAGTCAGAGGGAAGAAGAAACGTTCTGCGACCATCTTGGCCAATGCGTTAGGGATCGTCTTCTTCCTCTTCTTTTCGACTTCCATACGTGAAGAGAATGTTCTGACTTTCAGGATGTTAGGTCCGGACATTTTGTCTGCTGCATCGAGTGCCATTGGTTGAATCATGGATCTTTCCAATTTTGACGCGATTAGAGCGACGGGTGCATTTCTCTCGGCAGCATACATTTTGTGCAGTCTCTCCGGGAGCTGCTTACTGGGGAAGGATGTTGCTGCCATTGTAGGGTTCAGCTCTTCATCCTCGTCCTTGTAGCCGGCCAGCTCTCGCGCGCCCAATCCTAGGACACTCAGTATTGTCGTGCGCTGACTCAGAGAGTAGTCTCCATCGAAGACTTGACGCGCGAACCATGGGGCCATTTGCGCTGGACTCGCTACCAGGACTGCGATAAGTGCCTGTAATCGAAGCTCCAGGAAGTTGTCCATGTCGAAGGTGTCGCCGAGTCCGACCAAGATCGTTGCGAGCTCCAGGGCATGGTCACTAACCTCTTTGCCGAATGAGGTCTTGCGACGGATCAGTGCAGCAGCACTGTTCAGTGCCAGACTGTGTTTGTCGTAATTCTCCGAATCGTTCAGTCCGGCCATTAGATCCCGGATGTAGACAGGAGCTTTTGGCTTGTCACGATTGATCATGGTGGGGTCATCATCCTCGTCCTCAGGATCAGAGTCTGGTTTGGCGTAAGGTATAAGATCGTCGTCTTCGTCTGAATCATCCAAGACTTCCATGATCCTGGGTCCTTGCAACTCCTCCTGGATAAGAGGTTTGGCCTTCGGTTTGGGCGGAGCCGGTGCCTTTGTCGACCGAGGTTTCGTTGTATCGAGATTCTTGTCTGATGTCTCTGTTTTGTTGATGCTAAATACCTCCTTGATATCGGTGTAGCTGCCAACTTCATCGTTCACCTTGACCAATCTCTGATACCACTTTCCTTCTGCCGTCTTCAAGTCGTCAATGTCGAAGTCCATCTTAGATCCTGGTTTGTCCACCAGGTCTGAGATAGCCATGCCGACAATCATGCCAAGGAAACGAGCCCTTGGTGAGGATGAGTTTAAGCGATTGGACATGCCGTTGAGATGGGCGCTTGAGCGAGCCATGATGAAGAGAGACATTGGCTGTGCTCTATGGGCATAGCCTGCAACCAGAAGCAGAATTTGGGCACAAGCTTCTTGCTGCAGGATGGGCGAATGCTTGATGAACAAGTTGTCGCCGAATCGTTTCATGGTCTTCTCCACAAGATCTTGGACGGGATCTTCGAGCATGTTTGATGTTCCTTTGCTTGCATGAGCGAACGCGGAAACAGTGGCTCGTCGCAAAGCGAATGTTTCCGAAGCGTTTTGGACTGGGTCAGACAGCCATGTCTCGAGGTGTGTTCTCATAGCCTCGTTGTCTCCGATCAAACTTGAGATGGCAGCAGAGGTCGCGGCAATTGCAGAGGGCGTCTCTGTGAGGTTGTCATCAAAGTCTGGAAGTGCCACAAGAGAAAGAGATCGGTTTGACAAGACTTTGAAAGTCGAGTTCAGAAACTGCTTTTGCTCGTGTACTTGCAAGCTCTGTAGCAACAACTGCAACACAGGACCTGTATCTGGCGAAGAGAAAGAAGACTGTGCGTGAATCTCTTCTACGACTCGAACTAAAACACGTTCAGTGACCTTGTAACCACGTAGATCGAAGACCTCCTACCTGGATAGCCAATACCGAGAGCCTTGCCGCAAAGTTGAGCCGCAGCTTTGGACGTATGATTTATCTTCGTCGTGTTGCGCATCATCGTGGAAACATTGCGACCCAGCCATGCAGAGTACTTCGGACCGTCCACAAGCCATGAAGGCTCATATTCACCTCCAACAGTTTTGATTGCGTCTTCTGCTTCTGCCGTAGTCGCGAGGATCTTTCCAGTTCCTACCAATGTCAAAAACTCTTTCCACAGAAGCACCCGTTTCGCCTGGCTCTCAACAAGTCTGTCGATGTCAGAGTATACGTCTTGAGCTAGGCTGTCCGAGCTCAGCAGTTGCGAAAACACAGAGATCGTGTCCGACAATGGTCTTGCTGATTCAGCTCGCTTCACGCCTTGCTGTGTCGATCGGTGCTGTGAGATCAGAAGACGAAGCTTTGCGAGTGCAGCACCAATACCAGCTACGCTTCTCAAACAGTCTATGAGCAGAAGATCCGTTTGATCGTCACTACCCCAGAAGTCCGAAAGAGTTGTGTTTATAAGTTCGGTGACTACTTTGGCAGAAGCAGGCGTAGGAGTTCTTATGTCGAACCCAGCAGACTTCTGAGATCCATGATTCAGGAACAAAAGAAGGTCTTTCAGATCATCCTCAGCTGGACTTGAACGTAGAATCTGTAGCACTTCCTCTACCGAAGTTGGCGAGTTGCGTACGGTGCGAATTCTAGGTCTATTTGGAAGAGCCTCTGCGATATTGGAACTCTCGGCATTCGGTTTTGACCTGAGGGAGATGCTTGACACAGCCGTCAAAAAGTCACCCATGGTCAGTATTTGTTTGCGACCTCTCTTGACGGTTTACGAATAGTCAAGACAGAGAGGACTTCAGCATGACAAGTCTAAGCGAGCGCGTGGACCGTGCATCGTGGCTTAACTCCGCTGTCGCCGCAGCGCATGCGATGACATCTTCAGCCTGTCAAGCATCTCAAACGGACGACTTGCAAGCTCAACTCAATCATCTCAGTCTAGCCATGGCTACGGAAAGTGTACCACAGGTAGCTCTTACCCAAGACGCTTCTGAAGATCGCGCAAGATGGTATGCTGGATCTCAGTCCCAAGACTTCTTCAAGACTGACTTTCTATAGGAAGCATCTCGACACAATCCTCTCTCGCAGAGGCGCGTTCACCGACCCGGACGATTTCATACCTGGAGATCGTGTCATTCAGAGTCTCGAAGCAGCAAAGGTTTTGTAAGTCAGGTGCTACTTCATGATAAGATCATCGAAGCTAACTTACGCCAGAGTCATGTTCGTACCCTCCCAATCCTATCTCGCAAACATAGCTGACTCCAAGTAGTGGAGCTGGTGGCCTTGGATGTGAGATCCTCAAGAATCTGGCCCTTTCTGGATTCAAGAACATCGATGTCATCGATATGGGTACGCCGAGCCCTTTTCATTTACATGCGCCATACTGAACGACGACACAGACACGATCGATGTATCCAACCTCAACCGTCAGTTCTTGTTCCGCCAGTCAGATGTGGGAAGTTACAAGGCCGAAGTGGCCGCTCGATTCGTCGAGAAGCGCGTCAAGGGCGTCAAGATCAACCCATACTGCGGCAAGATTCAGGACAAGGACGAGGACTATTACCTGAAGTTCAACATTATCGTCTGTGGGCTGGACAGCATTGAAGCAAGAAGATGGATCAACGCCACATTGGTCGGTATGGTGGACGAGGACAACGTCGACAGCCTGAAGCCCTTGATCGATGGCGGCACTGAAGGCTTCCGAGGCCAGTCCAGAGTCATCCTGCCTACCGTCACAAGCTGCATTGAGTGCCAGCTGGACATGCATGCTCCTCGTGCTGCCGTTCCTTTGTGTACGCTGGCTACCATCCCTCGCCAGCCTCAGCACTGTATCGAGTGGGCCCATCTGATCGCTTGGGAAGAAGAGCGTAAAGGTAAGCTTGTCAGCGTTGTACACGCAATGTACGTCTCTGACTCTACCTAGACATCACACTCGACACTGACGACACGGAGCACATCTCGTGGCTATTCGCAAAGGCCTTGAAGCGCGCACAAGAGTTCAATATTCCAGGAGTCACCTACTCAATGACCCAAGGCGTTGTCAAGAACATTATCCCGGCCATCGCTTCGACCAACGCCATCGTCGCTGCCTCATGCTGCAATGAAGCCTTCAAGATCGCGACAGGCACAAATCCTTTCTTGGGAAATCCCGGCGCAAACAATTACATGATGTACAGTGGTGACGACAGCATCTACACGTACACATTCGAGCATGAGAAGAAGGACGATTGCCCTGTCTGCGGCAACCTGGCCAAGGAAATATCGGTCAAGAGAGAATGGACATTGCAGGACTTCCTGGAGCACCTGGCCGAAAGACCGGAAGCACAGCTCAAGAAGCCATCGATCAGAACGGAAGAAAAGTCACTCTACTACTCGGCACCTCCTAGTCTCGAAGAGCAGACTCGACCAAACTTGAAGCGCAAGCTGGATGAGCTCTTGTCTGACGGGCAGGAAGTGGGTGTCAGCGACCCTGCATTCACCATCGACTTCAAGTTCAAGATCCGCTTCAGCTGAAGGAAGCTTAGACAGCCGCGCAGGAAGTGGCGGCGTTCATGAGGATCTTTCTATAAATGAAGGGATGAAGCATAGCGAAGGCGTTCAAGGGACAAACATGGCTCAGAGGCAAAGGACAGCGATTCGCGTAGATGATTCGATATTTTCGACTTGGATGTACAAAAACCGATCAAGCAGATCATCAGAAGGTGATGGGAATAAGCGGGGCATATCAAATAGGACCGTTGGAGGATGAGTGGAGGGCAAGTTTGGCGGGGCTGACGACGCCGAGGTCGAGGACGGGCAGTGTCTGGAGCTACGCGTCGTCAAAAGGGGCCAGACAGTTTGCTCTGTCAATTTAGTCGGTTCGAGAGAGAGGGAGAGAAGTTGAAACTCGCAACAATGAGTTTGGAGCTGGCAATACCATGAGCTATCAGTATGCAACGTCTTATTCGACGTCCAAAGATGAAAAGCCCTTGACCAAGATGTGGCAGCGTCTCGTGCGACAGTCGCAGTATGACGCCAAAGGGAAACCGAGGACCAGACTGGCAATCCTCCGCAGACGCCTGTTGACCATACCGACCGCTGTCTTCTTGCTGTGCTTCTTTGTCTTGCTATGGGGAGAGCGTAGCAGTTTCAGCAGTAGCATCGATGCTTGCAAGTGGGACAAGTGGGAAACTTGGGTATGTCATGGTCACCTCAGCTCTTTCGCTATACACTGATGGACTAATGCGATTCCAGCCCTCAGATGCACAACCTCATCGCATTGCCCTGATCGCCGACCCTCAACTTGTCGACCCGCACACGTATCCTGGCCGACCGTGGCCGCTGTCTTCGCTCACCATCGCCGCGACCGACAAGTACATCAAACGATCCTACTACCTCTTGCAACGCCAAATCGATCCCGATACCACCTTGTTCCTAGGCGATCTGTTTGACGGAGGACGAGAGTGGTCTACACATTTCGAAGGCTTCCAAGCATCGGAGAAGCAATGGAAGAAATACGGCGACAAGTACTGGCTGAACGAGTACAATCGCTTTGGCAAAATCTTCTTTGCGCAGGACCAGGTTACTGGAGGACTGCCTGCTCACAAGGTCAAGAAGTTTGTTGCCAGTCTCCCGGGAAACCATGACTTGGGCTTTGGCAATGGCGTACAAGTGCCCGTCCGGAATCGCTACCAAGCTTACTTCGGTGAGGGTGACCGGATCGACATTGTAGGCAATCACACCTTTGTCAGCATTGATGCTGTGAGTCTGAGTGCAATGGGTCAACCAGACAGCTCGCCCGAACTCTGGAACTCGACCATGCAGTTCCTCGATAATGCGCAACACCTGAAACACAAGGCTGTGCGTGCAGAGCTCAACGAACACCAAGGTCTGATATCACACAAAAGATGGGCACATGAAGTCACATCGCCTCTGGACCTAGGCCGCCAGTCTACGAAAGAGGAGCTTGCAAAGGAGCTGAAGCCCGAGTTTCCTACCATCCTCCTCAGCCACGTACCCCTGTATCGACCCGAGGGCACTCCCTGTGGGCCGCTTCGTGAGAAGTTCCCTCCGACCAAGCCAGATCTCAAGCACGACAAGCCCAACGCCATCCGTATCGCTGGAGGCTACCAGTACCAAAACGTCCTGACCCAAGAACTTTCAACCACGGTCGCTGAGAAGATCGGTAACATTGGTCATGCTTTCTCAGGTGACGATCATGATTACTGTGAAGTACTGCATCCAGATTACGCCTCGAGGCACAACAGAGGCATCCGCGAAATCACAGTCAAGAGCATAAGCTGGGCCATGGGCGTCCGCAAGCCAGGCTTCCAACTAGTCAGTCTCTGGAACCCAGTCGACACGAACGGTGAATCTCTCCGCGACGGCCCAACACTGCAAACGCATCTCTGCCTCTTACCAGATCAACTAAGCATCTTCATCCGCTACGGCATCCTCGCAGCCTTTTCCATCATCGCACTCGCCATGAACACTCTAGTCCAAGTCAGAAATGAAGAAGCCGCGGCTTCACTAACAGCAACCCACACCCTCCCAACCTCCGAACCTTCCAAATCGACCTCCAAGTCACGCTCTCGCGCCCCTTCGGGAGCTACAAACTCAATGTCGTCCTCCGAGCACTCCAATAGCAACAGCACCCTCTCCGCCCGCACTAACAACGCACGCACCCGCAGTGTCAGCCCTGCAATGGGCTATGGCCTCCCCACCGCTCGCCCTGGAGCCTCGTTGATCGAAAAAGCAGGATATTATGGCAATAATCCTGAATACCAAATGTATAACAAGGAGGAGGTGTTTGACGAGAGTGACGACTGGGGTAATCCTATTTTCAGAAAGCCGCCGAGACCAAAGGTGCCAAAGACCTTTAGGAGGAAGTTGGTTGACAGGTTTGGGAGGGACTTTGCTTGGGCTGGGGGTCCGGCTTTTGTCTTGTATTATTGGCTCTTGACAAGAGGTTGAGTTGGTACATATTTTCATATCATCACTTTTCGCTTTTGAACACCATTCCAACGATGGAACTTGTCGAGTTGGATGTGATATGACTGGAGGCAAGATCAGATGTTGGAGGAGTACGAAAATAATGCATTCGATCGAAAAGACAAGAGAAGCCCGTAGGCAACTTCAACAGAAAAACAATGACTAACAACCATCCATCCCTCGATCGTAAAAAATCATTCAAAAAACGCCCTCTTCCTCTCCAAGAAAGAAAATACGAAACAAGACCTCTTCTTCTTCTTCCTTTCGTGCCTTCTCACTCTTGTGTGCTTATTTACAAAAAGCCCTTGCTAAGGCTGCTTATCCTCTGTGGCACTTCAAGAGAAGGCGGCAAAGGACCAATCGAGCTTCCTCTCCTACTACCACCCCCAGCATCGCTATATGCAGCAAATGCACTCCTTCTTACACTCCCCCTCTCAATCTGCAGCCCTTTGATCCCCTCCAGTTCTCTCTCAAGTCTTAATCTTGTCTCTCTTTCCTCGCGTAGCTCTCTCTCGGCACGTTTGGCAGCGAGTTGGTTGGATGAGTCTGAAGCTTGGAGTTCGTCGATTGTGGCGAGTAAGTTCCCGATCTTGTCGCGGGACTTGTTGACGTCGTCGGTGAGGAGGGAGACACTCTTGTCGCGACGCTCGATTTGAGATTGCAGGTCGCGGACAGTGCGCTCGACATTACGGACGCTGCGGGCTTCCGTATTGCGTGTGTGTTCGAGGTCGTCGAGTTGACTTTCGAGCTCGTGAATGCGGCCATTGAGGAAGCGGACGTCCTGACTGACGCTTGAGTAGCCCTTTGTCTCGAGGTCGATGCACTTGAGCTGGAGGTCTTTCATGGTCTTCTCCAGTGCTGCCTTTTCCTTGTGTAAGGTGACATTGTTCTCGCGTTCAGTGACAATATCCTTTTGAATCTCCTGGGCGAGTGCTTCGGCTCTTCTCATCTTGCCGACTGCAGCAGCGGCGACATCTTCCTGGTGAGCAAGTGTCGACTTGAGCTCGAGCAATTCGCGATCTGCAGATGCTGCGTTACGCTTAGATGGCGATCCGTTTTGAGATAGATCTTCCAAACGATCGGCAGCCTCACTAAGACGTGCCTCGAGCCCCTTCTTTTCCTTGATGAGCATGTCTCTCTCAGCCACGACATCATCAACGCCAGTGCGAAGACTGCGAACTTGGCTGAGCAGATCAACGATCTTGCTCTGAGCCTCGTTGTGCGCATTGACGGCCTCATCACGAGAGTTCGACAAGTCCTGTAGAGCAACATCCAGGCGCGACTTTTCCTTTGCCCAGGTGGAGCTGTTCAAAACTTCGTCGTCCCACTTGTTGCGCAACTCTTCAAGTTCATCACGAAGACGTCCGTTCTCTCCGCGAACATGAATCACATTCTCGCGCTCAATCTCTAGCTCGTTGCTAACGGCGGTCAGTTCTGATTGGTACTTCTTGCGAGTCTGCTCCATTGATGACTCCTTGTCTTCAATGTCCATCGCGCGCTGAGATCTGTAGTCTTCGAGCTCGTTCTGTAGTCGCTTTCGGGCTTGAAGCGCACCATCCAGGTCGGCGGAGAGATCCTCGATCTTTTCCTCGTACTGCTGGGACTGACGCTGTAGATCCTCGACTAGAGAGTCCATGTGCTTGCGCTCCGACATGATAGTTGCACATTGATCTTCAACCTCCCTGGCCTGAGTCTTTGCGAATTGCTCTGCCCGTGTTGCTTTGAGGACGGCGATCTCAGCCTGCTCGAGCTTACCGAAATACTCGTCAGCTCTGGCACGGTAGAGGTTGAGACTGGAAGATACATCAAGCAGCTTGGATGTCTCAGCATCAAGTCTGATCTGCATATCCGAAAACTCCTCGAGCAGCTGCTGATGCCCTGCAGCTTCTTGTTCTCTCTCATAAGACAGGTCATCAAGCTCTGATCTCAGATCGCGAAGCTCTACATCAGACGAAACCTTGCTCTGCTTGATCTCGTCAAATGCGGTCTTTGCCTCCGCGAGCTCGGATATAGCTACGTTGTGAGAGGCAAGCAAAGACTTGCGCGACTGCTCTTGGGAGTTGATAAGGTCGAACAACTCTTCATGAGACTTGGTCTGCACTTCCGAAAGCGACAGCTGGCCAAGACGAATACTGTTCTCCAGAGCAGACACTTTCCTAGCGGAGTCATCAAGCATGCCATGCAGTCTGCTGTTCTCAAGAGAAAGCTTTTGCACTCTACGAAGCGAGGGGCTTTCGTCTTGTAGACCATGCTTCGAAGGACTTCGTTCGATTTGAGCTTCCAGATGTTTGTTATGCATCTCAGACATCTGCAGCTGAGTTTGAACCATCTCAAGCTCTGCTGCAAGATCCATGCGGTTGTTGAATGCAGCAGTATCGTTTGTGCGATCTGAACGTGCAGAGTCAGTCGTGTAGTTGCTCAGATGGCGTTGGTTGGAAGGTGTGTGCACTGGAGAGAAGGGCTTTCTAGACTCCCAATCTCTGCGCATCGGGACAGGCGAGGCACGAGCATTGACTTGACTCGAGTTCATCTCCTCAAGCAAAACGCGCTTAGCGTTAGCATGCTTGTAATCGTTCTCCTGCATCTCGTCTTGGTGATGGGTACGTAAGCCGTTCAATTGTGCTTCAGCGCGCGAGAACTTCTCATTCGCGATTCGAAGAGCCTGTTGAGATGCTTCCAATTTCTTCGCCAGATCGACAGTGCGAGCCATATCTGGTTTCGAGCCGTCGACGTTGGAAGGCAGATCTTTGGTGTCGGGGTCAAAAATCTTCTGGAGTAGCGTGAGTTGTTCACGACACTCAGCGAGCTCACTGTTAGCCGACTCAAGACTGGACTGTACGGCACGAGTGTTTGTTTGAGCCTGGCTACGCAATTGTCGTTCAGTCTCGAGCTTGCGATTCGCTTCAGCGAGCTGGAGATTCACACTTGAGGAGGCTTGCTCCGCATTCCTGGTAGTGCGGTGCTCTCTAGTGATTTCGTGGTTGAGGTCCTCCAGACTCAGAGTGAGCTTCTCCTTTTGTTTCTCCAAGGAGTTGATGGTCAAGTGTGCATCCTCAAGTTGACGCATGAGTTTCTTCGCGTTCTCTTCAGCGTTTGCCTTCTCGGCGTTGAGCTGATTGATTTTCGATCGTTGCGTATCGACAGCACGAGAATTCGATCGGGCGATGTCAAGATTCTTTTGCTGAAGCTTGTTCAGTAGAGCACGGTTGTCGTTCTCAGATGCTGCCAGACGTCCTTTGGTCGTGACAAGTTCTCGTTCGAGTCGTTCTTTGTGTTGATCTTGGTGCAACCGGAACGAATCATTGCCAGAGATGAACTCCTTTAACCTTTGCACTTCTAACGCCATCTGGCTCTTGTCTACCTCCAAGTCTTCGACTTGCCTTTCCATGTTCTGCAGATCGCGTCGAAGGAGGGCTTGTCGCTCGGCAGCCTGTCGAGTAATATTGCGCTCGACTGTGGCTTCAGCTTCGATCTTGGACTCCTGGAGTTCGAGGAATTGCTTCCTCAAGTTCTGCAGCTCGGATTGGTAGTCTTTGCGCTCTTTCTCCACCGCGGCCCGGATTTCGTTCGCTCTGCGTGTGACATCCGACTGGGCATACATTTCTTTCTCGATAGTGACCTTGGAGTCATTGAGGGCATCAAACTCTCGTTTCAGACTTTCGTACTCACTCTGAGCGATCTTCTTGATGTCGTCACGCGACTGACGTTCGCGACTTAGATCGGTCTGTACTGCAAAGAGTTCGCTCTTGAGATCCTCGATCTGGTTCTGCAACATCTCAGCTTGAGTATCTGCTGATGTCTTGTCGTCCAGAGCCCTCTTTGCATCTGCAATCTCGCGCTCAAGCTGGACTTTCTGCGAGGTCATGGCCTCCATCTCGGCCAAAGTGCCTCGTAGCTGACCCTGGATGTTGTTGTGTTGACTTGTTAGAGCGTGTTTCTCCTCCTCAAATCGTTTGCGGTCGTCTTGGAATCTCCTGAGATCAGTTTTGAGGATAGCAAGTTCGCTGTCTTTGCGTCGAATCAAGTCCTCATAGCTGCTCGAAGTAGAGGCTAGGTCTGACATCTGCTGGCGAATCGTGCGATTCTCGTCAACAAGGCTCTTGATCTTCTGTTTCGACTCCTGAGCATCCCTGGTGACAGTTGAGAGCTTGAGATCAAGTTCATGATCATTCTCGAGCATCTTTGTTTCCATATCCTGAAGCTTACGCTCCTTGAGGCTCACGTGGCTTTGGAGCATCTTAATCTCCTGACCAAGTTTCTCTTCCAATTCGGTCGTCTGGGAACGAGATGACTCGACTTCGACAAGCTGGGCGTCCAAGGCTGAAATACGGGAGCTCAACTCGGTCTTCTCGTCTTCCAGTCTGGTGATAATTAAGGTTGCCTGCTCCACTTGATGATGCCATTCGTCAGCCTGCTCTTCCGCCCTCTTCTTGGCTTCTATGAGTGCTTCCAGTTGATCTTCCAGCTTCTCTTGATCCTCGAGTGCATCTTGGAGTTTCTCGCTCAGCTCAGATTCCCGATCTTGCAATCTCTTGAAGATGTCCTCCTTGTCGAGCGCCAGTGATCTTTCACTTTCGAGGGTCTGTTGGATTTTCTGAATCTCTGATTCGGCGCGTCGGCGTTCATCTTCAATTCTGAGTCGGTTTTCCTCGTCTTGTCTCATCCTCTCCTGTAGCTTCTGAATCTCTTCTTCGCGCTTCTTGACCTCGTTGGACTGGCGGGTAGCTCCAAGCAAAGGTCTCATCGTTACGAACAGACCCCACCATGGGTTGGCTTGCATTTGCTGGTAGGCCTTGAAATTACTTTGAATGATACGGGTGGCCTCGGCGCGGTAGAGTCTCTTGTTTGCGATACGTCTCTGGATGTAACCGCGAGCGACGGATTGAAACCTCTCCATAATTTCTCTGATCAGGGCATCACGTTGTTCTTCCAGCTCGGCAAGGACTCCGGCCCTGAAGAACACTTTTGTGAGACCGACACGGTACCAGGACGGGTCCAGATTAAGCTTCTCGAGTATCAATTTAGCTGCCACTTGACCTTCCAGTGGGCTCTTGGGCATCTTTGTACAGAGAACCTCATAACGAGAGCGGAACTCGGCAAAAGGCAGTCTGTTTGGGAATCCTGTTCTGGCGATACGGATACCTTCGAGAACACCGTTGCAGCGGAGTTGGTCGAGAACGAGCGGCGCGCTGAATTGTTTTGGACGCTTCTTGTGATTGGGTAGGATACATCTGACGAAGTGGGGATGAGTTGAGTGCAGTTGATTCATAAGCGTGGACAGGTTCTCTTTGTGTTTTTGCGCAACCGTTCGGAAGAGGCCCTTCTTGACACGATTTCTGGTTGCACCCGCTTCTTCGTCATTTTCCTGGCAATCGGCGAACAGCTGAGAAACGTGCTTATTCGTAGAAGCAGCAAGGAGTCGAGTCACATTGTCGTTCATAGGGTCTTTGTTCTTTTCTAGCCAACCTTCGGTAGAGTACTCCACATCAGCGGCGTAATGCGTCAATGTGAATCCCTGTTTCAGAAGTGAACGGCGATACTTGGACGACTTGCGGTCCCACAGAGTGTTCAGCTTTTCCGTGAAAGACTTGTCTGTGGCCTTGGGCATGACCGAATCTTCGTCTAGGCAGGAGAAGATACCAATAGGGTTGGTCACCTCGATAAGCTCAATTGTGGGCTGTAAATCCTTGCCAAAATCAATAAACTTCCACTCAATTTGCTCGCGGGCATATTCTTCCTGCTCCAAAACGAACATGTGGTGGTTGAAGAACTGTTGCAATTTTTCGTTGGTGTAGTTGATGCACAGCTGCTCGAAGCTGTTTTCCTCAAAGATTTCGAATCCAGCAATATCCAGAACACCGATAAAGTATGTGTCGTCCATGCCAGATCCAGATCTAGCTAGCTGCTTGTTGATACGATCTACAAGGCTACCGAAGCCACGCTCGTAAATACCCTTGGCCAGGGCATCGATTGCCAGGCGGACCTGTTCTGGCGTTTGTACTTTCTTGACCCACTCTCTGCCGGCTTTGACACGAGGATGTAGTAAGCCTTCGACGAAAGGCTCGACAGGAATGCCGACCAAGCGGCAGAACTTCTCGACGCTCTCCATCGCATTCGCAGCCAAGGACGCTTGGTCTGCCCGCATGCTTTCTTTTGCGACAGTAATGTTACCCAGATGAAGAATGGCAGCGATGGTCCGTAAGATGGATTTCTGATCCTGGTCATCGAAGCCCATAACGTGGAAGGCTTCTATCAACATGTTCCATTCTTCCTTGTCCGAAACGCCAGAGATAACATCGTTACCCTGCTTGGTGTACTCGAAGTGTTCGAGCTCCATGCCTTCCAGCAGAAATTCGCGCCGAGTGGCATCATCAACACCGCAAAGGAGTTGGTAGAAAATGTGGTAGCTTCGTTCTTGCGAATTCAAGCGTACTACTCTGCTCTTTTCAAGGAGATACCAGTCGATGAAAGCACCGGCTATTTGGCCGGCTCTAGTGAACTCGATGCGAATGAACTTTCCAAAACGCGACGAATTGTTGTTTCGAACAGTCTGAGCATTACCAAAAGCCTCGAGAATAGGATTGGCTCGCAGTATTTGCTCGGACAGATTGGAGAGTTGTCTCGTTGTGTTTTTAGCGCGAGGAGTGTCTGATGTGGCCACGGCGGCGAGGTACTGAATGACCTTCTTTGTGTTTTCCGTCTTTCCTGCACCAGACTCACCCGTGACGAGAATACTCTGGTTGGTACCCTCGTCGACGAGATTCCTGAAAGCTTCGTCGGCCATGGCGAAGATGTGTGGTTTGGTGTCCTCGCGACTTCTGCCCTTGTACATGTTGACATAGTCGCGACCGTAGATGGGGAGGGGGCAGTATGGATTGATCGTGACCAAGAACAAGCCGGAGTAGGTGTAGATGAGGTCTGCCTGGTAGCGCATGTGCAGATTGTGCACGACCGAGGCTTCGTTCAGGTGGGTGAGCTCAGCCATGTCGTCGGCTTTGTCGAACTTAGCAGGGTTGACTTTGTCGACAGACTCCGAGTCCACATCACGTTGCTTGAGCTGGTCAGTTGTGGTTACTCAGACAAGGTGAAGTATGGCAGAACGTACGCTTCCATCGTCACACTGAACCCGCAGCAGACCATCGGCCAGGTCCTCGACAACCCAGCCTCGGACGAAGGCCTGTTCGGCATCCTTAACCCAAACATAACGCTTGCCTGAGAAGTCGTTTTCGCCCTCTATGCCTCCAACTTTTTCTTCTGCTCCATCCAGACCTTCTGCTTTGATGAACTTTGGAGCAAATGTGCCCGTCGGAGGGGGACGTATTGAGCCTCTTCGGGAGAGACCGCGCTCTAGAGAGCCAAAGCCGAGCTCTGCAAAAGACTGGTGACGCGCGTGTCCATTGGTCGTTGGCGGTGACATCGAAGGCGGCAAGACAGACGAACGAGACCGGGCGTGTCCTGGTGCTGGGCCTGGAGAGGGAGTGCCGTTGGCGACGGTCTGAGAAGCGTCTCGCCAGCGCTGGCTCCCCGTAGGAGTGGCTATAGCCATATGTGAAAGATTCGCTGTTGGGTTAGTATGCTGCAATTCGAATGGTGATTAAGAGGGTCGCATGTAGGCGTATGAATCGAGCAATGATGACTTCTTAAGACGACATTTCCAGCGGGTAAAATGTTATATACAGACGAAGGCTGCTGGCGACGAAGATCCACTGAAAGGGTGAATTAGAGCGTTGGTCGCAAGTTGCAACGGAGAGTTCTGTTGTCCTTGGGCACATCACACATGCAGGTGTTTATCAACAAAGCGCCTGTTTATCGCTAGCGTCACGGCCCGCCTCGATTTCGTTTCAACCCGCAACGCTGTTTCGTCAAACTCCGTCCACCGACCACCGCGAAAGCTTGGAGAATACTGTTGCATTGCGCCTGCTCGCTAGACACTTTACATTCACCTCGTGACAATTCGCCGTCTCGTCGTTTGTACAGGCAGTAATTCACTTGCTCTTACTGCATAGATCTTGGCTTGTGGCGCATCTGGATACATTCGTCCGTTGAACGCGTCCAGCTAGCACATATCTTGCCCTTGCGTGAGCAACATCGCATCGCGCTTTCCACACTTGACCATACGCACTTGCCTCACACGCGACGACGTGTTTGCGCACACAAACACCATGGCGCACTTTCCTCCGTGGCCTCCTGCCGCCGGCTCTCCTTCTGCGCATCCCTCAAACTATCCACCCCCTCCTCTGCCGCCTCCTCCTCCATCGACTGCAGGACAGACCATGGCTCTACCACCAGAGCTGCAGGCTCTGAACATCACTCCTCAGCAAATGGCTGCATTGTTAACTCACCTTCAAGCCGGCACTTTTCCCTTTCCTCCACCGCCTCCACCGCCGCCGCAATCTTTCCAGCCGGCTGCTCCGTTCGCACCTGTGCCATTCCCACCGGCTCAATTGCAGCCCTCTGTTAGTCAAAATGTGCCAACACCGAGCGCTGTCCCTTCCCACATGGATGTCGACCGCGAAGAGGGAGAACTTAGCGATGCATCCCAGCGCATCAGTCGTGCGACAGGTTCCAAGAAACGCAAACCACGCGCCTCTCAATCGGCTCACCGCGCTGCTCCCCAGTCCAACACACTGGCTGCTCCCACAAACCCCAACTCTGATGTAAGTCAGTCTTCTTTGCAACAGAAAAAGGGGGCTGTCCTACCTTTCATTGCCGCTTTGCACCAAGAAGGATTTACTTTTGACGAATTCGTTCGTGAGGGCTTCGAGGAGAATCTGCTTCGTCAAGTCTACCAAGATTTGCGCATACCCGTTGCTCCAGTACGAGATTCTAGTGTACGGGTACCACCCACGGAACCTGTAGTTACCAAGACAACAAGTGTAGCGTCTGCTCAGCCTTCTGCTGTGGTCTCTATGAAGGAGATCAAGCCTGCTGTTCTTGTCAAGCAAGCCGCGCCCATGAGTCGTCAGGACTATCTGGCACGTTTGCAAGCCGCGAAGAACAAGAAGGCCGAAGCCACGACTCCCAAGCAACCTACACAGTCTACGACGTCCGTAACGCCCCCTGCGGCCAAACCCGAGGCCGCAGCACTTCCCATCGTGATTCCTGCTCAAGCACCACCCAAAGTTGAGGACGCGCAGATTGCTACCTCTTCCCCAGCCCCGACGAGCAGCAAGCAATCTCAAACTACAGAGCTCATTCGTAAGAAGATGGAGGCCTTGAAAGCAACTCAGCGTCGCTTGGCCAACAGCAATGCTCCTCCTTCTTCCGCACCAGGATCACTACCTGCAACACATACTGCCTCTACATCGACACCGCCCATAAATTCCTTCCCTGGAATCCCTTCGGCACCGCCTCACTCCGCAACCACAAACTTGCTTCCTGGGATTCCTGGCTTGCGCATGTCGACTTCTGTGGCTAGATCACCGCAGCCGCAACCTCAACTCCAAGTCCCGCCTGCGGTTTTCACTGCCACGCCCACCTCTAGCGCATCGACAACTTCTTCGAAAGATTCGACACCCCAGCCTCCTGTCGCTACATCCGTACCTGTCACCAGGAAACGCCCTGTCGCATCCGACCTTAACGAGGCACATAACGTCGCTGACCATCGTCCGTTCAAGAGACCATTCGGGCAAAGCAGACAAAACAGTTTCGATGCGGGAATGATCATTGAGGTTAGCGATGATGAAGACACGTCTGATGAAGATGATGAGCTGAGCAGTGCAAAGCCTTTGATCAAAGCCAGCGCGAATCTCACCGGCCAACGTGATAAGAACATTCGTGACCTGCCACCCTTACGAGACTTCCCACAGCGTTCGGCAGCCTTCAACAAACCGCCGGGCGTCTTCACGCCCCCGCTGGGAACTCCTGGTGTATCAAGCGATGCTGAGGAGCTAAGGAGAAAAGAACTGGAGATCACATCTCTTAACCAGAGAATTCAAGAGTATGAGAAACGCAAAGCCGCACTCAAGGCAAAAAATCCTCTCACGCAGAGTCAGCCTCAGACCCCGTCTCGGGTAATTGTGAAGACAGAAAAGGCCGCTGCGGCATCGCATGCACCTGCGTCAGGCACAAGCTGGTCTAAGGAACCTGCGGATCGACGCACTGAGCTCAAGGCTACTCTGACTGCACGCAATGCCGACATTGTCGACCAAAAGGCTAGAATCCTCGAGATGCAGAAACAGATGGCCGACATGCAGCGGCAGTACGATCAAGACATGGCAAATCAACAGAAACTTCGTGAAGAACTCGAAGGTCTGGATGTCAATACAGACGGAATGACACAATCCGAAATGGAGGCTAAGAAACAGGAGATCGACGACCTCCACGACTTGGAGGCTGCTGAGCTTGCGGCCAACGACGTCGCTGCAGACAATGGCACAGATGTGTCCATGAGTGAAGGCGACTCTGATAGCTCCATCGACGACATTGTTCCCGGAACTCAAGTGGCTGTAGCTGTAGAACGTTCGGCAAGGGACAGAGACGCGACAACATCCAGCCCCGGTCGTGCGCGAGTCCTTGACGACATCCGCGCTGATCGCGCTAAAGCAGAGCAGGCCCATAATGAAGCTTCGAATTCCGATTCTGACTCCGACTCTGGCTCTAGTATGTCTGAGAGCTCGGAATCTGAAGATGATGGAGAAGAAGAAGGTGATGAGCAAGCAAAGTCCACAAGCAAGGTCGCAACAGATGTTTCTGACAGTGCCGGGTCTGACGGTGGAGGTTTGGAAGACTCTAGTAAGTCTTTCAACGATGAATTCGCAGCCGCTGGACCCCACGATGAGCCCGTATGGCTTTTTGTCAGGAATGTACCACAAACGGCAACCAAGGCTCTTCTCTCCTCTTTCTTTGGAGCCTTTGATGTGTAAGTTGTGCATCTCCCGTGTCGTATACATGCTAACACAGAGTCTTCTCAGCGAGCGCGCACATCTCCCAAAGCAACCCACAAATGGTCGAGGCACAGGCTTTGGCTACGTCAAGCTTCCTCTATCGCAAGCTGTCACTGCAATTGACCAGCTCAGTGGACAGCACATAGAGGGACGTAAAGTCTCTGTTCAGATCACGAAGTTTGAGCCAAAGTTGTCGCCCTCGCCATCACCCCAACCGAGTTCTGCTTCCTCCGAGAGCAGCAGTGACGACGAAATGGATATTTCCACAGGCTCCGACTCCGACTCTGAGGACAGCGAAGACGGGATGAGCAACGCTGCAGCGACATCCACCGAGCCACAAGAAACCGTTCCTACCGGTACATTACCAAACGGGGAACTCGCTTCTGATTCGTCAAGCAATGAAGATGAGGACGAAGATCGAATGGACCTTGAGTCATCAGATGCATCATCTGAAGAGTATTCTCCAGAGCCTGCTGCTGTTTCTGTTTCATCCCTGCCTCAGTCGCAATCCAGTAATATCAGCAGACCAACCCTTGCTGACGATTTAGCCCCTGAACTGCAGCCTGCCGTCAAGCAACAAGTTGATGTACATGAAGCGGTATGTTCAATGCACTGAAATTAGCGTATGCTGACAATCTTGCAGGTCAGCACGGCACCCTCGAACGGGACAGCCTTCAAGCCATACGAGAGTCTTCTTAAGAACTTCAAGGGATATCGTTTTCATCCCGACTACCCTCGTGATGTCCAGGGTGGATATCGTTCGTTGACCTACAGTCATCAGATTGACCCCAACAAAGAGCTCTGCCGTTACGAAGTTGCTTCAGGTGTTTGCAATGATGACTCTTGCGAATACCAGCATTTCCGCGACATGGCTGTGTCCGGTGCGTCCGAGGGCGCGACCTCCTAAATTTCTTTTGTTCATGCATTCTTCCATTCTTCCGACTTGTTACCACAGCCGGCGGCCATGCTTGCTCGGCACGTATGGTCTACAACACTCCTACGACGTATTCTGATTCTATATGGTGCGGTAGCTGACTTAGGACACTGACGTTGCAGATGACGCTCTTCTCGTCCAACTGGGTATGAACGGCAATCCCGCCAAAGTCGCAGAATACAGACAAGGCTTGAGGGATATTTTACAGCAAATGAGAGATGAAGGCAATCTCGAAACTGAAGCTGTGGCTGCACGCGTCGCCCAGCACCGAAGAGATTTTGCTCAAGATCCTTCTAACATTCTTGATTTGATGTGAATCGACAATTCAAGTCAGGATTTTGGTCTGTATTCTTGCGTCGCCTTCTTGCGTAAATCGCAAGTGTGACCAGCATATTACAACACAAGCACGACTGCATGCAGCGGTCGCCACTACCTGCCAGTGCCTGACAATTCGTCAGATTCGTACGTGCAAAGAGCGTTTACGACAAGATCGAAAAGGAGTCAGCAGTTCTGAATATTCGTAGACTTTTATCTTATCAAGGATGAAAGCAAGACAGAAAACCGCGGAAAAGCCATCTAGGTGCAGAAGCCGAGCGGAGATGCACAACCGGGTGACGTCGGCTAAGCGCATGGGGCGGACGTGCCTCGCAGCCTCTCTGCCAAAGGCCGTCTACCGGCTGAAATGATGGTCGGGAACAGTGGCCCGACATTGGATGAGCCCAGTAGAAGGGTCCAGCCAAATTCTCAGATAGAAACAAAGGCAAGGCCTTTGAGCGGAACGAAGCATTCCTTTCAGAAATTGTCCAATTACTCGCGAGTACTGTGCTACGTGATGAACAGGACCGTCGTCATCATGCGATGATGTCGGTCACCGCTCCCCCTCGCTCGGCGTTACGATGGCCAAAGAAGCTCGAGCAAGACGTGCTACAGCAACCGTTTTGTGAGTCAGGCAAGCGGTCCCGGCGGGCGATCGAAGGAAACGCGAGACGCAAACCCAAGTTTCGGAGCACTCGGCGAATTTAGCCTACCCACGTGAAGGCTCGGAAGAACTGGAACGAAGGCAGAAGTGACGGAACTACGGTGGCGGGTGCTTTCAGTTAGGAGGGACCCTTGCCCTGCCTGCGGCCCTTTGGGTGAGCTGAGTCGGATTGACATAAGCGCGGGGCTCGCTGGGTGCTTTTATTTCTCCCAACAACAATTGAAACTTGGTCTTCTTTCCTACTCTCCTACACACATCTCCGTTTCTCTAACACATCTCAATCCTCCTCACATACAATTCATCATGTCCAGCTCTCTCGACCAGCTCAAGGCTTCCGGCACCGTATGTTTTCAGCTTGCGACCTCTTTGGAGGGGTCAAATGCCGACATAATGCTAACACATCTTTCAGGTTGTCGTGTGCGACTCTGGTGACTTTGCTACAATTGACAAGTACAAGCCTCAGGATGCCACCACCAACCCCTCCCTGATCCTGGCAGCCTCTAAGAAGGCTGAGTATGCCAAGCTTATTGACAACGCTGTCACCTATGGAAAGGAGCACGCCGATGGCAAGAGCATCGACGACCAGGTTGATGCCGTCCTCGACGCTCTCCTCGTCCAGTTCGGTAAGGAGATTCTTCAGATCGTTCCCGGTAAGGTCTCCACCGAGGTCGACGCCAGATTCTCCTTCGACACTGAGGCCAGTGTCAAGAAGGCTCTCCGCATCATCGAGGTACGTCACAGCAAAGCGCAAGCACGCTTGCCCGGGTTTAATTGACTTTCGCACTAGCTTTACAAGGAGGCCGGTATCGAGAAGGACCGCATTCTCATCAAGATTGCCTCGACCTACGAGGGTATCAAGGCTGCCCACATCTTGCAGTCAAAGTACGACATCAACACCAACTTGACCTTGATGTTCTCGCTCCCCCAGGCTATCGCTGCCGCTGAGGCTGGCGCTTTCCTTATCTCTCCCTTCGTTGGCCGTATCCTTGACTGGTACAAGGCCAACCACAAGAAGGAGTACAAGAAGGAGGAGGACCCTGGTGTCAAGTCCGTCGTCGAGATCTACAACTACTACAAGAAGTTCGGCTACAAGACTATTGTCATGGGTGCTTCTTTCAGAAACGTTGGCGAGATCACCGAGCTCGCTGGTTGCGACTACCTTACCATCTCCGTGAGTTATCACCATTTGGACATGGCTCAAGTTTCAAGCTCTAACACATTTCCCAGCCCAACCTCCTCGAGGAGATGTACAACAGCAAGGACGAAGTCCCTCAGAAGCTCAACGCTTCTGACGCTACCAAGCTCGACCTCGAGAAGAAGTCGTACCTCAACAACGAAGCCCTCTTCCGCTTCGACTTCAACGAGGACCCCATGGCCGTTCACAAGCTTAGCGAGGGTATCAGCAAGTTCGCTGCCGACGCTGTCACCCTCAAGGACATCCTCAAGGAGAAGCTCCAGAAGGCCTAAATGTCTTAATTTGACGATTGGCGGAAATGTGCATATGATGACTGCTGCATGACTTTTCTTTTTTACGTACAACAAAAAATAAAATACCCCTGTTGTCGCCTTTATCAATTATACGTTTCTTTCACTTTGACATTGTTGAACATGTTTCTATTGAACTCCTCCACATCACTCCGATCTTCACGGGAAATTTCATTTGTTTTGTTTGGGCTGACGTACCTGCCTGATATCAGAAGCCGAGCGAAACGTGAGGAATAATCATCGGAGTTTAGACCCGTAAACTGCGAGCACCACCCTCCGGAGCGGGGCAGCTTGGCAATCACTCATTGACACTTCGAGCACGACATCCAGCTATCTTCAACTTCTATCCCCAACTCTAACACAAAACCAAAAAACAAAGCTTCAAATCAATCAAAATGGTCAAAGCAGGTATGTTCAGGCTTCCAAAAGACGTTACCATCGCCACCGGGTCTGTTTCGAGCTGGAAGAGGCAAAAGTGGGGTCGGACGGCGAGGACGGACAGGTTCCACGTACATCCTGTCCACCAAGGTGTCCTTGAAGCCAACGGCTATCCGATCGTCTCGAGGGTAGCGATGGAACGTCATCCTGGGATGCGTACATCTGCTACCTCGGATTCGATAGCTACCCAGCTCAACAGACTCGGACCTCGAACACATTGTCTAGCTGCAAAGTTGGAGTAGGTACGGGATGGAAGCTAACGGTATGACCTGTAGTTGCTGTTCTCCGTGGAGACTCCAAGGTCTCCGGTACCGTTACCTTCGAGCAGGCCTCTGAGGGTGCCGAGACCACCATCTCTTGGGACATCACCGGCCACGACGCCAACGCCGAGCGTGGCATGCACGTTCACGCCTTTGGTGACAACACCAACGGCTGCACTTCCGCCGGCCCTCACTGTGAGTAATAACACGGATAGTGCGAGAAAGAGCCAGACATTCACACATTGGCAGTCAACCCTCACGGCAAGACTCACGGTGCTCCCGAGGATGAGGAGCGCCACGTTGGTGACTTGGGCAACTTCAAGACCGACGGCCAGGGCAATGCTAAGGGATCCGTCAGCGACAAGCTCATCAAGCTGATCGGTCCTGAGAGCGTGCTCGGTCGCACCATTGTTGTCCACGCCGGTACCGACGACCTCGGCAAGGGCGGCCACGAGGAGAGCAAGAAGACTGGTAACGCCGGTCCTCGCCCTGCTTGCGGTAAGCTATATTTATGTCACGAGTTTCCTGCTTGCAACCGTACTGATTTTCCACATAGGTGTCATCGGTATCGCTTCGTAAGCTGACCACTTATAATGTCTTGAAGATGAGGAATGAGTAGTAGTAGTATTGGTATTGCTGTCTTAGGACATGCCTTTAAATTGTATAGTTGACGACCAAATCGGAGAAACTATGACCAAGAAAGTCGGCACGTTCGTCCTCATCTGTGACTTGCTTGTGTAGCACACCATACAGTAGTGGACATGCATCTGCTTCCTGTCGTGTATGTATACGACACGTTTGGTGTACTCGAAGCCACGCAACAACAGACCAAGACTCTGCATGATGTCCATTTCTAGCTTTACCAGATCACTCGACGCCTTTTCCACCGGAAATCAATGTAACGACGAGAAGCGAAGGGTGAAGATGAAGGGGCGTAAAGCACTTCATTAGCGGTGCATTGACATTTTGTGTCGAAGCTCTCTCACCCCACATCGCCAGCTGGTCTCTCTGTTTCTCGTCCTTCTCCTTGAGCCCTTGGAGTCTCTACTCGAATATATCATTGCTTTTTGTTTCCAGAGCAATTGCTTCATCTTGCACAACTACTCTTCTACCCGAGTCCTTTGCAACAATCAGCATTGACTTGTTTTATAGATTGCATTTCGCAGTTGCAGTCACCCCACCGGTGAGCACGAGACCCCTCAGGACCCCTCCCATACTTGCCACCCAATTCTTTTCAAGAGACAGCAGCTGATTCAATTGTCTGGCAGCCCGAGTTTCCCTATCTCCGCTATCTATCGTCAACAATTCAATCATGGCTCTTATGGAAGCTAAGGTCAAGAGTGTGCTCTCTGGCGACACACTTGTTCTACACAACATCAAGAATCCTTCTCAAGAACGTACCCTGAGCTTGGCTTTTGTCAGTGCTCCCAGGATACGCAGAGAAGGCGACGAACCTGGTGCTTTCGAGTCCAGAGACTTTGTCCGCAAGCTCTGTGTCGGCAAGGTCGTCCGTTTCAGCGTCCTCTACAACGTCCCTACGCCTTCACCTCGCGACTACGGTGTCATTATCCTGCAAAGCGGAAAGCATCTACTCGATCTTGTCGTACGCGAGGGTTTGGTCAAGCTCAGAGATGACGCCGGAAAGAAGGAGGACACACCACAAGGCACCGAGCTGCTCGAGAGGTTGCAAGCTCTTGAAAGCCACGCCAAGGTCGATGAGAAGGGCCTCTGGAATCCCAGCCAACAACACATTGACAACGTCCACGACCTTTCCGACCCTCGAGCATTCTCCGAGGCTTACAAAGGCCAACCCATTGATGCCATCGTCGAGCGTGTCATCAGTGCTGACCGTTATATCTGCCGTCTGTTGGTGGAGCCCACAAAGCACACCCAGACTGTCATCCTGCTCGCTGGTGTCCGCGCTCCTGCCACCAAGCGCATCAATCCATCAGATCAATCAGAGCAAGCTGCAGAGCCGTTCGGTGCCGAAGCTCACCACTTCGTCGAGGAGAGACTCCTGCAGCGTGGTGTTCAAGTCCGCATCCTTGGTCTCTCTCCCAACAACCTCTTGGTCGGAGAAGTCAGACATCCAATGGGTAGCATCGCTGAATTCCTCCTGAAGGCTGGTCTCGCTCGCTGCACCGATCATCACTCAACATGGCTTGGTCCTGAAATGGCCAAGTTGAGACAGGCCGAACGTCACGCCCGGGATAACAAGCTGGGTCTGTTCGAGGGCCACGTCTCGCAAAGGTCGGCCGGTACAGGCCAGATCGAAGCCACTGTCAGTCGCGTCTTCTCTGCCGATACACTCTACCTGCGAAACAAGGCCGGTGCCGAAAAGCGTGTCAACCTCAGCAGTGTCAGGCAGCCTAAGCCATCGGATCCCAAGCAGTCACCGTTTGGCGCCGAGGCCAAGGAGTTCCTACGTAAGCGTCTGATCGGAAAGCACGTCAAGGTCACCATCGATGGCAAGAGACCAGCCACCGAAGGCTTCGATGAGCGCGAGATGGCCACCGTCACTATGAACGATGAGAATGTGGGTCTTCAGCTTGTTGAACAAGGTTACGCCTCGGTAATTAGACACCGTATGGACGACACTGACCGCTCGCCTATCTACGACGAGCTTCTGACTGCCGAGGAAGCAGCACAAAGTGCTGGAAAGGGCATGTGGAACCCTAAGCCTCCCAAGAAGACTGAATACGTCGACTACAGCGCCTCTGTTGACCAGGCTAAGCGACAACTTACTCTCCTGTCTCGCCAAAGAAAGGTCCCCGCTGTTGTTGACTTCGTCAAGAGCGGAAGCAGATTCACTGTCTTGGTGCCTCGCGAGAACGCTAAACTTACTTTCGTCCTGTCTGGCATCACCGCACCTCGCTCAGCTCGCAACCCTTCCGAGAAGGGCGAACCTTTTGGTCAGGAAGCACACGAGTTTGCAAACAGAAGGTGTCAGCAGCGTGACGTCGAGATTGATGTTGAAGGCACCGATAAGGTCGGAGGCTTCATTGGTCAGCTATACGTCAACCGTGAGAGCTTTGCGAAGCTTCTGGTCGAGGAGGGCCTTGCTTCAGTCCATGCCTACAGCGCAGAGAAGTCTGGTAACGCAGGTGAGCTCTTCGCTGCTGAGCAAAGGGCAAAGGAGGCCCGACGTGGAATGTGGCACGACTGGGACCCTTCGAAGGACGCTGTTGAGAACGGCGAAGAGTACGATGCTTCTGCAGGCGCCGTTGGCCTGAACGGCGATGCTCCCGTCGAGCGCCGCAAGGACTACCGTGACGTTGTCGTGACTAACGTCGACCCTACCAATGGACGCATCAAGATCCAAGAAGTCGGAACTGGCACAGCTGCCTGTGAGTTTTGCTCTTTTCCTCTGATCACGAATAATGCGCTGACCCCCTCACAGTGACCGATCTCATGAACTCATTCCGCTCCTTCCATATCTCGTCCTCCGCAAACAAGCCTCTCGAACAAGCTCCCAAGGCCGGTGACTTTGTCTCTGCCAGATTCAGCGAAGACAATGAGTGGTACCGCGCCCGCATTCGCCGCAACGACCGCGAGAACAAGACCGCCGAGGTCGTCTACATTGATTACGGTAACAGCGAAAACATTCCCTGGTCGCGCCTCCGCTCTCTCGATCCGACTCGCTTCGGTATCCAGAAGCTCCGCGCACAAGCCCTCGACGCCGCCTTCTCCTTCCTACAATTCCCCACCGCCCCTGAATACCTCCGCGAGGCCGTCAACATCATCAGCGACTCCACAGCCGACCGCCAATTGGTTGCCAACGTCGACTACGTTGATTCTCGCGAGGGTACACTTTACGTCACGCTGTTCGATCCTAAGCAGAGTGACAGCTTGAACGAGAGCGTCAACGCCGACATTATCAGTGAAGGTTTCGCCATGGTTCCCAAGAAGCTCAAGGCTTGGGAGAGAAGCGCTGGAGACATTATCGCTGACCTTCAATCTCGCGAGATTGAGGCAAAGACCGAGAGACGTGGTCAATGGGAGTACGGTGATTTGACCGAGGATTAGATGTTTCTCTTTTCTTTCTCTTCACATCTCAGAGTTCAGGTTTAGAAAAATTATCTCTTGCACTTTCGGTCTTTGGTTAATGAAAGGTGGACACGGAAGGAACAAGAAAACGCAGGCATAGCATTTTGTTCATATCAGATAAAAAGAAATAGTCAGGTTATTGCATTTTCATCATATTGTGCTTATGCCTTGCTTTTCTTTTATTGGTTCCTCTACAGTATGTGTACGGTGAAGGGGGCCTGTTTTGATCGACCTGACGAATGATGACGTTTATATCAATGATTCGTGGAAAGTCGAAAGCACCTTGCCAGAGTCTACAGGCTTGACAGTAAGACAATGGTGTTGGAGTTTTGTGACAAAGAAGAATTGATGTGAGCGAGATTGTGTCAAATACGCGACAACCACTATTCGTAGACAATCCAATAAACTAGACTAAAAATTACCACTCTTCAAAATTAGCCGTCTGCATGTTCGCGTATTCATCGAGTCTACCATCTCACGAGCCTTCTGTCAACATGACTTGGCAGTGTGATATATAAGGGACTATGTGGCAGATTGCTATGGCGGAACCGGATGTGGACAATTGTAAGCAGGGTCGTACTAGCAGCATCATCACTTGGCCATCACAAGGGTCTCAAAGCCATCACATCATTTATCAATCACGCTATGTATTTCCGTAGAGATGAACTGCCAACTCTATAGTCTACTTTTACTTGTTCAGCATAAAGCGCTACCAAGTTCCATCAATAGCGAATGTGTTGTCCAAACTGTTTAGCTAATTGTCCAAACGTTTTATTTTATGCTCGACTTTTGAACACTTCCAAGATAATCTTCAGTACAATCTTCTACCTGCTTCCTCTTCACACCAGATCATCTATGAGGTAATGTTGTAACCGATGCCCAAACCGACAGGGCAGTTGGGCACATCGGCCTGCCATTCAGCAGTCATCTGAGCATACTTGGGCAAGTACGAGTTGGTCGTGAAGTTCTATTCGGCTTGGTCAGCTGTCTGAATACTACATCCAAGCAATGGATAAAACTTACCTTTGGTAAGTAGTAGGTGACCTCTTCATCGGTGTAGTCTCCACCCAAGCCATTCAGAGCCTTGACGACACTACCGGCAACATAGTCCAAGAAGATAAGGTCGACTGTTGCGTTGGCGTCAAGAGTGCCGTTGGCGGGAAGACTGCCGTTGGCCTGGAAGAAGTTGGGAACAGAATAATAAGGGATCTTGGAGTGGATGGTATCGTCTCCATCAGTACCGAAGTCGTCAGTGGTGACATAGCCAGGGGTAGTGGTGGTTTGACGTCTAATGATACGACCGCCGGGATAAGAACGCTTAGTGACCAGGTGGTCATGGGTCATAGGGGGATCGATACAGCTGTCGAGTGCAGGGTTCATCTGAGTGAAGCCAAAGTCTTCGGTAGATAGCGATCTCTTGGAAGGGTAGTTGCCGCTCTCCAAGGCCGCGAGAACTTGACTGGCCAGGTGGTAAGGGACATCTGGGAGGTAGTTGAAGGCATCGGTGAATGGTGAAACAACTGTCACAACATGATTAGCAAGAATTTCCAAACTCATGCGTATCAACACTTACTGAAGCTAGAATCATAATCAAAGGCTCCCTCGGCTAGATCGAATCTGATATGACCTTGAGAAATTGGTCAATAAGCTGTCTCACACTATGATCCGTTTTGAAACATACCACTGTTGGTAATGATGAGGCGTGGCTTATCGGCACGTTCTTTCGTGATGATGGTAGCGGAGAGAGCTGTGGAAAGCAATGAGTAGATGGAGCCCTCAGACATGAATGGGGCGCACGAAAGACACCAAGTCTGAGGCGCACAGCCGTAAATACTAGTAAGGTTCAACTCCTTGCGAGTAGCTGTGATATTCTTGGTCACAGCCACGCCCTTTGTGGTATCGAAAGCCTTGGCCTGACTGCCTTCAGCGTGGTACTCGAAGGTAACACGATTCCTATCGGGATTAGTCGATGCGATATACGTAACAACAGGCTTCAAAACTTACCAGTCCATGTAGCGACGGAAGAAGGTCATGTTTGAAGCGCTGGTAGAGGAAGAAAGACTAGCAGAAGCCGAGGCCGAGCCCACCTTCTTGCCCTTCATCGTAGGATTGGGTACGCCTTTGGGATTGGCCTTGCCGCGTGAATTGATACCACTGACAGCCAGCCAGCCCAAAGTCTCGCAGTATCTTCCACTCTCCATGCCAACAGACTTGTCATCGTAGACCGCGAAGTCACGGATGTGAGTGTGGCCACCAAACATCTGGATTGGGATATCGGGCTTGATGGTACGGATTGCTTGATAAACAGTCTGGAGAGTGTTGCTGCTGCTCTTGCGGCTGACAGGGTTGTGACCAATAACAACGAACGCATCAACATTCTTGTGGTTGACAGCGTTTAGGAACCAAGACTCTTTGACCATGTCGGCAGCCTTAGTAATAACAGAAGCGTTCGAGTTGCCTGTGAAGTCGAAAAGTACACCGAAAGCCATGATCCTAAGACCTGTATAGCCGGGTCAGTGTCTGCTGGACTCAGCCATCGATGAAACTCACCCCTCTCGGTTCTGAAGTATCTGTACTTCTTGCCAATGTATTCAAGCTCACCAGTGCTTGGATTCCTGATTTGGACGTTGCTTGTCAAGTACTTCTCTCCGTACGCTTTGGCAAACTGGTTGAAAGTTTCATAAGCAATTTCGGAGACATAGAGCTCATGATTTCCGATAGTAAGCAAGTCGTAGTCAAGCTGCTCGAAGATCGGATTCGACAGCTCTCCGTTGACTCCACCATAGGTAGCAACACCAGTGGCATCACTAAGGCCTGCACCGTCGTGTAGATCCTAGGGTTCTATAAGTAAAGCTCGCCAAAACACCTAATAGAACTTACACCAGTGTCGACGACGAGAAGGTCAACATCCAAATCTCTCGCCTTCTGTCTCATCTGCTTGACGAAAGAGACATAGTCACCCCAGTCTGCACCGTAGTTTTGCTCTCTGATGTGTCCCTCGAGCCAACCTTCGTCGAAATGAGCAAGTAGATCAATGAGCCAGAGATGGAAGGACCTTCTCACCGTGAGTGTCTGTGGTGTGAAGGAAGTTGAGCTGACCCCAGGCCAATGGCCCACGCGGAGAGCTTGTCGAGTTTTGTGCATCTGGCTGCATACGTCTGACATGTCTTGTCATGACTACATCTTGCTCAGGATGCTCGCAGGTCTCACAGCCCAGGACCGGAGTAGCAAGAGTGAGGAGGGCAGAAGCCCAGATCGTGTTTGTGAAACGCATGGGGAGAGTTCAATGAATGACTGTGGTGATACCAATGAATGCGCTTGACGGTATAAGAGAGTAATAAAGCTATCCTCGAAACTGCTTATCAGAACACAAGCATTACTATCAGACAAGCACTGTAAGAGAAGGCGCCGACCGCTTGATTCTAATCTATTTTCAGGAGGGCTCCTATCGTCCTTTTTAAAAACCACAGACGCGTCTCGCCGACATACTTTTTGCCCTCTTGCACAGACGCGATATGCAAGCGACGGCTGCTACATGACGGGGATCTCCTCTTTTGCTTATCGTCGACCATTGATAAACCCACGTGCCTGCAGTAAAGAGCGGCAGGCTGGAGTTGATGATGACAAGCGTGTGAGTTTCCGTCTGGAACGCCTATCCTGACGCCGAGCCGTCTCTAGCGTGTTCACGCGAGGGGGGCCAAGGCAAAAGGGTGTCGTGTATCAGATTCAAGTGTTCGTTACCTACTCACGGCTGAACACAACAAGAAAGAGCTGCCCGCCGTGCCTGCCTTCTTAGTACTAGTCGCGCTTATCTCATTAATCAGACGCCCTCACTCGACTCGCGAGAGGGGGCACGGACGATAAACGCGAAGCGTTGTTCAAAATTCAACCTCACGTGACTGCTTGAGTCATGGCAGAGCGTCTGATCAATGAGATAAAGTCGCGCCGGTGTCGACCGCGTCTCTTCTCGAGATGTACCTGCGCCCATGGCCTTCTGTCCTCAGTCGTGCTAATTCGATTTTACACGATTTGAAAGTGGGATAATTATCTTCGGGTCTGTAAGATATCATCCAAGTTATGTGGTGGTATGGCTCCGGGGCCGGTGCCTCGAAAGCTAATAGTACATCCTCAAGGATAATGTCACCTCACAAAACATGCTCGCAGTACATACATCTGGAACTACACTTCATGGCTTTTTCACTCCGGAGCGTTGGGTATCGAGCCGCTTGACAGCGCAGGTCGGCTTACCATGTCAGTTCTTATGTCAAATCGCCTCTACACCTGCAGTAGTTTTGTCAAATCAGGTATTACAATGTCAGATCGCTTGAGCATACAACTGTTGCTTGTCGACCTTTGCGACTTCAAGTCAGGTCGCTTCGCCGACACAACAACCTCAGGTCGGTTTTTGAATCTCTACGTCAAGTTGCTACACAGCACGCATAGGCGTTCCGCTTTATTCCTTACGACTCAAAGGCAAGTCAGTTCACCACGTAAGAAACATGTTGTCAATCGATACTCTAGTTCCTCTTCCAAGCCACTTACTCCGATGCGGCGTGCTTTGTCTTCTTTTCTGCTTGCACTTCTACCACATGAGAAAGACTCTCGTCAGTTAGCATCATCTTCCCTTGCCCACTTAAACTTTACTAAGATACTCTGCTTTGTCCTTCTTTCTAGCTTCTTTCACTTTCATCCTGTGTTGACTTTCGACCTTCGGTTCTTTCAGTCAAACTTCAAGTGTACAAGAAACGTTTGACCAGACAAAACTCAAAGACAGCGCATCTAACCGCAGTTCTGCTATTTGAGGACCAAGCCGGTCAGAAGAACTTCAAGTCCTTTCTACAATCTATAACTATGGTCGCCTCACCGTGAGCTGGGCTAGTCCTGCCACATTACAACTGGAAGCCAGTTCACTTTGTGCGGTGGAGACATCTCTCGTCGGGAATCGCAACTTCAAACCAGGTCGCTTTACCGCAAGCAGTAGTATTTCGATTCACCGCAAGGGGCACTCTCTCATCAGTTGTTGCTACTCAAACTCCTGCTATTCTACCGCGCAACCCGACGTCTGTTTATCACCTCATCAGGTGTTGTAGTCTAGAACCAGTTCAATTTACCGCGCACTTTGACAACTCGTCAATTGCAACTCGGGTTCAAGTTGCTCTATGGTAGACTCTCAGTATTTCACCAGTTGTTCCGGCTCAAAATCAGGTCGCTCTACCGCATGCGATAGTACCTCATCAACCTTTACATTCAGACTCAGGTTCCTTCACCGCGGACTTTCCCCTTTTTTCATTGTCTCGTCAGTTGTTGCGGCCCAAATTTCAGGTCGCTTCACCGCAGGCTTAGAAACCTCGTCAATTGTCGCACCTCAAACTCAAGCCGCTTCACCGCGGACTTTCCACCTTCTCGTCAGTGTCTCGTCAGTTTTTGCGGGCTAGAACTGGTTTGCTTCACCGCGGACTTTGAGAATTCGCCAGTAGCTATGAGCTTTCCGTTCTGAGACCTTCCACTCCAACTCTTCCGTCTTTGACTTTTAACCTTTGACTTTGATCTTTGATCTTGCATCCTTGAACGTCTAAACTTCGTCTTCAACGATCTCTTCAACCTGTACCACGCCCAGTTGACGATCTCTTGCCCGCCAGTCTTCAACATCCAGTTGACGATCTCTCGTCCATCCATATTCAACATCCAGGTGACGTTCTCTCAACCATCACAACAACTGCCGATCTCTCGTCCGCCAATTTTCAACATACAAGCGGACGACCTTTCCGCTCTCACAACAAGTGACGCTCTCTCGTCCGCCAATTTTCAACATACAAGCGGACGATCTCTCCGCTCTCACGACAATTGACTCTGTCGATCTTGATAATATTCGGTTGACGATCTCAGGCCCTCGACCTTAACAACATCCAAGTAACGATCTCAAACATCAATCAACATGTCTTTCCTCGTTGAGACTCCTGGAGCCGACACCGTCATCGTCGTGTCGGCTGATCGCAGATTCAAGCTGCACTCTGCCCAGCTCATGCAGTGCAGCACTCTCTTCAGCGAACTGCTTCAGGCCGGTGGGCCTCCTGTCCTTCCCCGTGAAGCACTCAAGGCCGGTGTTCGCTACATGGTCTGTCTCCAGGACCACGATGACGCAACCAACAAACACATCACTCCTACCTTCAGACGCATCCAAGTGAACAAGGATGGCAAGCCTACCAAGGGCTACTCTCAGATATATGAGAGCGACAGGAGCACTCGCTTCCGTCCCAGCATCTTCTCCGATTACGAGAGATTGATTCGTGTCTTTGCCAACCAGCCAATCGCCTTGAACGACAAGAGCGTTGAGACCTTGCTTCCCGATGCCATCGGCCTCATCGAAGTCGCTGAAAAGCTAGGCTCTGTAAGTATCGCGCTGTAATGATCGGAATCTATACTCATCATGGGATAGGTGTCAATGATCGCAAAGCTCATCGAGATCAGTCTGCTGGCCAAGGGTCAGGATTTCTTCAAGGCTGTCTCTGTCAGCCCTGTCGTCTGGATTGACGTTGCATTCCGCATTCAGTCAAAGATGCTCTTCAAGGAAGCCCTCATCCACCTGACTGGCAAGTACAATGCCCTGTCGCTCACGCCTCCTGACGACTCGGTCCTCAGAAAAAACCCCAGAGCTCGCTCTGTCCTCGATCAGCTGAAGCCCGAAATCCGGAACTTGCTCGAGCGCAAGCACGAAGAGCTGAAGAAACGCTGTCAAGCTGTTGAAATCGGCGTCAGCATCCACTACCCATCGGGCATCCAGAAGTCTGCCGTGAGTGGCCTGGCAAGCCGCGACGGCACAGGAAGAGCAAATTACGCACGTGACGTCTTCACCTGGATTTCGGTCACACTCTACCGCCACTGGTGGGGCCAGACCATGGCTAGTGTCGGTCATATTCCGTTCCCATTTCCAATGTCCACTACTAACTTGTAGCAGGATGCCAACCACAACAACCGCTTTGGCGGCCATGACATCTACGTCAAGCTCCACCAAGGTGGCCAAGCCTATCTCACTCGCGAGATCACTGTCGGCTTCAACAAGCACTTCCCTATGAGCGGCAAGGGCCAGGCCGTTATCGAGAACAATCTCGACATCATCAAAGCCGGAGTCGTACCCATTGTGGCCCCGTTGATGAAGAATGAGAGTCAGCTTGATCTGGTCAACAGTCCTATCAAGTGGCTGACTTGCACCAAGGTCAAGAGTGCAGACTACATCTGGGAGCCTGAGCCTGAGTCTGAGTTTGAGTCTGAGGAGGAGGTAGAGGAGGAGGTAGAGGAGGAGGAATACTTCCAACCTCGTGAT
This sequence comes from Aureobasidium subglaciale EXF-2481, assembly GCF_000721755.1. Lineage (NCBI taxonomy): Eukaryota > Fungi > Ascomycota > Dothideomycetes > Dothideales > Saccotheciaceae > Aureobasidium > Aureobasidium subglaciale. The sequence continues at coordinate 95,738 of NW_013566979.1, read as the reverse complement.
AAAGGCAAGGGAAAGAGACCTGCTGACGAGGCTTTCGAGGAGGGAGAAGATGAAGCCGATGACGAAGACGAGGAAGACGATGTGGAAGCTTGAACTTCTTAGAACGAGATCGGATCAGGTGGACGAAACTTCCGCCAATGACGAACCGCTGGACAGAATGATGCTCATGTGATCAGGATAACGGCGGATCGATCAGATTGAGACTTACACACACAGGCAAGACTTATTATGCTTGCAGGTGCAGAAAGACGACTGCAATAGGAAACATTGGCGCCTTAAACGGAAGGCTAAATATGCTTTAGAATTAGCATCAAATGAGAACCTCTCCATGAGCATGCTCTATATTTCGACTACGGATCAGTGATTTTGATATGGCGGCAATGAAGAGTAGCAGATCTGGCACAAAACAGGATTCTGGCAGGTGCACAATAAGATTGAATTGAAATAGCCTCTGGCTGGTATTTTTGCATTCGTAACGGGATGACTGCTGAAGAGAGAAAAGCCAAGCGATCGCTACAGGTCCGGTGGAGAAGTTTCCCTATCTCGGATGTCGATGTTGGAAGGGTGTAATGCCGGCGCAAGTGGTGGGTTTCGTGGCCGCAAATGTACATTGATCGGAGAGCTTGGCGAGTGTGTAGAAGGTGGATATATAAGATGGTTGCGAAGTGCTTAGTCTTCGTAGCCGGAAGGAGGACTGCGAGGGCCCTTGGGTACTGAGGAGGACGCATTAGTCGATTGTCCGGCGCGCAATTGATCGAAAGAACAGCTCCGTGGACAGAAAAGGCTCGCACGAGAACAGCAGCTGGAGGGGACTCACTCGGGTAGGTCAAAGGAATCTGAGCACGAGGGCCGTCACCGACGCGGGCGCGGATGGGAGGGACGACGAGAGCCATGACGGGACCGACGCTGCCGACGACAATGGACCAGAAGATGGCGGGCTTGTTGCGGGCAGCCCACTTGATGTAGAGACCAGGGGTCGACCAGAATTGTACGGGAGCCATTGTGAGATGAGATGTGTGGAAATGACGGTATACACTCGGTCGTTGTCGATTGCTTGCTTCGCTCATGCGCGCCGGCGGAGGTGGTCATTGCGCATCATTGCAAGGACCATGGACGGGCTCCGGTCTTGGCGGCCTCTCCGCATTGCATTGCGTTGCGTCGTCGCGCGTTTATCGAGGACAGCTGGAGCTTCGTTCTTGCCGTTCTCTCGCTTTCAATTGAGATATAGCAACCATGAAGAGTTTCTTGTCGTTACTGCTGCTGGGCCTTGTCAGCTTGGTCCAGGCTCTGAGCTCTACAGGCAACCGTCTGCTGGTCGTGCTCGAGGATTCCTCGGACAAGTCAAAGTACTCGTCCTTCTTCGGTGATCTTGAGTGTAAGTTGTTGTGTCATTGCTACAGTTCTGCAAAAGAGCTGGACTGATCGAATCGAAACCAGCCCGTGGATACAGCGTCACATACGATTCACCAAAGTCAAAGAGCCTCTCGCTTTTCAAGCACGGCAACCTCGCATACGACCATCTTGTCCTCCTGCCTCCCAAGTCAAAGGGCTTCGGTCCTCAGTTGACTCCCAACATCCTGGTCGACTACGTCAACAACAACGGAAACGTCTTGCTTGCTCTCACTGCCGATCAGCCCATCCCTGCTGCCGTCGCTTCTCTCCTTCTCGAATTCGATGTCACCCTTCCCCCAGAGCGTAGCGCTCTCGTTGTCGACCACATCAACTACGACACAAAGTCGGCTGCCGACAAGCACGATGTCCTGCTTATCCCTGCACCCAAGACCCTGAAGGCAGGTGTCAAGAACTATTTTGGCGTTGACGGTACCCTTGCTGTCCCCCGCGCTGTTGGTCAGCTTCTCGGCAACGCCAGCCCTCTGCTCTCTCCCATTCTGCGTGCTCCCGAGACCGCGTACTCGTACAACCCCAAAGAGGAGGATGCTCTTGAGGATGTCTTTGCCTCTGGCGCTCAGCTGTCTCTCGTGTCCGCCTTCCAGGCCAGAAACTCGGCCCGCTTCACTGTACTCGGGTCCGCCGAGATGCTGCAGGATACTTGGTTCAACGCCCAGGTCAAGTCTCCTCGCGCTCCCGAGACCACCGGTACTGCCAACAAGGCTTTCGCCGGGAAGCTGTCTGCCTGGACCTTCCAGGAGATTGGTGTACTCAAGGTGGGCAAGGTCCAGCACTACCTTAACGAGGGCAAGGTCAAGGACCCTACCAACCTGAGCGTTTCCGACTTCCCTGAGATCAACCCTGTCATGTACAGAATCAAGAACGATGTCGTAAGTGGAACATTCCTTGAGGCCTCCCAGCTCATTACTGACTAGCATTTAGCATTACTCCATTGAACTGTCAGAGTACGATGGCGACCGTCTGGTTCCCTTCGTTCCTTCTTCCGAGGACTCCCTGCAACTCGAGTTCAGCATGCTGTCACCCTTCCACCGTGTGACACTAAAGCCTACTTCCAAGACTGCCACTAGCACCATTTTCAGCACCACCTTCACCGTGCCCGATCAGCACGGCATCTTCAACTTCATCGTCAACTACAAGCGTCCTTTCCTCAGCAGTGTCTACGAGAAGCGCACTGTCACTGTCCGCCACTTTGCTCATGACGAGTGGCCGCGCAGTTTTGTCATTAGCGGCGCTTACCCCTGGATTGCTGGTATTGGTGTCACGGCCACTGGTTGGCTGATCTTTGTCGCCGTCTGGCTCTACAGCAAGCCTGATGAGTCCAAGGCCAAGAAGACGCAATAGTCGCGCATTACTGTATGCATAGAATATCTATCTAGACGAGAAAAGTGATTTCTTCAACTTCTAAATGTTTTTGCCATGGAGAGCATACTACAGTCTCCAGTCTTTCATCATTCGACGAGACCTTGAGCAATGTAAAGTCTGTTGATCGTGATTGAAAGACGTTGGTTTGTCATGGAAGTAAGTTCATCAATGAGCTCCATTGACTGCGGCAGCGTTCCGCGGACTCGCAGCTCACGGCATCCATTTGTCAACTCCCGTGGATGCTCTATTAGAAATCATCCTTGGACAACATTATTGTTATTATTCTCGAGTTGTCGCCTCGCACTTTCAACCGAACCTTGTGAATAAGTCCGTTAGCACTAACCATTGATTGTATTACAATGCTGACCCCCCTCAGGTCGCTTTTCTTAGTCACCTCTCTCTCTCCATCCTGTTATAACTCTTGACTGAACATATGCTCAGTCGTTTGACACACGCTTCCAGAATACCAAACCCTCCTTCTCAGTCTACACTCCGAACTATGGCAACCAGCATCTCAAAGTCTGTCCATGCTGGACCCGATGATAGCTGGCATGGCATTATTGACAAGTCGTCCGGCAACCCGTTCCAGCCAGAGAAAGGCCGCTATCACATGTATATTGGTCTATTCTGTCCATTTGCTCACAGAGCCAATTTGGTGCGTCATTTGAAGGGTCTTGAGGACATCATCGATATCAGTATCGTCAAGCCTTACCCTAAAGGCGATGACAAGGGTTGGCCAGGCTGGCAGTTTCCCGAGTCGGATGTTGCATATCCAAATGCAACTGTGGACAAGCTCTTTGGCTCCAAGTATCTGCATGAGGTATACTTCAAGGCGGACCAGGAGTATAAGGGTCGCTACACTGTGCCTCTGCTGTGGGACAAGAAGACTAATACTGCAGTCAATAACGTACGATCTGATTGACCTCCTGATTGAAAGCTTCCAACTCGCTGACAGCCATAATAGGAATCAGCTGAACAGTTGCGCTGGCTCCAGACCTCATTCGACGATCTGGTCTCGCCCGAGAAGGCAAAGCTAACTCTTTATCCGGAGCACTTACGGCAAAGAATTGACAAGATAGCTGAATGGATGCAAACCGATCTCAACACTGGTGTATACAAGGCCGGCTTCGCTCTTGATCAAGAGACATACGAAAAGAACATTCCTCCAGTATTTGGTGCACTGAACAAGTTGGAAAAGCTACTTCACGATGGCAAGGGTCCCTACGTTCTCGGCAAAGAGCTGACTGAGCTGGACGTTCGACTTTACGCCACTTTGATCCGCTTCGACACTGTATATGTGCAACACTTCGTGAGTACAATAGACCATGATTTGAAGAAGAGATACTGAGTTGCAACAGAAATGTAATCTTGGCACCATACGCCACGACTACCCGGTCTTGAACAACTGGCTCAAGGGCATGTACTGGAACCATGAAGAGTTCAGAAACACCACAGATTTCAAGCACATCAAGGAGAACTATACGAAAAGTCACTACGACATAAATCCTAAGGCCATTACGCCGTTGGGTCCTTGGCCTCATGTTGAGAAAGAGTACGAAGAGGACTGGAGTAAGTTGTCGCCAGGTAGCATTGACATGCCGGAGGTCTTGGAGCACGAGAAGCAGCTGGAAGTATGAAGTCGTCTTTCAGCTTGCTGTCTCGAATACTGGCAGGTAGAGACTGTATTTGTTTCAATGCGACTGGCAGATAATATGCTTTGAAGTTCTGAGATTGCCGTGCGATTCGTATCTAATCATTCGGAATCAATGATTGATTGCTGTTGTCGAGGACCACGTTGCGTGACCTCGTCGTCGTTGTCTCACAGAGCCTTGACACAAAACCTGTCTCGGATCGTGTTGTGCCAAAAGTCTTGGCCCACACGCAAACATCCGACTAGCCAACCATCGCTGAGCAAACGAAAGCATTCAAAGTTCCAAGAACATAAACGCATCTCACATAATTTCACGATTCCTATCATATCTTGACGCAACAAATTTCTGGTCGCTGCTGAGAAGTCGATCAAAAGATCTTCCATCACTACTTACTTCACCCGCCAATAGCACCACGATGCAGAACTTTGCCATCGAGGTGCAGGGTGAAGCCAATCCTTTAACCGAGCATACATTACTGCAGGTCTTGAGTTCTGCTGCATCGGCAGACCCTCAGCAAGTCCGAACAGGTGCCAATCAGCTCGCAAGATGGGAGAAAACCGCTGGGTTTTATAAGCACCTACAAAGTGTGTTCATCAACACATCATTGCCATTTGAAGTCCGATACTTGGCCATCATCCAGCTCAAGAATGGTATCGAGAAATACTGGCGGAAGACAGCGGCAAAGTGAGTAACTCCTTCCAAACATCTGATTTTTCTGTTATTGTTTGCTTTGGCTTTGGATGCTCATGGCCTCGAGTTCTCTTGCGCACACTGACCATATCCAGTGCTGTTTCACCAGACGACCGAGCAGTGATCAGGTCTCGCCTTCTGGAGAGTGGAATCGAAGAACACGACCATCGTTTGGCTCTGCAGAACGCAATTGTCGTTGCAAAAGTTTCCCGATTCGAGTACCCCAATGACTGGTACGTGATACACTGTTTTCCTGCTCGATGCGATACTGACTGTTGATCAGGCCCGATGTGATTAGCACGTTGATAAGTGTGCTGCGGAGATCAAACGAACCCACTGCTAATCCAATTCACCTTTCTCGCACGCTGCTCATCTTTCTCCATATCATCAAGGAGCTCTCCACTGCTCGCCTTCAGAAATCTAGAGTAGCTTTGCAAGCTGCGACGCCGGAGATTGTCCAGATTCTGGGACAGATTTATCTTGAAAAGGTTCAATCATGGCAACGATCTCTGACAAACAGTGTTGGTGAACAAGATGCATTGCAACAGACAATGCAAGCCAGCCTCCTAGCCATCAAGACGCTACGCAGATTGCTAGTCACTGGCTACGAGTTTCCCAACAGAGAGTCAGACGTGTTCCAGTTCTGGCAACTCACTTACGCCCAGGTCGGTGCTTTTATGAATATCATCTCATCACAAGGTGCTACCCTTCCAGAAGAGCTAGGTGTACCACTCGAGAAACATCTGCTTCAACTGTCAAAGCTACATCTCGAGATGGCAACGGCACACCCTGCTGCCTTTGCGCTCCTACCGAATTCTCTCGATCTTGTTCGTTCTTACTGGGTTCTTATCAAGCAATTCGGAGAGACTTTTGGATCTCGTCTGGATCTCGGTACATCCAATGGAGAACAAGATGAGCAGAAACCATTCCAAGAGAAGGTGTCCCTTTCCGGTCTCAAGCTCGTCCGTGCTTGCATCAAGATGGCCTTCAATCCGACGCAATCGTTCAAGTACAAACGTCCTGAAGACAAAATCGAGAAGGCAGAGGCAATCGCTGTCATCAAGGAGCAGCTGTTGACAGACACATTTGTTACTGAGATCATGGAGACTGTTGTCACCAAATATTTCGTTTTCCGACAAGGTGAACTACAAGAGTGGAATGATGACCCAGAGGATTGGGAGCAAAGTCTGGAGGGTGAAAGCGAAGGGTGGGAATTCAGTGTCCGACCCTGTTCTGAGAAATTGTTCCTGGACCTTGCTCTCAATTACCGGAACTTGCTGATCCAACCGCTGCTTAACGTCTTTTACGCCGTCGCAAGTAAGTCACTACACCAGCCATGCAACATGAAACGTCACATTGCTAGAACTGTGTACTGACTTGTCGCAGCGCCTGATAATGAGGATGTTCTTTTCAAGGACTCGGTTTATTCAGCAATTGGCTTGGCTGCTGCAGTCGTGCAACAGCACCTCGACTTTGACTCGTTCCTCTCGAACACGATCGTTGTCGAAGTCCAGAAGCAGAAGCCAGGTTTCAATATTCTTCGTCGCCGCATTGCTATCCTCCTTGGTCAATGGATCACAGTCAAGGTGTCAGCAGAGAACAGACCGCTAGTATACAAGATCTTCCAGCATCTGCTCGACCCGAGCGACTCTTGCAATGACCAGGTTGTCAGAATTACTGCCGGACGACAATTCAAGAACATAGTGGACGATTGGGAGTTCAGTCCAGAGCAGTTCCTGCCCTATATTCAAACTACGATGACACAGTTGTTGAATCTCATCCAGGAGGTCGATAACATGGAGACGAAGATGGCGTTGCTCAACACAATCAGTGTGTTGGTTGAGCGACTAGAACACCACGTAGGTTGAGCATCCTGCACACCCCCATCCTCATGACTAACGAGTTCCAGATCACACCTTATGCGCAAACGATCATAAGCATCCTACCAAATCTTTGGGAGCAGTCAGGAGACGTGCATCTAATGAAGCAAGCTATTCTGACGATTCTCTCTCGTCTCGTCTCATCTATGAAGGCTGACTCCGTGCCATTCCACAACCTCGTTCTGCCCATCATCAAAGGTGCTGTGGAGCCAGGATCCGATACACAGGTCTACCTGCTCGACGATGCTTTGGACCTCTGGCAGAACATTCTGATCCAAACACCTGCTCCAGCTTCATCCGAACTTCTGCAGTTAGCACCACATCTTTTCTCCATCTTTGAGTTCGGCTCGGAAAATCTTCGTACAGCTCTCGACATAACTTCGTCATACTTCCTTCTTGCACCGGCAGAAATGCTCTCGGACGAGATGCGAAAGCCGCTGATGGCGTCTCTATCGAACCTCGTTGGCTACGTCAAGGCAGATGCAAGTGGGACTGTCAACAATCTCGTCGAGCTCATCATCAGGTCAGCTGAGCGTATTGGTGGCGAATCTGCCATCAGCACTATTGCTGGCGACCTCATCGAATCAGACTTTCTTCGCAAACAACTCAGAGGCCTTCACGGTAGTTGGGTCGCCCATTGCACTACCGGCCCCCTGGCAAAAGACCCACCTGTCGACGGCATCGTCGAGACAGACTATCTCTCCGTGCTTGCACGCCTTGCTATGGGTTCGGAGAGCTTATTCCTACAAGCAGTGCAGGCTGCCGCACCTCCAATCCCACTTAGTGATGTCGACAACCAGCCTTCTTTGAGTGAAACAATGAAGTGGCTTCTCGAAGAATGGTTCAGCCACTTTGAGAACATCGGCGATCCATCACGTCGCAAATTGATGTGTCTCGCCCTCACAAAACTACTCTCCACCTCCCAACCGTTCATTTTCGGCTCTCTCCAATCTCTAATGACACTCTGGACTGATATGGTCATCGAGATCCGCGAAGAAGATGGCCCAACAGATTCCGACACTCTGGTCTACAACAGCATCGATGAGTTGAGAAATACTGACCCTGACGTCCTTGAAGCACCGGAAGATGAGAGACGTCGTGCATTGACATTTGCAGATCCAGTACATAATGTTCGTACTACACAGTGGATCAAGCATTACTTGCAGATGGCCATTGAAGCTGCAGGTGGTTATGAGGCTTTCCAGAGCGAGTGGCTGGTTAACGTTGACAAGGATGTCATCGCCGCGTTTGGCAAGTTGGGCATCATGTAAAAAGAAAACGAGGAGGTAGAAGCATTTCCGGTGCAAGGGGAAGAAGAAAGCAAAGGAGATAGATTATCCAAAGCATAGTACAAGCTGCGCAGCCTACCACTAGCATTCAAATCCACTTTTTCGGAACGCGAAAACCAGGACTCGATGAGAGAAATTTGTGACAGGGGAAGGGAGTCGCCGAACCGGATTATGGCGGGACGGAGAGGGGAGGTACAGAGGGGACGACAGATTGGAATCGATGATGAAGACATGGGAAGTGACAAAGGAAGGTCTTTCTTCTTGGTGAAGGTAGTAAGTGCAAGAAATATTCGTACAGCACAAATCAAGCAAACATCCATGAATAGAAACAAGTAATTCCGCCGAATGACCAGGCTCGTTGAGAAAAATCTATCACACACATCAGCAAAATTCCCCATCCCCCTTCTGACTAACACAACCTCGCCATCCATATTCTGAGTAATCGCCAGAAACCCCTCCTTTACACGAGCCAAAGCAGCAAGAGCAAAATGTCCTGCATTAGGCTCTGCTGCTAATTATCTCTGCTTGTCGATGACGATGATACTGCCATACTAGGATTGGATCGCGCTCGAAGCGGCTTTTCGTGGACAGGTCTCGAACGAGATGGCCGTGGAAGATTGAACTTGCTTGGTAGGTTTGTATACCGGAGCTGGCGGAGAGACCGGCACCGAGGGGGGCGAGCACGGAAGTCGAGTTTTAGAGATGGGACGAGAAATTGTCGCAGTAGTTGGTCCAGGATTGGAGTCTGTCTTGTTCTTGTTGTGTCATTGCTTGGATGGAGAGTGATGGGTTAAGCTGCTGGTGTTTATGATGGGCTCAAGAATAATTAAGCGCCGGCCTCGTTGTCCAATGAGCAGTAGTCTCTCACGTGAGGCTTCTCTGATAGAAGTGATCAAGGGAACCTCAGCTTTGGTCATGGATGTTCGTTGTCATACATTCGTACATAAATAGAAGTAGAGTCGCGCTATGTAGCTTCTCGTTCAATGCTAGTCCCAGATGCTCCATGCCATGCTCAAAATCTGCCTGCATTCAGCAGCTCCCATGATGACCGGAGGACAGAAAGACCACCTTGTTGCGTCTCTACTGTACGGCCTCTACCACGATCATTGATGTCTGTCGTAACAACGTCTCTGATTCTCTGCTCTGACTTCAAGCCAATTCCAGAAACGGTTTTCGAGTCCAGTGACGATGCCCAATTCGGCCCCGACAAGATCGTCGCATCGTTCCTATAATCGGCCGCACTAGAGGAAAGACTCTTAGGATAATCCCTAGAGGTATATCTATGGCCCCACCATGTTCCAAAAAGGCCAGAGTCGTTCTTTGTGCTCAGAGCGGCTTCGGCATTGTGTGCGACCCAAATTCCGACAGTCCTGCAGAACGAGGTGTGAGTCTTCCTAAGCGTCTTGCTGGCTCCATAAGTTTTGCCAGGGAGAACAGCTTCTTGAGGCAGAGCGTTGCAGAATTGGGTGAGGTGTTGGAAGAAGATACCCTTGAATGTTTGAGAGTCTTGGCTGCATGATCCGCTTCGATCGCAAAGTTCTTCCAGGATACCGTACTGACCAAGACCAGCCCAGCCGGGTGACCTGTAGATCGGCGAGTGTCTTTCTCCTGCCCAGTACCAACCAGTGGATGCCATGACATTTCGTATCAGGTCATATCCATCTTCCAGGTAGCTCGAGTTGCCAGTTGCTTCCCACAAGCCTCTCAAGCCAGATAGTACGACACCTTGATTGTACGTGTACACCATCTCATTGCGCTCGTCACATTTACCTGTGCCAACACCACCATTTTGGCCATAGCCTTTGATGTGATAGCCGTCAACGTATAGTCCATGATCGTTAGTCATGTTGCTTCTCTTGAGCCAGTAATATCCGTCGACCGCAGCCTTGAGATATTTAGGATCATGTGGTCGTCCTGGCATTGACTCAAAAGCCTCTGAGTCGGAAGCCACGAAAGGAAAGTCGATGGCGTCTCCAGGAGAGGAAAGATACATGGCGATCGAAGCTGATATGAACAGTTGGTTCGTGATCGTGTTCTTGTACGGCAATAGTCTTGGGTTCCAAAGCATGCCTCCGCCACACAAGTCAGTGTCCCAACCCTTGGAAGCGAGATCCCAGAAGAGTCGCGCACGGTGACTGAAAGCAGGGATAAACTGGGTACCATGCCAGAACGGGTCCGTACTGTTGCGATATTCGATTGTCCTGATGCTCTCGAGCCAGCCCAAGACCACCCATAGGATGTCATCATAAGCTTCGTTGCGAATGCTGAAGGCATCCTCTCCGAAGTAGTACGCTGCGTTGTGGGAGAAGTATTTGTTGATGGTTTTTGAGTAGTCATCCCCTTCAGTCTCGTTGCTTGCTCGAGCAATACTCCCTATAGCCGAAGACACGATAGTATTTGTAACTGCTCCGGTCCAGTCTATAGCGGAAGGCCATGTTCCAATCCATAGCTCAAAGAAGTTGGATTGCATAACATCCAGAGCATCTATCACATGTCTAAAGATGTCATTTCCGGTCGTGAGTTCACTCCCGGATCCGCCAGATATGGAAGGTCCGGAGTCAATGGCTTGTTGTTGTCGAGAACCAAGTACTGCTCCTTCTGGGCTCCATGGTTGTGACGAGACAACAGCACTGGATGCAAGGATGATAGATGCGGGCAGAAGATATCTAAGGACCATGGCACGTGCTCGCTCCGTCGTAGGAGACGGTTTGACGACACTCGGCGATGACCCATTCGAGGATGCATGCAGGAACAGACAGTTAATATATGCAGGGGAAACAAGATAAGAAGACGAAGAGGACGCGAACAAGGTGGCTTGGAGTCGACCGCTATGCCAAGGCGCGGCCTGGCCTCATGATCGCCCTTAGCCGTCGTCGGGCTCATGCTCATGACTGGGCAGTATTATGGAACAAAGAAGAAACATGAGCAGCGGACGGGCTTCTATGAGCGCGCAGAGTCAAGGCGGTCTACTGGCAGATTAACGGAGCCAATGATCTCAACGCGTACAGGAAATGATGATCGCGTGCTTCCTTCAGATGCTCGAAAGTTTGGGCATGTGCATGACTTAGGTAGCAGGAGACAGACTCAGCTGTGCCGATACTGAGTATGCTCACATCACGTTATAATGCGGAAGAGGTCGCGGTCGGACAAGATGAGTTTCTCGAGTCTTGTGTTGGAAGTCGACCTTGTTCAAGATATTGACGGCGGAGGGAGCTTAACAGGTGAGTTGTCGGTCGGCAATGGATCGGCCGCGGCGAGCCTCGGCAAGTTGGAGGTGTATTCATATGCTTGCCCGGGGTCGCTCCTTCGTGATCTGATGTCGTATAGTCAATCATTTCACATCAACAATGCCCAATCCGTTATCGCCATGACCTCCCCCGACTTTGCAGCGGCTCAGGCGCGAGTACTCGCACGTCGCGCAGCTGCCGCTCGTCCAGTCGCACCGCCTTCCCCACCAAGCCTGCCACCTGCCCTGCTGAAACTCCCTCCTGGGCTACGCTCGCTCGCTTCGACTGGCCTCACCACCTGGTCCACGCTTAGAAACAACGCTCCTCACGCGCCTACACCATACTTCCGCGTCGGTCAGGTCGATGCAGAGTTGCTCGACGAGGAACTCCTACAACTACTGCGTAGTCAAGTTGGTGATGCGCTGAAATACTTTGGTGGTCACATTGCAGATGACTGGTCGACTGAGGTCGGTGCCATCCTCCGGACCATACTATGGAAGCTCAGTATTTGGAATCGCGGTACAAGCTATGGTGCAAGTTTGCAAGGCCTCAAGTACGTCGACGCAAGGACACAATCTTCGAGCATCCACGCTGGTGCCGGTCAAGATCCTACAAGATGGCAGAAGGCTGCATACGGTCTCATCACAGTCGGAGGTCGCTACTCCTGGCAGAAGCTAGAAGATTGGCTCCTCGAAAGAGAAGGTGGCTACGATGAGCCCTCGCCGCTTGTCAAAAGGCTGAGCAAGCTCACTGGATGGATTGGCATGACACATGAAATGGCAGCTCTGGCATCCTTTCTGGTCTTTTTGTTCAATGGCAAATACAGGACACTCGCAGATCGACTGCTAAGACTACGACTCGCCCCAGCCTCTGCGCGGACAAGTAGGGAAGTCAGCTTTGAGTACTTGAACCGCCAATTGGTTTGGCATGCTTTCACCGAGTTCCTATTGTTCCTGCTTCCCCTCGTAGGTATTGGCCGGTGGAGACGCATATTATCAAGAGCATGGAGGAAAACAAAATCAATGTTTACTCAAAAGACCGACGAGGAAGATGCTACAGCAGGAGGCGAGCTTGGCTTCCTGCCAGAACGCACATGTGCCATATGCTATCGCGATCAGAATGTTGTCGGCCGTGGTTCAGAAGCAGAAGTACTCGCACAATCAGGCAACATTGGTGGAGGTGTCATTGGCAGTGCCCAAACTGATGTCACCAATCCATATGAAGCAACGCCTTGCGGATGCGTATACTGCTTTGTTTGTCTAGCTCAACGTATTGAGGCTGAAGAAGGTGAAGGTTGGACGTGTCTGCGTTGTGGAGAAGTCGTCAAGGAGTGCAAACCTTGGAACGGGGATGTTTTAGAAGACGTCAAAGAAGAGACGACGAGCATGCCGACGGATAGTCAGCCAAAGCCTCCGAGGAGGAAAAGTGTTGGCTTCGTCGATGACGAGAGGGAGCATGAAGCCACAATCGAGGATATCGATCCGATGCCTATCGATGACCGCGACGAGCAAGTGCAAGATGAGGATGACACGAGGACAATTGATTCAGTCTCATGGGTTGACGGCGAGTCCGAGATGGACTTTGGAGACGAAGCGGTTTATGACTGATCTGACCACCTCACTAGACAATAACGACCATTTCCATACAGGCAAGATCATTGAACAACAATTTTTTATTCCCGAGCGATCCGTAGAACTATGTTCAGCGGGCCGACGTGACAATCGCAAACGTCAACTTGACTGTTACCCCACCATAGCGTGTTCCTACGTCACCCAAACGATATACTTTGGTCACCTCAATTCAAGAGCTTCAGCAACTTCTTCCAGGTCTTCTACTTTCGATTCTACTCGCACGAAGTCTTTGGGTTGTTCGACATGGCCAACACAACAGATAATGTATCGTCCGAAGGACTGGACATCAAGAAGGTACGCAATCAATGGATGCAAGACATGTCCATGAAAGCAAGGTATTGATCTTGGAGCAGATAGCTGTGATCGGCAGCGGCAGTATGGGCGGAGGCATGGCCCTTCTGTTCGCTGAGAAGGGCTGCAATGTATCACTTCAGGATCCCTCAAACGAGGCAATGGATGGTATCATGGACCAAGCCAAAGAGGAAGGCTTCGGCGACCGCATCAGCAAGCACAGCGACTACAAGTCACTGTGCTCGTCTCTTGACTCTCCCAAGGTCTTCGTCTTCAGTCTGCCTCATGGTAGTGTAGGAGACGGTGTGCTTGGCGGTCTCATGCCTTACCTCGAAAAGGGAGACATCATCATCGATTGCGGTAACGAGCATTGGAAGAATACGGAAAGACGACAGGGCAAGTGTGTTACCAGAGGTATCAGATATGTTGGCTGTGGTGTCTCTGGAGGATACCAAGCTGCTCGTCGGTATGTTGAAATGGTTCGCCAGTGGAATTAGATCTAACGAAGGTATAGTGGTCCATCTATGTGTCCAGGAGCTGACGACCAGACCCTGGACCTGGTTCTCCCTTTTCTGCGTAAAGTCGCGGCAAAGGACCCCAAGGGTAACCCATGTGTGGGTCGAGCGGGTACTGGAGGCGCCGGTCATTATGTTAAAATGATCCACAACGGAATTGAACACGGCATGATGAGCGCCATTTCTGAGGCATGGGGCATCATGAAGACAGGTCTTTCTATGTCTGAGGATGAGATTGGCGATGTTTTCGAGAAGTGGAACAGCGAAGGCGAACTGGCAAGTTGGCATACATCATGCGTTGTGAACATGTGCTTACTTCTAACAGCAAGGTACCTTCTTGGTCAAGATTGGCGCCGACATTTGCAGAACCAAGGATCCAAAGAATGGCGAGCGTGTCCTAGAGACTGTCGAAGACAAAGTCGTCCAGGACGTCACTGGCGAAGAAGGTACCGGTATCTGGTCAAATGAGGAAGCCGTGGAAGAGCACATTCCTGCACCCACGCTCAGTGCAGCCCATTACTTCCGATTGGCTTCAGCCGACCGCGCCCAGCGTACTCGCGCGCAAGAGGCATTCGGCGGGGACTTTCCAGCACAGAAGCTTGACGTCAAGGATAAGGCTGCATTCCTGGAGGACCTTCGTGTGGCGACATACACGGCATGTCTTGCTGCATACGTCCAGGGTATCAACGTCATCGACCGCAAGAACAAGGAAGTCCACTGGAACATTAACTTCGCGGAAGTTCTGCAAATCTGGCGCGCTGGCTGCATCATTCAGGCCGACTACATCGCTTCCGTGCTTGAGCCCATCTTTGCCGAGTTCCGCGAAAAGGACACCATGAACTTGTTGTTCGAGAAGACGGTCGCCAATGACCTCAAGAAGGGGCAACCTGCACTGAAGCGTGTCGTCGTAGAAGCAGTGATTGGCGACCATGTGATTCCTGCCATCTCTACTTCCTTGGATTACATCAAGTACCAAACTGGCTTGGAACTGCCAACACAGTTCTACGAGGCCGAACTGGACTACTTTGGCAAGCACATGTATGACAAGAAGGGCGAAGATCCAAAGGGTGCTCCGACCACAGGAAAATACCACTTTGAATGGAAGAGAGCTTGAGGGGATATAATGGGACGATTGGTGGTATGAGGAATGATTTAAATATGTACCAAAATAGTAATGACGTGACATGAGCACATCCGTCTTGATACGTCACAAACTGACTATGTGAAGTGGCTTTCAATACCTAACAAACTTTGTTAGCTGTTGCTCTGACCGGGTTTGGTGTATGAAGTGCAGAGATGGGGGTAAATTTCAGATTCCCGATTATAAGCAGCGACGAAGGTATATGTCGATACCAGCGTACCTTTTCCGGCTCTTCCTAAAGATGTATGGGTAAAGAATAACTCATCATTGTAGAGGTGTGTTGTGTGCATTGCTAGATGAAGCAGAAGAAAGACAGACAAAACTTACGATACCAAGAATCCAGATGACCATGTCAAGTTGCAATCATGGCCCATCTGGCGCGCATTACAGCGTGTTGCAAAGGTCAGAGGAAAAGGACGCGGAAGAAATTTTGGGACGTACGGCCATAGGGCTGAAGGCGGTCGGAACCGGTCAATGCTTGGGCCCGACGGGACTGCGGCCCTCTGGTGACGATCACGGATGCTCCTGATTATCAACAGGCAGAAAGTCTGAAGAAGCCACCTCTCTGAAATTAACGCCGCGCTGTGCTTAGATATCGTGTCTTTACTTGGACGTGTGCTTTGTGTCTGTTTATATGGTCCACCTGGCACTTTTGACGCAAAGACACACCTTCTTTGTTCCCATATTCCGCAGCCGTAATTCTTTCAAAGTGCCAACGGCCAAGAATGCGCTGATCGCCTTCGATTGACCACTTTGGTATGCGACTTTCACCGTCTCAACACACGCTCCTTGCTAAGTCTGGTAGAACAAAAAAAATATAGCCCGACATAATGCGTAAATCAGCTGCTGGATCTTTCTTCCTGGCAGTTTTCACACTGCTGGGCTCATCACATGCCGCATCTTCCAATCCAGCCATCTGCCCTGTAAGTCGCTCTACCTGGATCCCGTCTTCTCATACGAGCAAAAGCTGACTCAATTTTCCAGGTTGAGCCTGGTGCTACAGTCTCAGATGCCTGTGCTTCATACGGCGACCTCGACACTCTCAATACCCGCCTGAACCCCGCTCTCCGCGAACTCGTAACAGAGACCGACTTCTTCTCCTACTATCGCTTGAATCTGTACAACAAGAAGTGCCCCTTCTGGTCTGACGATGAAGGTCTCTGTGGCAACATTGCATGCGCCGTCACTACACTCGAAAACGAAGAGGACATTCCGGAGATCTGGAGAGCTGAAGAGCTTAGTAGACTGGAAGGCCCCAAAGCACATCATCCTGGAAAGAAAGAGCAAAAAGAATTAGACAGACCCCTGCACGGCGAGCTCGGCGAGAATGTGGGCGAAAGCTGCGTCGTGGAGTATGACGATGAATGCGACGAAAGAGACTACTGTGTGCCTGAAGATGAAAGCGCAAGTGCCAAGGGCGATTATGTGAGCTTGCTGGACAACCCGGAGCGATTCACTGGCTACGCCGGCGAAGGTGCTCACCAGATCTGGGAGGCCATCTACCGTGAGAACTGTTTCTCCAAGCCCAGTGCAAACGAACAAAGCCAAGGAGCTGGTAGCCTTGCTCCTCCATTCGCTGGCTTCTCAGGCATGCAAGGCCAAGCTGCACAAGACCTCAAGTCTGTCATGAAAGAGCACGGTCGCCAACTGGCCTCGCAGGAAGGCAAGTTCGAGGACAACATGGAGTTCGACGACGAGTGTCTTGAGAAGCGTGTCTTCTACCGTGTAATCTCTGGCATGCACGCTTCTATCTCAACCCACCTTTGTCACGACTATCTCAACCAATCTACTGGCAAATGGGGCCCTAACCTTGAGTGTTACAAGCAACGTCTGCACACCCACCCGGAGCGCATCTCGAATCTGTACTTCAACTACGCTCTCATGGCTAGAGCTGCTGGCAAGCTCAAGGACTACGTTCAGGACTATACTTTCTGCACGGGTGACCCAAAGCAAGACAGGCGTACTAAGGATATGGCTCTGAAGGTTGCCAACATTATCCCTGCCGGTCCCGAAATATTCGATGAGAGCGTCATGTTCCGCGAGAACCCCCTAGGTGACACTGGCATTAGCCTCAAGGAAGACTTCCGCAACCGCTTCCGCAATGTTAGTCGCATCATGGACTGCGTTGGCTGCGACAAGTGTAGGCTCTGGGGAAAGCTTCAGACTGCAGGCTATGGCACAGCTCTGAAAATCCTGTTCGAATTCAACGATGAGCAACCCGCCCCAGCTCTCAGAAGAATCGAAGTAGTCGCTTTCTTCAACACACTGGACAAGGTCAGCCATGCCATCAAAGCCCTCAGCGAGTTCCAGGGCATGTTGGCCGATGAAAAGGGTTTCCCAGCATCAGAAATTGTTGCGGAGAAGCCGCAGCAAACCATTACTGAGGAGGATGTGCTCGACGACGACGATGCTTGGGAGCAGGCGAAGCCAAAGCCCACACCGTTCACAGAATGGGAAGCAACCAAGAATGAGCTTCGCTTGGTCTGGTCGGCCACTAGATTTGTTCTCAAGAGCTGGATCGAAATACCACAGACCATGTAAGTTGTCCCCCGAGATTGGTACAAACACATCGCTAACTCAGCGCTCAGTTTCATCATCCTCATTACCGAGCTCTGCAGATTGTGGCAGCGTTGGCTCGGCCTTGAGATTACACCTCGCTCTTGGGAGTTCCGCTTGCCCACCACTGATGAGCTATAGAAAGGAACATCTATATAAGAAGGGTTGCGTCGTTGGTGTTTCAGCATATGTGTGTGTCAGTTTTCAACATAGCGTTGGCGTTTATAGGGTTATGAGGTTCTTTGGAAGGGTTCGGCTGCACAGATGTGCCGAGCAGTTGCTATCATTATCCCGATAGAAGAATGTCGAAAAGTTGCCTATCGATACTGATCTGCGGCCAAACGGTGCGTTACCCTACTCGCTTGAACGAACATATCACACGAAGAAGCAGAGTAAAGTAGAAAGAGCCATGCAATGTGTGCTTAGTGTCTGGCTCGCTCGGCTCGGTCCTGAATTACCATCGACCTTGCTATATGCTTTAACGCGCGTGAGCGACCCCTGACAACGTCTTTTGCACCACTTGGACAGCCGAACATGTTTTGATGGCGAGCACTAATCATTCACAACGTCCTTGCAGACACTACAGTATGTGTAGTCTTATGAGCTCCTGATGACCGGATCACCATGCATCAGACTCGATCATCGTCATGCTCGGTGCCAGTGCTTGACGCAGATTCTGCACCTGTCGATTGATTTAGCAACCATGGCAGATCTCGTTTCAAAGTCCCAGCACGTGGAAGAATAGATTAGACCGCTGTTTTGGGATCATGAGTATGACCGGATGGCTGCGTTTCACCTTTAAGCAACCAATATGAAAGGGCGTGTCGCGTAGCGTGATCGTTGTGTGCACATGTGGTTGTGTAGCACGGCAATTGCCTGTCGGAAGACGCGCGATTTGCAGTCACGCACGAGTAAACAACGCCAGTGGGTTTGTAGTTTGTACTTGGACGGTACACAAAAACCATCGCGCTCACCTCCTTAACAGTTGGGCGGTTGTGGTGGAGTTCTGGCAAGCATCCGGCGGCCGTTAGCATTCGTCGACCACTCATGGCACGATCGCTAAGCCCACGCTGCCGCGAGTCGAGTGAAACCACGGCTTGAATAGGGTTGGACTCGCCTAAGCGTCCCGTCGAAGACGACTCTGGGAAGCGCTAATTGAACGTCGGCGTGGAGAAGATAGGGGTTTGAGCCAATCAAGCGCCTGTTCCTGGGTAGCTTGCGAGTTAAACCTTTTGTCATGCGTCTGGAACCATGCCCTGCACGATTTTCACACTTGCAGCCTTCCGAATTCGTTGGCGCCCGCCAGGAAGTAGGTGCTTCAAAACGAAGGAGGTGCCACCCCAAGAGAACTTCTCTTGCTCTTTTCCCAAGAACATCACACGTTTCCCAAGCCATTCCTTGTCTCAAGCGCCCAAGTCTCAGGACGTCGCGCTTTACTTACCTGACCATCGCTTCCTCTCATTTGGGCGACAAAGTCAGAACATTCATTCCCTCAACTATTAACCGCAAGGACTGTGTCCCGGTTAGCCTTCATTCTTTCAAAAAGACAGTCTCGATCACATTTCGAAACATCAGCAGGCTGTGACATCTTCTGCAAGACAGAAACTTGACAAGACATCCTGATCACGCGCTCTACAGCACACGCTCAAAGAACAAATCCTTGTGATCGCCTTGGTTACACGTGTGAGACCTGCTACTTAGTGACACTTTCACTCTCACACCAAAAGAGCTCTCTTCTTTTCCAAAAACAATTCGTGGTTCTTTGACAGTTCCCACCACTGCTATCCGCAAACATGTCGCTTGTCCGCGCTTTCACCACCAGACGGGCTGCCCGCAACAACAAGTCAGACTTGAACCGCACTGCCAGTCAGCGCACACAGCGTCCCAAGATCTCTGGACCCATCGAGTTGATCTCGACGACGAACACCCTGGCTCATGAGGCTCCTGATATCTTTGGAACCAAGCCTATCGCTTTCAAGGCAGGAGTCCTTCAATCCTCGTCCAGCTCCAACAGCCTGAGCTCGCTTGAGTACAGCGATTCTAGCAGTATCGGTCACCGTTCAGGAGGCACCTTCACCGACGCTTCTTCTTTTGAGGAGTCACCACTTTCTCCCGAGCCCAACCACTTGAGCTGCTACTTCAAGCCTTCGGTCTACGATGAAGCCACGCAGCACAGTCGTCAAACTTCTGTCAACTCGTTCCACCGTACTTCAACCAGCGATGTTGCTCCTGTTCTTCCTCAACGTGCACCTTCGCACAGCAAGCGTGCTCACCAATTGAGTCACAAGCGATCAGTCTCGCGCGTGAACCCTCCCTCATTCCCCGAGGACGCTTTTGTCACCAGAGATTCGACCGACTTCTTCCGTGCTTCTGGCCCAACTTCGCCTCACCCGTTCGGCAAAGAGCTCGAACAGCTCAATGAAGTCGCCGAGGAATTTGGCACAACAGTCCGTGACGTCGAGGCCGATGCAGACCGTGTATTCATGGATGCCCATGGCCTGGATCACTTCTCTGCCGACGACTACATGATGGAAATCGCAGACATGCTCAACGTCATCTTCGAAGACGAGCCGACACCGTACGAAGAGGCTGGATGGATCTAAATGCCGTCCTCAATGTCAAGTAACGGTCGCAAGTCTGGTAACTTGCGGGACCATGACATGACCTATCCTCTCCTTTTCTAACGAGACTCTGACACGACTCTTCACTTCTTGTTGATCTCACGTCTTTTAAACTTCTTACTCTCTTTTGTTCACGTTACCACGGAAGACTCGGACTCTGATGTATTACTGGCGTTGGGATATGGATATCCCACCAAAAAAGGGCTATGATGATACGAAAAACTCGGGCAGTCTTCTTGGGAGAAGGCAATACCTTCGTCCCGTTCACTCTTTACTCTCTTATCTTATGACCACAATTTAGGCCACACAGCACGCGGGGAAAAGTGGTGCGGTGTCTTATATGTAGCTAGAAACAGCAAATGCACTTCTATGCTCACTTTCAAATTTCACTCGACCAATCTTACGTCGAACACATGATTCGTGTAGTGTGCATTGCAGTATCCTATTGAAGTTGGTATCGAGGAGCACATTACGGCGCACGACTTGTCAATGATACGACGAGAAATTACGCCAACTCAATCTTCTATCATTCGACAGTGGACTGATTCGGCGAGCAGGTCATTTCTGCCCCAGGCTGTCCATCTGCTCTAATTAGCACGCACGGAGATTTGCCGGAGCGAAGCGGACATGATTCACACGGGGCTTTGTGTAAGGTCAGACCACGTCCACGTTTTGACAGCAATAGTGAGAAATTTGACACAATGTCAATGGTGGGAAAGTGAAAGCGGTCAATGGTGTTTTATGGCGGTCAAGTGGTATAGAGAAGGCATAGCCGGATGGAATGCAGAGTGTCTGGCAGTCGAGCCTCGAGATAGTGCATACACAGGCAGCTAGTCTGAAACCCCAGGGCAAACACAGGGCAACTGTTAGCACGCAGCGACTCCCCATATGCTAAATTCTGTCACACCCATCCACTCTTAATGGTCTGAGTAGAGCGACGGCGAGCTGAACCAATGCATAACCATATGTTGTATGGAAGGATCTAACACAGAGAGTCGTTGAAAAGATGTATCTAGGTGCTGTCGCTCTAGATCTGAAAAGGGTTTTGCGTCAAGACAGCTGCAAGTGTGACAGTGCTCCGTACATGGGGAGGCAAGAGAGATGAGATAGGGTATGGGAAGAGCCTCATTACATGGCAGCAGACCAAGTCGGCCGATGGGCGGGAGTCAAGAGTGCAGCATCTTGTCAATTGACGATAAGATAGAGCTAGCTCAGGACAAGCGGTAGCAGCAGCAAACGTAGTCGCAGATGGAAGCCTTCTTGTTCGAATAGATCGAGTCGGCACGGTAGCGCGGCGGAGGAAGGTTTGAGAGCGATCTGGACGGAAGGTGCCGAGGAGGTCGGCGTGAGACTAAGGGCTTTCTGGGCGATTAGTGCAAGTGCAAGCAAGAAGGTCCCACTCGTGCAAAAGGCGAAGTGCGGACGGACATCAACAATCAACAACAACAACACTTTTCCTCTCACCACTTCCCCTCCTGCCAAATCTCCGTCTACCGTGCTGTCGCATTTCGTCATCATCTAAAACGCATCATCGAAAGCGCCATTGAAGTCGCCTCAATCGCATCGCTTTTGCTGTTTCTTGTTGCCTTCAAGCAAACAATCGCGCCAGTTTTCCTAGCCCCGCTCGAGCGCCGCGGTTCGATAGCAACACAGGCGCATTCGACAGCGCAGCTCGTCCACAGCTTCTCCCACCATCACTCGTCAACACAGCTCTAGATCTCCTACCGAGAGACATTCCGAATTAGGGGCTGCATCACAGACACCGCCTGCCACCCACGCGACATCCATAATCGCTTCCTACCACTTCTTAGCCATCCGCACTCTTCATCTACCAGCTCCTACCCCCACCAAACCTACATAATGGTCAACATGGACATCGACGCCACGCGCCGCAACAAGAAGCCGCGTCCTTTGAGCGACTCGGAGCGCGAGCGCCTGGATGAGTTCATCGAGAGCATCCACTACTCGTCGAGGTGAGAACATCTTCATCGGATACGCTCTCTTCCGCTTCTTGCTGACTCGACCTAGATACTCGGACGATCACTTTGAGTACAGACACGTGCAACTGCCCAAGCAGATGCTCAAGGCGATACCGAAGGAGTACTTTGACGGTTCGCGAGGCACGCTTAAGCTGCTGTGGGAGGATGAGTGGAGAGCTCTGGGAATCACTCAGGTACGTGTCTATGCACGCAAAGACATAGAGATCGTAGACTGACCTTCGTCGCAGAGTCTGGGCTGGGAACACTACGAAGTTCACGAGCCTGAGCCGCACATTCTGCTCTTCAAGTGAGTCTCGACACCCAGTGTCCAAGAAAGTGGCCAAGCTGACACTTTTCCAGGCGCCCCATCAACTACCAGCCTCCAGTGCACTAGGAGTCACTGCCCACGATGAAGACGACGGTGATGACCTCCATGATGTTCGACTGCTATTAGAGCCTGTTCCTTTTCGATTCTCTCAGCGGATCGCAACTTGAGCCACGGCTTCGTCAGAGCGATGTACAACCACCACTCTCACACAAGCACTGGAATCGATTTGCAACCACAGAGCACAGCGGAGCTTGAGACACAACCCAAAACCCCCCCCCAAATACCAAATACAGCTTTCTTTGTACCTACTTTCTTCAGACTCGAGCGCCAGACACAGGGGCAATACCAGAAGACAGACACACACATCGTTAATCGTCAACGGCCGAACACACATGCTTTTCCATCGCCTTTTCAACTTGGGCGGTTTCGTCTTGTTTCCCTTCACCACCGCACAGCCCGGCACCCCAAGTGATGGATAATAGACATTCCTTGTTTTTTCCGTCTCGTTTCTTCTCTGCACATTGCACATTGCAAGGCGTTTTTCAGTTCTCCTTCTATCGGGACTCTGGGGTTGCATTTGTTGGTTTCAAGTCATTCTGGGTCCTTTCGGGCCTGGCAAGGACACCCGGCGAGCAGGAGCAAAGGTCGAATCAGCGTCTGGACAACTTTGCTTTTTTGTTTCCTTTTCCTTTTTCCCTTGTACAAATGGGCCTTTACCGAGTATTGTACTTAGCTAGAGACACAGAGAAATGGAGAATGAAATATGTCAACCACATTGTCTCGATGTTCTTCCTGTGAGTTCGAATTGTAAATACAACACCTAGGACCTGGACTTGTGCAGTAACTCAGTCGTGTTCTAGCCAGGTGACCGCGCCTGGCATAAAACTCATAGCTCCTCCCCTTCGCTACACAATCATCCTACAGAGATAAAAGCAGTGACTACATCCGCCTCTCCAATCAGTCACGCTCAACTCGCCAAACATGGAAGTACTGCAGGGTGATATAGTACTACAAGTGTCACCTCGTGCTACCGCCAGAAGCCCGCCATAGCACCCGAATCTGACCACGGGCACAGCAGCAAGCATACCAACGTCTCAACTCATCCGCGTCCCGAGCTTACGTAGAGAGAGACCTTGCATGTAATCACAGACTTGTCCACGGGGTGGAGCATCACTGTCATACTGCTACTTCGACTTTGCCACGATAAACCGGACTGAACAAGGGGGCTTCATCAGTGTGGCGGCTCGCCCGAGAAACTCGTGCTCTGCGAAAAATGTCCTTGCATGCAGTCACTACATTGAACGACCTACACGTCTCGAAGACACAAGGATTTGACAGTCTCTGAGCTGTGCGTTCGCCCGGTTCGCTTCTCGATCGACGTGGGCAGTGCTGTAAGGTCATGAGACTTCTGGCACACGCGCCATCGGCTTCTTTCGTCCTCTTCCAGGCTCTTTTGCAATTCAATGCTCGGCTTTGAGGGAGAGAATGTCGTGGGGAGCTGAGAGGTTGGTTTTGTTGACGTGAGTGAATGGAGATTGTGATAGCAGCTGCAAATCTCTACATGTCCTTTTTGAATGCGCTTACGTGGCGATATTTCAGTGCACCCAAAATATGGTATAGAAAACACATCTTGAACGCGATGAAGGCATGACCTACCGAATAAGAAGGAAGAAGTTTTGCATTTTTCTAGATTCTTCGCAACTCGTGAGGACTCACCCGATCTTCTCAAAATACGCCACCTCTTTTTCTGGGATGCGACTGCTTGTTCCCGATCGGTAGGGCAGTGACGATTTGCCCGATGCGCACCTTTACCGCGTCGAAAGAAACGACCATGTTATCGCAGAGCTCCTTTAGGATATCGTCCACAGCCGGCTGCAATTTTAGGTTATCATCCGCGAGGTTGCGGTCTGGTGATGGTAGGGACCAGCCAATGCTGATGTGGAAGTAAGGTGAAAAGTCCTGGCTGTTTGCCTGGCGTTTCAGCTTGGTGTAGAGCTGTGGCTGGTTGTATTGCTGGGCTGTGTGGTTACTGGCTTCGAGGATATGGTTCAGGAGGGTTAGAGCTGGTGGGTCTTGGGTTTCTTGTGCATCTTGGACACGAAGGACGAGGAAGTAGCGACTGCTGTCCTCGTTACCGTGCCATGAGAGCGATGCAGGGCGTACCGCGACTGGGTGTCGCAGCGAACGGATAATTGGAGTTATGCGCTCTGTGATAGTGTCCAGAAAAGCATCTTTGTTCTCAGTGCGTAATACCAATGGTGCACTGAGAGAGATGTGTAGAGGCAATGGTACCTGGAGCGGTGTTTGCAGTAGAGAGTGGACACTTGATGATTCTGGCAACGCCTGGAGCAGTCTGTTCAGTGTTTCATGTTCAGCCGGCGATGGTAACCCTGTGAGGCTGTGTGAGTCTGGTTGAACTTCTTCTACGAGGATCCCAAAAGTCTCAACATACATTCAAGGTAGACATGGGTCGGCCAATTTCCCTCGACGTGCTTTACGACGCGTTTACGACCGTGGTGCAAAGACGGATCGTCAGTATTGCTGACGCGGACGCTGGACGAATAAAGATTCAAGAAAGACGCTGGTAGCGGTGGTAGGTCGTCTTCATGGTCTGCCTCTTTCTTGGATCGCTTGGCTACGGGTTCGTCGTCTTCTTCGGAATCCGAGTATGTGACTAGTGCCATTGGAGAGCACAGCACTATCGACGGATCAATACTTGACCGAGAGGATGTCGGCGGATGTGTAGGGTATAGAAGTGTTACAGAGCAGTTGAACCCTGTTTCGAAACACGATTGCGCCAAGCATCGCATGCGCTCTACGACTATCCGTCGCTACACGGTAGATGCTCCAAACACTTCTTGAGCTATACTGTGCAGGATACTCGGTGGATGACTTACGGCTGAGAGTTCTTCGCAAATGCACAGCTCATCAAATGCTGTTTTCGGACATCTCGTATACAAGAGAAATCGAGAAACGTTCAATACAAAGTCCTTGAAAGAAGGGTCTGGGGGAAGGATGACATGTGCAGAGTGCGTGCGCGGCCGAATGACGTCGGCGGATTGGTGATGGTGGGCCTGCGACACAAGCAAAGCCAAAAAGTGAGAGATGTTGACGATGACAGCGGTAGGGAAGGTGCGGCCCAAGGAAGGATCATCCATCCTTGTGCATTTTTTAACTGCTGTACCTGCGCCGTCCGGCTGACCTCTCCTTCCTCTCATCTTGCTTCTTGCTCCTGCAGTGCGACACTTAATCAGAGTCGATACCAGGAACCAAAAGTATATCATGGCTGTCAACTCCAAAGTGGTAAGATTGGACTTCTCACTCCGTGTCCAGGCAGAACCCCGCTCACATACCACGTCCAGGCTCAGGCCTACCTTATCGACCCGCTCAATGCTCCGGAACCGTCGCAAGAGACTGGCCCGGGTACGCATTTCTACCCTCCCACGGCCGTCAAGACTCCCACTCCTACCGGATCGCCTACTGTTTCTTCTCCCTCATCATCCAAGAACCCGTTCCGCGACTCCATGAGCAGTCCCAAGGGCCATGCCCGTCACTCTAGCAGGGGTTCGACCGGTAGCAACTCGAAGTTCCCGGACTTCCAGGAGGGTGCTTCTGCGCATCGCCGCAACTTCAGTGGTGAACATGGTTCTTCGCATCGCCGTAACTTCAGTGGTGAACACATCATGGACGAGTCGTCTGCCGCCCGTCGTAGAGGTAGCTCGCTTAGCCAGCGCTACCCTGGCGACCTCTCGAACCAGCCTCTGAACATGCTTAGAAAGGACAGCAAGAAGGCATACCGTTCCCCTCACCTCAGCAAGCGTCACATCCCTGGTGCCGACACCATCGATCGTTTGGACCCCACTCCCAACAAGCTTCCCTACCACCACGAGGGCCCCTATGACGCTGCTCTGCTAGCCCGTAACACCAGCTTCGACTCCAGCCCAGTCGCCGCCCTCGAGGACTCTAACAGAGAAGCACTCAAGGCCACACCTGCCGAGAACATCAAGGACTCGCTCACCAAGCATAGACCGCTTGATGGCGTCGCAATTGTTCCTCCCGGTCAACGTGACCAGCTCGGCCGTGTCTATCACTACGAGGAGGGAACAGATATGATGCGTGAAGCCAATCCTGAGGGCGGTGCTTACAAGCAGTGGCCTGGAATCGTGAGTCGTGCGCAAACTAAACTTCCCAATAGTATACTGACTATCAATAGGACTACGACAGAGATGACCTCAAGGGCAAGGGAGAACCCGCATTTTCTCTTGACCGTGCGCTCAAGGCACACACCATCAACGAAGACGGCGAGGGTGGCATCGAGATGTCAGACCGTCCGCTCATGAGCGACTACGACAAGCAGAAGGACAGAAAGAATCTCGACAGTCGCGACCCTGTCGAGATTGCCGGCGGCGAGTCTCATTATGCCGATCTCGCCATCGCAAATGACAGGGCCATGGCAACCAATACCGACGCCCACATGACCCGCACAAGCAGTTTGCGAAAGGCAGGTGAGGGTCTCAAGAAGAGACTGAGCTTGGGCAAGAGACGTCAGGCATAGGTCTTTTGAGCGTCTCTGACATTTTCTTCTGTTCATTTCGTTTCTCTTTTGTATTTCATAAGCGATAGATTTATACGTTATCGGCATGATTATGGGTGGGATGGAGACACTGGTTGGGATTGGCCGAGATTGGCCTTAATAGCAAATTGTAAGATACGACAGAATACCAGAACTTATAACATCATATACTATCAATATTTGACACCGCCCTGTGTCTAACGCAGTGTAGTGCTCGTTGACTCTAGAACAACGACCTCAACATGACACTCGAGGTGTCGTACAACATTTTAGCAGACCGCGCGCTACGTACCACATCCTGTGCGTACTGTTTTGTCTGCATCTTAGTATGTACAGACACATGTTGTGCAAGTCGAAGAGAGTGTGGGTGCAGCGGCTGAGGGATCCCAGGCTTCAGATATCGACGTTCCAAACCAACAACTTCCACATAGCTCGTCCCAATGATGCCGTGGTGAGCCAGAAACATGGTAGTAGACGAGAAACGTTCTAAAGATGGTCTCACGATAATGTGAGCATAAAGAAGTCCTCGAAATGGCGAGCAATCTCATGTTATAGTTGCTCAGGCCGTTGTTGAGAGTACGACCCTGTCTCTGAAAACAATCAACGTCTTTGGTTCGAGAAATCGATGTTTGATATAGAAGTTGAAGACCATGGCGCGAGAGGGGAGAGAGACGAAGGAATACATGTGAAGGTGAAAAGGAATAGTTCATGACATTTTTAGATATACGCTTTGGAAAACCCAGATTACTCCGACATGCTCTCCCAGCCACGCTCGTCAGCACCGGCATCATCCTCATTCTCTTCCTCATCCTCGTCACTGTCACTTGCCTCTTCATCGTTGGCAACAGCAACAAGTCTCTCCTGGACCTCTGTAGCGTCAATGCCCTTGACACGACCGGCAAAGGCCTCACGGACAGCTCTGTTGGTGCTGGTATCCCAGACCTGGACAGCACCCTTTGATCCGGCAATAGCGAGACGGAAAGCTACTGCATCATCAGGGGCAAAGTTTGTGGAGAAGACACGGCCAACGCCCAAGTCGCGCGACACGACCATGGAGGGTTGGTTGGTGGCTTGATCCACGTTCCAGAGTTTGACGGTACGGTCGGTGGAGGCAGTGGCGATGAAACCAGGAACGGTGGGGTTGAGGGAGAAGGACGAGAGTGATGACTCGTGGGCCTGGAGGCGCCAGATGGCTTGAGTCTTTTCGGGGGTGGAGGGAGGGTTGCGGGCGTCAAAGGCGTAGAGGATACCGCTTTCTGTAGAGACGTAGAAGACGTGCTCGTTGTGGGGGTCCCAGCGGACTTGCTCGACGTCGGAATCGACACCCCAGCGCTTGGGCTTTGTGCCTTCTGCGGCGCGGAGATCGGCGACACAGACGGTGCGGTCGTAGGAGCCGGTCAGGAGGACGGTCGAGTGGGCTTCGTGGGGGTTGAAGTGCAGGGCGCAGACTTTGTCGGTGTGGAAGTCGTTGTAGGACTTTGCGCATTGTTGTGTGCTGAGGTCCCAGAGCTTGACGGTGGTATCGGCGGAACCAGAGGCCAGCAAGTTTCTGTGGAAGCGGTTGGCTGACAGGGCGAGGACCGAGTCGACGTGGTAGGCGTCGTTGACCTGCTTGCTCTTCTTCTTCTTCTTTTTCTTCTGACCGGGCATGGTGGGTGCTGACGTCTCGGCGGTGCCCTGGCCGAGCACGGCATTGGGATACATGCAGTCGACGGTGTCAAGGTCCCAGATCTCAATGTCGGGGTCCATGGTAGCGACGGCGACAAAGTTTGCCTTTTGGTTCTCGGGGACGGGCTCGCCAGGCTTGGAGACGGGCATGTTGACCCATTCGACGGCCAGCGGGATGGCGGGAAGCATGATGTCGTGGTGGACGTACAGGTTGTCGGCGTCATCCTCGTAGACGTAGCACTCCAGATGGGCGACTTCGTCTTCGATGCGTGCGGCGAGCAGCATGTTGTCGGTGGGCAGGATCTGCATCTCCTCGCGCTCTTCATCGTCCGACTCCTCGCCCTCCTTGAGTGTGATGTAGGGGTCCTCTGCATTGGAGCCGTGGTATGCCAAGTTGCGTACGTTTCCAAACATGCTCAAGCCCTCGCCTTGGGTGTCTTCGCCCTCGGGAGCGTCGTCGTTGTCGTAATTCTCGAGGTCGTACTCCTTCAGGTCGTCGTCTTGGAGGTCGATGTCTTGTGTTGCGGCGCCAGTCGCTTGCATCTCATCGTCGTCGTCGTCGTCTTCGCTCTCATCCTTCTTAGCGACCTTCTCGCCCGTCAGCTCAGCTTGCGCCTCGGCGAGATCCTCCTTTGCATCATCCAGTTCCAGCTTGGCCAGCTTGGAGATGCGCTCAAACTCCTCCTCGTCGAATTGGTATTTCGTCGGGAAAGGTGCCGCAAAACCTCGCGGCACCCAGGTCGTTGCTGTGATCATCGACATGTTGTGTGTGTTATGTCTGAATCGTCTAGGAAAAAATCCACCTGAATGCAACTTTGATAATTTTCGAGGCGCGAATGACGCGGGGAAGACCAGGGCCGGAAGTGCCAAGCGCCTTCGCCGCAAGCCGATAGCGAACGTAGTCAAAAGCATCTCGTCTCCATCACCTTTGACACGCGGGCTCAGCGTTCACTATGATTGACTCGTGCGCCTCGTAAAAGCTTCCTCCGTCGCGCCCTTAGCGTCACGATGGAAGGTCGCTCCATTGAAGGTCGCTCTTCAGGCAATTCGTCTTTGCAACTCGACAACAACATGTCTTCATACAAGCGACGCAAGATAGACAATGACGGAGCCGAAGACGATGGTCACTTCGCGATCAGGCCCTCCGCACATAAACACCGAGATGGTCCACGCGATGGCGCAAAACCACGCCAGCAAGAGTTCGATGGCCCCGAGCCCGGTGTCGACGCCCACGACCAAACAGCTCTGGACCGCGACTGGTATCTAGGCGATGAAGGCGGCGCGACTCTTGGTGACGATTCGCACAATCCCTTTGGCGACGATGCAACATGGGAGAACCAACAGCGCGAAGCTGCCCTGCTTGAGAAAAAGATGGCAGTACGAGCCCGCGGCAATCCTCGTGCAATGCAGAGGCAACGCGAAAATGACGCCTGGGAGACGAATCGTATGCTCACTTCAGGCGTTGCACAACGGCGAGAGTTAGACACCGGCTTTGAGGACGACGAGGACGGCACACGAGTTCATCTACTAGTACACGACCTCAAACCACCGTTCCTCGACGGCAAGACCGTCTTTACGAAGCAGCTCGAGCCTGTATCGGCTGTCAGAGACCCTCAAAGTGACATGGCAGTCTTCAGTCGCAAGGGAAGCAGGGTAGTAAGCGAACGGCGCCAGCAGAAGGAGCGTCAAAAAGCCGCCCAGGAGGCTACCAAAGTCGCTGGAACAGCTCTCGGCAACGTCATGGGCGTAAAAGAGGAGGATACCGACAGTGCCGCTCCAGAACCTGCTGCTGGTCAACAGGAGAAGGGTGGCAGCAAGTTCGCAGACCATATGAAGAAGCAGAGTGAGGGTCAAAGTGCTTTCAGCAGAAGCAAGACCCTCAAGGAACAGCGCGAATATCTACCTGCATTCGCTGTTCGTGAGGAGTTACTCCGCGTCATTCGTGACAATCAAGTCGTCATTGTCGTTGGTCAAACTGGATCAGGAAAAACAACTCAGCTCACACAGTTCTTGTACGAGGACGGCTATGCAAAACACGGCTTGATAGGTTGTACTCAGCCACGTCGTGTCGCTGCGATGAGTGTTGCCAAACGTGTAGCCGAAGAGATGGAAGTCAAGCTCGGCGGTCTGGTCGGCTATGCTATTCGTTTCGAAGACTGCACAAGCAAAGAAACGTCGATCAAATACATGACTGACGGTGTCTTATTACGTGAGTCTTTGGTCGAAGCTGATCTCGACAAGTATTCATGTATCATCATGGATGAGGCCCACGAGAGAGCATTGAACACTGATGTCCTGATGGGACTGATCAAGAAGGTGCTGGCTCGCAGACGTGATCTCAAGTTGATCGTAACCTCAGCCACCATGAACTCCGACCGCTTCTCGCGATTCTATGGCGGCGCCCCTGAGTTTTTCATTCCTGGACGTACATTTCCGGTCGACATTCAATATTCACGAAGCCCCTGTGAAGATTACGTGGACAGTGCTGTGAGGCAGGTCCTCGCCATTCACGTATCTCAGGGTGCTGGAGATATCCTTGTCTTTATGACTGGTCAAGAGGACATTGAATGTACCTGCGAGCTGATTGACGAACGTCTGAAACAACTCAACGATCCGCCGAAGCTGTCCATCTTACCCATCTACAGTCAGATGCCTGCTGACCTGCAAGCGAAGATTTTCGACCGCGCTGCTCCGGGAGTTCGAAAAGTCATCGTTGCTACCAATATCGCCGAGACGTCGCTGACTGTTGATGGTATCATGTACGTCGTCGATTCTGGATTCAGCAAACTCAAAGTCTACAACCCTCGTATGGGCATGGATACGCTGCAGATCACGCCTATCTCGCAAGCCAACGCATCACAGAGAGCAGGTCGTGCTGGACGAACTGGTCCTGGAAAGGCCTTCCATTTGTACACCGAACGTGCCTTCCGCGATGAGTTCTACATCCAGACTATTCCTGAAATCCAGCGTACCAATCTGGCGAATACTGTTCTCTTGTTGAAATCGCTGGGTGTCAGAGATCTGCTGGATTTTGATTTCATGGACCCTCCTCCTCAAGAAACCATATCTACATCTCTCTTCGACCTATGGGCACTGGGTGCTTTGGACAACTTGGGCGATCTTACAGAGCTTGGTCGACAGATGACATCCTTCCCAATGGATCCTTCGATGGCTAAGCTAGTCATAACATCATGCGACTATGGGTGCAGCGAAGAGATCCTGACTATTGTATCGATGCTTTCAGTGCCCTCTGTCTTCTACCGTCCCAAGGAGCGTATGGAGGAGGCTGATGCTGCTCGGGAGAAATTCTTCGATTCATCCTCCGATCACTTGACGCTCTTGCATGTTTACCAACAATGGGCTGCGAACGGAAGACGCGATGGATGGTGTGTCACGCACTTCCTACATCCCAAAGCTCTGCGACGAGCCGAGGAGATTCGCAACCAGATTCGCGATATCATGGTCAGCAGCAAGATGGAGCTAGTCAGCTGTGGCTATGATATGGAGATCGTAAGACTTTGTATCTGCTCGGGCTACTATCACCAAGCTGCTAAACGCAAGGGTCTGGGTGAATATCTCAACCTACGCACGTCTGTGTCGATGCAGCTACATCCTACGTCCGCGCTCTACAATTCAGGCGATCCGCCAGACTATGTCGTCTACCATGAGCTTATTCTTACCTCTAAGGAGTACATGTCATGCGTTACAGCCGTGGATGCGACATGGCTAGCTGATCTAGGAGCTGTTTTCTATTCCGTTAAGCAGAAGGGCTATAATACCAAGCTCAAGCGTACCACTGAGCAAGAATTCAATAAAAAAGTCGAGCTTGAACAGCAGATGGCTGTAGACAGACAAAGGGCAGTCGTCAGAGCTAAGAAAGAAGAGGAAAAGAGGATACGGAAGCCTGTGGTCAAGAAGGTGACGGCCGTAGGAGCTGTCAGGAAGCCTGTAGTACCTAAGCGTAGGGGTTTCTAAGCTCGGTAACATTGTATATAAACAGGTTCTTACTGAAAAATTTCACCATCTTCAAGAAGCTTGTGCCTTGCGACATCGTGCTTCCAATTGGTGCGGGAACATAGGAGAGAACAAGTAGCTTACGATCATGCAAGACGTGCTTTTGCGAGCACAATTAGCTGAAGGCAAGCGCGCGCCTATTGTTGTACTCGGATGATAGTATGCCTCTGGCCCTCATGTAATATGCAGGACGGAGCACTCCAACTATCTATGCAGTATACAAATCAGGAATCAATGTGACGCTATCATGAAAGAGGAGGGATCGGGCCCACAATGACCATGAGCGATGCTGTTCAAACTTGTAGATAGGTGGCTGGCAAATAAAACATAGATGGTTATTCCAGCCCGCCCGCTAGTGCACGAACATCTAGCCGCTCGGAAGCTCAGCCACCTGGGGGGAAAAGAATAGAAAGACGTGGCGCCGTACGCATACGTAAATACCAAAAGCCAAAACAGCAAGGCCGCGAGTTCCTGTTTGCCCTTTCTACATTCGTAATCTGTATCTCTCTCCTACATTCGCCCTCCTTGCCTTTTCGAAAAGCGCTTCAACGCACCTCCTCCTTTCGCAACTTCTTCAAAGGGCAAACTTGCACGGCTCGCCTCGGCTATTAATACACCCCCCTGCGCTATTCTGTCAACGCCTGAGAGAGGCGCCTGCCTGGAACCAAACTCCGCAATTCGAGGGAACTGTCAACCTTGCTGTCAAACACTGAAGGCGAATTCTGGGGCAAACGGCATCGATCAAAAGACAAAACACAACATCGGACATTTGTTTTCAGCATCTTCACGTTTGCTTGATCGACTGGCTGTTATAGCACATCGCTCGCTTAGATCCGCGCCGTTCCTATGGCACCTTCGCAGTTGCTGTTCAAGCGCGCTTGTAATGACATAGATCAGTCTGATTGTTATGATTCCTGGTGGTGGAGCAGTGTATGTTTTGACGGCTGTTTGAATGCACCAGAGTTTGGGGGCTAACAAGATCTATCACAGTCTGGCTATGGAGTCCGCTACGCAATCATTGCTCTAATCTTTGTCGGCATCGCCCTGTTACTCTTCGGCGCCTACTTCCACGCTCAACGCAGGATCCGCAAGGGTCTGCAGCCTCTCGCCTATCACCGCTGGCTCGTGTCTCGCCGTCGCTACAGAGCTACACCCTTCCCTCAGAACAACTACACCTACTATCAGCAGCAAGATCCCGCATACCCACCGCAGCAAGGCTATCCGATGCAGAACATGGGCGGCGCACCTCACGGAAATGTCGAGTTCCAGCCTCCGCCACCTGCGTACGGTAATTGGGAGTCACCGCCGATCTATCAGCCTCCTCAGGGCGCGAGCAAGGTTGCCGCCAATCAAAACACTCAGCCCATGGAGAGAAATGATGCTGCTGGCGAGGGCGCTTCATTGCCGCCGAATCATGCTCAGAACAACAACAGTCACACCCAATAAAGGAAGCTGGCAATTTACACTGACTTGCCTTCGCCTTGATACGAAAGAGATACCCGGCTTTCTTTTCTTCCTTTGATCATTCCGTTATCCTGTTTTTCCTTTACTCTTTTCAGCAGCGACATTCTGATAGAGCCTTTGGCGATTTTCCTTTTCGGCATGGAGAGTAAGGCGTTCTTGTTGCATGGGTTCCGTGTTCGAGAGGGTATTGAAAGCATAGTGTATGCACGATGAGAAGGCCTGCGCAAACGAGAGAAGCAATATGCGTTTCATCATAATATCGTAACCTTTGTTTCCACTCCAGTCCTTTACTCGCAAGTGCTCAACATCTTCTTTATGACGCCAACCAGAGTGCCGTTCTCCATGGCAGCGGCAACACGCTCCTTGTCGCCCAATTGCTTGTTGGTAGCCTCATCACTGGCATGTGTACCCTCCTTGATCCTCACATCGATTCTGAATCTCGGAGGCAACGACTGCTCCAATCTCACTCTGACACCGAGGCCGATGACAGTAGCCAACGAGCAATGAGTAATAGTCGGCGTGACCAAAACCCTCACAGTCGAAATCTTTGACGAAGGCGATGCAGGCGGCAAGATGAAAATATCAGGCAACGAGACAACAGCCAACGAACCCAACGATAACGGATGCTCGGGATCCGAGATTGTGCTGATCAAGTCAAAGATTTCCTGTTCGTCGATTTCCTCGCGCAAGTCATCATCGTCGTCTGAGATGTCGTCGGATGAGTTTGAAGGGATGGGTGCGGGGAAAGAGGTTGATGTTGTTAGGTTGTCGTAGTGTGGGTAGGAGGGGATGAGGCCGTCGAAGAGGCTGGCGTGTGTGGTGGATTGGTGCGAGGCGCCGCGGCGAGATGGCAGGTCGCTTGGGTTGAGGATGGCGGGGTTTGCGTTGTCTTTGTCCATTGTGATGTGTTTGGTCATAAGATTGGTGGAAAGACTTTGTTTGTGGTTGAGGTGGAATATGTAGTGACGAGCGAATGAGTTGTGGCGGGGCAGATTGCTAACGCAAGGGCGAGAAAATAAAAGAAGTAAAATGGATATTAATCATGAATCTCAATCTCCAGCTCCAAGTCATCGGGAGGCTGAAGACGATCAGAAAACGGGCTGCCTTGCACGACAGACAACTGATTTATCCTCCGATACATGGTCGCTCTTGACTTGCAACCTGGCAGACCAACATACGACATCAAAGTGGCTCTAATCGCGCTGCCGTGACACTGTGAGATGTACTCAGTACTACTTGTTCAGGTACGAAACGGCGAAAGAGTGGTCGCCAGGATGTGTTTGCTGAAGCATTGTATGCTCCTTATCACTTGGGGTAAGCGAGGCTGCTTGCATGTTTCGGACATGTTATAGGACCAAGAGCAGAACATGCATGGTCTGTATAGGACCGAAGTGTCGCATAGCATCACAGATCAAGAAGCCCAGCCAGATAATGACACACTATACACATCTGAACAGCATTAGATCTTCGGGAAGCAGCAGTGGCAAAGGCCAGATCGCCGTACGCTGGTTCAAACACACATCGCTTCCTCAGAAGTCAAGTCACAAGAATTGGAAAGTACGGGGACCAGGACCATGCAAGTGATGCGCCGGCTCAAGAACACCAGAAGGAATAAAAATACAAGCTTGTTTGTCATAATCTATAGAGTAGTGTACACATTTTGAGTATTACTCGAGGCTAATTTCCCGCCGCCTGGCGCATGAAGAAACTCTTGAGGAAGCCCAACTTATCAACAGCATCTAGTCCAAGACTTCTTGCCCAAACGACTGGACCGCTGCCAGCACTGTAGAGCTTGTGCAGCTTATCTACAGTACCGAGCATGGCATTGTTCTTTGACCACTGCTCGGCGTTATATGCGTCGAGTGCCCAATTGCTGCCAATGTCCTTGCCGACAGATAGCGAGAAGCTGATGTGCTTAGCAAGCGATTTGGCATCACCGAGACCTTGGTTAAGACCTTGGCCAGCGAGAGGGTGAATGGTATGAGCGGCGTCTCCGAGAAGAGCGACACGATGGCCAATGTAGGTGTCAGCATGACGCATACGCAAAGGGAACGAAGCAATACTGCCATCCTGGACAGCAGAAATCTTCTGTGGAATGCGCTCAGAGTTGAAAGCGGTATTAGCTTCACGCCAGGCAAACTCATCGGCGTGACCGGACTTCATGGTATGCAAGTAATCCAGGTCGACTGGCAAGAGTCTGAAAGCCGCATTCACCATCGCGATGAAGTCAGCGCTGCTGAGCGACTTGAGCAAAGCTGCCTTTTCCGGTGTTGTTGACCACACCAGGGTGGCTACGTTGCCAGGGAGAGGTAAGAGTGCAACGGGACCAGTAGGAAGGAAGCGTTGATATGCTGTTCTGGGGCCATTTTGACCCCAGTTGGCACCCTCGACCTGCACAGTAGCTACGACACCATGGCGATTGTAGTCCCAGCCGCGCGAAGGAATACCAGCAAACGTGCGGACGGGACTGTTTGCACCGTCGGCACCAACAAGCAGACGTGCTGCCAGCTTGCGCGAGTTGTTCAATGACACGATGGGCCAATTGGACAAGTCCATGTCTTCTGTCTCTTTCCCAAGCTCAATTCCCTCCACGCGTGTCTTGTCCATAATGTCGATTGAAGGCAGCTTATTTAAGCGAGCCAGAAGAGCTGATGTCAGGTTGGTGTTCTCGGTCATAGTGGCCACCGTGTCTGGTACACCCGATGGTGTTGTTGAAGGATCGAAACTGATGCTGCTTCCAGAGACACCATCCCACACCTGCATAGCCTGATATGGCTGCACACGGGTTGCAGAGATGTGGTCCCATGCTCCGATGTCGTTTAAAAAGTTGACCGAGCCAGGGGTCAAAGAGCTGCATCTGTTGGAAAAGGTTGTCGATTCGGCCTGGACCGGTGATTTGTTGAGGTCTTGTCCCTCGACGAGAGCAATTTTGAGGTTCGCAGTCTTGGGAGATGCACCTACACGTCTCAGCTATTGAGTTCTATGCCACACATGCTGTGTCTGATCTTACGAAGAGCGCTGAGCAAGCTCAATCCTGCCGGACCGCCACCAACGCACACGACATCATAGATTTCAGGCCGGGTTAGCACGGGGGCGGCGGTGGGCGCGGTCCGTGACCAGAAGGATCGCGAGGCTACAAAGGCGTTCGAGTATCTCGAAGATACTCGGGAGACTTCACATGGTGTTCGGGGGAAGCGCAGCGGCATGCCGGCAGATGTTATGGCGAGGATGAGAGATGGAGTGATTCGGCGGAAGTCTGTTCTCCAGATCTTCGACTCTCGGGGCAAGACTTTCCGTTTGCTCGGGCTATGACTTGCCGAACCTGTGAGTCGTCTACTGATTGGCCCGATATTTCTATGTGCAAAACATGTCTGGAGCGCCTGCTTTTTGATCTTCAGTCATCTTCCAGGAGCACAAGCATGTGAAAGATGGTATGAGACCACCATCACGTGTGGGCAGCTGACTTTGGTAAGCGGAATGAGCTGATTCGTTGCTCGGAGCAGGAGTTGTGGAGAGTTTGAGTTCGGGCTTGAGGCGGAGAAACTTCACATGCTAATGTGGAGCGCCATCCCCCTCCTTTCTTAGTTCCCCAACTTCTCGGATGGTTCTACCTTATTTGACGAGGATCAAAAGCCGAGCGTAGGGTCTCGCAGGATTCAGTCGGCGACTGGGAATGTTTGTAACAAGAATTAGTTCTGCAGCTCCGATATGCCTTTCCTGGAAGCAGAGAGTTTGAGAGCGAGGGACATCATTATCCGAGTCCTGTGGGTAATCAAGCAGCAGCGTTTGGTCCACGGGAGTCCGCGAGGAAGGCACGAAGGCGAGCCTTTTTGGCTTCACAGTGCCTCGGTCCGTTCACATCTCCATACCTTCCATTTCCCCACACGTGCTATTTAGCGCATGTGGTCCAGCCATTAAACACCCTTGCCCTCGTCCTTTGCTCGTGCCTCCATTTCCCCTTCTTTTTCGTTTCTCTCTCAGTTCTTCTTTTTATTTGTGATACCCATCTCTATTATCATGCCTGCAAGAGTCATCGTTGTCGGTGCTGGCCGTAAGTTTCTCAGTTCTCCATCTGCTCCTCAAGGAGTGTGTCACTAATCTCGAGTAGTTTCTGGCCTGAGCGCCGCTCACACCATCTACCTGAATGGTGGAAATGTCGTTCTACTAGACAAGAACAGTGAGAGACTATGACTGTATCTCACTCACTCAATCAACTGACATGTGATACACAGACTTTATGGGTGGAAACTCCACCAAAGCCACATCCGGAATCAACGGTGCTCTCACTCGCACACAGACCGATCTCGGTATCCAGGACAGTGTCAAGCAATTCTACGAAGACACCCTGAAGTCGGCCAGAGACAAGGCTCGACCAGATCTCATCAAGGTCTTGACATACAAGTCTGCAGGTGCCGTCGAGTGGCTGCAAGATGTCTTCAACCTGGATCTGACCCTTGTTTCCCGTCTCGGGTGAGTGTTCCCCGAAATGCGGGTTCCGAATCATCAACTGACCTGAGTGTAGAGGGCATTCATTCCCTCGTACCCACCGTGGTCATGATGCCAAGTTCCCTGGTATGGCCATCACATATGCCTTGATGCAAAGGTTCGAAGAGCTCGCCGAGACCGAGCCTGAGCGAGTGTCGCTCATCAAGAAGGCCAAGGTCACCAAGATCAACAAGGATGGAAACAATGTTACTGGCGTCACATACACATTCGGCAACGAGGAAGTCACAGTTGATGGCCCCGTCATCCTTGCGACAGGAGGCTACGCTGCCGATTTCACAGACGACTCCTTGCTGAAGAAGTGGCGGCCCGACACCTTTGGTCTGGCTACCACAAACGGTGCTCACGCTACTGGTGACGGTCACAAGATGCTCATGCAGATTGGAGCCAACGGCATCGATATGGACAAGGTCCAGGTCCACCCTACTGGTTTGGTCGACCCCAAGGACCCTGGCTCCAAGTGGAAGTTCTTGGCTGCCGAAGGTATGTACTCGATGTTCTGACATTCAACTCACCTTACTGACTGTCGTTAGCTCTTCGTGGTGAAGGCGGTCTGCTTCTGAACAACAAGGGTCAACGCTTCTCTGACGAACTTGGACATCGTGACTACGTTTCCGGTGAGATGTGGAAGGAGAAGGAGAAGGGAACATGGCCAATTCGCCTTGTTCTCAACTCCAAAGCATCAAACGTTCTTGACTTCCACACCCGTCACTACTCAGGTCGTGGTCTGATGAAGAAGATGAGTGGCGAGGAACTCATCAAGGAGATTGGCTGTTCGAGACAAGACCTTGAGAAGACATTCAACAACTACAACGAGATCGCCGACGGCAAGCAGAAGGACCCTTACGGCAAGAAGTACTTCCACAACTTGCCATTCAAGGTCGATGACACCTTCCACGTCGCTGTTATGGAGCCTGTCCTCCATTTCACCATGGGCGGTATCGAGATCAACGACCAAGCACAATGTCTGAACTCCGAAGGCAAGCCATTCGACGGCCTCTTCGTCTGTGGCGAACTTGCTGGCGGTGTACACGGCTCAAACCGTCTCGGCGGTTCATCCTTGCTCGGTTGTGTCGTCTACGGTCGTGTTGCCGGTGACTCCGCAAGCAAGTATCTATTCCAGCAGGTGTTGAACGGTAGCGGCTCTTCCGCAACTCAACGCCTGGGACAGATCAGCCTGCACATCGACCCCAACCAGCCTGGCAAGATCTCTGTGGAGTGGGCAGACGGTGTTGGCACCGGTTCTTCCTCAAGTGCAGACGAGGCCATCAAGAGGCAGTCACAACAGTCTGCTGGTCCAGTCATGACGCCGGCCGGCAAGACCGCCGATTCCTCTGATCCCGCCAAGGTATCAAAGCCCAACGACATCAAGGACTTTAAGGTACCCGAGAAGGAGTACACTCTCGAAGAAGTTGCCAAGCACAACAAGAAGGAGGACCTCTGGATCGCTGTCAAGGGCGTCGTCATGAACGTCACTGACTGGGTAGACGAGCACCCCGGCGGTCCTCAAGCTCTGTTCAGTCACATGGGCAGAGACGCCAGCGAAGAGTTTGAGATGTTGCACGACGACGAGGTCATCCCCAAGTACGCCGCTGGCATTGTGATTGGCCGAGTAAAGGGTCAAGAGGTCACCCTCGAGTATTGATGAATCCGTATAATGGGGAAAGGACCAAGGGCAGGAGTTTTCTGGGATCCAAACAGAGGCAGCATGGCATGCATGCATTCTAGTCTGTAGTTTCGAGTTTCAAATCACGGACAAATACCATCAACGTCCATGTTCAATCACACGTCAAGGCTCAAAACATCATTGCGTCGTCGATTTGTGTCGTTAGGTTGTTCATTGCTGATGATATCTATGTATCGAGGTTGGGTATCATAATGTGGAGCAGAGGAAGGATGTGGCACTCGTGTCTACAGGGCCTTGTCGGTGGTGCCCTTCTTGACAAAGTCTCCAGTTCTGAACTCCTGTTCACCACCGCGAGCAACTTGCTCATTCTTTGCCAGAGAGGCGTTGTCACCAGTGAATCCGTCAATGGCTCCGTTGATGTTGCCGCGGATAGATTCGCCAATGCCCTGTGCATCGTCAGATCTGCTCTAGGTGTGTCCATTGTCACAGCTTACATGACCCTTGGCAAACAGGCCCTTTAG
The DNA here is from genome assembly GCF_000721755.1 of Aureobasidium subglaciale EXF-2481. Taxonomy (NCBI): domain Eukaryota; kingdom Fungi; phylum Ascomycota; class Dothideomycetes; order Dothideales; family Saccotheciaceae; genus Aureobasidium; species Aureobasidium subglaciale. The sequence goes on along the minus strand of NW_013566979.1, from coordinate 54,796 downwards.
TCCTTGACCAACCTCAGCACCCTTGTTACCGCCAGTGGTAGTAGATGTGGTTGTGGGGTTGGCGGCGCCAGTGGTGGTGTGGGTAGCCCCAGTGGGGTTGGTGCCAGTGAAGTTGTTTGCAGACATGATGGAGATGTAAAATGCGGGAATGTGTTCGTAGATGTATCAAATACCATGAAGATGCACAGCGTTCGCTCTATATATACTACCTCACTCCTAGTGTTGCAGGTTTTGGGAACCATGAGATCAATGGACAATTTACTTTCCACGCATACGTCATAAGCATCACATGCGACCCTCAATTCCACATTTCCGACAATACAGTTCATATCCAACGACAATCATTGCAAACGATGACGGATTATGAGACACGCCGACTGGAAAACATCAAGCGCAACCAGGCCTTGATCAACGAGCTTGGGATTGAGAAGGTCAAGCATGAGTCTTCAGCAAAACGACCGCCCCCAAAGAAGCGCAAGCTCTCGCCATCGGCCACACGACCCACGCGCGTTTCGGCGCGTATAGCCTCGACAGACCGTCCTATCTATAATGACGAGCCTTCAACATCGAATAATGTGTCCTCACGATCGTCACGAAAGGCCGGCTCAAAGAAAACACACACTGCTGTAGCAGACGCTGTCGAGACGCGACCTGCCTCACCTCCAGCAGATCTCGAGGACATACGAAAAGGCTGGACAGCTTGGGAGCCGGTTGCGCCTCCGTCGACAAGAGACGAAGATGGTACATTCCACTTTGACGAGCATCCAACCTTCCTGCCGAACAAATCGCCAGCCGAGTTGCTCGCAGAAGGTGCCTTTGGAGGCTCTTACTACAGGCCGCTTTACTCCAAGCGTCTACGCACCACAATAGAGGACGACTGGAAAGAGCTCCCTGCAGAATGGCTCAAAGACTTGAATGTCGAGACCTATCTCACTAGTCCGGAGTATGACCCTGACGTCAACAAGTTCAAGGTCAAGTGTGGGCAATCCATTGAAGAGTGGGAGGCTGCTGGATGGATAGCACATGCCTACGATGTAAGAGGCTGGTTTCAATGGTATACGCGGTTCTGGCTAGGCCGTCGTTGCGAGGATGATGACAGACAAATTGGCAGATGGGAACGCTGTGTTGGCGAAAGAGGGCGCTGGCGACGCATGCTTCTGAAGAAATACCTCCAGGCTGGGGTCAAGACAGTCGCTGATGAAGGAGTCGACGAAGAAGAAGTGTCACCGGTGATGCACCAGACCTGTCATCAATGGGCGTGGGAGGTCCGTCAACCATCTTTGGATGAAGCATGGGCAGGCCACTTGTAGAACGAGAGTGTTCTCCACAAAGCTGGAGATTCTTTGTAGATACCTAAGTTACCTCAAAGGCCGTGCTCTCGCCCTGAGGCGAAGATCATACCCGTGGAGACACTTTTTGAATTCCAATACCCTCAAACACCCAACACGCTGTTTGTGTCTATCTGATAGTCTCACACGATTGTTCCGAGTGCTAAGAGTAATGCGAGACAGTTGTTCTGCTATTTTTGTGTTTTGGTCACGTGTAGGTGCAGCTGGGTCCATCAGCGCAACGCGCCTCGAACCTCCGATGGAAGTCTGCAGCGCTGAGCATTAGCACTCCTCTTACTGCACCATGTTCAGAAGCCATCGTCGTTCAAACCCTCTATGCAGCTTGTTGGTCGGACGCATCCAGACTTAGCCCTGTGAGCGACCTTTTGCAGGCTTCGCCGATCAGTGCTAGCAGCGAGGACGCATCGAGAGCCTTTGTTGTTTGTCGGGCTTCCGTGCCTGACTGCCGCAGCTGGGCACTCATCCTGAGGAGCTAACAAGATGTGTAGAAGGTTGACAAGATTGTATGAACGTCGCTAATGTCTACAAGTACCCTTCCTCGCCCGGAAGACCACGCCGACGAGACTCGCGTCAGAACTGGGACTTCCGTATCTCCCGATGCCTGCAGAAGAAACTCGTATCGCCGGGAGCTCTCAGCAACCTGCCTACATCCAATGCGACAACGGGATCAATACCCACCACTGTAGCATCGCTGTGGCCTCGCAGACCAAAGCAAGGCAGCAAACAACGAACAATCAACCATAAAGGACAAGAGCTAGGGCCTCATATAACATCCGACCTGACCTGTACATGCCATCCACCGGTAGGTGCTTGTGTTATCTCATGTAAAACTTTCTCATGTAGGAGAAACACTTTCCTTGTTCAGTCAAGCTGCACATCAAATGTCTCATATCCACTGCCCCTCCCCAGTTCCGGCCATCATAGGACACGAGAATGCCACCATGGCATCTCGCAAGACAGAAGAACAGAAAACGACAACACCGAGACGAAGCTAAACGGGTCATCTGGAGACATCTTTGCTCTGAACGCGACCGGACGTCGAGTCGGCTGCTATTCTTGGAAGGCAGCCAGCAATCTCGCTGTGTGATTGCATCTTGTCACAAGCCGGGTTACCAACACCTGATCCGGGACCGGGTTAATGCTATCAGTTGCCCCCGAATGCGATATGGCTTCCCGCCAGCAAAGGCTTGAACAGAACAGGAACCTTTACTGGGCCATACAAAACTCGATACCTTAGTTGCAGGCTGGCACAACGGCAAGCTCACGTCGAAATTCCGAGAGAGAAAATTGTCATGAATTCTCGACGTTGTCGTGCCAGCACGAAGCACGGATCTTTGACGTGTCGCGACTCGCGGCTTCCGGATAATTGGCGTTGGCGTTGGCGTCGCGCAGATTGTGAGGATATATTCTACCTGTCGCGAGCTCTCACAATTTCTCAACTGAGGCCTCGAATTACGCAAGGATTTGACAAGGAAGGTAACAGAACATTCATCACCTTCAAGGTAAGTGTCCGAAGGTCAGAATTCGTTGTCACTGGTGAGGAGCCAAGTCACGTGTGCTGTGAGGGAGGAAGGGCCTTGACGACGCCGAAGTCTGAAAGCTCGAGCTTCGCGTCCATTCTTCTCCTCAACACAACTCTTGCACCACCACTATTCCATCAATCTTTGCGCACGATCTCGACACTCACATAGTCGATACCTCCGCCCATCTTACAACATCATCTGCATCACTTAACACCTTCCATCGCGTCTATCGCGCCGTCAACGCGTCCGTCTACTACGTCACTACATCGTCGTCGTGCACCTTGCAACATCACAATGGCCGACGAACAGCTCCAGACTGCACCTGTCGAGTCACAGGAGGCACAGAACGTGAGATACCTGTCTCGAACGCGTCGGAGATCGTCGACCACTGACTGCCTGCAGACCACTATGACTGAGGCTACAAGTGAGGCCCCTGCAGTCACCACTGAGGCCGTCGAAGGTAAGAGTGGCTTGATCATCTGCTGTACAACTTGAGACTGATGTGGCATTAGCGCCCGCTACTACCGAGGCCATGGACACCTCGGCCGATAACACTGAGACTAAGGAGAACGATATAGCAACTGCTGGACCACAAGCAACCACCGAAGTCAATGCGCCCGATGGCGAAGGCAAGACAGAAGTAGCTACTCTTCCTTCCGACGTCGCCGACGCTGCCGATGCCGCAACACCATCAGGCAACAAGAACGGAAAGAGAAAGTCAACCTCGGGCGTTCCAGAGCACAAGAGCAAGAAGTTGAACAAGAAGAAGTCGCTAGCTCAGTTGAATCTTGATATCAAGGCCGGCGACTACTACTGGGCCAGACTGAAGGGATACCCTCCGTGGCCCTCGGTAGTCTGTGACGAGGACATGCTCCCCGAAATCCTTCTCGGCAGCAGACCCGTCAGTGCCAAGCGTGCTGATGGCTCTTACCGTGAGGACTTTGAGGATGAAGGCAAGAACGCCCGCGACAGAACCTACCCAGTCATGTTCCTGGGCACCAACGAGTTGTGAGTAACTTATCTTCCATCCAAGTACGCGCATCCCTAATTCGCTATCTAGCTCATGGATGGTAAACACTTCCCTTGCCAAGCTCGAACCAGGTGAATGTACCCCCGACAAGCAAACCGGCAAGATGTCCAAGGCCTTGAAGGAGGCTTACGACATCGCCGAAGAACGACACGACCTCGACTACTTCAAGAACATGCTTGAGGAATTCATGCAGCAACAGAAGCAGGCACAAGAGGAGGCAGCTGCCAAGCAAGCCGAGAAGGAAGCCAAGGCTGCCGCAAAGGCTGAGAAGGCCGAAAAGGCCGCTGCTGAGAAGACTACCAAGGAGAAGAAGGATCGCAGAAAGAGCAAGAGCAAGGAGACGGTCTCTGACGGCGATGACATGGATCTTGATGTCCCCGAAGAGGCAGAGAAGCCAAACAAGAAGAGAAAGAAGGATGCCGATGATGAGGGCGAGGCCCCCAAGGTAAGAGGACATTCTCTGAGAATGTTCATTATCGAAACTGACATGAACATAGGCTAAGAAGACACCCAAGGCACCAAAGGTCGCAGCCGCTAAGACTAACGGTGAATCGGCCAAGAAAGCGACAAAGCCTAGAAAGATCGTGCAGAAGCCCGCAGATGAAGAACCCATCACCGAGGCCGAGAAGCAAGAACGTCGCGAAAAAGCCGTCCTTTATCTGCGCCACAGATTGCAGAAGGGCTTCCTGATGCGCGACCAGACACCCAAGGAAGACGAGATGTCTAGCATGAACGACTTCTTCAACCAACTCGAGGGCTACCAAAACCTTGAACCCTCCATCATTCGCGGCACAAAGATCTACAAGGTGCTTCGTGGCATTATCAAGCTTTCATCGATTCCCAAGGAGGAGGAGTACCAGTTCAAGAAGAGATCAAACGATCTCCTTGCTTCGTGGCACGAGGCACTCGGTTCCAAGGGCGATGAGAAGGAAGACGAAAAGGCCGAAGAGCAAACCAGTGGCGAGAAGTCAGAGGAGGTTGTCGAGAAGACGGAACCCAAGGAGCCTACCGAGGTCCCGGCTGCCGCTGCCGCCGACCAGGACGTCGCCATGACCGACGCAAAGGAAGAAAATAGTGAGACTGCACCTGCTGCAGCCAGCGAGACCGCAACCACCGCATAAACGTCGCTTCATGTTGGCTTTATTTCAAAAGGCGCGCTACGAAGGTTCAAGGAGCCCTGGCTTGGCTGTCGAGGAAGATCGACTCATTGCTTGCATCGTTTTGCTCATTTTCCAAGGAGGCTCTGTCATAGAAGCGATACGTCTATTGCTATGACACCAAGTTAGCAATGAAATTCCACCAGTTCAACTTTCAAGAAGAATAATGTGTACGTGTCCTCTAGAATATATCATGCACGATCGATAGCGTGTATGTTCCTGTGTCAGGTACAGATGAGTACCTCAGGTACTTAATGGCTTTTGTGACGCTGCAGACCCCGCGCTCCCCGCACTCGTCAACCAAAAATGTTGGCGCAGAGCAGCAATGTCGACAGTTTCCACGAAGTCGTTCCAAGAGTAAGATGGCGACAACACACGACGCAGAGGCCTTGATCACCTCTCATGATCCCCACCACCCTGCAAACTTGATCTGCGAGCTCTGCAAGAAGTTCTATACTCTTGGATGGGTATGCCGTCTCCACGACTAGCCGCGACCGCTTTGTCGAAACCACTACTTACGCTTGTTGTCAGGTCACTGGAACTGGTGGTGGCACCTCGATCCGTGATGGCGAACGTATCTACATTGCGCCCTCGGGTGTTCAGAAAGAGCTCATGAAGCCGCAAGACCTGTTCGTCATGGACTACGCGACACGGGAATACTTGCGCAGACCTCCGGTAGGCACAATTGGACGCCTTGGACTCAAGAGACGCGACGACTGAACGAGATGGATATATAGGTACTGAAACCTTCGGCATGCACACCTCTTTTCATGGCTGCCTTCACACTGCGCGGTGCCGGCTGCTGCATCCACACACATAGCAAGGATGCTGTCCTAGTGACACTGCTCTGCGAAGCTGCTGGTACCGATGTTTTTGAAATCCAGAAGCTCGAGCAGATCAAGGGTATTCCAAAAGGCTACGGTGAGGAGAAGAAGGGAAACCTTGGTTACCACGATCGTCTTCGCATTCCCATAATCGACAACACTGCGCATGAGGAGGATCTGAAGGATACACTTGAGGCTGCTATCCAGCAATGGCCCGACACTCACGCCGTCCTGGTCAAGAGACATGGAATGTATGTGCTTCACGACAAACGGTTCGACAGAGCGACAGTATGCTGACGATTTGCTAGCTACGTTTGGGGCAAGGATGTTGCTCAGGCGAAGACCCAGTGTGAAAGGTATGTCCTTCCCCCATAGCAACAAGAAGAACAAGACGAGAGTCTAACGTGACGACAGTCTGGACTACATCTTCCAGCTTGCAGTCGAGATGCACAAGCTGGGCTTGCCATGGATCCCAAAATAATCGCATACAAATCATGACCTAGTCGCGATAGACTGTCTGTTGACAAATGAGAAGTAGACGACCTTGGTATACTATGTATAGAGAGAGACATTGTTCGAGTCTAGCATTTCGAGAATATACCCACCTGACCATACTCTATTGATCCTGATCCGCATCTGGAAAGACTCAGCTTCATAATGTGCCAGGCACACTCGTAAGTATATATTGCAGTAGTATATGTAACGTCGTGTAGTGCATTCTTCAGAATTGCTAAGTGGGATGTGCATTGAGATTGCGCTGACTCAGGAGATGACATGAGACACTGTATGGAATGTCAAAGTTCAGAGACATTGAATTTGACGGCGGGACATTGCAGACGAGGGGCCTTGAGATTACCGCATTCAGGCAATGCGCCAGAAAGGTCGCCTTGAAAAAGAGTGACGGCATGCTGCAAGTTTTCTCGTCAGTGCATCCGTAAAGCTGACATCGCTACATGACTTGAATAGTGGATAGCCAAGCACAAAGAGCGAGCAGGAACGATGCAGGCGAGGAGAGATGAAAGTATCGGAGTCGACCGATCTGCTGCAAGCCGCGATATCCCTGCAAGCGATGCTTTCTCCGTAGATCTGCCTGCACTTTTGCTCGTCGACCGTCTATTTTTAAACACACCCTCTACCATTCATTTTGCGCCTTTCCTATTACCTCCAAGGTTCGAGAAATATAAAGGGTCTTGGCCACTGGAAAAAGTCTTCGATGTTCAAATTAAGCAAATTTAGCCTTTACGGACACGAAAAGTGGACGGTCCGCCCAACGGGCCTTGACATCATCAGCGCCTCCCACGCACTTGCAAAGTGTAGCATTCTCGCCTTGTTGGCAGCGTTACATGGTGTCAGAGGCCGGCCAGGGCGAGAATTGGCTTCATGGGTTTAAGAATAGCAAAGGTAAGTTGAGGGTTTCGGTACGAGGCCTGATGATATAAGTATTGAGGAGCAGCACTTTTTATATTTCTTGGTCACTCTTGTCTGTATCGCCAATAATCTACCATTAAACTCACAATCTTTACGAAGATGTTCAGACAACTATCGATAGCCGCTGTGGCCCTGTCACTGGGTTCGTTTAATACCGCTGCAACATTTATGCAAGAGCTTTCTTACTGATGTCTAAGCAGCAACTTCTCAAGTATCGGCTAAGCCAATCCAACGCAGAGCAGCTGGTGATTCTTCATTCGACTACATTGTCGTTGGCTCAGGTCCTGGTGGTGTCACAGTCGCCGACAAGCTCTCAGAAAGCGGCGCATCAGTACTCCTAGTCGAGCGTGGTCAGGCAACCACTGGTCAGTGGGGCGGCAACAACAAGCCTCAATGGCTGGACAACACTGGCTTAACATTCTACGACGTCCCTGCTCTGGATGACCAGATCTGGACTAAGGGCGGTGACTTCACAAACGACATCTTCTGTCCCGACATTGTCGGTGGAATCTCAGGATGTGTTCTTGGAGGTTCGGGTGCTATCAACTCTGGTCTTTGGTGGAAGCCTACATCCTGGGACTGGGATACCATGTTCCCCGAGAAGTGGAACAGCACCAACATGGCCAACGTGACCGAGCGCGTTTTCTCGCGTCTGCCAGGCACTGAGGTCCCCTCTCAAGATGATAAACTATACTACCAGCAGGGTGCGGATATCATTGAGGGTGCTCTCGCTGCTGCCAACTGGACTGAGGTCAGCGCCAACAGCGTTCCCGATCAAAAGGACAGAGTCTACTCCAACACTACCTTCATGTTCCAGAACGGTGAGCGCAGTGGACCCATGTCGGTTTACCTCGGATCGGCTTACCCTCGCCCTAACTTCTCGCTTTACACCAACGCCATTGTCGAGAGGGTCATCAGAGAAGGCTCGAAGATCACCGGAGTTGAAATCTCCAACACTGCCGATGATGGTTTCAGAGGTACCGTCAAGGCAAACAAGGCTGTTGTACTCGCCGCCGGTGCATTTGGCACTCCCAAGGTCTTGATGAGAAGTGGTATTGGCCCAAGAGATCAGCTTGAGACTGTTCGCAATGCTGAAGGCTCGAAGATGGTCAGCGAGGATCAGTGGATTGACTTGCCCGTTGGTTACAACCTCATGGACAACATCAACACCGACATTGTCATCTCTCACCCTGATGTCGTTTACTACGATTTCGCTGGTCTTTGGAACAACCCCAACCAAGGTGATGTTGACGCTTACCTTAATGGACGCACCGGCATGCTCGCTCAGTCTGCTTCCAACCTCAACCCCATGATCTGGGAAATGCTGAACGGTACCGATGGCCTTCAGGGTCTGCAATGGACTGCCCGCGTCGACACTTCTCTTGACATCAACAACGATGCCAAGCACAACATGGTTCTCGCACAGTACATCACCCTCGGCCAGGCTGCCCGTGGTAGAACCACCATCACTTCTGACCTCAAGATGAACGTCTCATCTCCTGTATCCGTCATGGACCACGAGTCTGACCAGATCGCCATTGCTCAGGGTATCGATGACATGAGAAACATCCTCAAGAACGTCCCTGGTCTTGAGATCCTTTCTCCTGCTGCTGATGTTTCTTCCCTCGATTACGTCAAGTCTACTACTCACTTGTACGTCAACCACTGGTTGGGCAGCTGCAAGATGGGCAACAACGACGGCACCTCGGTCGTCGATGCCGACTCCAAGGTCTACGGCACTGACAACTTATTCATTGCCGACGGATCCATCTTCCCTGGTCAGACCACCTCGAACCCCCAGGCTGCCATTACCATTGTTGGTGAGCGCGTTGCTGAGCTTGTTCTTGCTCTCAACTTGTAAGGAGCTATCGTGACATGGCAATACTCTAGAGCCATATAATACTGTACATAAGACACGAATGATGAAACTAAAAGTACTTCTAAACTTTTCTCGACATGAACTTGGTGATGTTTTGTATTTCGTGGTGGTTGTGAGGCTAGGTTGTCCCTCAGTTTGTATAGTCTGGTGAGCTACGAGGGCGAGTCTATCGGCCCATGCTGTTGATCATTTCACGTTGAGCTGCTCTTTCGCGATTTGCTTCCGAGAGCGGCGGTATGCTTCTCAGATCGCCAACAACGTCCTTTGCCTTGCCGAAGTAGACTTCCTCTGTTTGTGATGCATTAGTAACTGTACGTTTGGTATTGACATGTAGTAAGTGCTCACGTAGCAAGTTGCGCATCTTCAGCTCCATGTCCTCGACGAGTTTGCCAACATTGGCGACGTGAGTCTCGTCGGCATCGACGGGCATGTCTGATTCCACTTGTCTGGTCATGTTCCCGGCGAGATCGAGACTGCCCAGAGCATCACCCTTTGTGCCGAGGTTCAGGATGACGGTAGATGTGAGCTTGTACTTTGCGGTGCGGCCACGCTCGGCGACCTCGAGAACGTGAATGCTGTCCCAAGCTCCCGACGCAGCAGTCTGGGAAGATGACTTTTTGAGCAGCACGACACCCGCAAAGCCATCGTCTAGGTTCCAGAGGTAGACTGATGAGGTACCACCTTCGTAGTATCTGTTGTCCCGTCTCAGCACATTGATCTTCTGTATCACTCTTTCTCTTTTCGACTCACAGCTCGCGGTAGACATCAAAAGCTTCGTTTGCGCGGACTTCCAAGCGACGGACACGTTCGGAGCTCATCTCGGCGTCGTCGACAGGAGGGTCGAACTCGTTGCTCCAGGGGCTGCGGTAGCTGTCGCCATCACGGTTGTAGTCGCAGAGAAGGTAGTCGCGACCAGTCTTCTTACAACGACGGACTTCGAGAGGTTGATCTACCGAGGCGAGCAGTTCTTCCTCATGTTCGGGGACCAGGCTGCAGATGGCCGAGAGGTTGGCGGCTGTGTTCTTTGGGTTGAGGCGTCGGAGGAGATCGCTGTTGGGATTCTATGATTAGTAAATTGTACTGAGGTTAAGAAAGGTGCAAGGCTTACAGCGCACTGTCGAATTGGTCTGCCATGATTGCCAATGCGCGTGTATATGGCTATAAGAGCACTGGTGTTGTTGCTTGGGTCGGCATCGTGACGGGGTCCAAGCACTCCCCCACGTCAGTGACTTCCGTTTCAAGAGCTTCGCCGCAGCCTCCTCCGCCCCTTCTTGTATTTATCCCATGTCTGTAACTAGTTCCCATTCTGCATCTTCAAGCCGGAGCAATCGCGATGTCCTTGTAAGATTAGAGTCCTACATAGTCACTTGCACTTCCAGCGAACGATAGTCAAGTACATGTCCTTCAGATATTCATATATGCCAGTCGCGTTCATATCCTTGCGGGGTCAAGTTTGTTGCACAAGACCATGTGTTCCAGCTCGGGCTGAGTGGCTCATCGTGCCTGCCTCGCTGATATCCGTCAATTCGTCTGTTTATAATGACAATTATATCCTGTCCGAGAAGGAGCAGACCATCCGCATGTCGGAGCACGCCGTAGACCGGGGCGAGCCAGAGCACCCCGCCAATCAGCAACTGCCATCCAAGACTCCACGCTTCAGCTCCAGGAGACTTTGGAGATAAGTCGTTAAATGGTCAACCTTACTTGTTGCTTTTGACCTTTCTGGCTGGACTCTATCGTCTTCTTCCCTCGAATTATATATACTGGACGTTCCGGGTATCCGACTGAGGCTTCTGTTTGATTTCGCTTCTTGTCTTGTCTTCTTATTTGCCTTATCTTTGACAACGTTCAACTTGAATCATCATGATTATGTCGACGACCAACGGACATACCTCTGGACAGACGATTTACTTGGGTGCATTTGCTCATTGCACCGCTCTTCAGGAAGTCGAGATTTGCGAGGCCGGAGCTATTGGTGTCGATTCAGATGGCAAGATTGCATTCATCGAGCGAGACATTGGAGACATTCCAGCATATCAACTACGTGAGCGAAAGGAAGGCTGGGAGCATGCAAAATTCGTCCAAATACAAGACCAAGGTTTCTTCTTCCCTGGCTTCATAGGTGATTACGATCAATCTCTACCAAGGAAGGTACCCCTGGCTAACGCAGTTGCCCAAAAGATACACACATTCACGCTTCTCAATATCCAAACTCTGGCATCTTCGGGAAATCAACATTATTGGACTGGCTAAACACATACACTTTCCCACTGGAGTCGTCATTCACAGATCTGACAAAGGCTCGACGCATCTATGCTCGCGTCGTCAATCGCACTCTATCTCACGGCACAACAACAGCCTGTTACTATGCAACCGTGCACGTAGAAGCCACAAACCTTCTCTCCGACATATGTCTATCGAAAGGCCAACGTGCATTTGTCGGCCGCGTCTGTATGGACCAATTAAGCCCAGACTACTACCGTGACGAAAGCACCGAAGCAGCAATTGAAGCAACAGAAGCCTGCATCGCACACGTCAGCAAAATCGACCCAAAACACCACTTCATCACCCCAATAATCACGCCTCGCTTCGCACCTAGCTGTAGTGAAGGATGTCTAAGTGCTCTGGGTAAATTGGCCAAAGAAACCGGTCTTCCCATCCAAACGCATATTTCAGAAAACAAATCCGAGATTGAATTGGTGGCGGAGATGTTCCCGAGCAGTAAGTCATACACCGATGTCTATGACAAGGCTGGACTGCTCAACTCAAAGACTATTCTCGCACATGCCGTTCACTTGACACCTGAAGAGCGTGCATTGGTTCGTTCTCGTGATGCAAAGATCAGTCATTGTCCAGCTTCCAATACAGCATTGACATCTGGAGCGGCGCCTGTACGTGTTCTACTCGACGAAGGTCTCACGGTTGGTCTCGGAACAGACGTCAGTGGAGGGTACAGCCCCAGCATCTTGGAGGAGGCCCGTCAAGCTATCTTGGTGAGCAGACATGTGGCCATGGTCGATGGTGATGCCGCGAAGCTGAGCACAGAAGAAGCTCTATGGCTAGCGACGCGAGGTGGTGCCAAAGTAGTGGGCCTGGAGAATCGTGTCGGTGGCTTCGAGGTCGGCATGGATTGGGATGCCCAAATGATCAGTTTAGACGTTGTTAGCGAAGACGGCGAGCTGGAAGACGCCCAGAACAAAGGGCCCGTTGACGTGTTCATGTGGGAGAGCTGGCCAGACAGAATCAACAAGTGGTTCTACGGTGGAGATGACAGGAACACCGCAGCAGTGTGGGTAAAAGGTCGCTTGGTGCATGCAACCCCAAAGTACAGAGGTTAATGATAAGACGACTTGGTCACTACCAATAGAAGATGCTCAGATAGATAATCTTGAAAGAGCTGGAAATCCAGCGTTGGAATTTAGAACCACAATTATATACACCACCCACTAAAATTCAATACGGCATGGGTCTTGAACAACCAAATGTCCAAGGGATATAGTCCTTCTTAAAGCGTGTTTCCCCCGAAAAATCGCCAAAGAAAATAAAACAACCCTTGATATTCGTCCTCTACAAGTTTAAACAGACCCCTCTTTTGTTTGGGGTATCTCATCTATGCCGCGGGTGCGGGCTTGCTGCCATCGTCGTTAACATAACTCTCCCAGTTGGCAAGAATGTTGCCAATCTTGGGTGAGTTGGTCAGGCGGTACACATCCTCAAAGTACTCCTTGGTGATCTCGAATGGCCTGGCGGTGACGTTGGGAATGTATTTGCCAACGAGCTTGCTGGGATCGATGCTTGTCTTGTTGATCTTCTTGAGCAAGAAGGAACGGAAAGGCTTGACACCTGAACGCAGGAAGGTACTGTGGAATGGCACATCGATACCCTTGAGAGGGATAGTGGCGAAACCACGCTGGAGGTCCAGAGGCTTAGGCTTGGCCTCAGTCTGCTCCGCACATCCCTTGATGATCTCGACGAGATGGCTCTTGACGTCCTCGAGAGACATGGTCTGCATCAAAGATTGAATGTCAATCTTCTGTACCTTGAGGTAGTTGAGAACGTTGGCCAAGCAGTCCAGCGCACGCAGATCACCAGCGGCGACGTACTGCATGTTGGCGATGTTGTAGTTGACGATCTCGAGAAGCCATGTAGTGGTCTCGGCGATGTTTTCAACGACGTATTGCAGAGCCTGCTCAGTGAAGGTCTTGCCAATACGCGAAGGGTTGACAGCGCACATGGAGTAGTTTGAGCGACCGGCCTCATCACGCTCGACAGCAACTTGCATGGTCAGACCACGGTAGAACACAACCGAAACCAAACTCTCGATGGGCATGACCTCAGCCATGGCAGCGAGAGCAGAGTATTCTCCGAGAGAGTGACCTGCGAAAGTGCTGTCACGTTGCACAAGACCCTTGGAGCGCATGTCCTCGAAGGAGGCCTTCTCCATAAGGGTAAGTGCAGGCTGTGTGAATTGAGTAGCCGACAGCAGACCAGTTGGCGAGCGGTAGGTGTATGATGTGGTAGACTCGTTGACCTCCTTAAAGATCTTCTCTGACTTGATGCTTCCATCGGCGGCAACGGTCTCGAAGGTCATCGACATGTAGTTCTGGCGAATGGCCTTACCACGAGGGCCACCGAAGTGAACAGTCATCTCGTTAGGGTTGTTCTTGACAATGTTGGTGATGGCGAAACCATAGTTGTCGAGGAAGTGCTTGTCTGCTCTATCCCAGACTTCCTTGGCGACAGGACTGCTTGCGTAAAGCTCCATACCCATGCCCTGTTCTTGAGAACCTTGACCAGTGAAGACGTAGGCAGAAACAGGCTGCTCAACTTCTGCCTCACCAATAAGAACCTTGTCCTCGGTCTCCTTGTTGCGTGCCTCGACGGTAATGATCTTGCGACCAGAAACCATACCAATGTGCTGCAGGGTGACCTGGATAGTGTCGTTGGGAAGAACCATGCCAACAAGGTTGACGTGGAAGCTGCGAACGCGACCAACGTTGTTCTCGGCAGCCCAAGTCTCAACCAGACTTCTGACGGCAGCACTCGAGTACATACCGTGAGTAATGGTGCCAGGAAGGTTGGCGTACTTGGAGAAGACACGAGAAACGTGAATGGGGTTGTAATCACCCGATACCTTGGCGTAAGTCTCGTTGGATGCGGGTGCCTTGAGCTCAAGAGGGGTCTTGCCGTTCAATGGGATAGGGTTCTCGAAGTTGACAGGCTGATCAATGGCAGAACCGTGACGCTCAAGGTAGTCGATGACAGGGTTTCCGTGCGAGACACCAGCTTCGTATTCGACCGAGGCGAGTTGGATGATCTCCTTGCTAGGCAGCTCAATCTCAACCTGGCCAACAGTCTCGACAGTGCTGAAGACGTTCTCATTCTTGTAGCGCACCAAGCTTTGCAGGCGGAAAGTGATAGTCTGACCAAGAAGATCGATCTCGGTGTCCTCAAGACGGAACCATTCCTTTGACTGGAGGACTGCAACATCCTTGCTGGTGGCAAGAGTGATCTGCATAGGCTTCTCGGTCTTTCTTTGGAAAGTGTTCTCGAAGTCAGTGTAAGCACCGCGGTACAAGAACTGACTGGTGACCTCCATAACGGGCTTGCCATCACGGGTAATGGTACCGCAAACCTCGACCATCTTGCCAGAAGCCTGGTTGATCACAGCGTTGACCTCGGCAGTGGTGTCGAGGACATCGCCCTTCTTCAGAGGAGCAGCGCCAGGAATCATACGGAAGCCGTTGGAAAGGTGAACGAGCTTGAGGAGGTCACCATCGATCTTGCGAGGGAAGATAGGCTTGGTGATAGCCTTCCATCCGACAACAATGGCGAAGTCCATAGGAGCAAAGACCTCCTTACCGGGACGATCGACAAAGGCCTCGCCGGTGTTGCCGACAGCGTGAACGAAGTCATTGATGGCCTCGCTGGTAACAGTGGCTCTGCCACCATCGAAGCGAGAGGTGACAGGGGTGTCGAAGGGAACGTCAGCATCGCCGAACCAGATCTTGTAGTAGAACTCCTTGATGCGGTCGTTACGAGCATCCATGACCTCTCTGATTGGGGCGTAACCAGTCTCAGGGTGGTATGTGAACTTCAAGGGCAAAGCGACAGGCGAGTGAGTGGCGGAACGCTCCTCAATGAGCTTGACGGTAATCTCGTTGTTGGCGATAGGACCAATCTCGATAGTTTGGACGAATTTGCCACTTGAGGTAGGCTCCTTGACAGTGATAACAGTCTTGCTGGGATCGTTGGGGTAGTTGATCTCGACCATCATACCGGGAGCAGGTGCAAAAATGCGCTGCATAGGGTTGGTGTTGAATCTCTGACCTTGAACAAAAACGTCTGCAGTGAAGAAAGCGTGTCTCCATGAGTACGTCTTGCCAGCAAGCAGAGACAACCACGAGTCTGACTTGGGAAGAGCTGCACTGGGCGAGGCAGAGAGGCGGTAGATGGTCTTGTTGTTGAGCTCGGATACGGTCAAACCCTCAACATCAATCTCATCGCTGGCCTCGACGAGCTTTCCACCGAAGTACTCGACAACGGGGATCTTCGACTCATCGCCACCGTAAAAGTCTCTGAGCAGGTACTGAATGTGACCCTCGTGAACACCGTCAAGAATCTCCTTGATAGGCTCATCGACCTTGGTGGAGTACTTGACAGCCATGGGACCCTGGAGAATACAGGTTCTGCCAACATCCTCGCCAACAACAGCAGCAAGATCCTCAGACTGCCAGAGAGAGTCCTTCTTGAAGAAGAACTCGAAGCTGCCATCGAGAGCAGGCACGAATGGCACAGGCTTCTGTCCACGTCGCTGGCAGAGCTGGATGAAGTGTTGGACATCTTGAGCGTTGATAAGCTGCTTGTCGGCCTCAGGATAAGCAGCTACGAATTTCTCGACGACAGCGAAAGGCTCGTTCATCTCGGCGTAGTTCTGGACGAGCGAGCTCTTATTGGCAGCGGTGGTGAAACGCTCCTCGACACGACGGATGAAGTCGACGGTGAGTCTGGCGAGAGAGGGATCGATCCATCTCTTCTCCTTCTTCACGTACATCAACTCAACCATGCGGTGGACAACCTCGGCGTAGGTCATGTCTTCAAGGTCAACAGAGACACCGGCAGAGTTACGACCAAACCAGACCTTCTGGAAGTCATCGTTGAGCTTCTTGATGATGTGGTCGCGGTTCTTCTTGAGCTCAGGAATACGCTTGGCCTTGTCCAGAGAAAAGATCTTCTGATCCATCTCGGCCCAGAACTTGACACCGCGGGTGGCGAGCTTGTGAATGGGCTCGCCCATCTCAGAGCGAACAGTGATGACACCACCAGCCTCACCCTTGTAAGTCTTCTCCCAATCAGCATCGTCGAGACCAGGAGCATCAACGATAGCCTGCTTGGCAGCAGGAGCAGTCTTAGCCTCCTTAGCGACCATGACACGACTGCCGAAAAGAACACCATCGAAAGGCATAGGAGGATATCCGAACTTGCTTGCCCATTGACCAGTGAGGTAAGGGTAGGTATCCTCGGCAGCACCGAAACCACTTCCGGCAATGAGGACGAGGTTGGGACACTTGCGAATTCTGCCATACATCTGGAACATAGGCTGGTGGAAGTCCTCGAAAGAGTGGTGACCACCACCACGACCACCAGTCCACTGCATGATGACAGGGAAACCAGGGTTGGCCTTTGCAATGTTGATACACGACTGGATGGCCTCAACCGAACCAGGCTTGAATGCAATACGCTTGATGCCCAGAGTCTGGATGTACTCGTTGGCAACCTCGATAGAAGGAACACCAGCACCAATGGTGAGGGACTCGATCGGAACGCCGTCAGCACGCAGTCTGGCGATCATGGGGATCTGCCATGCCATAGCTTGAGGGCTGACATAAATCAGGTTAATCGAGATACCACGGCCAGCAGGAATGGACTTCTCGATCTTGGCGATGGCCTCGGTCATCTTGGCATCAGTGAAGTAGCCACCACCAGCCAGTTCGATCTCGTAACCAGCGTTCATGGTGGCAGAGACAAAGTCTGTAACGACAGTGCAAGGAGTCATACCAGCAACCATGACAGGAGGAAGACCAAGCATGCGACTCATCTTGGTGTCAACAAAGGTCTGGCCGGCTGAAGTACGGGCAAGCTTAGGGCCATGCTCCTTGACCCAGTCGACGGCGTACTTGACGGCGTGTTCGGCGTCGCGGTCGAAGATTTCCGGCTTATACCCAACTTCGACGTTGGTGCCGTCCATGGTGCCGGCAAGAATGACACGGACACCAGTTCCATCCTTGTTGCGGTTGGTGAGAACACCAAGACCGGAGATACCGCCAGGACCGAAGTCGAGAACATGGGTGGCTCTAGGGAAAACAGTTGCGGTCTCCCAGTTGACTGAGTCTTGGGTGATCATACGCACGAGATGAGGGACAATGTTGTCGGCGCTCTCCTGGCTGATATCCTTGCCAGTGTTGGTGTCGAAGAGCGGGATACCAAGATCGGAGCTGGGGATAACGATATCCTTGAGGTCCTCCTGGAGGTGGGCATCTGCCTCGGCGAGGTACTTGCTGTGGAAGGGGGCGGTAATGGGGAGGAAACGGTTGACGAAGCGGACCTTGCGGTCGGTGAAGGGGATGCGGCTTTGGTCGAGACCAGTAGGAGCCTTGACTTTGCGGAGGCGAAGGTTGAGACCGTAGAGCGACATGGGAGGACCAGTTACAACAAAGTTGCGAGCGCTGTTGACAAGTGAGATGGCAATGTGGCGGTCTTCGGGAAGATGCTGGTTGGTAGCATCAATGTGGGTCTGGACAGCCTCACGGGTGAGGTCGCGGATGGACAGCATGGGAGTGGGAGTTCCCTCGCCGCTGTCAATAGAGTCCTGGAGGGTTGAGGGAGCCAACGAGGTACGGGGGTATGCCTGCTGACTGCGCGAGCCGATCCAGAACAGAATCGAGAGGGCATCTCTTGAAGCCTTGTCGAAAGTTTCCCAACTCTTAGACGCAGCGATGGCTGCGGCAGTCACAACACCCTGGGAGTGACCGGTGGTACCGCTGAGTCTGTCGCGCACATTTCCGGGGTGTGTGCCAAGGACTCTGCAGGTCACGACAAAGTGTGCGAGCTGTGTGAGACCGATCAGGGGGAGACTGACGGGTGCTGAAACGAGGTAGTCGATGTCGGGCTGGGCGTCCTTGTTGTGCAACCAGCGCATGACATCCAGACCCTTGGGGTAGAGCTTCTCGACCTGGGGCTCTCTGGACAGCGTCTGCAAGTGTGCAGCTGCCGCAGTGATGAAGTCCTCGACAAATGAGGGGTAGGTGGTGTAGATTTCTCTCAACTCTTCGAAGTACTCCTCGATGTTGCCCTGGCCACCGAAAACGGCGTAGATGAAGGCGTTCTCGTCAGCAGCCTCGCGCAACAGAGCCGACTCATGAGACTTGATCGGCCTGCTGACGGCAGCTCTGGCGGCGTAGTACGACGAAACAGTGGCGAGCTTCTTCTCGTAGATGCCGGGCAGAGAAGCGGCGATGGCGTGGACCTCGTTTCCACGGAGGAAGGCACGCTCGAACTCGTGGAGGACAAGCTTGAGCACCTCCTCAAAGGAGCCCGGGTCATCGCCCTCGTCGCACTCGCGGGCGACAAAGCCAATGTAGCGGGCTACAAGCTCGGTGACAGATGAAGGCTCATCATCTTGAGCAAGCTCGTCTGTGGGTGTGGGAAGAGTGGCGATGAAGGCATCCTTAAGTTGCGAAGCGCTGAAGTGGAGAGCAGTGGGTATTAAAAACGAGTACTCGAGAGAGCCGTGCGAAAGGATAAGAGGGCGAGAAACAGCCTGAGAACGGGGTGTCGAGACACCGGTCTGTGAGCCGGAGCCGTACATGATGAAGAAAAGCTGTATACGTGACCGCTGGAGACAACAGCTGGTCAGCAGGAGGTTGAAAAAATGGTAGAGAAATTAATGCGGGGGTGCCGGGGGTTTGAGAGGCAACCTCGACGGCGCATTCAATTCAAAGACAAGGGCCAATTCAGAAGGCAGCGGCAATTGAGCATGATTGAGCTTACCTAGGAGTCTCACGAAGCAACGTGGCAGCGAGAAAAAGAAGGACAATTGGCCTCGTGACAAATTCGAAGCAACTAAAGTGCAGGCAACAGCTCCGCGAACAGACTAGACTCCCTCGGGGAAGAGAGTAGAGCTGGAGGGGAGTAAGGTGCAGCTGGTCTGAGTAAGGATTGAGATGCCAGACAGCAAGAGGAGGATGGGAGTGAGGAGGGCAATGGAGGGAAGGCGGCGATTCGGGTGGTGTAGGAAAGTGGCCTTTCTTTACGAGATAGCTTGAGCCCTGTCTGGCGGAGGTGAAGTTTGAGCGTGCGGCAAGTCAGACCAGGGGTGACCGGCTCTCTGCCGGTGGGCCCTTTAGCGCCGAAGTAATATGCACCTGGAACGCGTGCTTCGAAATGTTCCTCCCCAACTGTCTACCTAAATTGTTGACTCAACATGTTGAGCATGCAATGCCGGCCTCCCCGGTTATTCACAGGCTGCAGTGTAAGACTCGGGCTATCTACACGACCGCATTGCGCGCTCGAACAGGCATACGTCGGCCAAACGGACGTGGGACGCAGGGAAAAGCAACAATTAGATGAAGCCTCAAATTCCAATCTCTACCGCACTAGCTCCCGCGCTCTAAAAGTTGTGGCTTGGCACGACCGCTCACCGAATTCTAGAGGACAGCAGTCGCGACAGAAAATTGAAGAGGCCAGTCAGCAATCGTATCATTATTTGTGCCTCATCTCAACCTCTGCACGTTGGTATCAACTCCCCTCACCAGCCTCCGAGTGCGTGGTACAGCCTTACTCATCCTTCTTCTTGCTCCTCGACGCTTTCTCGGTCTATTGATCATCGAAGGTGCCCGAGCATTTCCACGCAGCTCTTGAAGCTAGCTGACCCTTCTTTCTTCTCCGCACTCTGAGAGCATTGAAGTTCTATTCCTCACTTTCATCTCCTGTCTCGTCTCGCTCCGACGCTCCGCGAGACCTCTCTCTCTCCCTCTTCCATCTTTTTTCAATCGCTCGTTCGGTTGTACATTCTTTGTAATTTGCTGTTTGCTGTTTCTCTCTCGCCATCATGCGTCCCGAGGTCGAGCAGGAGCTCGCCCACACGCTCCTTGTCGAACTTCTCGCATACCAGTTTGCCTCGCCCGTGAGATGGATTGAGACACAAGATGTCATTCTCGGCGAGAAGACCACCGAGCGTATTGTCGAAATCGGTCCCGCAGACACCCTTGGTGTTATGGCCAAGCGCACACTCGCCTCAAAGTACGAAGCCTACGATGCAGCAAGATCAGTGCAAAGACAGATTCTGTGCTACAACAAGGACGCAAAAGACATCTACTACGATGTTGACCCCGTTGAGGAGGAGGAGGCTGCTCCGGCACCCGCTGCTGCTGCCGCTGCTCCCTCCGCTGGCTCTGCAGCACCCGCCGCCGCAGCAGCACCCCCACCACCGAGTGCTGGCCCGGCAGCGTCAGTTGCAGATGCACCTGTTGGTGCCGTGGATATCTTGAGAACATTAGTAGCCCAAAAGCTGAAGAAGCCGTTGGGCGACATTCCCCTTAGCAAGGCCATCAAGGACTTGGTTGGAGGTAAGCAGACTCGGTCTCGAGCGATTCTAGTGTACAATCTCTAATCAAACTCCCTTGCAGGTAAATCAACACTCCAGAACGAAATTCTCGGTGACCTCGGAAAAGAGTTTGGCTCAACACCTGAAAAGCCAGAAGACACACCACTCGATGAGCTGGGTGCTTCTATGCAGGCCACCTTCAATGGTCAGCTCGGCAAGCAGTCTTCTTCGCTCATTGCCCGTATGGTGTCCTCCAAGATGCCTGGTGGCTTCAACATCACCGCAGTCCGCAAGCATCTCGAGACACGATGGGGTCTTGGCTCCGGTCGTCAGGATGGTGTACTCTTGCTGGCATTGACACAAGAGCCTCCTGCTCGTCTGGGTTCTGACAACGATGCTAAGGCATGGTTGGACACCGTCACAAATGCCTACGCCACCCAAGCCGGAATCAGCCTTGCCGCGCCCACCGCTGCTGGTGGTGACGGTGCTGGTGCAGGCGGTATGATGATGGATCCCGCCGCGATCGATGCCCTCACCAAGGACCAGAAGGCCTTGTTCAAGCAACAACTCGAGCTCTTCGCACGTTACCTCAAGATGGACTTGCGCGCCGGCGACAAGGCCGCTGTTACCGCTGCCTCCAACAACACTGCTCTCCAGGCCCAGCTTGACCTGTGGAATGCCGAACACGGTGACTTCTACGCTGCTGGTATCGAGCCCTCATTCAGCCCCCTCAAGGCCCGTGTCTACGACTCGTCATGGAACTGGGCTCGTCAGGACGCACTCAGCATGTACTACGACATTATCTTCGGCCGCTTGACCGCTGTTGACCGCGAGATTGTCAGCCGCTGTATCCAGATCATGAACCGCTCTAACCCCAAGCTTCTCGACTTCATGCAGTACCACATCGACCACTGCCCTACCGAGCGCGGTGAGACTTACGAGCTCGCCAAGGCTCTCGGCCAGCAGCTCATCGACAACTGCAAGGATGTCCTCGACGTCGCCCCTGTCTACAAGGATGTCAATGTCCCCACCGCCCCTCAACTCACCATTGACGCTCGTGGTAACATGAACTACGAGGAGGCACCCAGACAAGCTGTTCGCAAGCTTGAACACTACGTCCGCGAGATGGCTGAAGGTGGCAAGATCTCTGAGTACGGAAACAGGACCAAGGTTCAGAACGACCTCCAGCGCGTCTACAAGCTCATTCGCCAGCAACACAAGCTCACCAAGTCATCGCAACTGCAAATCAAGCAGCTTTACAGCAACATCATCCGTTCGCTGTCGATGAACGAGGGCCAGATTATGCCTACCGACAACGGTAAGAAGGGCCGCAAGGGTCGCGCCAACGGTCAGCTAAAGGCCGGCAAGGTTGAGACCATTCCCTTCTTGCACTTGAAGCGAAAGGAAGAGCACGGATGGGAGTACAGCAAGAAGCTCACCGGTGTCTACCTCGAGGGTCTTGAGGATGCTGCCAAGTCTGGTGTCACTTTCCAGGGCAAGCACGCTCTCATGACCGGTGCTGGTGCTGGTTCTATCGGTGCTGAGGTCCTCCAGGGCCTGATCAGTGGCGGTGCCAAGGTTGTTGTCACTACCAGTCGCTTCTCTCGTGAAGTCACCGAGTACTACCAGTCCATGTACACCCGCTACGGTGCCAAGGGCTCTCAGCTCATCGTTGTGCCTTTCAACCAAGGAAGTCAGCAAGATGTCAATGCTCTCGTCGACTACATCTACGACGAGAAGAAGGGTCTCGGATGGGACCTTGATTACATCGTTCCTTTCGCTGCCATTCCCGAGAACGGTCGCGAAATTGACAATATTGACTCTAAGTCTGAGCTCGCTCACAGAATCATGTTGACCAACTTGCTCAGAATGCTTGGCGGTGTCAAGGCCCAGAAGGCCGAGCGCGGCTTCGAGACTCGCCCTGCCCAAGTCATCCTTCCTCTCTCTCCCAACCACGGTACCTTCGGTAACGATGGTCTCTACTCCGAGTCCAAGCTTGCTCTCGAGACTCTGTTCAACAGATGGCACTCTGAGAGCTGGGGCTCCTACCTTACCATTTGCGGTGCTGTGATTGGCTGGACTCGTGGTACTGGTCTCATGGGTGGTAACAACATTGTTGCTGAGGGTGTCGAGAAGACTGGCGCTCGTACTTTCTCCCAGCAAGAGATGGCTTTCAATATCTTGGGTCTTATGGGACCTGCCATTGTCGACCTCTGCCAAGAGGAACCTGTCTTCGCTGATCTCAACGGTGGTCTTCAATTCCTGCCCAACCTTAAGGAGCTGATGACCAAGCTTCGCAAGGACGTCACTGAGACCAGCGAGATTCGCCAGGCAGTCACTCGTGAGACTTCAGTCGAGAACAAGATCGTTCACGGTGAGAGCCACGAAGCCCTCTACAAGAAGGTCACTGTCCAGCCTCGCGCCAACTTGAAGTTCGACTTCCCCAATGTTCCTGATTGGGAGTCTGAGGTTAAGCCCCTCAACGACAACCTCAAGGGCATGGTCGATCTTGAGAAGGTCGTCGTCGTCACCGGTTTCTCCGAGGTCGGTCCTTGGGGTAACTCCAGAACTCGTTGGGAGATGGAAGCCTATGGCGAATTCTCTCTCGAGGGTTGTGTTGAGATGGCCTGGATTATGGGTCTGATCAAGAACCACAACGGCCCTCTCAAGGGCAAGAGCTACGCTGGTTGGGTTGACGCCAAGACTGGTGAGCCCATCGATGACAAGGACGTCAAGTCCAAGTTCGAGAAGCACATTCTTGACCACTCCGGTATTCGTCTTATCGAGCCTGAGCTCTTCAACGGTTACGATCCCAACAAGAAGCAACTTCTGCAGGAGATTCAGATCCAGGAGGACCTTGACCCCTTCGAGACCTCCAAGGAGACTGCCGAGGAGTTCAGCCGCCAGCATGGCGAGAACGTTGAGATCTTCGAGATCCCCGAGTCTGGTGAATACCAGGTTAGACTGAGAAAGGGTGCTACCCTCCTCATTCCCAAGGCTCTCAGATTCGACCGTCTTGTTGCTGGTCAGATTCCTACTGGTTGGGACGCCCGCAAGTACGGTGTTCCCGAGGACATCATCGGTCAGGTCGACCCTGTCACTCTCTACGTGCTCGTCTGTACCGCAGAGGCTCTCTTGTCCTCTGGTATTACCGATCCCTACGAGTTCTACAAGTACGTTCATATCTCGGAGGTTGGTAACTGTATCGGATCCGGTATCGGTGGTACCACCGCTCTCCGTGGCATGTACAAGGATCGCTTCCTGGATAAACCTCTCCAGAAGGATATTCTTCAAGAGTCTTTCATCAACACCATGTCTGCTTGGGTCAACATGTTGTTGATGTCCTCCACTGGTCCCATCAAGACCCCTGTCGGTGCTTGCGCTACTGCTGTCGAGTCTATCGATATTGGTTACGATACCATTGTTGAGGGTAAGGCCAGAATGTGCTTCGTCGGTGGTTTCGATGACTTCCAAGAGGAGGGCTCGTACGAGTTTGCCAACATGAAGGCTACCAGCAACGCCGAGGATGAGTTTGCACACGGCCGTACTCCCAAGGAGATGTCGAGACCTACCACCACTACCAGAAATGGCTTCATGGAGTCTCAAGGCTGTGGTATGCAGGTCATCATGGACGCCAGACTTGCGCTTGACATGGGTGTTCCGATCTACGGTGTCCTTGGCTTCACTGCTACTGCCACCGACAAGATTGGTCGCTCCGTTCCCGCTCCTGGCAAGGGTGTCTTGACAACTGCTCGTGAGGATACCTCCAAGTTCGCCTCGCCTCTCCTTGACATCAAGTACCGCAAGAGACAAATGGACGCTCGCAGAAAGAACATCAAGACTTGGCAAGAGTCTGAGCTTATGTATCTGCAAGAGGAAGTTGCCGCTATGCAAGCCGAGAACTCAGAGTTCGACGCAGCTGAGTACATGGAGGACAGAGCCCAGTTCATCGAGCGCGAAGCTAAGCGTCAAGAGAAGGATGCCTTGTACAGTCTCGGCAACAACTTCTGGAAGCAGGACCCTCGCATCGCTCCTCTTCGTGGCGCACTTGCTACTTGGGGTCTTACCATCGATGATCTGGATGTCGCTTCTTTCCACGGTACCTCTACTGTGGCCAACGACAAGAACGAGTCCGATGTCATCTGCCAACAGATGGAGCACCTCGGCCGTAAGAAGGGCAATGCCCTTCTCGGTATCTTCCAGAAGTACCTGACTGGTCACCCCAAGGGTGCCGCCGGTGCATGGATGTTCAACGGCTGTCTGCAGGTTCTCAACTCTGGCATTGTCCCTGGTAACCGCAACGCCGATAACGTGGACAAGATCATGGAGAAGTTCGATTACATCGTCTACCCCAGCAGAACCATCCAGACCGATGGTGTCAAGGCCTTCTCGGTCACCTCCTTCGGCTTCGGTCAGAAGGGTGCTCAGGCTATTGGTATCCACCCCAAGTACCTGTTTGCCACTCTTGACCAGGCAGAGTTCCAGTCTTACAAGACCAAGGTCGAGGCCAGACAAAAGAAGGCTTACCGCTACTTCCACGACGGTCTCATCAACAACACCATGTTCCGTGCCAAGGACAAGTCTCCTTACGAGGACGACCAGATGAACACCGTCTTCTTGAACCCCAGCGCTCGTGTGTCGCAGGATAAGAAGACTGCTCAGCTCACATTCTCTGCCACACCCGAGAAGCCTGCTCGTGATGCCAACACCACTCAGATGGTCGAGTCACTGCTTAAGATCAACTCCACTGGCAACAGCAGCCCTGGTGTCGATGTTGAGACCATTGACGCTGTTAACATCGAGAACGAGACCTTCCTCGAGCGCAACTTCACTCAGCAAGAGATCGACTACTGCCGCAAGGCTCCCAACCCCCAGGCCAGCTTCACTGGCAAGTGGTCCGCCAAGGAGGCAGTCTTCAAGAGCTTCAAGGTCGCCTCGCGCGGTGCCGGAGCCCCTCTCAAGGACATTGAGATTGTGAACGATGAGAGCGGTGCTCCCACTGTTGTCCTCCACGGCGATGCCAAGGCTGCCGCCGAACAGAAGGGCATCAAGAACACCACTGTCAGCATCAGCCACAGTGATGCTCAGGTCATTGCCGTTGCCATTTCTTCGCAGTAGATGGAATCTCAGGATCAGGTTCTCGATAAACAGCACTATAAAGGGTGTATGAAGGGGAGGCGCATGACACAATACCACATTTTGTAATTAGGCACAGGAGTTTTGCTTGACATCTGGGTATCTTGAGTTCACGAGTAAATTCTCAGCTTTTCCCAATCTATACTGTACCGTACTGTAACAATAGCTACTACACTTTACTAAATATTCTATATCATCTGACGTAGTTTGCATAATCGATAAGAAGCTGTTGCCATCCAAGACATCAAGGTGGTTCGACCACGGAACACGATTAGCCTATCTCTGGTGGCACAGTAACATGCAGGCCCCATCATCTTCAACAATGCCATGTGCCGTTTTCAACCAAAAATCCTTCTCAACCACGACATTGTTGATTATGATGTTGAGGAGGGGTTTCTCAAAGACGTGCATGATGCAGAGAGCTGAGCTGTCATTCTGCAGCTATCACGCGTTTCTGCATGTCAACTGTAGGGGTACGTTCAACGGCGCTTGTAGAGAGACAACCCTGGCACTTGGGATTGTATGTGTCTCGCTCAACCATTATGTTCCCAAGACTGGCGAGGCAAACTGTTCTCACTGCTTTCTTGACGAGCTCCATAGCTTTCGAGACATTGGACTTGAGAGCCAAAAGGTTGCGTCGGGGAGCTCGAGAATGGATGCTGGTTGTTTCAGTCGGAGATAACGGTGTTTCGTATGCGGCTGCTTAGGGAGGCTGGCAAGTGCTTTTGGAGATCTGCACTACGTCAGACCAGCCACGCGCTTGCTGCGTGTGCCATGATCTGAATTATCACTTTCACGCGACTTGCGGGCCATTGATGACGGTGGACCTCACATTTGGGTATGGGGAGATTAGATGCCTCGAAGAGATGAGAGCGACTCACAATGTAAGTCCGCGATTGGAGTTGCAGGACCGAGGACGAGGTGACGCCTTCCTGCTCAAGTCAGTTCAAGAAAGGTAGGAAAAACAAGGCAGGGCACAAGAAGATTCGCGTGAAGTTACGTACATGGGCATTTCCTCTGCCCATCATTCCTTCCCCTTACACCTCTCCCTACACGAATACATAAGCGACAATGACGGCTAGAATAGACGCGGGCGAACCTTTTCTCAAACACCTCAACGTCAGCAAAACACCTTTTATCTTCCTCACAGCCGAGACGGACGACTTTGACGAAGAGACCATTGCTGCATGGCAGGGAGAAGGCTTTGTCACGACATATATCCCGTATGGCGATGGAGGGCGAGAATACGTGGATAGGATGCATGCAGCTCCAGACCAGGTGGTGGGATTGAACGATCAGTACGCCATAGTAGGTTCGTTTTCTTTTCTTCCAACATGACTTCAGCATCGGTCCAGTCCTAATCAATCGTCATTGCAGCATTCGGCGATGCTGCGAGTACTTGCCTTGAAGCCTACGTAAAATCTACACCACGTCTAGCCGCCCTAGTCGCATACTATCCCTCCCGTATCCCGGACCCGCAACAAACGCGATATCCCATGCACACCACCGTACTCGTCCATCTCACAGGCAATGAGATGAAAGTTATCCGAACGCCAGAAGTGCTGGGTATACAGGGCAAGAAGAGAATCATCACAAAGAGAATAGGAGATGGATTAGGTTTGGGTGGAGAGTTGAAGTTGAGCTTCCAGGCATACAAGTATCCAAATGTAGAATCTGGGTTTGCAGAAAGCGATCTCGATGAATTCGACGCTGCTGCTGCTGGTGTCGCTTGGAGTAGAAGTCTGGGGGTTGTAAGGAAGGCTTTACGCCTGGCCTCTGACATCGAGAGAGTAAGAGACGAGCATCTAGAGAGTATGTTTTTTTCCTCTTCTCTCAGGAGAAGATATTGCTGACAGGGAGAACCTTAAACAGACACACGAAAAGGCAACATACAAAAAGCCCTCTCCATCACAAGCTCCAACCCAGCAATCCTCCACACACCCACCCTAACCGGCGGCTTCCACCCCGAAGACATCTCCGACTTTTACACCGAATTCTTCCAACCCTGCCCCTCCTCTCTAAACGCAAAACTCCTTTCCCGCACAGTCGGCGTAGATCGCGTAATCGACGAACTCTCTCTCTCCTTCAACCACAACAAAGTAATCCCCTGGTTACTCCCTGGTATCCCTGCCACCAATCGACGTATAGAAGTAGTGGTGGTAAGCATTGTGTGTATCAAAGCTGGGAAATTGGAGACGGAAAAGTTGTATTGGGATCAGGCTAGTGTGTTGATGCAGGTGGGATTGTTGGATCCGAAAGTTGTGCCTGAGAAGTTCAAGGAGAAGGGGGTAAAGCAGTTGCCCGTCATTGGGGCTGAAAGTGCGAGAGCGGCTGTTAGAGAAGGGAGTAGAAGGATTAATGAGTTGATTGAGGATTGGTGAGAGTTTTGATGTCTAAATGAAGCTACGGCTTTCGATGTCTTGTAATGTGTTGTAGATAGACTATGCTTAGACATGATGTATCCTTGAATGCCTACACGGTCATGCCCGTACTGGTGATCGCCAACTCTGTTCAGTCCCAGACAGAATCACTACAACGTCTGCCACGGCCTTGCCCTCTTCTCTATCTTTCCTGTTCTCTCCTCCTGCTGAGCGTAGTCACAACCGTGAGATAGGAACCATTGACGTGCCTTGGTTTTGACCATGTTCGAGTTGCTGGTCGTAGCACCCTGTCAATATGTTCAACTGCCAGATATCTCACCACCGACGACGACATGGTCATTATTGCCATGCTGTTGGGTTACCGTGGTCCAGATCTAATTCCTTCAGTAGAAAGTACGCACTCATAGCTCGAGACTGTGCGAGATGGTGATGATATGAATAATTTTAGGTTCCAGTTTAAGCATGACTACTACTTCAGGTCACCTGCACTGCATACCCAACTGACCAACTTCTACACTGGACCAGCACAACTGAACGCCGTCGAGGAACCCGAAGCATAGGCATCAACCATTGACTTGACGCTCGAATAAGTGCCCAGAACGCAAGTCACCACCGCACCGAGGAAGAAGACGGCATTCCAAGCCTTGACATACCACCTGCGAGCGAAGAAACCACGGACCCATCTTTTCATACCGTGATCATGTCGTACAGTCTGACCAGTGGCAGGATTGAAGCCTTCACCTTGGTCGGGGCGGATGGCATCGTACTGAATCTGTACTCCTAGCATGAGCAGGGGTGGGAAGGTGTATGTGAATTGGAGAATGCAAAGGGCTGCCACGAGACCAGAGAGTGCGCTGATACCATATTAGCTAAACGTCCGCGAGGTATGTTCCCCAACCAACCCACCTGAATTGAGGAATAGCGGCGGCCAGAATGAATGCGATGCCCCAGTACACTGGAACAATACCGACCCAAAGCAGCTTACCAGCTCTTGTCGTGAGCTCAGGCAGACCAAGAAGTTCCTGGAAGATATTCTGATACATGACTTTGATGCCGATGTTTCCGTACAGCGCTGCCGCGATCAATGCGGTGATGAAAGCAATGATGTTGCCAGCGGTCAACGCTGCTTGAGGGAACATGCCCTGAAATGAGAGTGTCAGCAACTTCTCGCGGTATTCTGAGTACAGAACGACGTACCTGTTGAGCTGGGTTGATCGAGTATTGGCCCTGGTAAGAGTATACATAGATACCAAAGAACAGGTAGACCACGTAGATGAACGTCTCTGCAACGACCAGAGCCTTCCAGAAGTCGAATGGCTTTCGCATCTCGCTCATGAACTCGCAGTAGAGCATAGCACCGCCATAAGAATAGACTGCTTGCATCAAGCCGACGATCTGTCCACTGAATTTGACGGTAGAAGGAGGACCTGCAGTAGTCATGACCGGGGGTGCAGGCGGGCCGACATCGACGCCATTCGAGTTCGATGCGGCTTCATAGTTAGGATGC
Organism: Aureobasidium subglaciale EXF-2481; assembly: GCF_000721755.1. Classification (NCBI taxonomy): domain Eukaryota; kingdom Fungi; phylum Ascomycota; class Dothideomycetes; order Dothideales; family Saccotheciaceae; genus Aureobasidium; species Aureobasidium subglaciale. Next base: position 24,977 of record NW_013566979.1, on the reverse strand, counting down.
GTATGAGTGACAACAACCATAGTGAGAATCATGACAACCACATTGAGCCAGACGGCGAAATTGGCGATCCAGCCATACCGCTGCAGGGTACGAACTTGTCCCAGGAGGAAGCCACACACTTATCACACACGTCAGTAAGCATGGCAGAGACCATACGTTCGGTAACTTACATGTCCAGATTACACAACACTATAACTGGTTGTCAGCTTAATGTCTACGGGATACTCGTGACTTCATACACATACCACAATGTAGCAAATGTTGTTGTTGATCTGATACAAGCCTTGACCATTCATGATAATGATGACTCCAACATTGAAGATGAGCTGAATTGCCTGGAGAACATTCATCAGATGGCGCACAATCTGTCCATAGGTTCTGAATGCGATGTCTCCAAAGGTCTTCAGAGGATACTGATCAGAGTCAAGTTGAAGAAACATTTGCCAAATTTGCCAGCCGGTATAGCCTGCTAAAGCTCCGAAAATGGTATACAGAACGATACCCGGACCGTAACCCATCTGGGAGAGAGCCCAACTATAGAATTGTCAGTACATCTGGCTCAAAAATCAATATCCGGAGATCACTTCGTACGGCACGCTGTAAGGACCAAGAACATCTGTCGTGATGAGATAGAAGATAGAACCCCAGGTCGCTGTTCTTGCGGCCCTTGAAGCCTGTAGCCATTCAGCATCTGTCACCACCGCTGACCGGTTATTCGCGGAAGTTTCGAGGTCGCCAAGTTTCTCGTTCGTGACTGCACCCGGCGCCTGTTTCGAGTGACCGTCTCCGTTTGGATCAGTGCCGGTGATAGTAGAGGGAGCAGCATCTCCTTTGCCGAAGCTCAGCAGCTTCTTGACTGGATGTTTGGTAGTTAGAAGGCTTTTCTGCTCTTGACGGGTGATCTTGGCCCAGTAAAGGTATTCTTCGATGGTCACTGAGGGGTCGTGTAGGTTTCTCAACGCCGGCGTCGATAGTTCTGCTATGCCAGGACCCGAGGTACTCATTCGCGGACCGCCATCGATTGTTAAGGCCGCAGGCTGTGCCATTGCTAGGACGCAGACTCGGGATGAAGCCTTGATGCGGAATACAAACTAGTGTGATCAGCCCACGCAGGTGGGCGATGCGACCAATTTATGCAATACACCAGAACTCGGGTCGCAGACTTACATGGGTGGAACGCGGTATGTATATAGATGTGTACCTTGATCTGGATAGGTCACACGATAGGCGATAGCTCCGGATCAGCTCAAATGAACGATGCTCTCCGGCTTGGCCAATTGTAGAATGGAAAGATAATGCCGGCTTGACCAGATTGACGAAGTGATAGGCGGGGAATCGTGACCAGAATATTGATGATGATGTAGCGGCAGCAGCGGCATGGTGTTCGCACCTTCGAACTTCGAAGCGGGCTGATCGGCCTAGCTCATTGAGGAAGGTGGTAGAGCTGTATGTAGGGGGTCCTCTACAGCCCTCACCCACACAACAGGAGCAGGAGCCGCTGATGTGCGGATGCGAGGCTGTTTGATTAGCATCTCTTTCCTTCTACTCGCATGGAGGTTCACCGCCCGCAGCAAGCCTCTTATCACGCTGCATGCAACTCTCCTCTTTTCCTCATCGCATGAGGAAGGACGAGATCATACATGTTGACAATGCCGCTCGCCCGACACTTCGTCGAGCCAAGTTTCAACAAGCAACGCCACGACAAATCTCGCAAGCTTGATGGATACCACGCAATGGGTTCGCAGACTGTACTTGCTTTGCTGCTGTGTAATAGAAAAAAATGCCCGGGGGACAGATACAGACCAACGGCATAATTGGCTGCTCGTCTGATAACATGCATTCGCGTTTAATATCGTCCAGGTCTCCTTATTGTCTGCTGTTGTGCAGACCTGCATCATAGGCCAGCTCTTTCTCAGTAGTGCCAGAGGCAGTCGACATGTTCAAGCTCAAGTCTGTGTGGAGTGATCATAAGTTCTCTTGATTGTGACGCCTCACGAGACGTTTGAGCAGAGAGGAAGATGCTCATGGATATACACATCTAAGCTAATGTTACAGACGACCTACCGCCACCAACTCCATGCCTGTAATAACGCCGTAAGCAATATCTACAAAAATGTACAGTTCAGAAAAGCACTGAAGCCAAACCAAGATTATTCAAGCTTTATACGCCGGAGTAGATGGCGGTACAGTCTCTTCCACACTCTACACGTTGCTCCATGCTGACCTTTCTACCATCAGCAAGGCGTACAGTGCTCCTTGGTGTAATTTGGAATCTGTGCTCCTCCTTGCCTCTGACCTTGCGCTCTGCGACTTGATCGAGAGGCTGGATGTAAGTGGGAGTGTTGACGTTGTTTCTCTTGCCAGTTCCCAGTTGGTAGTTCTCATTGCCGCCCCAGAACACAATGTCTCTTCCCCACCACGTCTCCCCGTCTGTGTTCAAGGCTCCTGTGTGTGCGACATTGCTCATGACAGCCGCGACATGCTTGTTACCAACACTGATGCTCGCTAATCTGATTGGGATTACGGTGTTGTTGGTCTCGTCGTACTCAAATAGCGAAGACAATGAAGGGATCTTTGTGGGAGTTCCCTGTACGTGAGTCCATCGGTTGTTTCCGAGCGTACCATAGATACCAGCGCCGCACGCAAAGGTGTCAGCACTGACTCTACCAACGCCTCTGCCATCAGAGTTGCGGGATGCCACTTTGGTAGCATCAACAGTCAAAAATGAGTTGGCACCTCCTGCGGCTACCGATGTGACTACAGGGACCTGAGATGATCCAGCATAGAGCTTCTGGAGAGGTAACAAGGCAGGCGTATCAACGACGGCGGATTCAGTGTTGTAGTCAAAGCCTAGCTGACCTGAAGTGTTGTTGCCAAATGCAAAGACACGGCCATCAGAATCAGCTACAATGCTGTGGAAATCACCACAGGCAATCTTTGAGATGTTGAAGCCACGGAGAGTGGTCAACTCATGAGGTTGATAGTAGGGACCGGACGGCTTGTTGTCCCAAGATAAGCCTGGAACACCGAGCTGACCTCTGGTAGGGAAGGCGTCAGTGGCAGCGGCCATGGAGAAGAGACGGCCCTTTGAGGTGAGCAACAGGGCATGTTCAAGACCGCTGTCAATGCTAGAGACCTTTTCGCTGTAGCTCATGTCGGAAGGAGTGATGGTGCGGTAGCTGATGGGAGACGAGGAGGACCAGAAAGGGATCCAGGAGCTCTCGCTGGGCTTCGTACCGGAGGCCTGGTCAGCAGCGGAAACGGGCAGCGAGTAGACCTTTCCGGAAGACGAGAGGCCAAGAATACGGTCCTTCGAGATAGCCAATGAGACCAGGTCCTTGCCCTTGAGGGTCACAGTGGGTTGCGTAGTGTCCGTTGAGTAATCAACACCCCATTGTAGCAGGTTGCCCTGCTCATCTATAGCAGCACCAAACTTTGTATCCAGCTTGATGTCGCGGAGGAGCTTGCCATCGAAGAAGCTGATACGACGGGGCGTCTTGATGAAGGAAGCATCCGAGTCGGGCGCGACAACCTTGCCGGCATTGGAGCCGCAGGCATAGACACCAGGGTTCTCCCACGACTTCTTGACCTGCAGGTGTTGGGAACTAGCCAAATCTCTGTCCTCCTCTTTGTTTGCACCGCGCTTGCGTCTCTTCTCGAACTGGATATCGGGTTGATCGGCGGGGGGTGCTTCGGCGAGTGCCGAGTTGAGCAGACGACCGTCGTGGAGGTAGTATTGAGAGACGGTGGCGATGCCGGCAGCGGCGGTGATGACGGCCAGAGACCTCAGGAAATGTTGCTGTCGTCGAGCAGCGTAGGCGGGGGCGGCGAGGACTCTAGCTTGGCTTCCCGATTGCATCGAAGCTCTGGTCGAAGCTCTGGTCGAAGCAGCTCTGGCCAGCTTGGGTACACCCGTCTTCGGAAGCATGCTGTAGGATTGTTTGGCGAATGATGAATTGGATTCTGACAAGACTCTTGTCTGTACAAGGATGGAGACAAAGGGCAGAGGGCTGAGAGCAGCTACCGGTATATTCTGTCAGCCAGTCGACGACGATTGGCCAGAAGAGTCTTGGGCGTCATCGAAGGGAAAGCACAAGCCACGCGATTGCGGGACCAGGACCCTTCGGCCAGATCGGCCCGAACCCTAGCATCTGCCTCGCCGTGTCCGTGTCCGTGTCCGCGTCCAGCTCATCCAAGCCAAGCCAGTCGACATTGATCGTTCAGCCAGACTGGCAATCGACTTGACTGCAGCTTGTGGTCAATTGTCAAGCCCCTGTCTCGCCCAAGATGATGGACAGCGACTGGTATACGTCCTTCACCCCCACTGCGCCGGCAACGTCCGAGAACGCTCACGGGCATCGGCGACGAGCATCCCTCTTGCAACAGCCTAATGTAAGCTGCTCGGTATGTTGGCCGACCCGGAGTCTGATGCTGTACAGGATGCGACCCAGGCTGATGATGCTGCAGACCCACTGCCTAGTCTCAGCGAAGAAGACGAAACTCCCCTGCAAAAGGGCCCTCCACAAGCGACACCTGTCAGGAGAGCCCACTCGTACTCGCAACTCCGCGAGCTCGATGCACCAAGACCGCATACCACCCGCCCTTCGCCATCCTCTCGGAAGAACAGTCTGTCCTCTGCTCCCAAGCCCAAGAACCTTCTGCAATCACGTCTCGACTTTGCTACGTGGTACGATGTGCTGGAAGACGACCTCTTGGACGCCAGCCATGACGACTATGATCTCTACCACGACCAGTTGAACTTGTCGCAGCATCATCTTGACTCGTTGGTGGAAAGCACCAACGACGCCTTGACCGTACTGTCTTCCCTGTCCGACTCGTTCAAGGCTGTCGAGGAGCAGACGACCGCCTTCCACGCTCAATGCGAATCGCTCGTCACCGAGCAGCGTCGCGTCACCGACCTGGCCGAGAAGATGACACACAACCTCCAATACTATGCCTATCTGGAGCCCATGACCCGCAGACTCAACGCTCCTGGTGCTGCCAACCTCGTGCGCGCGAAAGAGTTTCCTGACATGCTCACAAACCTCGACCAATGCCTGGAATATATGCAGGCTCACGTACGTCTTGCACTCCTGTGCCGCTTTCCCTGCTGACCCTCCTAGCCTACCCACCGCGAAGCTTCTACCTATCGATCGCGTTACCGTCTCCTGCTAACCCGAGCCCTCACACTCATTCGAGTCCATTTCACAAACTCTATACGAGCTCTGGCCGCCGATGCATCACAACGGATCGCAGACCGACAACTCAACGATACTACCCAAACCGCTCTCCTGTACACAAAGTTTCGTGTCGGTGCTCCTGAATTGAAACAACTTGGTCTGGAAATACAAAAGCGTGCTGTTCTGCCTGCTGGAGCAAATCAGGGAGGTGAAGCGGAATATCAAAGTCTCATGAACGAACTGCACCAGAGTTACTCGGCAACTAGAGGTCGCCTCTTGTTTCCCATAATCACCCGCAAGCTTACAGAAATGGCCTCAGTCGACAACGCGGTGGGTGATTTGGTCACCTTTGCCAAGACCGCCATTGGCTTTGTGAGAGGCATATGTCTTGACGAGTACGACCTCTGGGGTGACTGGTTCGCTGGAGACGGTGGTGTATACGAGTTCTTGGAAGCCGTGTGCGAGCCACTGTACGACCATCTCCGACCAAGAACCATTCGTGAGGCTCGTATTCCAAAATTATGCGAGCTGTGTACATTTATCCAGACACGCTACATGATTGATGAAGAAGATGACGACCTAGGATATCAAGATTCGAATTCTGCGAAACGAAGTCTGGATTTTGCTGCTCTAGTCAAACCCGCTCTGGAAGACGCCCAAAGTCGACTGGTATTCCTCGCATTAGCTGTTCTCAGGGACGATATCGAGAACTATCGACCAAAGCCCGAAGACCTGGACTACCCATCACAAGCACGCGGGCCATCCACAATCAACGCCGATGGAAAGCGAGTGGCTCTTTCTGGTCGCAAAGACTCGACACATGCCGCCCAGGCAAGATCGCCAGACGAAGATGATGCTGGCAGCATGTTCGAGCCCGCTTGGCCCACCAACGAGAAGCAAGTCATAGTATGGTATCCAACGTTGCGTAAAGCCGTGTGGCTCTTGAGCCGAATCTACCGACTAGTCAATGTGAGTTACACCATATCTTTCAAGCCAATCACGATTGCTGACACTCGCGGGAAAAAGTCTACAGTATTTGATGACTTGGCACACAACATTGTCCACAGCACTACAGTTTCTCTGGCATGGGCGGCGTCACAGATTGCGACAAAGTCGTCACCTGCTGACGCAAACGTATTCCTGATTGCCCATCTTTTGCGGCTCAAGCAACAGATTGTCGCATTCGATATTGAGTTCATCACGCCCGAAGTGACCTTTGATTTCTCATCAGTCACTAACACATTTTATGAGCTTCGTGAGCGAGGAGGTCTTTGGAATCCAGCAAGCTGGGTCAAGCTTGCTGCTGGAGGACTGATGCCACGAGTAGTGGAGAACATGCTCGACGCCAAAGCGGAGCTAGATGGACGATTGCGAGCAGTGATCAACGACTTTGTGAATGGCTTTGTAAAGCGCATAACAACACCGCTCGCAGCACCGAAGAAGGAGCCAGGGCCAGAAGCGAGTCACGTTACAGCTGAAGTTCGCACTATCACGCAAAAGGAGGTCATCTCCCTCCGACAGAAACTGGACGAGTACATTCAAGATGTAAGGACAAGGGAGACACTTGTGGCAGCAGTCCGAGACCAGGTCGTCCTAGCGTACGAGGAGTGGATGGACCAGATGAGCGAGGGTTCGGGCAAAGCCAGAATTGGTAAGATCAGTAAAAAAGGAAAGGGGAGAGAAGACGAAGTGTGGTCCAGCGAGGTGTTCGCCGAGTGGTGCGAGCGCGTGTTCGCCGTGGGACAAGTGACGGGTGATGAGGAAACTCCGGATCCATGATGATGTCTTAGGGGAACACTCCGGTCAGTGAATCATTTCAAGCAGCATCTCTTGCCGAAGGATTAGATATGTTGCGGAAAATTCAAGCCATGGAGCCCCAAGAAGTAACGGGTGATGGAAGTCAGATCTTTACGAGATACGAGGCAATCCAATAGGTCCTGCTTCATTGCGCCACTTGCACCAATATCCCAAGTGAGGTTAGACAGATATTCTTTCCGGGGTCGAAGAACGGCAGAGAGCGTGGCTCTCGAGGCGTTTTCGAGGGTCACAGGGCTGCAAGCCTGTAACCGACGACCTCGTGGCCGATTTCGGGGTCACCGAAAACAGCGGGACGGGCCAACTGACAACGGAGAGCAGAGCATAATAGGTGATAAGAGACGAATAGGGTTGAGAGATGATGGGTGGCTTGCATCATACCAAGGAAGTCGAGTAAGATGACTGAATAGAGGAGCTCTTTATGGAGGTAGGTCTTGATAAGGCTGATCGACGAGGGGAAACAGACGTCGGTGGGTGATCCTTACAGAGCCCATGTCGCAGAGCCGACGTAAGTTGCGGGGAGTGGGAGGCAGATGGTTCACACAGAGAAAGACACTGAGTGAGAAGCCGTTTGTGGGTTCTATTCAAGAAGGGCGCCACATCATCTCCTCCCCAGTGGTGCAGTCGGTTGGCTTTTCCTCGAAGCAGTTCGGGTTGCGAGAAGTGTCTGACGGATAAGACGGCTCCTTCCTCCATCTCTTTGATCATCGAATTCCATTTTCCCACATTCACCCAGGCAATTGACGGAAGCGCCAAGTTATCGCAAGAAGTCAAACGCGTCAGCGACCCAGCAAACCCCGCGTGATTAAGAGCTCTTCTCTCCAGCAAACCTAGCTGACCTAGCTAACCCATCACTTTCCTACTACCTCTTCAACACCGACTCGACCTCGACCTCGACATCGTCTCGCAAGCATGTCGTACTATCCCGGCCAAGGCTACCATAACCAAGGGCCTCCTCCGCCTCAGCAACAACAACAACAACAGTATGGAGGATATCCTCCTCAGCAAGGATACGGCGGTTATTCGAATGCACCCCAGCAGCCCCAACACGGAAACTACGGCGCCCCTCCACCGCAGCCACAATACGGCGGCGCATACCAGCAACTACCGCCACAGCAGCAGGGCTACGGCGGCTACTCGCAGCCTCCAGCTCAGCACTATGCTCCTCAACCACGTACGGTTTCTCCGTCAGCCACAGGCGCCATGATTCGCGACTGACTGTGTATACAGAATTGCCCAGCGGCCAGAACATCTACCAACAGCACAACCTCCGTCAAGGCGCCCCTCCACCCCCGCCCCAGGGCATGCAAACCTTTGGCCACGGCGCTCCCAATGGCTACTCGTTCCAATACTCCAACTGTACCGGCAAGCGCAAGGCCCTGCTGATCGGCATCAACTACTTTGGCCAAAAGGGCCAGCTCCGAGGTTGCATCAACGATGTTAAGAACATGTCAAACTACCTCATGGAGGCCTTTGGTTACAAGCGCGAGGACATGGTCACCTTGACCGACGACCAGCAAAATCCCATGAGCCAGCCCACAAAGCAGAACATCCTGCGCGCCATGCATTGGCTCGTCAAAGACGCTCAGCCCAACGACTCGCTCTTCTTCCACTACTCCGGTACTGCTACCACTCCCATACTGCTCCACTAGTTCTCTACTAACAGCTTCTAGGTCACGGTGGTCAGACCGAAGACGTTGACGGCGACGAGGAAGACGGCTACGACGAGGTTATCTACCCCGTTGACTTCCGCCAAGCTGGACATATTGTTGACGATGAGATGCACTACATCATGGTCAAGAACTTGGTCGCTGGTGTGCGTCTTACTGCTATCTTCGATTCGTGTCACTCCGGTTCCGCTCTGGATCTTCCGTACATCTACTCCACTCAAGGTGTGCTCAAGGAGCCCAACCTTGCAAAAGAAGCTGGCCAAGGTCTGCTAGGCATTGTTAGCAGTTACGCTCGTGGTGATCTTGGCGGCATGGCCAGCACCGCCATGGGTCTATTTAAGAAGGTCACCAAGGGCAACGACAGCTACGAAGCCAACAAACGCACAAAGACTTCGCCTGGAGATGTCATCATGTGGAGTGGTAGTAAAGACGACCAAACCTCGGCAGACGCTTCTATCGCCGGTCAGGCTACTGGAGCCATGTCGTGGGCGTTCATCGGCGCTCTGAGGAAGAACCCCCAGCAGAGTTACGTACAGTTACTCAACAGCATTCGTGAAGAATTGGAAGGAAAATACTCGCAAAAGCCTCAACTGAGCGCCAGTCACCCTATCGGTAAGTCCATAGCCTACTACCAACAAATTGTGTGTGATTGCAAGCTAACTCTGCTTCCAGACACAAACCTGCTGTATGTCATGTAAACGATGATTGATACTCTTTTAACGACCCTGGATGTTTTTCAAGCGAGTTTGGTTGTAGATTGCGCTTCTATTCATTGCGCACAAGAAAAGAAGGTCATCCCTGCCATATTAGTCCCTGTCACGATCACTTCGAAATGAAATGTTGTTCTAAAAACGTTTTATATCATGCCAAGCTTTGCCTTCGTTCATCCTGTCGTGGTGCTTGTGTCCGATTATTATCGCACGTAAATCCTCCGAGTCGACGCATGCTTCCACCCGTCTCCACCGTCAGTTCGTAATGTCACTTGTTACAGTGTAGTATGTCAAATTCAGCTCGGCGCGAAAGTCCACATGCCGTCAACTCGCAAGACACTCATCACAAATGCTCGCCCAATGAAATTGACGACGAGCGCGAAGCTACAGAACTTGATTTAGTACGACACACGAGTCTAGAGACAATCGTGAGATCGGCTTCAATAGACGCGACAAATACGTCTAGTGTTGGTGAAAACTTTACAAGATTTAGTGGCTTGAGGAGATGGTGGAAGCACTATATACAATTACATGTTCCTCACGCGGATTGTAGAGATCATCTTGGTATGTACTTTCGATCTACACAGCCATTCAGAGCACGTTACCACGTTACACCTTGCAATTCACAGGCAGGCCTAAAAATTGGAGAAGACAATTGACTTTTTTCATGTAGCGAATGAGAGGACATTTCTTGCCTACCAACGAACATCGCTTGCTCTATCGATGCTGGGGATTGTCACCGCGCAGCTCTTCAGTCTTCAGCACTCGCCAGATCCAGCTTCAGATCCTGTGTTTGGCTATCACACTCTCGGGAAGCCTCTAGCGGCTCTGTTCCAGAGTGCCGCAATCGTCGTAATCCTCATTGGCGGCCATCGATTTTGGCGTCAGCAAATGAACATGGCCAGAGGCAGAGTATGGGCTGGCGGCTGGGAGATATGGTCAATCATGGGATTCATGTTGCTGGTCAGTATCTCCCCTGAACCTTTTCACAAGGTTTCCTTTTCATTCTACCTGTTTCTGTGGACTGATAACATGTAGCTTCTCGTGTTTGTGTTTGGTCTTTTAATCGCCTGTGATGCGTCGGTGTAACGATGGGTACTGCTTCGTGTGCGGCGCAGCGACGTCCGAAATCTGCCCGACACGACCATGGCAATCTGAAAGGAGCGTAGGAATCTCCCTCTTGTCCGAGCTCGTACGTGGTATATTGAATTGAGGTCTTGCTTGTTGTCTCAGTTCTATATCCAATTGCATCACGCCCTTCTCTAGATCATGGCTCATGTCCGGCAGGAAAATTTCCGATCCGACTAGTGCTGAAATACGAATGTGGTTCTCAACTCCGCAATGCTTGTGTGAGACTGACAGGCACTAAGTGTGTCATTGTCGTTCGACATTGATCAGGCCTGCCCATGTTGGTAGATTCACCCACGATTGTGGGATCGCGCTTGTACATATGCCCAATGATGAGACAGGACGTGGACAAAGACACACAATTGGTCGCGTGTCTTGTCCGCGGCACATGTGTTTTCTCGTGCTCTTCCGCGAGATGACCGTTTGTGGCAGGATGATCCCGCCGTCAGCCAAAATCCTGCAGGCACTGTGAGGCACGGATTATATTGCAAAGACATGCTTGGCTTGGGCTTCCAGCAAGTCGGGCGTTTCGAGTGCATGCTCGAGCAAGCGAAAAGAGCGAGGCTCATGCATGCGGTCAGAGAATCCTTTTCGAGCTGCTTGAAGCAGATATGCTGTCTACTCGGTCGTGAAAATGCTGTTTATCAAGTCAACATTATTGTCCATCTCCCAAATACGGTACCAATATATTTTGGGTCATGATCGCTTCTTTTGCCGAGCCGAGAGGACGAAGCTGCGAATCCTCCAAGGGATTTTAATTTCCTACCTCCACCATCACTCTCTGCACACGGCGAGGCGGCTAGAGAGTCGTGGCCTTCGCCTGCTCCAGCCGCGCCAACCCCAAACCATCATGCAGGTCTGCAGCACAGGCGAGCGCCTTGGGCAGGTTGACGCAAAATATGTGTTTTGACGCATCCGAGTGGCCACCTTCAAAACCGGCCGCTAAAGCGGCAGGCCGTGCGATCCTTGATGATAACGTGCATCGTGAACGCTGAGAGGTGACAGGGAGGGAATTGCCCCTTGTGCGCTATCGTGACCAAAGCTTCCTGTTGCGCAACGAAGATCAATGTCTCTTGTAGCCATGCACAAGGAGTCGGCAAAAGAGAAGGTTAGTCTAGTGGGCTGAAGCGAAGCCTTGCGATCTCCAAGAAAAGAACAAGCCGTGGGAAGTATTCGGTGGCCTTTCTCAATGAATCTGCCACTCCAGGCCTGGGCAAGGCGACCCAGCTTGTACCGCCACTACGGTCACCCACCTGCCAAACTAGAGATCTTTCTTGAACCGTCCTTCTCGATCCTCTTTCTCCATACTGTCAACTTTTAGCAAGATCAACCCCACGCGACCTGCCCAGCTCCTTCCTCCTCCATCATTGGTGATCTGGTCCCAACATCACTTCGAGATTGGCTGTCGACAAGAGACTGCCTTCCACATTGAGCACGCTTATATTGGACGCCTCCAACATCCTCCGAACCCCCGCAGGGTTTAACCGATTGTCTTGGTCCTTATATATGTTCGCTCATCACAACACGGGACACGCTGAGAGCAGTTTGATCGTCCTCCCTATATTGTGCCACTCCTCGACGTGTGGCTCTCGTGCCAGAAACGCACTGCTGTCATGTTCCTCAACTCTACACTGCACGGAGGGTGCATAGCTCCTTTCTACGACGCTTCCCTTTTCCCATCAGGTGGTGGCTGTATGTGGTCTCGCGCTTTACTCTTAGGATCACATCGCTGATACGTGTCAGATATCGGTGGCCGTCTTTGTTCTGTGCAGAGCCAGGATCCGAATTCACCATTATGTTGTCTACCTTGTCCAGCATCATACTGGGCGTACTCGGACAGTAAGTGTCGACCGATGCTGACTTCGTGTGACTTGCTGAATCTCTTTACCAGACTTTGAAACGCTTGGTACTGTCGCAGGTTGGCTCAACGTAGTTGGCCTAGCACTCCAGAGCTTCATGCTCATTTCGAACTTCTTGCTCCCCACAGCACGGACGCGAAGTCATTATCTTACACAATGCCTGATCATTGCCGTCATGTTCATCAATGTAAGTTTGTAGAGAAGTACCAGAGACCGGCTTGCTGACTTGGCCAGCTTGCATTTGTGATACCATTGGGAGCAGCGCCTGATCAGTGTTACGACGGAATCACACCAAACGACATGTATACCTCGATGACGTGCGCATGGTCCGGAGCATTCCTGCTAGCTGGAGCACTTGCTGGTACCTTCTGGAGTAAGCACATACTCATGCTTATGGATGTCACAAACTGATCATTTCAGTCTTCATTCGATCTTTCTCGATGCATCTTACCGTTGTCTGGGATATCGTCCCCGGTCCGCGTTTCTTCTACATCTCACAAGCAGTTGGCTGGGGAGTACCAGCAGCACTCTTCACGTCCGCTACCAGCATATCGGGGGTCTCTTTTCGCTTCGGCAATGCGTGCCACATCAACCATGATGACTCAATGGTGACATTCTGGGGATGGCTACTTGCCGTCGCAGGAGCAGCCTCAATCGTTCAAATCAGCACGTACGTATTGTACTCTCGGACTTCACTCATCAAGCTGACGTGGCATGCAGCTTTGGTTACTGCCTTCGTGTCTTCTTCGATAGTCTTTGGGAAGACAGCGCAAGACCTAGCTCGCAGGGATCTGCAAAGAGTCTGCCAATGTCAATGATGAGCGCCAAATCTCAGAGAGCACGCGTGATCTATCGCAGATTGAAGAGTGTACTTTATCTGCAATGGCGTGGTATGCTGATTGTCACCATCGTACTCGTCGACGTCATCTTCTTCGCCGTCGTCTTTGTGTATCTTGACAAGATCGAGGAATCGGTGCTACATGATTATTCACGAGTACTTCCATGGGTCATATGCCTGATCCAAAGTGGAGGCGACCGAGATGCCTGCATACACTTGAGTCAGGGATGGCTAATCAGCGAGCCGACTATTGGAGCCATGTTGATCATGATCTCGCTTTTAGGCATCGAACTGTTTGTGCTCTTGTTCCGCTGGTCGTTGATCACGGGATGGAAAGAGCGATGGGCTACGCTGAGGAAGCCGCAAGAGTTTGTATCATTCGATGCGCGAAGGGCACAGTCAAGTCCTAATCCGCCGACATACGAGTTGCGTAAATTGGGAGGTCGCATGCAGATGCACTACAGCGACCGCAAAAGCTCCGATCCAGAATTCGCGCGACCAACATCGCCTACCAACATGCTAGACGATATGATATCGACGCCGAATAGTCCTGCCCCAGTATACACGCAAAGACAGCGAAACGAAGATGAAGAGGTCTCGCCCATTACACCGCTCGAGCAGTCAGGGCTAAGCACACCGCCACTTGCACGCAACTTTTCAAGCCCGAGGATACGCACGCACGATCGAATGGGCTGGGATGCGTCGAGCACTTTCGCCAACAGCGGTGCCAGGCATATGACTACCCCTTCGTTACCGCCGCCGGTCGACCATGATGAGCGACCACTTTCACCGCCCGGACAGGCACTTTGATTCGCAAAAGGATGGGAAAACATGCATATGGGCTGGTCTCATTTAGTTTTTATGAGAGTTGCTATGGCGTTGATTTTGCTGACAAAAAGGTTATGGGGAGCAATCCCGTTTGCTATACTCAAATTCGTGTATAATGGTCTGCAAAAGTACAGTACTTCAATCATATATATGTATCCACAAGACAGTGTCAAACTATGGTGACTGCTTTCAAAGACAAACTTTTCCCGTCGGATTGTATCCCAGCATATCCGTTCTTGACCCATGAGAAAAAGAGACAAAAGAAGAAAGGTTGAAAGCTGACAGCATACACGAGACGTAGAGGGAAGGAAAGAAGAAGAAAAGCGAGCAGCTCATAATATGACACACCTGTTATGCCTGCGTCTGCTCCTCCTCCTCCTATCCCCATCCCCCTCATCCTCCCTCCTCCTCCTCCTATCCTCACCCCCACCACCCCCACTCCTCCCCCTCTGCAAATCCCTATGAATAATCTGTCTACAGACATCCACAAACACCTCTGTAACGTTCTGCCGCCTCCTCGCACTAGTCTCATAATAAGGCACGTTCCCCCAACCCGAAGAAACAGCAAAAGCCTGAGCTCGAGAAACCGCACGGTCTTCTTCGAGATCGGATTTGTTGCCTACCAAAACTATGGGGACGTTTGGGTCGTCTTTTAGGTTTACGAGTTGTTCGCGGAGTTCGGAGAGCTCTTTTAGGGAGGAGGAGGAGGTTATGCTGAAGACGAGGAGGAAGCCTTGGCCGGATTTCATGTATAGTTCCCTATGATATTTGGTTAGATGGGTGCAGCTAGTCAGTCTTTGCGTTCTTACCGCATGGCAGCTGAGCATATGTTAGCAAGGAGCACTGACATTGATTTGGAAGGTTGACTTACTGAATTGTTCTGTTCCGGCCGTATCGAGGATTTCGAGTATTACTTGTCGACCCTGGTGTGAGTTAGCAGGGCAGGCTTCAGGTGGGACGTAGTTGAGCGTACATCGACATCGATTTGTTTTCGATACGAGTCCTCAATGGTCGGGTCATATCGTTCTATCCATACACCTTGTACGAATTGTGCTTTTGGATTGTTAGTCGCGCCAGAGATGGTAGCTGCTTGAACGGTAGATACCTGTTAAACAACTCTTTCCAACACCACCTGTACAATGTTAGTGAATAAGATCAACGGAGTCTGATAGATACGTGATGCTGACCTGAGCCAAGAACGACAATGTGGTATTCCCTATAGCATCACGTTCAGTCTGTGACGTGGAGAAGGTTTCACATGGAAGACATAGAGACCTTTGGGGGACCGCTCGCGACATCCTGGCCGATCGCTCCAGTATGAACGCGAATTTGCAAGACAAAAGTCGACACTCAGTCAAGAGACAAAATTCAAATGTCAATGATTTCCACAGTCAAGGAAGTGGATGAATGGGAGACCACGGGTTGAAGGAGGCTGTCGGCGAGCCAATTCCGTATTCCGCTACTGCAGGGCTCCTGACCAGCAAGAGATGCAGATCAGTCGTTAGATCGTAACGTGCTGGCTCAGATCATGTCAGTCGCGCGGAAACTTTACGAGAATAAGAGCAGCAAAGAGGCTGGTTAATTATTCAGGATGCACATGGTCGGAGGCTCACATCTTGGCACGTTGTTGATTGAAGGTTTCGTTGGAGGAAGTGATCAAGGAAAGCGCCCGGCCACTCAAAGTGCACTGTACATACGGCCAGGTTGATGGGGTCGGGTAGATGTGAGGGTATGTATACGTATGTACAGCGACGAGCAAAAAAGCACCAGAATTATTGGGTATGAACAAAGATTAGGGATGAGGAGACGCGTTGGGATATAACGACATGTAGAACTGCCTCCCGATATCAGATTTCAATTTCGGCACGAGAGTCATGGATCGTGCGCGTTTGAGCGAAGGCGCGCCTCGGCTTCGAGGCACTCTGAGACGACCTTCAACACGACATGTCTCATCAAACTTGGCCGATTGTCGTGTACCTTTGTTCATTCGACGATGGCTTTGTATTTATTGGCGACGAAAGGTGCCAGGCACGTTCACCATGCGCTTGCTCTGGTTCAACATTTTCCATACCGCGAATCTGTGCAGGAGTCAATCGGAGCAATGCATCAGGGGCGCCAGATCTCAAGCGGATCGTGGCTGCTAGCTATAGGGTTGAGACATGCGTACCCTTCCGGCTGTAGATACGGCGATGGAAGGACCAAATTACAAGTCAAAGCAAGCCACAAGGAGGTGCAGCTCGCCAGTTCACACGGCACGATGGCTGCCGAACCCGACGTCACCAGGGACTGAGGACTGGGGTCGCGACCAGGCTTGCAAGCGACCCAACATGCGGGTGCTCGCTTGCAACAATGCGATTGATGAAATATTGATGAACAAGGCGGGTGAGAAAGTGTATGGCAATGTCCATAGCTGGTCGATCGAGTTGCAAGGCAGGAAGAGCGGATGGTTAGGGCAGCTCAATCTAAGCGGAAGAAGCTCCCAGATTGTCGAGGCAAAACTTCGGAAGTGGGGAAGGAGCTCTAGGTGCATGCTGTTCATAGTCGATGGCGGCAGGAGCAGAAGAGGCCGTCAGTTCTGTTGTTCAGAACAAGCGAAATGCGAATTCAATCTGCGCTTGTCGCAGCAGCTGGCTTGGTCCTGCCAGCATGTCAGGCCGTCTTTGTCGATGATGCTTGGAAAGTAGATTGGCATCTCGCCCTCGTCGGCGCACCCCAGGAACAGACGACCTTCTTCCACCAGCCCGTCGCCGCGTCCAAAGCCTCGCTGCTCTACACCCTCTCAGACAAGGCGATCCTCGGAGCCGTCAATCCCAAAGATGGCTCATTGCGATGGCGCCAACAACTCTCCCCTACAAACAATTCGACCTCGACATTCCTCCGCGCTGCCCAGGACCAGAATCTCGTCATCAGCGCCGTCGATGGCCAAGTTGCCGCATGGAGTGCTGCCGATGGTCGCCAAGCATGGTCCTTTGATCTGGGAGGAGCCAGTGTGAAAGATTTGGAGATTGTCGAGATCCCCGAGGTCAACGAGCAGGGTGGAAGCAAGGATGCCATCGTCCTGACCGGAGGACCTCTGCCCACTGTCCAGAGACTCGCTCGCCAGGACGGTTCTTCCAAGTGGCTCTTCAGAGACGAGAGTGGAGATAGTCCTTTCCAGCTGTCCGTCTCGTCCACGCACATCTTCTACATTTCCCTGCACACTTCAATGCTCGGAGGCTTCAAGATCAAGGTTGTTTCCTTGGACCCTGTTACTGGACACAAGATCGACCAATACACTTTGACCACTGAAAGCGATCTTGCCTCTCCTGCCGAGATCCTGTCTGTTGGCGCCAACTCTGCCTCCCCTATTATTGCCTGGACCGACAAGGCCCGCTCCACGCTCAAGATCAACGTTATTGGCTCCAAGACCGTGTCTACCTTCAACGTTGACGCTGCTCAAGACGTCATCCGTCTCTCGCTTCATGCTCCCTATCACGTCAATGCCCAGCCCCACTTCCTAGTCCACTACGAGACTCGTTCTCAGAACTGGGCTGAAGTCTACCATGTCGATCTTGTCAAGTCTACCGTCTCCAAGGCCTACTCGCTCCCCAAGCTTACGGGCAAGGCTGCCTTCTCTGTCAGTACCTCTGAGGCCAATGTATACTTTACTCGCGTCTCAGAGTCGGAGGTGACGGTCGTCTCTTCTGCTTCACATGGTGTGTTGGCACGATGGTCCTTGAAGGCCGCTGCTGGTATCACTCTGCAAGGCGATCATGCTCCGCTTCACGCCGTCTCTGAAGTCTCGGTCAAGTCTGATACCGTTTCTGCCGTACGCTCTGCTGTCTACCTGGCATCTGGCGAGTGGATTCTCATTCGCGACGGAACTCCGGTTTGGGAACGACCCGAGGCACTCAGCAGCATCAAATCCGCTGTTTGGGCGTATCTTCCTGCCCCCGAAGGTCTTGTCCACGAGCTTCAGATCGAAGGTCACTCTAACCCCGTACAAGCTTACATACACAGAGTGACAAGACATATCGCAGCCTTGGAGTCTCTTCCTGCTTATCTTGCAGCTCTGCCTGGTCGTATCGCCGGCAGCGTAGGCCTTGGATCGTCTGATGCCGATCTAGACTCTACTAACATCTTTGGCTTCCACAAGAGAGTTATTTGCGCTACTGAAAGTGGCCGCTTGATTGCTCTAGATGCAGGTAGTGAGGGCAGCGCCGTTTGGAACGTCAAGATCGTCAACGACGCAGCTCCCTCTCCCTGGCAGTCACCCAAGCTCACTGCTCGCCCAGATGGCACGATCTTGGCAACCAGTGTTGACGGAAGCCAGCACAGACTCTTCAACGCATCCAACGGAGCCGAGGTGGCCTACACCAGATCTTTGCTATCGTCAGATCTGAGCCTCGATGTTAAGTATGCCTACGGCTTGAAGAATGGTAAGGTCGTGGGTGGGCCCATTGCTGAGGCCGCATCATGGAAATTCTCACCTGGTAATGGAGAGGAAGTCTACAGCATGACCCCCCGTCCGCTTGACGACCCTGTTGCCTCTATTGGAAAGGTTTTGGGCGATCGCAAGGTACTCTACAAGTATCTTAACCCCAACACTCTTCTGGTCATCACTTGCTCAGACAAGACAATGTCAGCCACAGTCAGTGTACTTGACGCCTTGTCAGGATCCGTGGTCTACGTTGCTTCACACCAAGGAGTTGACACGACTTTGCCCATCGCTTCGACCATGTCTGAGAACTGGTTCGCTTACTCCTTTGCTTCTCAACCAACAGCAGATGGTGTCAAGGGTTACCAGCTCATTATCGGAGAAATGTTCGAGTCGCCTTTTTCAAACGACAGAGGACCTCAAAACGCCGCCAAGAACTCTTCAGAAGCTGATTACAGCTATCAGCCTCATGTAATCGCGCAGTCGTACCGTATTCGCGAGCCAATTTCCAAGCTCGCTGTGACACAAACCAGACAGGGAATCACTTCAAGAGCATTGTTGGCTGTTCTGCCAGAGTCCAATGCTGTCATTGGCATTCCTCGCCATGTGATCGACCCACGCAGACCTGTCGGAAGAGATGCCACCAAAGACGAGATGATGGAGGGACTGATGCGCTACACACCAGTCCTCGAATTTGACCCCAAATGGTATCTCAACCACCAGCGCGAGATTTACGGTGTCAATGCTATTACGACCAGCCCAGCCGTGCTTGAAAGCACTAGTTTGGTATTTGCTTATGGTCTGGATATATTCAGCACTAGAATTAGCCCGAGTTTCTCCTTTGATATCCTCGGCAAGGACTTTAACAAGCTCCAGATGCTGGCAACAGTAGCAGCACTTGCTGTAGCCACTGTCGCTGTTGCACCCCTAGTATGTCGCCTTGCCCGATATCTACCTACACATACTGACTATACTTGCAGGTGAAACGTAAGCAAATCAACACTAGATGGCAGTTCCTGTAGGGCTGGATAAGAGATCACATATAGAGGCTTTCCAATGTACATTATGTTCTTCGACTGACACTATATTATGTGCAACATCCAACATGTCTTATTACAAAGCCATTGATCTTACATCCGAAGGTGACAGCCGGCCTCGCTGTAGAGTGACGGAGACCGACGATGCCGTAGCACCGTTCAAAGTTCACACCCATGACGTGTGTCGGTCTTAACAAGTGATTAAATCCGACGATCTCCATTATATGTATCCCAGTCGTCATCAACTTGATGAAAGACACAACCGCACACAAACACTAGCGATCAAGCAATCATGTCTGACCAGAACAAGTACAACAGCAAGCTCAAGGACCAACGTGTGTTGATCATCGGAGGCAGCGCTGGTGAGTGGTTTGGTCAAGCTTGTAGCTCTTCACCTGACTGACAAACCCATAGGAATCGGTTATGGAGTTGCCGAAGCATCATTAGAGAATGGTGCCCATGTCATCATCTCTTCCTCAAACGAGTCTAGAGTTCAAGAAGCTGTCGTCAAGTTGCAAAAGGCATACCCATCAGCCGCAAAGCGCATTGAGGGCTATGCAGCCAACATGGGCGAGCAAGCTAGCCTTGAATCAAATGTGGAGCAGCTGTTCAAGAAAGCTGGATCTGTCAACCATGTCGTCTTCACCGCGGGAGATTCCCTGGCCATGATGCCGCTCGAAGAGGCAACTATGGATAAGACGATTCAAGCTGGTATGGTCAGATTTTTTGCACCGCTCATGGTGGCCAAGTATGCAGCAAAGGTCCTTGAGAAGAGCACAACATCATCCATCACATTGACCACCGGCAATGTCAGTGAGAAGCCCATCCCCAACTGGAGCGTCATCAATGGATTTGCCACGGCTTTACAAGGCACAACAAGAGGTCTCGCGCTGGATATGAAGCCCATTCGTGTCAATCTGGTTTCTCCCGGTGCTGTACTTACCCCACTATGGGATGGTATTCCGGAGGAGCACAGGGAGCAGACTTTCAAGCAGTTCGAGAGCAAGATGGCAACGGGCAAGATCGGGCAGGTCGAGGATGTAGCCGAAGCATACATTTATGCAATGAAGGACAAGAACTTGACGGGAAGCATGATCAGTACAAATGGAGGTTCCATGCTCATGTAGATTGAGGCATATAGTTGCCCAGAGAAAGAAAAGGGGATAGTGGGGCAGTAGTGGAGAAAGACAAAGACTTTGATGATATTCGTGGCAGCCCAAGACTTCACACATATTCCGGTGATTTTGTTGAGAGTGAAGAGCTAGGCAACAATGTGCGGACCATGCAGCGACGTTTCGGACAAGTAGACAATCTGGCATGCTGTTGGGATTGTCGGTGAATCTAGTGGTATGCGGAAAACAAAGAAAGGTCAGAGATGTTTGTCAGTCGGTTAGAAAATGCCAAGTGCATGATGCGAAGCAAGGAGGGATTGTTGGTGAAGAGAGCTTCTGTCAGGGCGGTAGGCGTTTCAGGAGCGTGGTCAAACCTGGTATGTGGGACGAGCGTTTTGGAAGGGCACGAGAACAGAAAGCCCCCCGCCTGTTTCCTCTGATGCCCGACTTGTTGGCACTAGAATTCGCAGAAACGGCATAAGTTCAAAGACTCCCTTCAAGTTGTCAATCGGGAAAGAGGTCTCTGCGGTTGTAAAGACAGCAGCAAGTCGTGGGACAAACAAGCGTTTCATTGTCCTGTCGAGGAACGGGCCGTGTGGTTTGTAGGTACGGGGGGCTACGCCATCGTGCTTCTGCTTGTGTGCGTGACGGGCAATGTCAGCAGCCAACAAGTGAGCGACAAAACCGGCAGCTTGGATCTTGGGCGCATTCAAGGACTCGACTTTTGCTTCTTTCCGCACCTTCGCAGACAGGCTTTCACACCGGCAGCAGCATCCATATTCACATCGACACCTTATACATTCGGCAGCGGTAACGGCGTCGGCGTCAATCCAGACGGCCATGTCTTACCATCGACCCTCGTCCCCAGGAAGCCGCCGTTTGGCTCATCCGGCTCGACTGTCGGACGGCTACTATCCTGCACCCACCTCCGCCGCCTATGCTTCGCCCAGGTCCAGTGGTGAGCGCATTGTGCCCATCTCGACGACCTCCTTCGTCACACGAGACGCCTACTCGGGCAGACCGCGTCGTTCGACCTTGACCGATCCCTCGCGTCCCACTGCACTTCCTACCACCACCATTACCAGCAATCCAAACATCCCCGTGCACCCGCGCAGCCGCCCTGCCGTCGTCCAATCCTCACACGATCGTCCGCATAGCCCATCGAGCCCGCATGTCTATGCTACTCGCACTCCCGACTACTCCACGTCGCACAGAGATCACTCTCACAAGAAGCTGTACAGCATCGACGGCGGCGGCAAGTCGCGTCTTGTTGCCGACATAGACATCAACACAAGCCATGGCTCCTCGCACCGCCGCAACAGTGTCGACCGCACCTCGGACCGTCACTCGTCCTCGCATCACCGTCACAAGGCCTATCATCTCAGCGGTCCCTCGGCTAGAAAGACCGACCCCGACCAGGGCTTCTCTTACACCGATCCGGCTGCCATGTATAGAGATACAGAACCCCGTTGGCGTCACCGCGCGGGCAGTGTCGAAACAACTCGTCCTAGACCCTCCAGTGCGCTGATCGAGCCGTACCCTCCCCGTTCGGTTCCTCGAGATGCTGGCCCGCCTACATCGCGTGCTCTCGACAAGTTCAATGACGGGGCCGGTCGCACCAACAGCACGCGAGAGCCTCCTCGATCATCCAACAGATTGTCCTACCAAGAGCCTCAATACAACGATGGTTATACTTCCTCGTCCAATCGCCATTCCACTGCCGTCCATCAAGACCGTACAAGGGACGTCCATCCAAGGGATTCCGAGCGTGCGCGCCCGGTGCATCGCTATGAAGACCGTAGTGTGGAGCGTAGAGGTTTTGGCATTCGCAGCGGAAGCCAGGACAGATACAACCATATCATGAATAAGGATAGCAACGAAAGCTTCGATGCTTACTATTCAGATCGCGACCACGCTCCACCTCGCAGCGACCCTCGCGCTTACGAATACCCAAAAGAGTCCGATCGCGACCGCGAGTACCGTCCAAGGGACAGGGATCGATTGCGAGACGACGGTTACGCTTCCGAAAGAGACCGACACCACGATCGAGACAGGCGAGACCGCGATCGTCGAGACCGTGAACGAGACGTTCCTCCTAGAGGTAGCGGCGATAGCCTCACCAACACACTCCTGCCCGCCGCCGCCACCGCTGCGATTGGCGGTCTTGGTGCTATGGCTGCCGCTGCCTACGGCTCGGACAGTACTGCCAAAGGCCGTGATCGCGAGTACGAAGACCGTGATCGAGAAAGAGAAAAGAACAAAGATAGAGAACGGGAGCAGCGCGAGCGAGAACTAGAGTATGAGCGAAAGCAGAGAGAGCGTGAGCGGGATCTCAAGGAGCGTGAACGTGAGAAGCGTGAGCGTGAAAGAGGTCGCGAGAGAGATGCGGAGAGGGACAGCGAGAGAGAGCGAGACAGGCTTCATGATTGCGAGACACGCACTCGAGACCGGCCGCGCGAGAGAGAAAGGGATAGACCTAGACAATCTTCATCCTCTGACAGCGGCCAAGAGAAGCACAGAAGTTCAAGACGCCACCGCACACTTGGAGCAGATGCATCACCGCCACAAGAGCATGACATAAGGTTTGTGCCCGATGAGCGACAACGTGGCCCGGAGCCTGATCACATCCACCTGCCCGAGGAGCGTCAGCGCGCTCCTGAGCGCGATTATCCCGCGCCCGCTGAGCCTGCGCTTGACATCGATCCTGACGAAGACTATCGTCGACGTATTGAGCAAGCTCAGAGAGACCTGCACGGTTCGCATGACAATGCAAGCTCAGACAGGGAAAGACGGCCAAATGGTGTCGAGTCTGTACCCAATAAGATTGCACCGTCTACTATCGCAGTCCCCGGCGAGTGGCCGGAAAGCACTACTAGAGAGAGTCGAGTTCGCATTGTTGAGCCTCCATCCGACAAGGAAGAGGCACAGCGGGTCAGAGGTATCCTCAAAAGACCTACTCAAAAATTTCCTGAGGACCCTAACCCAGTGCGCGAAGGCGTTGCACCACTGAAAGAGGTACGTTGAGACAACAAAATAGCAAACACATCCTTCTTACGATCCTTCACCGCAGACCACCAAAGAGGGCATTCCTGCAGGCGCTCGCTGGACAAAAATTGATCGACGTCTTGTCAACCCACAAGCCCTCGAGGAAGCACAAGAACGCTTTGAGGAACGTCTAGATTGTGTCATTGTACTTCGAGTCCTGACTAAAGACGAGATACAAAAACTTGCCGATAAAACATTGGAGATTAGAGGTATCTTCCCACGTTGTAGATCGGTTGACTAGAGCTGACATACCTAAGAAGCCCGCTCATATGGCGATGAAGATCGCGAACGCCGCGAACGTCGTGAACGTCGCCGACAGGAACGTGAACACGAGCGACGCGACCGCGACGAGTACGAAGACGAAGATAGCGAAGACGAATACGCCCCTCGCGAACCACGCATGCTTGAAGCACCCGCCGACGATCAGGAACCTACGGCAGACTTTGTACGCGACCGAGAAAGACGCAGAGAGCGAGAACGGGAACCTACATATGCTTCCGGCGCGCTTTGAATATTTCCATGATGACTTTTGATGCAGCGAAACTCACGATGTCGAATCGCAGACTTTTTGGGGGAAGCGATCAGTACATGCTTCTGGAGGCATGGCGTCGTGCGTGCTGTTTATGGGGGGGGGGGGGGGGGGGTGACGATAAAGTTGGCTTACAGCATCAAAGCTTTGAAGGAGACTCCAAATTGGAAAGAATCTACAATTGGTACATTCCTCACTCCTTCTCACTTTGGTTCCTTGTGCTGTCTGAGCAAAACGCCCAAAGACACCGAAAGCGGCAGTGCTGACTTGCGCTCACCCGCACTTCCTCGGTTTTATTCATCCGCAATCGGGATTCCGATGCGTTTTATTACGAGTAGAAATCTTCCTGTATTTCTGGCATAATCTGCATAGCGCTACCACGGCATCGCCGAGGTTAGAGCCAGAAAAATCATCATGGCGAGAATGAAAGGTGGACCAAATCCCGATAGTGATTCGAATTCCGACAACTTCGAGGCACCTTTTGATTACTTCATACCCAGTCTCTCAAGACTTCCCAGTATTACAGATGGAGTCTGGGTTCAAAAGCCTACCTCGCTAAGATGGAGGACGACGGCTCAGGGCTTGATGACAGTCCGGACGACATCCCGACTGAGGATGAAAGTGACTGGCCATATTACCTTGGACCCCCGACTTCATCCCCCGAATGTCACCCTTTGATTGAGTAGAGTTTGCAAATTTTGAACGCAGCTGGATTCATAAACTACGAACATGAGGACGAAAATGAGTTCATGGACCTGAAGGGCCGTTATTGCGACATCGCAAGCCCCCCCCCCCCCCCCCCCCCCCCC